>NC_083337.1:168723050-169923050 GCF_019175385.1 Lycium barbarum
GTTATCGAGTGTAAAACCCATGCAAATAAATTTTTATAGAGGAAATCCTCATCATCATCCTACGTAACATAAAAGAACCTAACTCCTGGGCCTGTGCAGACTCTTGGTGAGGCTGTTCCAAGTGTGTAGGCCCCACATGTTGCTCATCTCCCCCTGTTGGTGGTCTTACAGTAGCAATGGACAATAGAAATGGTCATAAAATTGCAACTTCTCTAGCTTAGGCTACGTCACAATAAAAGAGAACTCCCTCGTTTCGTTGCTATTTAATTTTTTTTCTACAATTAACATTGTAATGAATGTTTAAAATATTCCATTAGATTGATCAATTACAAGTGAAGTTTCTATCCTATCTATTGCATTTTTAAATGGAAACATTCTAGCGGATACAAAATTTAAAATTTTAGTCTTTTTTTTTTTTTAAGCAAAGTCCACCCTAGGTGGATTGTGGGGTTTAGGCAAGACCCTAACCTGTATATCTATTAAAGATGAACAAAACACGGAGGAGGACATATATCATAGCCTCCAAACAACATTGAAGAATTTAACAGACCATTCTCAGGGGAGATGATAGGCAAGGGAAATTTGAGTTATGAGAATATAATTCCCATATACTAGAGGAATGGGCATCTATACAAAAGGATGTTATACAAGTAGTGAAGCCTATATTACTCTAAAAAAGATTATCTAGAGATACCATTATTAATAACAAAATGGTTCTTCCTTGTTTTGAATATGAAGTTTGCAATGCCATCTCTGTCCAAGCTAAAGAGGGCTTTCACCCTGTCAAGAAGGGAATTAGGATTATAAAAAATAGTGAGCATCTTGTATCTTTCTCCATAGTTGGCAAGATAGTCAGCAACTTTATTGCACTCCCTATAAACATGAACAAAAGTGCAGTTGAGCTTGTGGGAGATGTCATAGATTTGATCAATGATCTGCTGTAATTGCCAAGGTGTCCTCATTTTGCTATTAATCAAGTTGATAATCACTAGGGAGTCAGATTCCACAATAACTTGACGAAGACCTTTGTTATAACAAAATTCAAGTCCTTGGGCTAGAGCCTTAACTTTAGCCAAATTGTTACTGCCTTGTAATCTGCATAAGCCATGATGAATAGTCCAGAACTATCTCTGATAATCCCACCACCTCCAATACTACCAGGATTACCTTTGCAACAACTATCAATATTAAGCTTAACCCAACATAAATCAGGTTTCTTCCATGCAACCATCTGACTAATAATAGGTTGCTTAACTCTCTCAATGATATTACAAAGATCTTTCACCTCAGAAGAAATATGAAGACCAGGGAATTGAGTAATTATCAAGATATCCAAGAACTTGCGTACTTGAAGAATAATAACTCTGCTGGACATATGAGTGTTATCAAATCTAGAAGCACATCTACTTTTCCAAACTTCTCAACAAGTAAGGATAGAAACCCATTGTAAGACATAAAGATAAAGGTTATTCTTTGGTTTTGTTAACCACCAGGACATTAAAACCTGTCTAAGATCACCATATCTAGTGCAGATGCCAAAGGACTGACTAAAGAAATTCCAAACTTGTCTGGCAATATTACTGAGACAAAGGAGATGATTGGTGGTATCAACTTGATGATTGGAGCAGCAAGAACATTTTGATGAAATTACTAATTTGAATCTCTTAACAGCATCATCGGTAGGGATACAATTGCGAAGCATCCTCATCATGAAAAAAGAAATTTTGAAAGGCATTCTCTTATGCCAAATCACTTTATAGTAAAAGAAGTATTTATTTTCTTTCTAAAGCAATGCCAAGGAGATTTACAAGAAAAAAATACTTGAGTTATCCTCTATCCAGATAGGTTTGTCTTCCTTTCTAGAATCGATCTCAATAATCAATATATCATTGATTACATGGATAGGGATACAATCTATTAATTTGTTAACATTCCATCTTCCATATGATATATATTTGCTGAGAAGAACATTTTTTGGAGCATCATAGAACTGGATAAAGTTAGCAATAGCACCTTTACCTGACCAATTATCCCACTAGAAAGAAACTTTTCCTGATCCAATCTTCCAGAGTATGTACTTCTCAGCAACAACTCTTATATCCATCATTCTTCTCTAGTTATGAGATTGTCCATAAGACCACTTCCTATGCACAGGGTGAAGTATTTTGCAATATTTGGCCTCCAAAAATTCCTTTGGGAGACTGTTTTTGGATCTGAAGTTCCACCATGCTTTAGCAGAGAAAATGTTGCAAAAATCCATAAGAGATCTGAATCCCAATCCACCTTCCAGTGTTGGATAACATATGTCATCCCATGCAAACCAGTGTTACTTGTTCTTGGTATCTTCTTTTCCCCAAAATAAGTTAGCAATGATCATTTCGATCTATTTAAGAACAGTCTTTGGGGGATAAAGCACAGATAACAGATAGAGAGGGAGAGAGTGAAGAACTGACTAATAAGTACTGCTTTTCCTCCATATGACAAAAGTTTCTCTTGCCACCCCTAAAGTCTGTTAGAAAACTTGGCAGCCCTAGAATTGAAACAAATAACTTTCTTCCTGCCAATATAGATAGGACATCCTAGGTAGATCATAGGAAAATTCTGATGATTAAATCCAGTAATAGTGTAAGCCTCCCTTATTAAGTCATCAGAGAAATTAGAAGATACATAAAGGCCAGATTTATCCTTGTTGATCTTCTGGCCAGATGTATATTCCTACAGTTCTAGCTTGGTTATCATCTTTTTCAAAGACAAAGGGTCTCCAGAGGAAAATAACTCAGTGTCATCTGCATAGCAAAAATGAGTGATAATGGAGCGTTTAGAGTCAAGAGAGTATGGGATGAAGTGATTATCATGTAGGTTGTTCATCAGTCTTGATAATAGTTCAGCACCAATAACAAATAGTAAAGGAGACAATGGATCACCCTGTTTGATGCCTCTGGTAGGTTTAAAGAAGCCCTTTCTAGATCCATTTAGATTAATAGTATACCATACATTGTCAATGAGTCTCCATACTCTGTATATCCAAAGTTCAGAGAAACCCGTTCTTCTTAGAACCATGCATAAGTATTCCCAATCCACTCTGTCATATGTTTTTGCCAAGTGAAATTTCATAACAATATTTCCATTATCTTGAGCTTGATTAATGTTATGAACCATTTCCCCTGTCAAAAGAATATTATCAGTAATTGATCTCTCTTTAATAAAACCAGTTTGATAAGGAGAGATTAATTTATGGATGAGAGGGCAAAGTCTATGATTCATAATCTTTGAAATAATTTTAAAAGAAAAATTACTAAGACTAATAGGTCTTAGTTCAGTAAACTCTTGTGGACATTCCACTTAGGGATCATTGTGAGAATTGTATGAGTGAATGATCTTGGTATTGGAGTACCTGCAAAGAAATCAAGAACCATTAATAATAAATCATCTTTAATAATACCCCAACAAGAATGATAAAATTTACCAGACATTCCATTAGGTCCGGGAGCACTATGAGTGCTCATGGAGAAAACAATCTACTTAAGTTCCTGCATAGTTACAAGGGCAATAAGATTTTTGTTATCATCATCATCTATACACTTAGGAATAGCATTTAGGATAGAAAAATCTTTTTCTGTGTTGTCTCTGGTAAACTGCTTTTCAAGGAACTGAATAGCCTCGTGAGCAATGTCTTCTTTATCTTCAATCCAAGATCCATCATCTCTTTTCATTTTAGTTATAGGAATCCTTCTTTTCCTGCCTTTGATTACTGAATGAAAGAATTTTGAATTGGTGTCTCCTTCAATAAACCACTGAAATCAAAATGCTTCTTCTTTCTTGTAAGCTTTAATTAGTTCAGCATTAGCTCTATTCAAATCAGCTCTATTGGTATCTGAGTTATCATTGATTGATTTCTGCTCCAAATCAGCTACAAGATCTTCCATAGCCTTTTTGTTATCAAAAATATTCCCCATAGAAGTTCTGGACCATTCAGACAGCTTGGTACAAGTGTTTTTCAACTTTAAGTGAAACTTCCATAAAGGAGAACCTTGAGTTTCAATATTCCAAGCATTGCTCACCACGTTTGTGAAGTTAGGTTCCTCAGTCCAGAAATCCTGTTCTAATAAGATGATTGACAGAAACAGATTCAAAAATACCAAGCCAATCATTATTCACAAGGACTCTATCCAATCTTTGCCAAACTCTTTTATTAGGAGACCATCCGTTACACCATGCATAAATCGGGCCAGTAAAACCAACACCAATAAGATCGCAGTCAATGATGCAATTAATAAAATCTAAACTTTTGGACATCTTATGAGGATTACCACCTTTCTTTTCATTTGGATCAATAATGCAATTGAAATCACCTGCAACTAGCCAAGGCATCTTATGATTATCAGCCAAAAATCTGAGCTTATACCACAAATCTTTTCTCCACAAATCTTTTCTGAGAATATCATCACATTTTGCATAAATAAAAGTCAACAGGAAAGAATCACCATTGAACTTGATGTGACAAGTAATCTATTGCTCATCCTCATATAGAATACATTCTGAATGTAATCATTCCAGAAAATCCAGAGTTGACTACTAATGTTGGCATGCGAATTTTGATATCCTAACATCCTCCTATACTTTTCCAATTTATTTTCTTTATAAAAAGGCTCAGCCAGAGCTGTGATAGGAAATTTTTCTGAGTGAATGAGTTGTTTAAGTCTCTCAAGAGCACCATTGGATTTGATGCTCCTGATATTCCAAAAAAGGGACTTAAACATGATCACTATTGTAGGACATGTTACCATTTGAGGCTGAAATAGCCTTTTGAATGTTATGTCTGCCTCCTCTTCCTCTTAGATAAGATCTGCCACCTCTACTACTTCTTCCTCTACCTCTACCTCTTCCTCTGGGAGATAGTTGAAATTGATTAATTGCTTCCTGAAAAGCTTCTTCAACATCAACATCCACCATAGTATTAGAGCAAAAAGTTTCTTTAAGCGTGTCATCATGATTCTCAGTATAGACTTCTTCACTTTGAGCACTGGCAAAATCTTCACTTTCATCAGTAGTTTCATCTCCCAAGTAATCACTGTCATCTGAACTTTAAGCTTCTTTCCCTACTGACTCGAGATGGTTTGCAGGATTTCCAAGAGTCTCAGCCTCAAATGTTTGATTCGGTTCTAGACTAGTACCACTAATAAGTCTTAGGTACTAGTGTAAATATTACTACTATCTATTATCAACGTAAAGAAAGTTAAGAGCAACGGAAGAACTAAATAATTGAGACCAAAGTAATTAATACATGCTGATTTGCATGTGTAAGTTAGACGAAAAGTTTAATCCAAACCTAAAATCAACTTTGAAATTAGATTATTTTTCTCAGTATAAATGAACTGACCTTGGAATGTTGACTTATTAAAAACATTGTCATAGTATTTGTTAATTTGCCAAAGCAAAATTATACAATGATGAATGGAATCTCTCTCTTTTGTGCTTTTGCTAGGGTAATTGAGTTTGCCTTTTTAATTTCTAACAGCAGAGGTAACTTTTTTTTTTTAATCTTTTTGGCAACACTCCATTGGCAGTGGTAAAGATGTAAAGGGAAAATAATTCAATTATAATATTAGAGTAAGTTATTTTGGTCCTTCTTCTTGTTTGGCATAATTATAAAGACTTCTTCTTGTTCCATATTACAATATTTATCTTATGAATTTTTTTAGAAAGAAAAAAGAAACACTAAACACCGCAAAAATAAATCTACATTATACTCTAGTTTATTGTTGTGTTACCCCTGGTCACTAGGGGCAGAAGAGTCTTCGTGAACGACTAAATTTTATATAATAGATAATTTAATTGTAGAAGAAATTTTGAATTGTCAATTGCCTCTATAAAAAATAAAGTTGACTATAATTCCGAAGAGACCGAAGTAATTGATGAAAATTCGCGGATATTTTTATGAGGAAACACTTATAATACTATAAATCAATGTCGTATCTTCCATCTCATTAACTTTTAACAAATTAATATTTGCAATTTGTTCAAAATCATAAATACTCTATATTACATGAATTCCAGAATTATTATGTTGGTGCCCTTGTTTTTAGGGAAAATGACACAAATGGTCATCCGGCGCAAACTATTGACAATCGGATGGCCCAAGAAGCTTAAAAGACATTTTTTAATCTTTTTAAAATAGGGAAAATGACATAGGGTACCTACTTAAAACTCTTTATTACAAAATATATAAATAGTTTTTTTTATTTACAAAATATAACGATATTTTACAAAACATGATGAATTTTCATATATTTTTTATTTTTTCCAAGAAAATAATTTTTTAAAAAAAATAATTTAAACTTTTTTTTTTTTTTTTTTTTTAAATTGCTCAAAAGGCTTAAAAAATTACCTCAAATTTTTGTGTATGAAAGTTGTATGAAATGTGCATGTGTGAGCGAATTTTTTAATATAATTTTCATACACAAGATTGTGAGCAAAAACTTTAAGCCTTGAATATTGTATGAAAGTTGTTACAATGTTGTTGTAGTTGTATTAATTTTCCAGAAATCTAATATGAACTTTATATACAAAAACGTGGATGAAATTTTAAGTCTTGAGTGAGATACGCACATTTCATACCATTCTCATACATAAAATTTTGAGCGTAATATTTAAGCCTTGATCGAGATATACACATTCCATACGTTTTTCATAAACAAAATTTGAGCGAACTTTTTAAGCCTTGAGCAAGATATACATATTTCATACACAAAAATTTGAGCGATTATTTTAAGTCTTGAATGTTGTATCAAAATTGTATATAATGTTGTTATAGTTGTATTAATTTTACAGAAATCTTACATGAACTTTATACACGAAAAATGTGAGCAAAATTTTAAGCCTTGAGCGATATACAAATTTCATACTGTTTTCATACACACAATTTTGAGCGGATTTTTTAAACCTTGAATGAGATATACACATTTCATATATTTTTCATACACTAAATTTTGAGCGAACTTTTTAATCCTTGAAAGAGATATACACATTTCATACAACTTTCGTACATAAATTTTTTAGCTTAAAAAAAAAATTAAAAATTAAAAATAATATTTTTTTAAAAAAAAAATCATGTTTTGTATAGGGTTTGTAATGTTATGTTTTGTAAATAGAAAATTATTGTCACGTTTAGTAAATATTTCTCCTTAATATATATATATACACGTACTTCACCCTTTAAAATAATTCTAGTTCGTAGCGTTTTTTCAACTAATTTCAGCATATGTATAAAAATTGTATTATTGTTGTATAGAAAATGTGTCGTACGTATATAGAAATTGTATCATTGTTAATAGAATATGTATCTCTATAGTATGTGTTTAAAAAATGTATCATTGTTGTATAATATGTGTTTAATAAATGTATAATCAACGTATACTTACTAATTATACACATATTATACATGTTTTGTGATATATTTTGAAGGCTCAATCAGCATATACTTACTAATTATACACATACTATACATGTTTTGGGATATTTTTTGAAGGCTTAATATTTTTTTTTCATCGATCTTTAGTGGCGACCTTCAATCTTTTGGGGCGACTTTTAGTTGCCACAAAAAAGTCTGATCTTTTTGTAGTGAATGGGCTGCTGGGCTAGCGCTTGACAATAGTTTGGACCGAACAGCCAACTTACGGCATTAACCAATATTTTTTTGTGTGTGTGGAGTGCCCTTCAAATGCACTGGTGTTTAATTTTTGTCCTTCGCCTAAAACTTTTAAGTTCCGGATTCGAACCCCCGATCAGTCAAAATTTTAAAAAAATTCGCCAGGTAGAACCTCGATTCGCAAGGCAGAGTTTTACCTGCGAAAAATTGCCTTAAGCAGGCAAAATTCAGCGTGCAAGCTAACTTTGATCCGAATAGGCCTAAGTTTGCTATAAAATTCTACCTTGCGATTTTTTATTTATTTGACTGAGCAGGGATTCGAACCTCAAACCTCGTAGTATTAGGCAAAGGGCAAAAAAGACAGGCGACAACTAGCTGCTTGACTTGCTTTTCATTTGCTGTTGGAAAGTTTTAGTGTGAAAGTATGATTATTCTTTCATCTACTTGTACTTCCTCCATCTCAAAATATTTATAGCATTTTTTACACTTTCATCAAGAAAGCATTGATAAGGGTAGTATTTTGATTATTTTACCCTCTTAACATATTTCATCATATCCTATTTCCTCAATAAATATTTATTACATTAATGATGAAACCTTTTAAATATTGGTATGTAAACTCACAAAATCAATCCATTGATATAATCAATACAAGGGTAAAATGGAAAAAAGGTACTTAATTTTTATCTTGAGTAAATAAAACGATAAATATTTTGAGACAAATATTTTTAATAAGAACGATAAATATTTTGAGACAAATGAAGTATTATTTTTTGGACCAAAATAAATATAATAAATCAGTAAAATACAGAAATGGAAATATTGAAAATGAAGAAAAGACGACTTCTGACATTTTAGGCTCTTTTTTCCCCTTTTCACACCTGAACCTAATTACGTAATATACATTTATTGGTCCATACTCCATTATTTTGCCTTTTCGTTTGTTTTATTTTTTCTGTTTAATTTTAGTGATATTCATTTTTCCTCTCAGATTCTTAATGAAGAAAAACATGTTGAAAGGGTCAAACACGGTAATAGTAGGGTTAAAGTTTTATTCTCACGAGTATTTGTATCAAATTAATAAATGTATAACCCGTGTTTACAATTACAAACTAGATTCTTTTGAAATTTCATGAGTAAAAAATACGAAATTCGTTCATCTACTCCCAATTGAAGCGACAGAAATCAGTGAATTCACGATAAGTTCATCATACCCGAAAAATAAAAAAATAGTTAATGATACAATCAATCTGAATGAGAAGTGTATCGATTTTGGATTGGAATTATTTACGGCATATTCAAAAGCTTTAAAATTTACCATGACAGTGATAGTCAAAAGGTGTGGATGAATTCTTTTTATGTGCATTCCTTTTATTTAAAATAACATGACTTTTTCACTGGCTCATAATTAATTAGTATATTTTATTAAATTGCTTAATTATGATACATTGATATTATCAGGCTTAATACCTAGATGGACCCTTAAACTTGGCATGTTTTGTAAGATAGACATATAAACTTACAAGGTGATCAGATAGACACTTAAACTTACTCAAAGTGTATTTTTCAAGTTTTCCAGTTGTTTTGAAAACAAAAACTATATTTTTCAAACACTCACAATTTTCATGGCCAAACAAGCCCTAAATATATCACAAAATATTTTTTTTAAAATGCAAAAATAAGGTAAACGCATATACATGAGACTATAAATGTGCACTTAAACCAATAAATACTCGCTAATCGCAATTTTGCAGCTTTCAATTAACTCGGTTTTTTTTTACACTTGAATAATTAAAAAACAATAACTTTAACCAATAAAAATCCTTAAAAAAAGAAATTTCAAATTAAGAAAACTGTAAAGCCGAGAAGAAAATCCTTAAAAAAAGAAATTTCTTAATTTGAAATTTCTTTTTTTAAGGATTTTTATTGGTTAAAGTTATTGTTTTTTAATTATTCAAGTGTAAAAAAAAAATCCGAGTTAATTGAAAGCTGCAAAATTGCGATTAGCGAGTATTTATTGGTTTAAGTGCACATTTATAGTCTCATGTATATGCGTTTGCCTTATTTTTGCATTTTAAAAAAAAATATTTTGTGATATATTTAGGGCTTGTTTGGCCATGAAAATTGTGAGTGTTTGAAAAATATAGTTTTTATTTTCAAAACAACTGGAAAACTTGAAAACTACACTTTGAGTAAGTTTAAGTGTCTATCTGGTCACCTTATAAGTTTATATGTCTATCTTACAAAACATGTCAAGTTTAAGGGTCCATCTAGGTATACATATTATCGAGTGTAAAACTCGTGCAAATAAATTTTTATCGTAGAAATGGTCATAAAATTGCAACTTCTCCAGCTTAGGCTACGTCATAGTAAAAGAGAACTCCCTCATTTTGTTGCTATTTAGTTTTTTTCTACAATTAACGGTTTGTAATTAATGTTTAAAATGCTTACACTAGATTGATCAACTACAAGTGAAGTTTCTATCCTATCTATTCCATTTTTTAAATGGAAACATTCTAGCGGATACAAAATTTTAAATTTTAGTCTAACTAGTAAATATTAGTACCACGTATCTATTCGCAACGTAAAGAAAGTTACAGCAACGAAAGAACTAAATAATTGACACCAAAGTAATTAATACATGTTGATTTGCACGTGTAAGTTAGACGAAAACTTTAATCTAAACCTAAAATCAACTTTGAAATTAGATTATTTTTCTTAGTATAAATGAACTGACCTTGGAATGTTGACTTATTAAAAGCATAGTAATAGTATTTGTTAATTTGCCAAAGCAAAATTACACAACAATGAATGGAATCTTTCTCCTTTGTGCTTTTGCCAGGGTAATTGAGTTTGCAATTTAATTTCTAACAGGAGAGGTAACTGTTTTTTTCTTTTTGGCAACACTCCATTGGCAGTGGTAAAGATGTAAAGGGAAAATAATTCAATTATAATATTAGAGTAAGTTATTTTGATCCTCCTTCTTGTTTGACATAATTATAAAAACTTCTTTTTGTTCCATATTACAATATTTATCTTATGAATTTTTTTAGAAAGAAAAAATAAATAATAAACACCGTGAAATAATCTACATTATAATCTAAACACCGCGAAAATAAATCTACATTATAACCTAGTTTTTGTCTGTGTAATACCCCTGGTCACAAGGCACAGAAGAGTCTACGTGAACGACTAAATTTTATATAATAGATAATTTAATTGTAGAAGAAATGTTTGAATTGTGCCTCTATAAAAAAATAAACTTGACTATAATTTCTTAGAGACCAAAGTAATTGACGAAAATTCGCTGATGTTTTTATGGGGAAACACTTATAATACTAGAAGTCAATGCCATATCTTCTATCTCATTAACTTTTAACAAATTAATATTTGCAATTTGTTCAAAATCATAAATACTCTATATTACATGAATTCCAGAATTATTATGTTGGTGCCCTTGTTTTTAGGGAAAATGACACAAATGTTCATCCGGCGCAAACTATTAACAACCAGATGACCCAAAAAGCTTAAAAGATATTTTTTAGCCTTTTAAAAATAATTCTAGTTCGTATGCTTTTTTCAACTAATTTCAGCATATGCATAGAAGTTGTATCATTGTTGTGTAGGAGATGTTTCATACGTATATAGAAATTGTATTATTGTTGTATAGAATATGTATCTCTACAATATGTATTTAGAAAATGCCTCATTGTTGTATAATATGTGTTTAATAAATGTATAATCAACATATACTTACTAATTATACACATATTACACATGTTTTGGGATACTTTTTGAAGGCTCAATCAACATATACTTACTAATTATCCACATACTATACATGTTTTGGGATTTTTTTTAAGGCTCAATATGAATTTTTTTCATTGATCTTTCGTGGCGACCTTCAATCTTTTGGAACGACTTTTAGGTGCCACAAAAAAGTCTGATCTTTTTGTAATTAATGGGCTGCTGGGCTAGCGCTTGATAATAGTTTGGGCTGAACGGCCAACTTACGGCATTAGCCAATTTTGTTGTGCGGAATGTCCTTCAAATGCACTGATCTTTAATTTTTGCCCCTCAATTTGTTGGCCTGTAATTTTTGTCCTTAGCCTAAAACTTTTAGGTTCCGGGTCCGAACCCTCGCTCAGTCAAAATTTTAAAAAAAATTCACCAGGTAAAACTTGAATTCGCAAGGCAGAATTCTGCCTGAAGGTAAAATTTTGCCTTAAGGCAGAGTATGGGTAGAGTTTGAAACTTTGTCTGAAGCAAGCAAATTCTGCCTGCAAGCCTAACTTTGGCCCGAATAGGCCTAAGTTTACTATAAAACTCTGCTTTGCGATTTTTTTTTTACTTCCGAGGTTCGAACCCCAAAACTCACGATATTAGGCGAAGGGTAAAAATTAATAATCACCCTAAAATAAGGGCATTATTGAGAATTGCCCGCATTATCCCAAACATGAGCCAAACAAATTTCCACTGGCCATGTAGTGCCTTTCCCCTTGTTTTTAATGGGAAATTTGCCCGATTACCCTTGTTGGGGGGTGGTCTTTAATTTTTGTCCCTCAAATTGTTGGTCTTTAATTATTGCCCTTCGCTAAATACTTTTTGATTCCAGGTTCGAACTCCCGCTCAGTCAAAAATTTTAAAAAAATCGTAAGGTAGAGTTTGGATTTGCAACACACAGTTTTGCCTTCAGGCATAAGACAAACTCTACCTTAAGATAATTTTTTTTTTAACTTAGCTGAAATTTTATAAACCTCTGCCTTAAGGACTAGCTTTTCCCCGAATAGGCCTAATTTTAGGTAAAATTTTGCCTTAAAGGCCTAACTTTTGCCCGAATAGGTCTAATTTTGGGTCAAAGTTAGGCCTTAAGACTTAATTTTGGGCCAAAGTTAGGTTAAAAGTTTGCCTTAAGGTCTAATCTTTGCCCGAATAGGCCTAATTTTGCTATAAACATCTGGCTTGCGATTTTTTTTTGACTGATTCGAAATTTGAATCCAAAACCTCAAAATATTATGAGAAGGACAAGAATTAAAGACAACAAATTGAAGGCCAATCTGCGCGAAAAAAAAGGGTTTTTAATCTCATGATAGTACTAATATCTCCTGAGGCTGACGAGTAGTGCGATAAGTTGAACGACAACTAATTAACGAGCTTAAAAAAGTACTACTATATTAATGTATATTTTTAATTACTACTATTATTAATTTGATTAGACAATCTATATTCTTTTTTTGTACAGTAGTATATGTCCAGACGTGGTAAAAATCAATTTCGATATATAATGATAAAAATGCACTCACCTCGGATATTTATTCAAAATTAATTAATAATGCAACTAAAGCAAATAGAGACATGTAACATAACATCAAGAAAAGGAAGTTGTCAATTTTGAAATAGTACTGATTCGTTAATTTGCTAACATGGGATTTTTCTTAAAGTTGATCAATATTTAACTTTAATATGGGTTTCATTACACATTTGCGCTGAAAAGATAGGAACATTTATCCAATTTCGGTTCATTTTTACATTAATTATTGAAATTGAACAATACTTGACCATTCCACAAATCAAAATGCACATTATGAGCCAAATAATGAATTTTTAAGTATAGATTAATTTAATTCGCAACTATATTATCAAGTACTAAGAAATGTGAGGCTCCACAGCGTGAGTATAGTCTAGAAATTACTTGAGAGTGCGATGCGGTTTTAAACGTGTTAGCGGACATATAAAATAATTTGAAAATTAGTCTCAACACATGCCCATGGAAAGTTTTTACTATGTGTGAGACATTATTTTATTGACAAATGGCTGATGTAGGTCCCACTTTCCTAGCAATCAAAGACCATGTCCTCTCTTCTTTTTTCACTCCTCTTCCATAATAAATATATCTTATTTCTCCAATACTCCATTTTATTGAATGCCTTTCTAAAAATTCTACAAAAACTGTTCATGGATCATTTTTGCAACATAATTTAGAACATTTTCGTTCTTCAAAGGTTTATTTTTGAAGAATGGTTTTTGAGGTTTTTAGTTAGCCAATCTAATTAGTTTTAGGCCTTTTTATTTGTTCTTGTAGTGAATTTTGGGTAGATTTTTTTTGTGATCAATATATAAGTTTTGAGTAGGGTTGTACATTGTTCGCTTTGGTCGGTTTTCGGTTAAAATCAGGGGCGGACCCATATAGAAAATTGTGGTGCTCGAGCCCCCATTAAACCCGTCTCGGAATGTATATATTTCTATATGAAACTGTGAAAAATAGATATATTAAATTGGTAAGCACTCATTGAACAAATGTGCTTATGGGTGCTCTGGTTTGGATGTGGAATGTCAAATTCCATGTTTGCGTGAGGTTAAGGGTTTGATCCTCCACAAAGGTTATTTTTGAATACTCTTCTAGTTCTTATTTTTGTGTCTCATTGCTTTGTTTCTTAATTTTTTTAATGCATATTCTTCTTTTTTATTTTTACCAATTGACTTTTTCTTTCACTACTTACTTTTTTCATTTTCTTTTTTTCCCTTTCTAATTTGTCAAACTTCATCGCGGCAAAAGGCCTAAAAAGAAAAAGAAAAAGAGAAAAATTATCACTTCCTAACCTGAATAGAGTAGTTTTTCTTTATGCTGGTTTTCCTTTTTGGACGACCGTCATTTATCGTTAAAGACAAGCACCCAGGACCTTGAAATCCTAGATCTGCCACTGATTAAAATTAAAATCAAATCAATTTAGTCAATTTTTTATTATTAAAACCAAAGCAAAGCAAAGCAAAGCAAAGCAAATATATTCACCTTTATCGGGTTCGGTTATTGTTGGTTTGGGCCGATTTTTTTAATTTTTAAAAATCTAATGACATTAGTTAGTTTTATGCTTTTTCCTACAACTAGAAAATATTTTTTCATTATTTGCTAACAATAATCATTTATTGCCCTTTTATTATGGCAGTTATAATTTTCTTGGATTATGAAGAATGTCTTGAGATCTATGAGCATTTAGCTAGGTGAATAATGTTTATAAGAAATATAAAAAAAGAATCTAAATAAAAACCTCGTTGTTTTTTTTTTCATAAATTAATTTTGATTTATGTTTTTTTCTTTTAAGAAATGGGCTTAAGGCCTAAAATCTATTAGTCTATTAGAGATAAAATTAATAGTAAAAATAAAATTTTGATGAAAATTTATATAACATATTTAAAATTATTTATAAAAATTACTGAAATATATTACATATAAATAGTTATAAAAATTATATATAATAATTTGACAATTTATTTCAAAAAAATTTCGGTTTGTTTTTAATAAAATGAGCCAAACCAAATATTCTCGTTTTCAAAAATAAAAAATCGTCCAAATCAAACTGGAAAAAATATCACTTATTCATCGATTTGATTCCATTTTCAATTTGAATCGGGTTCTAACCAAATCATGAAAGAATTTAAAAATTGGACAGTGACACTGAATAATATCTTAAACAATTATGATCCGTACTAGTTATGTGAGGTCAGGACAAACTCAAGATATAAAAGTAGATATTTTAACTAAAGAAATATAATAATCTATCATAGTTAATGAACTTTTAAGACAAATACATAATTTAACTTGTGCAGCGGATGAAACTGCTCCTCTCTTAATTAGGGATTAGGGGTTCGAACATGGATATGGATAAAAATCTTTGGAGGAAGCGCTCCCCCCGAATAGGCGCGATACAATGCGAATTATCTGGATTAATTGGGTTCAAATGCGGATATCGAGCAGCAACTAGAAAACCAAAGAACATGAAAAATGAGGTAGGAGGTTCAATAGCTTTTCAAAAGTAGACCTTAAAAACAAAACAAAAAAATTAACTTAAATAAATAATATTAGGACCTAAAAGTAATTAATTAAAAAGTTTTAAAAAATTTTAGAAATTATTTTTAGGACTACAAAAGTCCCCAGGTTCGATAGTTTTTGAAAAGTAGACATTAAAAATAAAAAATAAAAAAATTAAGTTAAATAAATAAGATTAAGATGTAAAAGTAATTAATTAAAATTTTTTTAAAAAATTAAGAAATTATTGTGAGGACTACAAAAGTCCCCATATTTACTCTTATATATAATAGTAATATATTATAAAATTAGTTTCAAAGTTATTGAAAAACAGAAAATGAGATTTAAAAAAAAAAAAAGAGTGCAGAGATAGGGAAGAGGAAGATAAAACAGCGAAGAAGTGCAGTAGATGGCAGTGGGTGAGTCCCACATTTAATATTAATTAAATAATTCCATCACACAACTAGTAATAGTTGTGCCTCATGCAGGGTAAAACTTTTTATGGCCATGCGTCATATGCCGGTCTCATGAAAAGCCAGGTCCAGAAAATTCCGATCCTCCTGTGCGACATCTATGCGAATCACTTTCATAAGTTATAAAATAAAAATCATTACTCTAATTTTTAATTTGATTTGTCATTTTATATGACAATAAAATTCAAATTTTAATCGAGACAAAAAAGGAAAAATACTTTCTTTTCCTTTGCTTAAGCTTGGTTTATAGGATTATACATTATTTGTATTAATTGGTGAGAGATAAAAATAAGGCTGAATGCATCATTCAGTAGCCTCTTAAATTTACCATTAAATTTTATTTAGACACTCGAACTATATCAATTTCGATTTAGCACCGAACACATAATGAATTGTTCCTAGTAGACACTTCCGATGAAAAGTATTTTTAAAAAATTGTGAATGTTTTCAAGTGCTTATTACATAAATAAATGAATCACTTAAAAATATATCACTTCCTTTAATTATATACATTACCTTCAATAAGCCTTAAATACTCAGGTGACATATGTTTCATGTGACTACGTATTAGCGCTTGAGAACGGTGCAAAATATTTTCCAAAATTTGATGCAGAAGTTGTTGGGTGTGCGAACAAAGTACCACATTGGTAGCTGAAAAGAAAAATGGGTTACTTATAAAGAATCGAATACTCTTAATGATGTGAAGCCTTTTGGAGAAAACCATGCAGGCTTGGCCCAAAGCGGACAACTTCACATTATGTTGAGAGTATCTTATCTTTGGGCCGTTTTATCCCAATAGAAGTGCCTAATAGGGACATTTTATCATATTGAAATAAGTCATACTCTGAGTGTCTAAATAAAATTTACTGGTAAGTTTAAGAAATTATAGATGTATTCAATCTAAAAATAATATAGCAAATAAATAGTTGAATCTCATGAAGTTAGTACTAATAAAATAATTAAAATAAAAATAAAATGAAGTAATATAGTTGTCACTACTACTTTAAAAAAGGTGTCTGCGTACAGTAGTAGAAACAGGCTGCTTTATTGATTGTGGTTTGTGGGGTGTCTGCTTGAGTGAGTGGTCTTTGTCGGGTAGCTGTAATAATATTTGTACTCTCCATTCCCACTTTCCTCTTTTTCTCTCTCTCTCTCTCAATACAGCAAAACCCTCGCCTACCCAAATGGTCTGAATTCTCCGATCCTGTAAGTTCACTCTAAATTCTCTTTAGATCAACTCTGAATTGTCAACAATTAGTCACTGGAGTTTTATGTTTATCAATATTATTGAATTTTTGCTTCTTTTAATGGTTGGTTGAGTTTTTTTTTTTTTCGTTTTGGTAATTGATCTTTTCTTTTGATCATTTTATTTTGTCGGTAATTTGTCGAAAGTCAGTTCATTACTGGCGTCTGGAGTTTACTTAAGGCTCAGTGAAATTATACTTCGTCTTAACGAGTATGTTGCTGCCGGCTAGATTTGTTTATTTATTTGACGTTGGTTTAAGGCTTTTTTTTTCTTTTAATAGCTTAACGTGATAGTTTCTCAATGCAATCTATTATTTGTATTTTGAGTTACTTGTTACGAGCTTTTGTGGTACATTTACTTGTCCTTTGTACTCGAAGGCTGTTTCCTTAGTTTCATAATTTTATTCAGCGAAATAGAATGCAAGTGTAAGGAAAAACAACATAGAAGAAATGATCTTTAGGAACATCTTCTCATAGCAAAATGGATAGGGAAAAACATGGAAAGTTTTGCTAGGTTTTACTAAGATTTTGCTTTTCTAGTGCATGCATGCCTTTAGTGATCTAGCAATACTTTTTTCTTCAAGACCAAGAACAATGAGCTAAGTAAATCGGTCTTTAATGATAACTTTGAACCCCCGCACACACACACACACACACCAAAAAAAAAAAAAAAAAAAAAAAAGAGGAAAAAAACTCTTTTTCTGTTTTTGTGCCTGCCATTTTCTCTCTTTTGATCTATGGTGAAGAACGTGAAACTATGATCAAATTTTGGGTTCTAAGCAATGCTTCCAGAGAGATCGAGTAGCAGGTATTTTATACAGAAAAGGCCCTATTAGCCTTGATAATGTGAAATTAGTGTAGGAGCATTTATGACCATCTGACATACTTTTAAAGAAAAGTCATATGGTTTATTAGAAGAAAAATTTAGGTATTGAGATTCTTACCTCATATTTTAATTAGATTGGACTTCGTACTTGTAGGTTTGTAATATGTTTGACCTCGTTCAATAATCTGTCTACAAATTATAATGCAACATTAAAAAGTTGTAAAATAAAACTTCCATAGTTGTTTTACTTTGTCAAAAGTGGGCGCGTTTGTTGTTTTATCACATCTAAAAAAAAAAATCCTAAAATTTCAAATAATTTACCAGGGAGTTTCTGCCATGGAAGGTACACAATCAGTTGCAACATTGATGGACTGCACAACATCTAAGATTCAGCAACTACAGAAAGCATTCGCTGAGTTGGAAAGTCACCGTGCTGTTACTCTCAACCTGCAATGGAAGCAACTTGAAGAGCACTTTAATGGGCTTCAGAAGTCCTTGAAGAGACGTTTCACTGAACTGGAAGACCAAGAGAAGGAGTTCGATACAAAAATTGTTCAATCTAATGAGATATTAGAGAAGCGTCAAGCAGCTGTTATTGCTAAAGAGCAAGCTTCACTTCAGAGGCTTCAGGAGAAAAGAGATGCAGCAGTTTCCGCGATTGCTCTTGCTCTGCAGAAGCATAAGAAGCCTTGTTCTGTGGAACCAGCTGTCATTAATTGTGAGGTTCAAGACGGGCCATCTGTTCTGGAAAAACCCGAGGATTCCATAGAGACTGAGGGTGTTATAGATGATACCGGAAAACCTTTTCCGTATTGTGGTGTGGAAGTTAAGTCTTATCCAGAACTAGTGAATCTATGCCGAAATATGGATTCTGAAGGCCTCCATAAATTCATATCAGACAACCGTAAAAACCTGGCAGCTCTCAGGGAGGAGATTCCTCTTGCTTTAAGAGCTGCAATCAATCCTGCCTCTCTGGTACTGGACTCGCTGAACGGGTTTTACAACTCTGATATATCAATTTCTGATGCTAAAAAAGATGCGAATCTTTTGGGACAGCGGCGAACTTGTATTATGTTGCTGGAATGCCTTAATACTTTATTGAACACCCTGGGAACAGATTATATTTCAAGTATAATATCAGAAAATGTCAAAGGACGTGCAAAAGCTATCGCTGAGGAGTGGAACCTGAAGTTAGATGAACTTGACGTCGATGCAAATAATGGAAATTCCTTGGAGGCTCATGCATTCTTACAGCTACTTGCTACTTTTGGTATTAATTCCAATTTTAACCAGGAGAACTTATCCAAGCTGATACCCATGGTTTCACGTCGTCGCCAAACAGCTGATCTCTGTCGTTCCCTTGGATTATCTGACAGAATGCCAGGTTGGTTTTCATAAATAGTAGAGTTAACAGCTCAAGAATTTTTCTACATATCTACTTTTGACGAGTTTTTTAAGGCGTCTTTATCATCTGTTCCCTTTTCTTTTCTTCCCTTCCTATATTCTTGACTGTCAAATATTAATCTTATGATGGTTCAGAAATAGTCATATCATGGTAAAAATTGATGTTATAGGATGTAGTGTTCTTATCTACCTTGTATTAATCTGGAGTCTAGATATTTAATAAATTAATTTAATAGGAATGGACAACCTTAGAAATAGGAAGTAACACATAAAGCTAGAACGATGAAGCGATTTGAAGAACTTAAGGAAATTCACCCGACTCTACAGTATAAATGAATACATCGCATCACATCCCGACTCTACAGTACAAATGAATACATCGCATCACATCTCATCTTAGACATGCCTATTTTTTGTCTTTTTACTAACAGGAACGATTAACTTATATGCATTGACGGTGCAAAACATTTTTAACATGTTGTAACAAGAGACTTACCTTCTTTTCTAGGTTACCAATCCATATTTTAGTAAAAAAGGTTACATGTAGTTGGTTTTTTAGAGAACCGAATTTTGTAGATACTTGTTAGAGCATTCTTAGTTATCACAAAAAAAAAGAAAAAAGAAAAGAGAAATAAGGAATTCAGTCTATGTACATCGAGATACTCTCATATTTGCTGCTTGCATCTCTACAGGTGTTATTGATGTGTTGATAAATAATGGAAGACATATAGATGCTGTTAATCTAGCTTTTGCATTTGAGCTGACACAGCAGTTTCCGCCTGTTTCTCTATTGAAATCCTACTTGAATGAAGCCAGCAAAGCATCTATACCTCTCAATTCTGGAAATGCATCACCTACTGTGCAGGTTTGTTGTGCATTTTATAATTTGAACTTGGCATTTTCTTAGTCATATATAATATGTTTTATGACTCATTGCTTTCAAAAGGAAGCATGTATAAAAGTCTCTTTCTCCTCCTGTTCCCTTGGGGCGTTGACAGGGCGGACATAGTGTAGGCAAGGGCTACACATCTGATACTTTTTTATTTAATGCTAAATCTCTGAGCTGATCATTTTCTCTGGAAGCAACCTTGCATGTGGTGATAATTAATTGTTTTTCTCCAGAATGATGTCAATGAGAAAGAGTTGTCTGCACTAAAGGCCGTGTTAAAATGCATTGAAGACCATAAGCTTGAGGAGCAATACCCTGTGGATCCCCTTCAGAAAAGGGTTCTTCAGCTGGAGAAAGTGAAGGCAGACAAGAAAAAGGCAACTGAAGTTGCAAAACCTCAGTCCAAAAGACCTCGTCCAAATGGTGTCGGAAATGGCCCCCGAGTAAATAATGTTGTCACTGAGAAAAACTTCTATCCCAGAATGACTGATAGGTACCCGCATCCCGTTTATGACAGACCGTATGCTTACCCTGGACCGACCAGCACCCATGTTCCATCATTCATGGGTGCTCCTGCTTACAACTTTTCTCCTGGCCATGACTTCTTTGGAAATGGCTACCATTACCAGGCTTCTTACCTGCACTGATTATCCTTTTAACTGGTAGTGATTAACCCTTGGAGTTTGCTTAATTTGCTCGTGTGAGGGCGAATTTAATACTGAATGTAGTCTACCTGTCTATTTCTAATCTGGTGTAAAAGCTGATATTTGATCTTTGAACATATGCACTGTTTTTCATGTTATATCCGTTAATCTCGCGTTAACATTGGTTCTTTGCTCCTGCTGTTTCTTGATGTCTCTGGACTCAATCAATGGCTTCAAATGGGACTTATTTACCAAACCAAACCGAGCAACTCTACTTGTGAACCAACGGTCCAAAATGTTACTAATTTTGAAAAGAAAAAAACCGATATCTAGGTATCTGATTGATCTATCAAGTGGCTATTTGATGTCTACTTCAAATTATGCATAAATTGGTTGAGCTACTTACTAGTGTACCGATTCAGGGAAACAAAGAAATGCTGATTAAGCAATTGTTCCATCCAGTGTTTCATAGTTCCATTTTCAGTTACTGTAGGCTCAATGGGATCCCGACAGCCATTGTGTTCGTTCCTCACCTTCCTTTCAATTGAATCCATTCGAAGGTGTCCGAATAAACTGCCTAGTAAAAGCTAGCTTCTTTCAATTGAATCTATTTGAAGATGTCCGAATAAACTACTCAAGTAAATGCTAGCTTTGTAAGCCAAGCAAGCAGGGTACTACTTGAACTTGGATTCGTCATGACTCATGACGAGTACGACTTCTCCATAATGTAATGCAAACATAATAGAAGAGATAAAAGAGTTTAATGCCTCTTCCTTTTCAATTAGACGAAGGTGATATGAATTCGTAATCTCGTTGGTTTGGCCGCCTCTTACGAGGATTAAATTCGTTGGGCTACTCTAATAGTTATTATGAGCAATTACTAGTAATTATTTTTCAGATGACCTAATAATGTAAAACAAGAAGTTACATTATTAACGTATAAAAGTTTTAAACTCTCAGACAAATAAAAGGTCAGTAGGAGACATCTATCATAGATCATCCATTCTTAACCAACGAGCTTATGGATAAGGGATAACGTTCTATTACTTTATACCCAACCACTAGCTTCCACGTAAGAGTCATCCTTCATCAGAACCACGAGTTTTATGAGCTAACAGATCTTTTCTGCCAGCAAAACAAATTCTACGTTCATATTTGCATCTTTTTTATATTATTTACCTGATTGATCAAACAGGGTCCAACAATATTTCCAAAAATGGCTACTGCTGCTTCCCCCATGGCAAGCCAGCTGAAGAGCAGCTTTGCATCTTCTTTAACCAGAGGCAGTGGCCTTGTCACTCCAAAAGGCATTTCTGGTGCACCCTTTAAGATCTTCCCTTCAACAAGGAAGTCTTGCTTCACTGTCAAGGCTGTCCAAACTGACAAAGTAAGATACCAAATCACTCTTCTTATTATCATGTTCTTCATTTTCAATACTTTTTCTTTGTGTCGGTGGGAAAGCCAGCAATTCTAACGAGGAGATTCAGAAAATGTTAAAATATCACACATGAGAATATATGCTGCCTAAAGCAAGTTTTAAGTTGCAGTTGATATTGCTTATATTTTTTTTTTTGTGCAAGAAACTTCTCTTATATATACACACATAAAAAAGAAAATGTTAGCTGTATGAAGATGGAAGGGCTGTAGTGTACAACAAAGAGGATTCAATTGAATCTCCAAAGAGGGTAAATACATTTTTTTTTTCCAGATATATAAATTGTTGGATCTCTATAAAGCTACAACATGGGGGGAGTGGTTAAAAATTGTTCTAGATCCTGCTTGAGCGTCACGGAGAAATCCTGATTTTCCAATTACGTCAATATCATAAGATAGATGCCTGAATCGCTCCGTGTCTTAATACATCCCGAAAAAGAATGAATAAGCGCTCATATGGAAAGATTACCATAGAAATAAGGCTTGGGAATGAAGAATGGGCTGGTAGAAATAATGTGAGATAGAGTTGAATGCCTGTCAAGGTCATAAGTTCAAATTTCAAGTGTTCTAGCGCTATTACTGGCTGTACGCACTGGATAAATTTTCGATAAATGGGGATTCAGTTGAACCCTTTAGGACTATCTAGGGTTGTAGCTCCACTGTTTTTGCATTCTTTGAATTTTCTAATTAAATTTCTGGCTCCACTGTTGCTTATAAACACAATATAATTTTTCGACAAATAAATTTCAATTGAACCCATTTGAATTATGTTTCTCGGATTTAATAGCTCGGTTGATTGACTACCTGAACTTTTACCTTGTTGGTGAGGACTCGAATCCCCATATTGTAATCCCCTCCCCCCTATGTAATAAAAGCAATTTAAAAAAAAAAAAATCATGTTTCTCTGGCTGACTTTGATTTATTGGATCTCAATAATTCTCACTAATTCATATCCTTGTCTTCTTTATTTCCCTTGGTTTTGCAGCCCACTTTCCAAGTGATTCAGCCCCTTAATGGTGACCCCTTCATTGGAAGTCTTGAAACTCCAGTAACCTCAAGCCCATTGATTGCATGGTACTTGTCCAACTTACCTGCCTACCGGACCGCAGTGAGCCCACTTCTCCGAGGAGTAGAAGTTGGCCTGGCCCATGGATTCTTACTGGTTGGGCCATTTGTAAAGGCTGGTCCATTAAGAAACACACCTTATGCAGGTAATGTCGTATTCCTAATGTTAACTTGTGTATTCGATCTTTATATTTTTACTACTGAACCCATCATACTTTCAAATTATGGGTCAAAGTTTAATATTTAATAAAGTTTTAGTGATTTTTCCCACACACGCACATGCATATAGAGTTTAAGTTCTGTCACTGAGATTGCACAATCAGGTCACATATTAAGTAACTACAAGTAAATCTCTTGATAAGCATTAATTTGCAATCTGATAAAAATGGTAATTGATATGCTATCACAAGTTAAAATTACTGAAAGTATATAAGAATCTTTATACTGTCAGCGTATACATACAGTGAAACCTTTCTATAACGATATTGTTTGTCCGAGTATTTTTTTGTTGCTAAAGCGAATGATGTTACAAAGAACATATAATATAACATAAGATGAAAATTTGTTTCAAAACAAACTTAACCGTTATAGTTAAATATTGTTATCGAGGATGAATGTTATTGAGAGGTCTGATTAAGCTCTGGGTTAAAAATATTGAGTTTCAGCCTAACATAGATCTTGTTAACTAAATCCGCCACTATTAATGCAGGGGGAGCTGGTTCATTGGCAGCAGCAGGACTTGTTGTGATCCTTAGCATGTGTTTGACTATTTATGGAATTTCATCATTCAAAGAAGGAGAGCCATCAACTGCACCATCTTTGACATTGACTGGCAGGAAGAAAGTGCCCGATCAATTGCAAACTGCAGATGGATGGGCCAAGTTCACAGGTGGATTCTTTTTTGGTGGAATTTCTGGTGTCACTTGGGCTTATTTCCTCCTTTATGTCCTCGATCTTCCTTACTATGTCAAGTAGATTTTTCAATTTCTGCAATTGATGTAACTATTTTGAATGCTAAATTGGATATGAAAGTTGTATATTGCAAACTAGCATATCTGAATATTTCATTATTGATTCCAATTCTTGCCCCGACTCTAGTTTAGGGGTAAATAGTAAGAGCGCAACGCATGATGTGTGTTAAGTGCATGTCACAGATGAAAACTCTGTTGTGAACAAGTCGAATAAACTAACATTTAAGTAGAGAAGGGAAAAGGGGTATTGTATGTTCATTATCCACTAAGTTTCGAATGTTGAAGACTTGAACTGGTCCTTGGATTTTGTCGATTGTAAGAAAAAAAGTCGGTTTCTCCAAATCAACCAGTTCAATAAGTTAGATGGTTTACGCTAAACACTAAGTAGGTTACTGTTTATGAATTGCAAATTTGATTTTATAGTGATCTTTATGCATGTCTCTTGTTCTATGCCAGTGGGAAAAATGGAAGCAGGTATACGTGATTTACATGGACGTTAGATTCGTTTATGCGTTTTACATATGTTGGAAGGTGGATTTATTTTTCGTCAATTGATCTGACATAGATGTCCTGTCCACTTGGAAAAAGAATTCTTAAAAAAGAATCCTTAATACCCATTCACTGAAACAATGATAAATCAAAGTTTCTCCAAATCAAAATGACTCATAATTAGTCTATCATGAATTTGATGCCGCATTATATAGTTCAGACTGATTATTGTGACTCAATTCTAGCTTAATTAACTTTGCAAGCAGACTGTGACCGCTCAACTTAGACATTCTGCCAACCATTTAGTATGCAGGATGACTGCTCAAAGGTAGGATCCTCCTATACCTATTCCTTCTAGTCGAGCCTCTCGGTCTGTCATTATACTTCGAGAAGTAGAAAGAACTACAATTTCCGTTCCCAACCCATGACCAATATAAGCTCGAAGCTTCCTTCGTAACTCCCGGAACTTCTTCGTAGTGGCTCCCTTACATGCCTCATTTCAAAGGGAACCTCAAAGTGGCTCTATTTCATTATATTCCATCCATATCCCAATTCCATTAATTTAATATAAAGTCTTGAATTCAAGCTCAGAGTATAAAATATCAACTATTACTTGAATTAGTTAGCTTCCTATATCAAATATTAAAGCGAAAAAATATGTCTTAGGAAGAAGACAGTGATATTTGATATAGAAAACTTATCGGTTTTTGGTGTTTAATCAAACCTATTAATATAAGACACATATTTGCATAAAAATTCTTTTAGTAATCAATGACTAAATAATGGGAGGATAGTACTTTTAGTTCCTAAATTATTGAGAAATTATACTTTTAGTGTGTATGACTGAACATGTTTAACCTTCAATTAATGAAAATATATATTTTGTCTCTTCATGCAGATATATGTTATACTATTTAACTATTCATAGAACTATAATACCGTCAAACATGAAGTAAAAATACAAATTTAACATAATGCATGAGTAATTAAGTAGTGGAGCAGTTAATAATAATGGTAAATTTGTGAATACTCACAAGTAAAGAGATCAAAAGCGCACAATTCAATTAATTGAAGGTTTAATGTGCTTAGAAGTTAGAATTTACCAACAATTAAGCGACCAACAATGTTATTAACCCTTCAATAATTATATTCTCAATAGTTGATTTAATGTAACTAGCGACTATTTCTTTTAGCTATCAATGATCCATTCTTGACCAATGAGGTTCGGATAAGAGATAATGTTTCTAAAATGATCAATAACAAGCTCCCACGTATGGGTCATCCACCCCTCAGAACCACGAATCTGTGAGCCAAAAGATTTTCTTTGCCAGTCTTAACAGGACCACGTATTTACTTGTTTGCATCTTTTGTTATATTCTCACTACTAACTGATCAAACAAACAGAGCCCAACAATATTTCCAAAATGGCTACTGCAGCATCTCCCATGACCAGCCAGCTGAAGAGCAGCCTTGCTTCTTCTTTAACCAGAGGCAGTGGCCTTGTTACTCCTAAAGGCATCTCTGGTGCACCTTTTAAGATCTTTCCTTCAACAAGAAAATCTTGTTTCAAAGTCAAGGCTGTCCAAACTGACAAAGTAAGATACCAATTCACTCCTCTTCACCTTCCTTTTTTATCAAGTTTTTGAATTTCAGTATATTTTTTTTTATACCGATGGTGTTTGGGTCCGTACATGGGCACATTGATTATTTTTACGGAGTATCAGTCAGGGTCAGATATGGTATTGATGTTAAAGAAGGTCCAATCTTGTATTTGTGTTAAAACATTCACTTAATATGTATAATAATCTATTCAGAACCTAGTAAGCAAAAAGAGTTATGATTTAGAATTCATAAACTTAAAATTTTTGATTCGTCTGTGGTACTTGCTATTTTCCAACAGCACGTACTGGGTAATTCTGTTCACCAATGTTTGAACAGATGGGAAAAATAATCTAGTTTGAATTTCAGTAATCATTGGATAAGTGACTGAAGCTAGAAGTTCTAACAGGAAATTTCAGAACTGTTAAAATGCCACACTTATAATTCAAAACCGGTAATCTAAAGCAGTTTTTGAATCACTTATGCCACTACATTAGAAGTTTCTCGTGTAAAAGTTTTTCAACTTTGTCTATACACACAAAAAATTACTAAAAGTTGTTACACGAGAAAACGACAAAAATGTCCCTTAACTATGATAGTAGGTTCAAAATAGTCCCTTATGCACTTAACAGTTTTAGTCCTTTAAGTTTGTTACAAGTTAACAAAAACGGTCCCTTAACTATGAGAGTAGGTTCAAAATAGTCCCTTAACTATGCACTTAACGGTTTTGGTCCTTTAAGTTTGCCATAAGTTGACAGTTTTAGTCTCGACAAAATATTCGTCGAACTCTATTTGTTAGATTTGACGAGAACTATGAAAAAAAGAGAAAAATTAGTGAGAACTCTAGATCGGTCAAATAACTCGGGACAAAACCGACGGACGTTAGTCGGTTATAGAAAAAAACTGAGGAAAAACCTACAGACTTGATAATGTCAAAAAATAGTGTCTCGGAGCACAAAGACCGACAGATTCTGTCGATTAAAATCGAGGGAGTCCATTCGCTAAGTAAAATACACTAGATTCGTTTTTACTGAAAACTAGAGAAAACTAAATACTTCCAGTGTAGTGATTCTTTTTTTAAATAGTTTCCGCGCATTTTTCCTCAAAAATAACCAATGGACTTCCGTTGGTTTTCATAAAAAACAATAAAAATAAAAAATAAAATAAAAAATAGTGTCCCTCGATTTTATCCATCGGTTTTCGTCCATCGTTTTTTTCGCTTGTTTTTGGTAGTGACAACGTTTTTAGTTTCTGCTATTTCTAATTTATTTCTAAAGTCTAGTGTATTTTATTTAGTCGATGGATTCCCTCAGTTTTAATCGATAGAGTCCGTCGGTCTTTGTGTTTGAAGACACCATTTTCTGACATTATCAAACCGTTAAGTGCATACTTAAGGGACTATTTTTAACCAACCCTCATAGTTAAGGGACCATTTTGTCAACTTATGGCAAACTTAAAGGACCAAAACTGTTAAATGCATAGTTAAGGGACTATTTTGAACCTACTCTCATAGTTAAGGGACCATTTTTGTTAACTTATAACAAACTTAAAGGACTAAAACCGTTAAGTGCATAGTTAAGAGACTATTTTGAATCTAGGGACCATTTTTGTCCTTTTCTCGTTGTTACACATATATTTCTAAAATAGAGGTCCTCTTCATATTGGGCTTTTGGTTTGTTGGATCTCATTAATTCTCATTATCTACAGCCCACTTTCCAAGTGATCCAACCCCTGAATGGTGACCCATTTATTGGAAGTCTTGAAACTCCAGTTACCTCAAGCCCATTGATTGCATGGTACCTGTCCAACTTACCTGCCTACCGGACTGCAGTGAGCCCACTTCTTAGAGGAGTAGAAGTCGGCCTGGCCCATGGATTCCTACTTGTCGGGCCATTTGTAAAGGCTGGTCCATTAAGAAACACACCTTATGCAGGTAACGTTCGGATTCGCAATTTTAACTCGGCGAATTCAATCTTTAGATTCTTATCATTGAAGTGAATGCATTTTCAAATTATCATTCAAAATTCAATTTTTTGTGCGGATTGCCCTTCAAAGACATTGGTCTTTAATTTTTTCCCCTCAAATTGGTGGTCTTTAATTTTCGTTTTTCGTCTAATATCTCGAGGTTCAGGGTCGAACCCCAGCTCAGTAAAAAAAAAAAAGAAAAAAAAAGAGGAAATTTTGCAAGGCAGAGATTTGAATTCGCAAGATAGAGTTTTGCAAACTCTACCTCAAAACTCTTCCTTAAGGTAGAGTTTTACATTTAAAACTCTGTCTGAGGCCTAACTTTACTAAGAAACTCTGCCTTGCGATTTTTTTTTAAATTTTTTTTTACAGTGCCTTTGAAGGGTAATCGTGCAAATGACCCTTCAAAATTTATTTTAAAAATGTTGATATCAGTTAAACCCATATATACCTTCTTAACTTCCAGTGGCAGAGCCACAACCAAGGAAAGAATTCAAATGAATCCTCTTCATCGTAAAATTGTATTGTGCAAATAGGGAAAAATAATTTTATTTTTTGTATATATGTATTAACATTTGAATCCTATTCTAGTAACAAAGGTAGTTCGAAAATCGTTGGAGCTCACAAGTTCGGCTATTTTAAATATTCTTATTAAAATTTCTGACTGCGACACTGTTAATGCAGGGGGAGCTGGATCTTTGGCAGCAGCAGGACTTGTAGTGATCCTTAGCATGTGTTTGACTATTTATGGAATTTCATCATTCAAAGAAGGAGAGCCATCAACAGCACCATCTTTGACATTGACTGGCAGGAAGAAGGTGCCTGACCAATTGCAAACTGCAGATGGATGGGCCAAGTTCACAGGTGGATTCTTTTTTGGTGGAATTTCTGGTGTCACTTGGGCTTATTTCCTCCTTTATGTCCTTGATCTTCCTTACTATGTCAAGTAAATCTGTTAAGTTGTCCACTTGATGTAACTATTTGAATGTTAAATTGGATATGAAAGTTGTATATTGAACAGCTGAGCGCTTCAAGGTGTGCAATTTAACCTGCTGTAGCGAGTTAGTTGTCTTATCTTTCAAGTTACTAATTCCATTTATTACGAGCTGTAGTTATCTTTAATTACCTTTTAAATGATTTGATAGTATAAAGAACATTTACATTGTCAGTGTTTAAACCCCTAATGTAAAATAATGCACGAATCTAAGTTAGAAAACCGAAATGATTGGATGATTTAAAAAATTCAGAATTTGGTTATACGTACTAGAATAATCGAAAAAATGGTATGGTACAAAATTTCCAAACATAACCGACTGATCCTAACCGTTGACACCCTTAGTTTTATATTATCAATTTTCTACGTCTTAACACAAAAATATACTTTAAAGGGAGTCATCTAACTAAAAGAATATTTGTAAAGAACCATTGAATGCGTAAAGAATGATAGATATATAGACGTAAGCCTTCACAATTTCTTTGACCACCACAAAAAAAAGAATGCAGATTTCTTCCCTTTTCTTTAGAATATTATCTTTAATTGGAACTCACTCTATTCCACTTCTAACCTCCTTTTTAAAGTATGCAAACTCCAAATCCAAAATGAACAGTTCAACAAAATATCTCTTTCCATGTAAATCATGCATCCAAATACTTAACCTCCAAATCAAGGATACACATATGTATAAAACCTCCAAGTGGAGCAACATTCCTATCTGAGAGAGAGAGACAGCAAATACACAGCCATTCATCTCAGTTTAGAGCACAGCCATGGCGCCTTCTGTGTATGCAGATTACTTTTTTAAGTCCTATGCACTATCGTTGTAAAGAATATTTATACAATTATGTTGCTTAATTGTAAAGCAAGTGCAAGCTCTATTTATAATAAGCATTTGCGGGTAATCTAGGAAAATCGTATAGTAAAGCGCTGTAATCAGTTAAATTGGAGTGATAGAACCGCTAGTATATATACAATTTCAATCCTTCATTTTTGGGCATCTTAAATGTGTTTTAGCTTTCAGATGTTTGGAGAAACTGGTGTAAGCATAGCTTATTATCTATCTGGTTTTCCAAAATTGGTCCAGACATATTCAATATGATATACATTTCAATGATGCACCAATAGCTTCACCTATGTGCATGTTAGATTGTCCCACATTGATTGCAACAATGGTCTGTTGTCTCCTTATATGGTCTCGAACAATTCTCACCGCCTGAGCTTTTAGGGTTGAATTCATATATATGATATTAGAGCCTGTCATGTATGAGCATACAATGAATTGTTGTCTCCTTACATGGTCTTGGGCCTCAAAATCCATTTTCTTGTCATCACAAGTATGGCTAACTTTCTTGTGAATCGTTACGAAATTTTTAAAGTTAGAAAAAGACATAACCTATATGTATAATCTCGTTTTTGCCATTTGCCAGAAACTCAGGCAGCAATGGCAAGACCAGTGTGGTGGTGACGGCCCTAGACGGAGTCATAAACGTAAATTCACTCTTCACCATTGCCATCTTTGTGGGACTATCTCTTGCAACTCCGGGCCAAAAAAGCCTCAACAGTAGCGAGCGTTGTCAGCCAGGGATTCTAACAGTAAAGCAACTAGTAATCTTCGAGGTGCTTTCGTTCAGTTTCTTTCTCTTCTCATCACTAGTGGCACAGGCCATAAAACTCTCCCTCAATCTCCTCGGTAGCGAAGAGTTAGCTCACGGTTTCAGTGTTGTTGTCAATGAAAGACTCCTTAAAACAGGGATGTTGATGACAGCAATCTCCTCTGTTATGGGGTGCTTGTTTCTCATGGTTTCTATGCTGCATGTGATTGAGATCAAAACTGGCAGGCTGTTCTGTGGAGCTAAATCTACTATTATATCAGTTACTTTCCTCATAAGCCTGGTGGTTTCTGGTCTTCTGGTCTATGTTTCTGCAGCATGGTATGCATTTACCCATGCACGCGTCCACATCCATGAATAGAGGACTGGTCGATAGCTGTTTTCCTTCTGCTTGATTTGCCAAGCTTTTGGAGTTCTACCAAGTCCTATTTCATTTACTAGTATTTTCTAATAATATTGTGTGTCTAGATTAGTTTGTGTGTAGCTCAAATATTCTATCAGACACTTGTTAACTCCCACAAAAACAGGTACCAGATAACTATGGCCTACCGGTACCAGGGCAATAACTCAACTAGATAATAGAGGAGCTTCATCCCTGTCTTGTTTTTCAGCTCTGGTCCAGTAGGCCAAATTTACGGCTAAGTTACAGACCCTTTGTAAGGGGAACTGTTATTTCATTTTTTTTTTTCTTTTCGTCGTTTGGTTTGATGGACAGGAAAGTCCACACTGAAAAATCATATGGAAGATTTTCCCTGTTGTCTAAGATATTTAATAGAGTTAATTTCATTGCACTAATGCATACTGCAGTATCTTATATTTAATTATTAAGTACTAATAATCTTCAGATTTTATTTGTTGTTGCAAGTTGTGAAAAATGGTAAGTTTATTTTGGCATCATCCCATTTTTATCTTTTCTTTCGTGCAACTGAGCAGTGTTAGTTTACAAGACGCTACACTAAGAAATATGGACGGAGAACAGAGATATAGAATGACATGTTTCAGCAGGAATAAGCAGATTTCTTGGACATTTCATCTTAATAATATTCCAGCATTATTTCTAATGCAGCAAATTAAACTCAACAACCATAAATAAAATCAGGAGAAGAAAATTGTGCCAATGTTATTCAGTTGAGGCATTTGGATTTCAATGTTTAGAATCACCTCAGCGGGTCTTGGTCTTCTGCTCGTGGACCTTGACAGCAGCACATATTTTCTTCCAGCAGTGAATCACTATGAGAGTTGGTATCCAAACCCAGAAATGATTTGCGAAGACATAGTAAGCATAGTAGTGGTAGGGGCTAGCAGCAAAATTATCACCTTCCAAGATAGCTGTTATGAAGTAAACGGCTGTGCCATAGAGCTGCCCCAAACAAATGGCTATTTGAAGTACGTGCCTGTATGACTTCTTAGCAGCTATGGCATACCTGCCAATGCCAATAACATAAAGCACAATTAGGTTTACACGCAAACTTGAATACATGCTCCTGCCCTGTCCATACTTTTAGGGATCGTTAGGTTGAAAGGACTAGTTAATATAATCCCAGCATCTAATCTCGCATACAATATTTGGTTGAAGGACCAGCGGAGGTAAAAACACAAGGTGATTTCTTCCTATCTGTCCAAGCCTTGGTGGACAGAGTTACCTCGTACATGTGTTGGGTGAGAAGTAGCAGGTACCCCCGGAATTAGTCAAGGTGCGTGCCAAGCTGGCTCGGACACCACGGTTATCCGGAAAAAAAACTCCGCATAATTAATGCAGCATTTGGATTGTTGTATAAGAAAAAATAATCCCCCAATAAACTAATGCAGTGTTTGGCTGGCGCTATAAAAAAATACTGATATTAAGTTATACGAGAATTTACGTGTTATTTTATGCGGGATAAATTGTGGAAGGATAAAATTATTTGAGGACAAAAATACCCTTAAATAATTAATCCTTATATCATATTCCCTGTATGATTAAGATTATTATTGTTATTTTATTATTATTATTTGATAAGTTATTCCTTGTATAATTATTACTCCATGCATAACAATTATTCATTCTTATTTCCCGCATAAAAAACGTACATTATAGTCCATGCATAACAAGCATGTGAACAAACAACCCCTTAGGCAGGGGCGGACTTAAAGAGAGCAGAGGGTGTTCAGTATATATAGGATAGATTTTGTGTGTTTATGTACATATATTAACTTTTGAACACCTTGAACAAATACAAAAGGTTAGCTCAAGTGGTCCAGGGTGTTCAAAATTGTCTCTAGTGTCTCAGGTTCAATTCCCATCAACAACATTAATTTTTATATTTAGCTTTTGTTGTTTTTTTCGAATCCCTTGAATGAAAATCCTGGATCCGCCACTGCCCTTAGGACAAACACATTAATTCTGACAATCTGAAGGGGCATGACAAGTTAATATCTCTTGAGAATGATACTTACACTGCAAGAAGGCATGCGGGCCCCTCTATGACAGCTGTGATTCCTTCGACACTAACAACTCCAGCATCCCGTCCTACGTATCTTGAATCACCTTTGCTGTATTCTTTCCCTGCAATATTTTGCTTTTTGTTGGTACTTTTATATGCCAAATTAGAAACATTTCCTAATAGAAATAAACTGTTCTTGTCTGTAAGAAGACTTGCTAAAATGAGACTTACAGACTTCAGCAAGGTAAACAGGAGTAGTCTTTTTGTAGAAATCTGGAGTAAAAACAAAATACCCCTCAAGGACCATGTGGGTTAGGCCGGTGAAAATCCACCAGCACATGAGCACTCTGTCAGTTTTTGATATTTTAGGAACAAACCCTAGCAAGTAAAACATGGAGAAATGAAGTTAGAAAACGAGGCGAGGCCACAATGGGGAAAGCAAAAAGACCAAACAAGCAGCTCGGATGGGCTTAGCATGTGGAGATTTATAACACTAATGCAGCTGAAAATTTTGAACAAGTATAGAACTTGTAAAGAAATCTTTTCACTGGATCAAACCTTTTTTTTTATCTTCTTTAATCGCATGCGCAAGTCAGCAAAGTTGCAGGTTGACATTAACATCAGATTAGATTCTCCTTTTTCTCTTTGTTTCAACTTGTGAGTGATACTTTTTGAAGCATTTTCTACGGCAGTTATGATCTCGATAGCGGAATAACTGACAAACATAGTGATTCAACTAGGACATGGGTATCTGGTTGAGGTTACAAGTACCTAAACACCCAACGTATATCTGTTATAGAATATCTACTTACAAATAGTCAAAGGAATATCTAGTATGAACAAAGAAGTCATTTGAGTCTTAGACCGTGGAGCTGGAAGCACTTTACCCTCCCCAGACCCCACATTGTGGGATTTCACTGGGTATGTTGTTGTTGTTGTTGTTGTTGTTGTTACCGTGGAGCTGGAAGCACAATTTTTCAGTAAATACTTTCCAGTCCGAACTCTGAACAATTAAATGTTTGGTGAAGGTTTCATACTCAACTCAACTTCTTGCCTTCTACTTCTGAGCAGTTACTACTTACTAGAGTATACTTCGTAAAGGAAAATAAAATGAGAACATCTAACTGCTACTAAAATTAAATCATATAAGAAAAAGCAGGAATTGCTTGCAATAAGTAAAGCAATAATCATTGAATAATCACCTGAGAGTATCCACATGAACAAAACAACCAGGAAGGATGCGAGGCCATACACACCAACTATGTGTGACTGTGAGAGGAATATGGGAACAAAACCAGCCAATTTCAGATCTTGCGGAATGTAGGGATGAGCTTCTCCCTGAGATACCATTTCCTCAATGCCTGTGATCTGCAACACAGAAAAAAGTGGTGTCCATACATCAGAGAAGGAGTTAATGAGCTAAATGCTAATCCGCGGTTTACAGATGTCATATTACTTCAGTTGTAAAGATCAGTTCAACTCTGATTCGATGATCTATCAAGAATTAGATCGAAAATGTACTACACCTATTACATTTTTAAGGAAACAGGCGTTGAGCGAGAAATGTCTCTTCTTTCCCTTTGGTTTATTCACTAATCTGAAACTTAGCACGTGTTTTCTTATTGACTCCCGGCGGTCGTATTCTTAAACAAAGTCTATCTGGCGGCAAAAAAAGCAAATGCAAGAATCATAGTGAAATCAGCGAAAGTGATCAATCAATTAGGCCTCAACGCCAATTCTAAAATTAGTGGAACTTGACTATGTGAATCTATTGTATCCATTCAGCTCTATTTGCTTCATTTTTTATTTTATTTTAAAAAAAAAGAAGCAAATTAATGATTTCTTCAGCTATGGCATAAAACGTTTTCCTTTATAAGTATCTCAACTCTTAATCTGTATACTTGCTCCAACCAATACTTAGACATTATTATCGATCATTAACACTAAGAAATCTGATCAAATTTCCAAAGAAAAACATTATCCAATTCTCACACTTAATATCAATCCTAACACAAGAAAACTTTTCCAGTAAATAATTTTCAAAAAATTCCACTTAATACCAAACACAACTAGGTGTCTAAATTAGGGAAGGAATACTGGTGAAAAATTGAAAAGAATGAGCAAAGTTTTCAGAGGGCACAAAAATATCTAGAGATGAATATTAAGGGCATATCTCTAAAAGTCAAATTAATATACAAAAAAATCCCCCTTTTATTTTCAGGCAAATATAGCACAAAAGAGAAGTACAAATAAAACATAGTAGTAATTACCCTAAAAGAGGAAACTTTCACACTATTCAGTCACTTATATTTACATATAGGAGTATAATAACTATTAAATCCAAGACATACATAATTCTTGCAACATGCATATACTAACATGAGGCTGGTGGCACCCCAATTGGGTAAATCATTAAAACAGTTCAAAACCCAAACATATCTAGAGATGAAAATTAAGGGCATATCTCTAAAAGTCTAATAAACAAAAAGATCCCCTTTTTATTTTCAGGCAAATGTAGCACAAATCATCAGTCCAAATAAGACATACTCATATTAATTATCAAAAGGAGGAGCCTTTACACTTCACAGTCACTTATATTTACATATAAGAGTATAATAACTGTTAAATCCAAGATATACATAATTCTTGAAACATGCATGTACTAACATGAGGCTAGTGGCAACCCATTTGGGTATAGTTAAATAAAATACTCCATTAAATAACACAGAATTACAAAGATTTGTATAGAGAGAGAAGGGTACTCACAGGTAATTCTGAGAGACTTCAGATTCAGTGAAAGTTGACTTGAGGGCGATGAAGAAGAAAAGATAGAGAGTAGAGAACACTGAAATACAAATAAGTAAGGATTTGGAGGCATGTGAGACAGATAGTAACGAAAAACATTTTTTGAAAAATAATTTATTTATATTAGAGAGTAAAAAAATATATTCGGGAAAGATTTTATTAAAGATCGACGATAATGTTACTCCATTTGTTTTAATTTATGCGAACCTATTTAACTGACACGAAGTTTAAGAAAAAAGAAAAGACTTTTAAGCTTGTAGGGTTAAATAAGTCGCACATATTTTGTGTGGCTATAAATTATTGCATAAAGATAAATTGTTTCTAAATATAGAAAAGGGTCATTTTTTTTTTGCATAGACTAATAAAGAAATAAGTTCACATAAATTGAGACGGAGGAATTATGTTTTTTGTAAAAGAATTTGTTTATTGAAGATTGATTAACAATGTATCGGAGCCATGTGTCGGAGCCAGAATTCGCACTTTATATGTTTTAACTATTAGGATGGTGATATCAGATATCACTAACTGTATTCTAATTTTGTGATTATTGTACAAAATCTAAGATTTTAACTTAAGGTATTATGTTAGGCCGAACCATGATGCTTCTAGCTCTGCCCCTAACTATTGGATGAAGCAGTGAGATAGAGTGTTACAATGAGATGGTTGGGGTCCATCCGTCCTCAACCTAAGGTTCAGGATTCGAGTCCGTGGGAATGAAAAAGATTCTATTGGGAGCACCAGAAATGGGTCCTGCAATGAGCAATCTGAATTTAATCGAATTTCAATGTAGATATCGGACATCGAATGAGAAACTTAAAAACAAAGATAGTTGTAAAAGTAAAATGATGACCGAGCTAGCCTTATCTGCACCTTGCTATTTCACCTACCTGCTTCAAGCACAAGTGGTAATTTTGCCCACCAAATTTTTTTTTTTTTTTAGTAGTATCCTAGCCACTTTTCTTGATTTCTTTCCTCAAGTTCTTTTTTTATAGGACTACAGACTTTTTTTTGAATGCTTTCTTTGACAAAGAGCTTAAACAAACGCCTTTGCACTTTAAAAAATCGCCACAGCCTTCTGAGAGTTAATGCTGTGACCTTTTGCATTTTCTTTTTCTTCTTTTTCACATGGAGAACACAATTGACAAAATCATTTTCTTATCACCTTACTATAAGATTCTGACTTCAGTCCACCAACCGCAACATTGATGCATTGTCCCATTTTTATATTGAGTTGCACATGGAAGACTGTACCCTATTCAGTGATGGAAGCAACTCAGAGATGACGGATTCATTCAAACTCAGTACTTTTAAGCGAAAAAGAAAAATTTCAAATCTGAATTCATAATTTCAGAAGTACATACTCTGTGCTAAAGACCTTAAAGGTTTAAGCATAAAATTTAAATCTTGAATCCATTACTGCCTTTATTCATATATTAAGTGACATACTAATAATGCAATAAGATCTCAATAACCCAAAGCAGCAGAAAGAAACATTAGCTTATAAATAATGTTGACATAGTAAACACATTTAAGAAACGGCAGTCATCAACTTCGTACTACATACAATTCTGACATACTACATACATTTTCTAAAAAAATAAACATTGCTTGCGCGCTTGAAAATATGCGGGTTTAACCAAATCATATAACTTATCGTAATAACGATGAAATATCAGATATGAGTAAGTTTTTTCTTGTGTAAACTCAAAAAGACAAAGTTTTGTAAGTGGCACCAAGACTTTGAAACGAAGTTGTAAGCTATGAATGAACTATATCAAACTACTTTCTGGTGTCAGCAAGAGCTTGCTGCTCAAGCATGTGAATTTCCACTATGGATTAGGGAAGAATCAGCCCTTGTAAAAACAATAAGCCTATTATGCAGGAACCCCAAAATGAAATTGCAGATAATCAATGAGTGACCCTTTTTTTTATGCAAGAGATTTGCTATTTAAGTTCCTGGTCGTCATCATCACTGGTCAATGTGAGAACTCCAGATTGCCAATCTTGTAATCTTCTTTGTACACCAGAACAACTTTTTCATGTGTTCCTCTACCAAGGCTATCGTTGAAGACCAGTTAACAGCTGCGACTGCTCATTTTCTCCACTTCAGTCGTAAGAGTAGTATTGACAGGGACGAGAACTGAACCACAATGATGAACCTGGATGAAATCGCTGCTTCTCGCCTGCTGCAAACTGCTGACTATAACAGGTTCACCATCCCTATCGCGTAACAAACCTCATTTAGGAGTTTCGAACTTCTGTTAACAAATAAATCACTTCTCATCTCCTCCTTTTCTTCAAAAGCGATGCAGCTTGCAGAATCATCCTATCGACATCATCGAGACGCGGTGTATCCACATCTTCACCTGGTGATTTCTCTTTCCTCGAGTTAGAAGATATTTGACGCAAATGCTCTTCAAAATCCTGTGCATCTCCATTGCTCTGCACTGGAAACTTTTCAAACACATCCAAATAAAGAGGTTCTTCAGTCTTCTCTTCGTGCTCTTCCTCAGAGTCAGTCTCAAATATATCTGAAAGATCTTCAGTATCTGAGCCTATATCTGTATCTACCATCGAATCATTTTCTTCACCCTGTTCTTCATTTTCAACCATTATCCGTTTGAGCTTATCAGATGCCTCGATTTGCTGGTCCGAACGATGTTCAGGGCGAATATTCTCCAAGCCAATCTCTTGATTTTCGTCAGGAGCACCAGTTGTGTTTTCAGCTTGCAACCGAAGCAGCTCGAGATTTTGCTCCAGCCGTGGAATGTGCCTCTTAACAGCTCTCAAGGAATCTCTGTATTTAGATTTATCTAAGGCCTGTATACAAGGAGCAATAACAAATAAGAGAGGCGAAAAAATGGGGTTCCACATAGGGTTAGCCCATGACCCGCCTATTTATTCGCTCAGCCCATTTTAGCCAAACCCATTTCAGCCCATCTAAAAATTGGGCTGATATATAGCCCAAAATTAACCCATAAAACTTTGTCAAAATATTTTTTTAATTTGATTTGTTACATCTATTTTTTTATTTTATTTATTTATTATTATTACATAGGGGGTAGGGGAAGGGGAGTACAACGTGGGGATTCGAACCCTCACCAACAAGGTGGAAGTTCAGGTAGCCAAAGCTACTAGATCCCTGCTTAATTTGACATGTTATATATAGCCATAATAAAGAAAAAAAGTAGTTTTATTATGTACTTAAAAAATTATAAAAGAACAAACAAAGAAATTAAAACTTAGTAAGAATTGAGCGGGTTGGGTTATGAGTTATGACCCGCTTTTTAGCGCATTTTAGCTCAACTCATCTCAGCCCAAGTAACTTTTGGGCGGGTCATTTATTAACTCAGCCCATTTTGACCCGCCCAAATCCAATCCAACCCGCCCATTTGACACCCCTAGTTCCACATAATAGCATACACAAAAATTATCAGACGAGTAAGAGAACCTTTTTCCTGGAAAGAGTACTCCTTGGAGACATTATCTCAGTTGGTGGTTGAGAGTAATTCTTTCCTCTGTACATTATAATGGTGTCATCATCCTGGATATCAAGAACGATTCCACCACTTAATTTTGCAAGCTCTGCAGCAATTTCCTTAACCTCCTCAGGAGAGAATGTTTTCACCACTACTTTCAGAGTTTGGTGCTTCTTCCAATGCAGATGCATATTAAGGATTACACCCTGGTATATCCCACGTCTTCCAACTGGTACATAATTTTTGCACTTCTCCCCCATTTTCAGGAAGTAGAAGTGTTCTTCTGGTGTCAATATTTCTGGGTCATGGGTAGCTTCCAATTTCTCCTTAGGCTCGACTTTTTTAAGAGCTTCAACAAGCCTCTCCTCTTTATTCCTTGCCTAGAAAATGAAAATTTACAATCCCGTAAAGACTTCAATTGTATTCAAGAGTAGCCATTAAAAAGGTGGTGCACACCATCCATATTTGTATTGGATACTAAATTGCCATAAAGTAATTAACCAAACAGTTTGGTTCTTTAGCATCTCTTGGTAAGTATATAAGTGAAGAAACTTAAGTCACAACAAATACAGTTCTACATTTGCAAATGACACCACAACGGCAGAACTCATATATCCTTTTGACATGACTAGATTGATACTAACAGTCTGTTAGATTATTCAACCTCAACAAAGACATATGTCAGGAACACATAATGGTTTAGAAATGGCAAAGGGTAATACTCATGAATCAATACAACCAATATCTATTGAAGATACCAACTAGTTGGGGGATCAAGGCTTATTTGTTATTACACTTGCATTAGTTTCATATTTGTCAAGAGGTTCTTTTTAGGCACGTTATAGACTTGAATGTCAGTGCAGGGATAACTATGAGTGTTAGAGAACCACTAAGTTCAAAGAATCCCTATTTTGCCTTAGAAATACATACTGCCAGTATTGGAATGAAATGATGCCAGATATAGTGGAATAGCTAACCTTAATTACGTTGAGATTGAGGCATAAGTTATTGATGGATTCAAAGAAAATAAACATGCTAAGACATATTAAAATGGAGTTGTCAAAAGCCAAAGAGAATGGTATTTCAAACAGATTGAAGCCACCAAAATCTATGCAGCATAAGTACTTCAAACATCACCTTACAAAACTTCCACTAGACTAAGGACCCGTTTGGAACATAATCTCTTTTTTGTTCCTTTTTTTAAAAAATATTTTCAATATATTGTTTGGTTATACATTAAAATGATTTTTTGGTTACTTTTCGCGGATGAGTTTTTTAAACTTGAAAACTGGTCAACTTGTTTTCAAGTGAAATGCCATTTCTGAACTTCAGATACTACTATTTTCCAAATATCACTTAATTCATGTCAAAACTAACATGCTATAAGTAAAACATTACCTTCCTCAATTTGAAAAGGATTCTTTCTTCAGCCGTCATTCGTTGGTACTCTTTCTTCTTCTTCCACCTGAAGAACTTCAACCACTTTACAACCTCTCTTTTACCCTTCAGTTTCTTCCTCTTGATTTTATCTTCTTTAGACTCGCCGGAACTCTCTGCAACAGCATCATTTCCACCGCCATTCGACGTTTCACCAGCTTTGCCAGTCGTGCAGAAATACCGAGCCGAATATACTAATCCAAGATCACATTTTTGTACAATAAAGCGCGGCCTAACTGTCACTCCCCTCTCAAAAACCTTGCATATTGCATTTAAAAGACTAATATATCATGAGATTAGCAAAACTACTTCTTCAAACCAAGCACTTTAATTGCATTAAGAGACTAATATATCATGAGATTTGAAAAATTACTGCTTCAAACCAAGCACTTATCAGTGTAAATGTATGCTACGTGCAGAAACAGATTCGAAACTTTCAGTAATTTAGTACAGGTTCCACTATTACCCACTACACCCACAACTTTTTTTTTTTTTGGTAACAATGCGTTCTATTTAAAATAAATACTCCCTCCGTCCCAAAATAAGTGTTGTTTTAGCTAAAAAAAATAAAAATTGTCCCATTAATAAGTTCATTTTAGGAATTCAAGACCAAAGTTGGCAACTATTTCTCAGTATACCCTTGAGTCTTGACATTAAAGAAATATTCGTTTTTAATATTACTCAATTCTCAAAGAACATGTAATAAATAGGGGTGATTTAGTAAACTAAACATTGTTTTTATTGATGCGTGAAATGAGCTAAAACGACACCTATTTTGGGACGGATGGAGTATAAATTATAGAAGGATATACTGTAGTTGATTTCAACATTCACTAATTTGGAAAGAAATACATTGATATATGTAATATGGATGCACACACACATATATATTATAGAGAGAAATAGTACCTGTTTTTCTGGGGAAGTGAATGGGCTAAAACGGGTCGGGAGATGAAGAGATGTTGGAGCTGTCGTGATTTGCAGAGCCTCGCCGGAAAAAAGCCTCTTCCCAACATTTTTCCGACTTTTTTCGTGTCCGACGGTATGGCTCTAAATAGAATAGGCCCATTCCCCCCTCTTTTGGGTAGGTCCTTAAATTTTGTCCCTCAAAGTTTTGTCCTTAGCCTAAGTTCGAACTCTCGCTCAATTAAAAATTTAAAAAAAAATTACAAAATAGAGTTTAAATTTTGTTCACAATTAAAAGTCTGCCGGAGGAAGCATACTTTGCCTTGAGGCATATATTTTATTCAAGGCAAATATTTTATTTTTTTACTTTTCAAGGAAAACTTTTAGTTTGCCTTAAGAAAAAAGTTCTGCCTTATGGAGCATACTTTTAGTCATTTTTTTGCGCGGATTGCCCTTCTTTTGGGGTGGTCTTTAAATTTTGCCCCTCATATTTGTGGTCTTTAAATTATGCCCCTCATATTGCTGGTCTTTAATTTTTGCCCTTCGCATTGCAACTTTGAGCGTTCACGCTGAAATCATGAGGTTCTGAGTTCGAACCCCCGCTCAAGCATAAATTAAAAAAAAATTGTAAAGCAAGGTTTGGATCGCGTGTATGCCGGGCTCGGCATATATTTGTTAAGGAATTACCAAATTTATGCCGAACCCGGCATACTCATGCCTTATGGCAAACTTGGCATAAGTATACCGGGTCAGACATAACTTTGATAATTCCTTAACAAGTTTATGCCGGTAGGGGCATACTTTTAATGGGCAAGCTTTTATGCCGGACCTGACATAAACTTGTGAAGGAATTACCAAAGTTATGCCGGACCCGGCATAACTTTGGGGTGGTCTTTAAATTTTTCCCCTCATATTTGAAATCTTTAAATTTTGCCCTTCGCCTAAACCCCATGGGTTTCAGGTTCAAACCCCCACACAGTCAAAATTAAAAAAAAAATCGCAAGGCAGAGTTTAAATTTCGCTATGCCCTCATCGGCATACACTTGTGAAGGAATTACCAAAGTTATGCCGGACCCGGCATACTTATGCCTTATGGGCAGACTTGGCATAAGTATGCCGGGTCCGGTATAACTTTGGTAATTCCTTCACAAGTTTATGCCGGGTCCGGCATAAAAGTTTGCCCATTAAAAGTATGCCCCCACCGGCGTAAACTTGTTAAGGAATTACCAAACTTATGCCGGACCCGGCATACTTATGCCTTATGGGCAGACTTGGCATAAGTATGTCGGGTCCGGCATAAGTTTGGTAATTCCTTCATAAGTTTACGTCGGTGGGGGCATACTTTTAATGGGTAAACTTTTATAGTATGCCACATAAGGCGGAATTTTTCCTTAAGGCATAACTAAAAGTTTGCCTTATAAGAAAAAGTCTATACCTTAAGAAAAAGTTCTGCCTTATGGGGCATACTTTGGTTATGCCTTAATTAAAAGTCTGCCCCATAAGGCATAGTTCCTTAAGGAAAAGTTTTGCCCCATAAGGCATAACTAAACTATGCCTTGAGGAAAAGTTATGCCCCCTCCGGCATAACTTTAGTTTTTCCTTAAGGACTTTATGCCAGATCCGGCATACACTCCCCCAGCCTTGCCTTGCGAAATTATTTTTTAATTTTATGCCTGAGCGGGGGTTTGAACCCAGAACCTCAGGTATCCAAGCGAAGAGCAAAATTTAAAGACCACAAATATGAGGGGCAAAATTTAAAGACCACCCCAAAAGAAGGGCAATCCGTGCAAAAAAAATGAAAAATGAATTGAATACCCTTAGCAGGCTTTTTGAGAGAAGGTAATGGACTTGGGCTAGTAAGTTCTTCGTTAAAGGCCCATACCATCACTCTTGATCTTTCTTGAGAAAATTGCAGAAATATGGTACTCTACGTGCTCTTGAACTTTTATCCTTGCTAAACATTTTTTTTGAAAATTGGCCTTAATTTTAAAAAGCTTCTCGATGCAATTTTTATTTTCCATCAGACATAAATTCTAATAATCAAATATGCATAAATTATTTTGCATATGAGCGGAAGTTTGGGACATTTCAATAAAAAACATGAAGCGTATTCTTACCTTTTCTAACTTGTTATTTTTGGAGACTACCTCATTCAGCTAGATATAGATATAACGATATAACCCTAAACTAATTTGACATTGATGCGTAGTTAGTTGAGCGATTAATTTTAAGAACGAAAATTGGAAAAAAAAAATCAAAAGTCAAACAAGTATATGATCACAAGATTAAGAAAATTGACATGTATTGATTCTTCGAAAGGGCCACATAAAAAAAGGATATACAGTTGTACATATCCTTTTCTTTTTTCTTTCTTTTTCTTCCTTTCATCTAATTTTCATTGACATGAAAATCCACCACCTTTCATCATTTGTCTAAATTCTTTAAAATCAACCATACCATCACCATCTACATCAACTTTCATGATCATCCTCTTACAATCTTCTAAAGTTTTGCCTTGATTCAATCCTAATGACCCTAAAACTGACCTCAACTCCTCCACGGTTATATATCCATCCCCATTTTGATCAAACACATTGAAAGCTTCTCTCATGTCTTCCTCTTCATCCTTCTCGTCCATTATTGTCTTGTATAATGTCCCAAATTCATCTACGTCTATGTATCCATCTCCGTTTACGTCTATTTTTTCAATCATATGGATGAGTTCTTGTTCCTCAATGTGTATTCCCAAGTTTTGTAACGAGTCATTGAGCTCCTTTTTTGTAATAGTTCCGTCTCCGTTGCGATCAAACATTTGGAAAATTCTATGTAGCTCTACGGGGTCCATTTGATAATGAAATGAAGGAAATTATAAGAGAATGATAAATAAAAACTTGTTGGTCTTAGTATAAAAGGAAAAGGGTTTGGGTTTGGAATAGATGATAAATGAAGCATAAACAAAGAAGAAAGAAGCAGAAAAATCAAGGTTTATGATTTGAATGATAAAAATGAAAAAAGGAAATGTGGAAGAAAACAAGATTTGAAATTATATTTCTGAGAAGAGAGAAATGTAGCTAAGGGTTTAAAAGGTGGAGCAAAAGAGGGGTGGTTTGAGGACACCCACTAATTTCGTTGAATCAATGATGCTATCTTTGAGGTATATATTCTCTTAAGATAAATAGCCCCACGAGATTCAGGAATATCTAGTTTCCGCCTTTCTTGGTTTATTTCATGACTTCATTGGTCATTTTGCCCATCATATTAGTCTTCCGTTACATTAGATTTGTTTTTAAAATATTTGAAGTTTTGAAAAAGACAACTTTTTTATTGCTTCAAATTTTGTGGAGTGTTAAATTTTTAGGAGATAATATAAACAGTAGTTTAAACAATAAAAAAAATAGATAATATGGATCAATAGCAGCACTTATCATATAAGACCAAGGCAAGCGCGATGGAAGCCCTTGGGGAGAAAACTTACTCGCATTCATGTTTACGTCAAGTCAATGAATTTAAGATACTTGTCTTTCGTACACACATTTTTCACTTAATCATGGCGCTTTAATTTTAACTGCTACGCTTAAATTGCTTAGTTTTTCCCAAACCCCACCTTGTGGGAATATACTGGGTATGTTGTTGTTGCTGCTTAAATTGCTTAGTTTGATATAAATACCGGTACAAGTGAGTCTTTACCCTTTGAGTGGGTCTCAAACCGCAGTTTGGACTGGGGGTGGGGGTTCAGGCCATCGGATTCGATATGAAATTTTCGGTTTGAATATTCGATTTTCGGATTGAAGAAATTACAATCCAAATAAGTTTGGATTGGATTGGACATTTTAAGTTCGGTTTCGGATTATTCGGTTTGGATATTTCGGATTTTTGAATTTGACTCTTGAGACTTAAGGCAAACCTATTAGGAATGAAATTCATGTGTTAGTTTCACAGAGGTAAATCTAAATCTTAATTGCTCAGTAAAAAAAAGTCTTCCAATTCAAATTACGATTAACAAATCCAAGTCATGTCCAACATAGTAAATCCATACCAAATAAAAGCATTCTGAAAAAGTGAAAATTAATAAAATAAAATCTAAGTAGTCATCTGGACAAATAACAAAGAACTCTGTCGTGGGTGACACTAACGTCATACTTTTGAGACTTGAGAAGTATGAAAACCCTATATTATATTTGATTTAGTAGATAATTATATATTGGACTTAATATTTTAATGGGTAGGGCCTTAGGTACCAATCTATTGGATTTTTAGAAACTAAACTTATTAGTACTGGGCACATATGGTATAAGTAGGGCTAGATATAAGGTATAAAAATTTCAGATTTTCAGATATCCAAAAATCCATAGTACTAAATCCATATCCAATCCGAAATCCATAAATTTTAAAAATTAAATCCGAAGTCCAATCCATAATTCAAATATCCAAACCAATATTTAAAAAGTTCGGATTTGGGATTGGCCCAAACTGTGCCCACCCTAGTTTGGACGGCATCTTTTGAAAAATGTAATTCTGGAGCTCATGTCTGTAGACGTGAAGTGAGGTGGAGGTTTAGGACTGGGTTTTGGACCACGTAAAATATAGTGGTCTATACTAGTAAGTAGTATCCAGCTAAATATAGGTTGGAGAAATTGATAGATTCAGCGATAAAGTCGTAATAATGGCCTTTGAATTATTGGAGGGACTCTTAAATCTGATTTCGAGCTACTCCGTGGTTTGTGGCGGATGTATTGCAAAGATTAAGGGGACCAAATCTGTAGATGACTGCTGTGTTCTTAGCTGGGTATGCGGTTTTGTCTCCACTAGGTACTTCATGAGTTGTTCATACATAAATGTTGATGGTGTGGCTTAGTGGTCAGCTAAAAATGAGAGAAAACCATGGAAGATCAAGGTTCAAACTTAAATGACGATAAAAAATAAAAGCACTAGGGGATTTACTTTTATTGGGTGTGCAAACAAAGTTCCACATAAGGTGTAGGGTACACTTAATGGTGTAAAGCTTTTGAAGAAAATCGACATACTTGATCTAGAGCGGACAACATCAGACAACATCACACCATGATAGGAGTTTCTGCTTGTTGAGCCCAACAATACTTCCTATCTAAGCCTTCGCGAGTAAAGTTACCCAATCTTGTGTTGGTGGAACTAGTAGGTGCCTAGTGAATTTGTCGAGATGAGTGTAAATTCACCCATACACTACCCTTAGAGGAGGGAGGAAGAGTTGCTCAAGCCAACTGATAAAGACAATGAGAGGGTTGTGTCTCGGCAGTAACTCATTTTTAGTAATATTTACCACATACCAATTGACTACCCAGTCTAACATGGGTTGTTAAAGGAACAAAACCCAGAAGCATCAAACTTACTCATCCAGAAACATTTCCTGGAAATGTAATTCATTAAATTAGTTCATATTTAGGAGGCAAGACAGGAGAAAGTTTCCAAGTACAGCAACTGCATTCTGCAGCCACCATCATCGCTATCATCCGATAGGTTAGTTCCAGTAATTAGTCCAATGCTGACTTGTTTGCAATGCATTCTGACTACCCAATTTCATCTTTCTTTATCAGATAGTCTTTACATACTTAATGGGGAAGGGTGCACAACCGAACATCGATAGACAACTGGAATTCAAATCAACCAATTGACCTCCACAATAATTCTTAATGGAGATAGAAAAGTATAAGAATGTGATCAAACTGTGTGTCCTCCAAGATCTTGGATTAGCGATCTCATTGACAAGTATATAGGAAATGAAATTTCATTGCTCAAGAAAACGACCAATAGGTTCCGGATCGGATCAAGCAATAACTGAAGGAGCTTGACCAATCCCAATGAGGGAAGTAGTGAAAGAGAAGCAGAAGGGACATCTTGAACTCGGGGGGAACAAACCTTAATGACAACAGAAGAAGTGACACATTTCGCGACCAAAGAAGCCCTTGAACTCACCTCCATTCAACAAAGATATAGTGTGTTTGCTCCAAGTATTCAGAAAAACAGAAAAAGAATCCAGCACTACTGAAATAGATAAGCACCAGAACAAGATCCCAAGCAACTGGGAAACTCAATTGAAAAATATGCAAGCATATTACAAGTTGCCATGTTTAAAACTTTAAATGGTGATGAGATGTGCCAGTACAATTCTTTCTTGCAAGCTGGTGTCATCGGATTGAGTTGATCATTAAGTTGCCAAAATCCAGCCAAGAAGTCCAGCTTTTTATTTCCAATTCCACCTTTTTTATCATCTCATCCTTTACGCATGTACTGCAAATTTCAATTAATACTAAAGAGCTTTAGGTGAATGAACACTAAAAGGTGTAACTTTGAGGTCTTTCTGCCACCTGAAATCGAATTTGCTAGTTCAAGCTTTTATCTCGAGCCTATTGTGGAAATTACCATTGCAGGCAACAGACTTTGCCATGCACTAACTTCTTGACCTAATTTCTTGCTGAACTATGAAGTTTACATACTTCCAAGTAAGTCTAAGCACCTTTATAGTCATGATCTGAAGATATGCAAATCTAAGCTGACCTGGCCCAAGTGAAAAAGAGGTTGGTCTGATAGAAGTAACAAGAAGCATGTCAAAGGTAGATTGGAAAAGGGCCAAATATAACCCTGTTCTATTAGAAAAGGGTCAAATATACCCCTCGTTATACTTTCGGTCCAAATATACCCTTCGTTATACTTTCGGTCCAAATATACCCCTCGTTATACTTTCGGTCCAAATATACCTCGCCGTTATACTATTGGTTCAAATATATCCCTGCTCTGCTAAAGTGATCTAAAATGGACGTCTAATCTTACGTGGCATTGACTACTAGTACGAAGGAATAAGCGAGACTACTTACTAGCCTTCTACCCTAATCTGAGTCCTCCACAGCCTCCTATCTAAGGTCATGTCCTCGATAAGCTAACAGAACCATGTCCTGTCTAATCACCTCTCCCCAATACTTCTTTGGCCTACCTCTACCTCTACCTCTCCTAAAACCGTCCATAGCCAACCTCTCACACCTCCGCACTGGGGCATCTGTGTCTCTCCTCTTCACATGCCCAAACCATCTCAGCCTCACTTCCCGCATCTTGTCCTCCACCGATGCCACTCCCACCTTATCCCGGATATCTTCATTCCTAATCCTATCTCTCCTAGTGTGCCCACACATCTACCGCAGCATTCTCATTTTCGCGACATTTATCTTTTGAACGTGAGAGTTTTTGACTGGCCAACACTCCGCCCTGTACAACAAAGTCTGTCTAACCACCACTTTGTAGAACTTGCCTTTAAGTTTTGGTGGTACTTTTTTGTCACACAACACTCCAGAAGCGAGCCTCTATTTCATCAACCCTGCACCAATACGATGTATAACATCATCGTCAATATCCCCATTTCCTTGTATAATAGACCCAAGATACTTGAAACTTCTCTTCTTTTGGATGGCCTGGGTACCAAGTATCACTTCCACGTCAGCCTCATGTGGTACGCCACTGAACTTGCACTCCAAGTACGCTGTCTTAGTCCTACTCAACTTAAATCCTTTAGACTTTAACGTCTGTCTCCAACCCTCCAGCTTAGCGTTAACTCCGCTGCGAGTCTCGTCAATCAAGACTATGTCATCCGCGAACAACATACACTAAGGCACCTCGCCTTGGATTTGTGGCGTCAATCCATCCATTACCAGGGCAAATAAAAACAGGCTCAAAGCTGATCTCAGAGCTAATCTCAGAGCTGATCCAACCCCATCAGAATAGGAAAGTGCTCCGAGTCTCCTCCTACTGTCCTTACCTTGATCTTGGCTCCATCATACATGTTCTTTATCGCTCTAATACACGCCATGGGTACACCTTTAGCCTCAAGCATCTTCATAAAATTTTATTAGTTTATCAAAAAAAAAAAAAAAAAAGCAAGGAATTTGATGCATGACCTTTTTTTTTTTGGATAGGTACGGAAATTTAGGGACGCCTAACAGCGAAAAGAGATATAGATCTAAATAAGCCTTTTTGCAGAAGTGATGGGAATAATAAATAGCACTCCCTCTGTCCCAAAAAGATTGTCCTCCTTTCCTTTTTAGTCTGTTTCAAAAAGATTGTCCCCTTTCTATATTTAGAAACAATTTAACTTTATGAGATGATTTACAGCCACACAGATATCTACGGCTTGTTTTGGACCACACATTTCAAAAGTCTTCCTTTATTTCTTAAACTTTGTGCCATGTCAAAAGAGGACAATCTTTTTGGGACGGAGGGAATAATAGAGAAAGTAGACATCTAGAGCTAACACATGACGATGCTCATAACCTCAAACAAACAGTAAGCTGGACAAATGTTAGGGGTGAAAAACTAATGGTTGCCTACTAACCAGTTCTCAGAATGAATTTAGTATTAGCAGTCATACCCTGTTACCTTTCTGAAGCTTGCCACATAAAAACTCCTTTCCCGGGATAGTCCCTTGTGCCTAAGGTCCCGATTAGAGTCCTAGCCCTCCAAATATGAAAATTGGATTTTTGTTTGATCCCAAACATAGCACCACATGTCCTCCTGCTAAGGAGTGTAACTAGAATCCATGCAAACTGAACCAGGACAATTTCCTTACAGTAGAATGAATTCTTGTTGCTTCTAAAGGTCAGGGACATAATTTACTCAGTAAATACTAGCTAATACATTAAAATTAGTTCGAGGTAGATCCAGTAGCACTAGGTGTTTAGTTGCAGCAGATCGGCGACCAATGCTAAAAAATTCTCGTTGCTTTAGAAGGTCAGTGACGTAATATACTCAGTAAAAAATAGCTAATACATTACAATTAGTTTATAGGGACATCCAGTAGCATGAAATGTTTAGTTGTAGCCGAGCTGGTGACCAATGGTAAAGAAACGCGTATAATGTTTTCCACCTCTCACCAAATTTAGTAATAGCCTTGTCATTAACACATTTTTACTAAAACATAAACATGAAAATCTTCAGACTATGTGAGAATGTAGAGTAATTATAAGCTCACAACAAAAACAATGCCTCAATCACTACTTAGTTGGAACCAGCTATATGAATTTTTTATATCCATTCCGCTCTATCAGACCAATTTCATTCTAGTACCAATAAATTAACTTGTCATCATACCACCAAAGACAGATAAAGCTATTAAAGATAACTCATACAGGAATTGGGAAAATATTCATTTAAAACAACAAAGTCATCAACTTTCAGACAATTGTAACGCAAATTGCCTATCAAGTTCCACATATTATTAACTCAAAACACTAAAATTCCAAATCACAAACTTAGGAAAAACAATTCATTTCACCTTTTTACGGGATATCCCATGGCTTAGCCTCAGGAATTGCAACAACCATTCCTTGAAGCTCCGGTGAAATCACCACCTGACAACCCAACCTTGAATGCTTGTTCAAAACCCTAGCCCTAGAATTCCTCTTCAACACATACTGTTCATCATAAGTAGCTTCTGGAAGCTTCTCAAGCCATTCCTGAGCAATATGCACCTCACACTCAGAGGAACACGCGTCGATATCTTCAAGGCGATGTGAATCCGGGTCGATTAACCCGTGATTAGTTAGGGCTTTGAGAAGAGTTTGACCCGAAAGTCCGATGATTTCACGTTTATGACCTTCAGGGTCAACGGCGAAAAGCTTAACAATCCGATCAGAAACTTTGGCGGATCCGGTGCGGGTTGGAGATGAGGACCCGGAAACGGAAGATCGGGTTATTGAGAAAATTGAAGGGTTTCGTGCGATACGGGAAGCGAATCTCTGCAGATTAGCGACAGCCATCTTCGAAAGTAGGCAAAAATGAGTGCCCTCGACTCTCCGGTAATATGAAAGGAGAAAGCTATTAAACGTTTTCTTTTTTCTTTTTATTTTTACTGGATGCAATTGGCCCTATTCATTGTTTTTGCTTATTAATGTAATCCTTGTTACACTGTTTGTTTTAATTTGATTAATCTATTTAAAAATAATAATGTATTTTTATATTTGATAACAATTAAATTTAAATAGTTTTAAAAAATCACTAAATGCTAAAAGTAGAAAATACCCTTAAAAATAAATTAATTGCCAAGAAGTAAACATGTTGCACATGAGCTGCTTCCGGATTCTTCAATATAGTAGAAATTTTGTATGCAAATTGATATTCTTTTTTTAATTAAAGTTAAAGTAATACTATTTCGGAAAACATAGACTACTAAGAAATTAAAGTTTGCTACTTTGGAGTCAACTTTGATAATATCTATCCTAATATTCAGTGTTTATTGGGTATCAAAGATTTAAGGAATATTTTCCCCAAATAAACTTAGATTTGAGATAAAGAGTTCTATTTATTAAGAAAAATATTGTTTCATATAGTATATATTTTTTGAAAGAATTTGGGAATAAAAATAAAAATTGGTTTTCTCCAACTTTCTAATTTTTTTTGTGAATGGAATGAAATTATTACAATGCTGAACTTGAACCTTTTTAATAACATCATTTGCTATTAACAGACAACAACAATGAGAAGAAACACATTTTAACGTTTTCTTATTTGTTAGTACTTTTGATTAAGCTCTTCTGGAGAGTACTTCAAGAACATTTTTATAAGTCAAAAAAAGTTGAAGAATTTCATCCTCCATCATTTATTTGAATTTCATCCTCCGTCAAAATTAATTTATTCCCAAACGTTTTTTAATGCATTAGATTTTGATGTTTTGTTTTACTATTGTGTGTGTTTTATAAGTTAGATTAGTTTCTTCTTAATTATATAATCAAAATATTTTATAAAAGAGGCACATATGAACGTTCGATTTAGTTAATAAAGCCAGTGAAATTAATTACTAAAATGATAAAACTTTGTTTGGATATTTAAGAAAATATGCCACAATATATTACTTCCTCCGTCACAATTTATATGATGGTGTTTGACTGGACACGGAGTTTTAAAAATAAAGAAATACTTTTGAAATTTGTGATCTAGAATAAGTTATAAAAATTTCTGTGGTTGTAAATCATGTCATTAAGGATGAAATGGAACGTTTGAAGTTAAATTGTTACGAAATATAAAAAGATGTCAATTTTTTTAATTAACTGAAAAAAAAAGTGTCACATAATTTGAAACCAAAAGAGTATATAAAATACCCAACTAAATATAAATAGTGTATATTCATGCCATTGACTATAGAAGTATTAAAGAGTTTATAGATGAAATGAAGAAGTGAAATGTAGTTAGCTGATAATTATTACATGCTATTTGAAATGACATCATCTATAGTACCGTACATATGTCGATGAGCACACCAAAATATATTGAAGATACAAATGAAAGATATTGAATCAGAACCGAGGCCCATGGAAGAATCAAAGAAAATGCTTTAATGCTGGCTGTGAAATTACAATCCTACCTTTGGTCGACGATCCTGATTCTCAAACCCATGCTTCTATAATAGTATAAATATAAATATAAACAACTACGGGAATGTAATAAATCTAAGGATTTTAAAGGTAAATTACATTAAACACATGTAGTATTATGGAGTATGACTTAGAGCCTATTTGAATTACCTTATTTTAGGTGCTTTTAAACCAAAATAGTTTTTCAGCATTTTTGTAGTGTTTGCGGAAGATAAAAAAGTGTTTTAAGCACTTGTTTTTGAGGTAAAATAAAAAAAAAATCATAAGTTAGAATTCTTATGGCTCATGACTTATAAATCAAAATCCATAAGTTTATCCAATCAACATCCTACTACTTCCCCGTATCAATTTAGGTGGCACCATCCGACTAATTTATGTATCACAGTTTGACTGTGCATGAAGTTTATGAATGAAAGAATTTTTTTTAAAAATCAGTACTATTTCTATGATTATAAATTATTTCATCATTCTAATTCACTTTTCAAGACATTTGTTAAATAATTATAGTCATGTAATAGTTCAGCCTAGCAACCACTAATAACGAGTAAGGAAAAAGTTAGAAATAATTTCTTCAACAAAACATGGAACTATCTCTTATAGAAATATAAGATAAAATTAAACAAGTGCGATTAGGCCTTCATTGAGACCCATGTATAATGGGAGCTTTGTGCACCGAGCTACTTTTTTTCCTTCAAACTATTCGAGAACTCGACTATTCTAAAAGATGATCCCATGCTAATGCATTGGTGAGAAAACTTTGTTTACCATAGCTTTCACCCGGGATACTCATGGTACATTGTGTCCTTGGATAGAGGTGATCCATGATTTGAAGTTTATGAATTCAAGATGTTATTGAATCTATTTATTTGAGTTACAGACTTACAGGGTTCAAAATTTGTTATTTGTACATATTTAGTGAGTTTCTTAACACATTTATAGGATTTTGAACCAAAGCTATTGCGCTAAACTGAACCCATAGATTTAATTGTGCATCCGCCTCTGTCCTTGGACCAATGGAACAGAAGCAGCATATGGCAAACCTGCTAAAATACTTGTAGCAGCAAATCACTGGTTACCATCAACTAATCAGCTACCAGTAAAATTTGTCAAATCATTTAGCTTTTTCAGTATGTTTCAAACTTTCTTATTCATCAACATGATTAAACAGTGTAAAAGGTATCATGCAATTTGATGGATGATTTATGGACAAAAAAATATTTTGAGATACTTGCTGCTGACCTTCAAGAAGTGTGGTAAAAAAAAACAGGAGAGAAATTGATATGAACATTCCTTTAACAGTCAGAAGATACATCGAATAACAGAGAAATTATCAAATAATTGGATTTAATATCGACTATTTCAATCTTCATTATTCATATTGTCATATCATCTTGCCCTCTAGCCAGCGGGTGTAGAATGCCAAGGCCTCTTGCGGTTTGTACTCTGGCACGGTGTGTCCAGCTCCCTGAAGATTACGAGAAATCAATTAAATCAAAGAACAAACAGAAAATGGAAAAAAAATTGTTGACATGAAGTTATGAACATACCTTAACAGTCAGAAAAATGAGGTTGTTTTCATAACCTTGTGTGAAACTGCACAAAAGATTTGAGCATTTTAAATGGATTTTTACAGAATTGCAGCACATTAGAAAAGTTAAACATGAATATGATTCAGAAGATGAAGATATAGACGTACCCTGCAACTTGTTCATTCACGTACCAACGCCTCCATTCATCCACGATCTGATATCCCAGTGATCTTGTCCATTTTTCTGAACCAGTGAATGGTACACACATATCGTGATCCCCACTGCAAGAAAGAACAAAAATTGAATTACGTTCCGATTATAGCATAAAAAAAGATCTCGGACAATTTGAATGTGATCAGGTACATTGTCACTAACAACATTTACATTATGAAGCCTACTACATGAGTATAGTGGAAGAAAATGTTATAGTAATGGTTGACAGTTATTTAAATTTTGAATAATTAATGAATTTGGATTTTTGAAAGCTATTAAAGTAGCACAATCCCAATAAATATGTGTTTTAGGCTTTTAGCCAAGAGAATATACATGAAATGCACAGGGACGACCAGTTTTCTTTATAGGTGGTTTTCACAATGATACACGAGTAATGCAAAAGGACAGAAAAATGCATAGAAAGAAGTTAGAGACTTTTGTAATTTATTGAACCTGTATATGAGTGCCCGATATCCCCGAGCTGTGAGGTTTTTGTGATACTTAATCATGCTTCCAGAATCATGACTTAGATCTATTTTGCTTGTGCATAGCTCCCAGGGTCCTGTCACAGTACTCTGTTGTACCAGTAGCATTGAACCATAAATAACCAATTCTCTGTTTTTCTGAATATATGTAAATATCCATAGTACGAGATGAGACAATTGCTTACTTGTTCAGCATGAATTGCTTTACGAACTTCTTCATTGTTTAGCCATGCAGTAGCAACATGATCATCCTGCATATTTTATCTCAGATTATTTGTCCTGAGCTTATAACCTTTTCTTGTTCATGCTTTTTATTGGAAAAGCATTTTCATACTGCTTATAACCTTTTCCAGATTGTTTATCATGGTCTTTGATCTTGCATTATTTTATTTTCATACTGTTTTGAATTGCTTGTCCTTATCTGACCTTTTTTGCCATGCTTTCTCTTGAGCCGAGGGTCTTTTGAAAATAGCTTTCCTACATTGTAGGGGTAAGGTCTGCGTACACTTTACCCTCCCCAGATCTCACATTGTGGGATTTCAAACTGGACATGTTGTTGTTGGTGGTGGTGTTGCTTTTTATTGGAAAAAAAAAAATACAAAATAGCGAAACAGCTTGAACAAGAAAAAGTCCCATAAAGCTCTACTTCCCACTCATAAATTGATTAAGAACCACTTTCAACATAGCAAATATGCATAGAAAAAGCTCATTGACACCCATATGACTCTATTAACTGAGTATAAAAGAAACTATCAGGAGACAGATATTAGTCTGTTACTCTAAACAATTTTCTAGGGTCGCTGTGACCTTTTTAGCGCTGTGACATTACAACTTTTAAATTAAATTATCCTCTATATGGAATTATGTGGAATCTTTGGATAGGAGAGTAGTTATAGTCTTGGAAATACAAAATTCAACATTCTGATGACTGAAGTTAGACAACGTCAGAGAAACTTGTTTTGATATAAAATAAGTTAAGTAGGGAATTCAATGGAGAACCATTAGAGAACAAACAAAAAATGAAGATTGACTTACAGTGCAAGGGACTCCTAAACCATTGAGAAGCTCGGGCCAAGTTGGGACACGTCCCTCTCTTACTGGAGCTTTAAAAGGCCATGCACGACCAAACATTCTTTTTCTTACAGGAAGAGGCCTTTCTGTCTCACCTAGTTTACGAAAGCTCATTGGCAATCTTGAGTTACCAGTGGTAATAATACTAGGTTCTTTGCTGTGGTAACACGGTTCTAGAATGTCATACACGTTTAGACCTGTAACTACCTGCCATAGGCCAAAAGGTGATTTCGGGCCAATAACGAATTGCTGTCACGAAAATATGAATCAAGTATGACAGAAAGAACACCTTACCCTATCAACTTTATTAAGCATGTCTGAACAATTATTACTTGCTGGTTCATAAAAATTCCCTGAGCATGCAACAGTAACTTCCTGAGCATGAAAAAGAATAATCAGAGACCAGTTGCTAATGGACAAAGAGGCAATGATTATGTGTTTGCTGATACCTCGGAGTGGTAGATTATACACTTAGCTTGATATTTGTTTTGATACAACTTTCTTGGCGAATTAAAATTGAACACTATTCTATGTTTGATAAACTTTATCATATATACCTTGAGCTAGTAAGGCTCCAATACGTGTTATGCTACAACAATTTAACATATCCTAATTATAAGCATCATGTTTAAACGTACGGAAGTCAAATGATTCAAGCACTTAAAAATTAAACAAGAGGAAGCAAATACCTCATATAAATCATCTGAAATGAGGCCCATACCATGTTGAAACGGAACTAAAGCATTTCCGTCTATTTTGTCGTCTGTCACGCCATTTCCCACCATGTAACCCTGTGCAGTAGAACATAAAGAGGTTACAGCCCAGACAGCCAGTTAACACGTAAAAATCTTGAAAATGTATATATACCTTAAAATTGATCGCGGGCGTTACTCCAGCATCAATACCTAATAAACATAAGCAGCAGAAGGTTAGTTTGTTTAACCCCCCTGCCCACCACAAACCAATACATGTTCATATAAGATCCAGATTACCTTTTGCTACTTCGTCAGCCAGAGTTGGCACATATATGCCAGCATAAGACTCTCCAGATATGTAAAATGGGTTCTTGAGGAACTCCGGATAGATCTCAAACCACTAGCGAGAGCATAATTTATTAGAAACACAAATGAGTTTTTTTACAGTTAAACCTCTCTATAACAACGTCGTTTGTTCCGATACATTCTGGTTGCTATAGCGAAATGCTGTTGTAGAGAACATATAATATAACATAACATGAAAGATCGGTTCCACAAAAAACATAGTTGTTATATAGGATGGCTGTTATAGAGAGGTTTGACTGAATCAGAAACAACTATCAAACTTAGAACTCCACATGTGTGAGCTGATCACATTGCTTGTCCCAAGCGTAAAACTAGTCAACTTAACTATCAAACTTAGCAAAATAACCAATATGTCGACTTTCTGTAATGTTACCTTGAGGAGAAACACGTGGGTATCAGACGCAGTCTTTAAGTCTGTTGTTATGTAGTCAGATTCATTTCTCGAGTAAGAGAATCCAACACCAACAGGAGAGTCCAGATATATTACACTAGAAACCTGGAAGAATAAAATTTTTTCCTTATATTCTTAATGAGTGCCAAATGAAATGCAAGCATATGATCAAGTTAGAATTAACACAAATGATAATTAACCTTGGACCAACTGTATGGATTGTTATGCAGAGAAGGCAGGCTAGTACTTGGCTTTCCCAACGCAAAATTAAAAGGTCCTGCAATGTATAGAAATACCCTTCCATATTATAAACACAATAAATATGGTAAATTAAATCTTTTGCTTATGATGAATAAGAATTAGCAGCTGCATCTCCACGGACCACATTTTTTCAACTAACATCTTTTACTTGAGCTCTTTAAAAGAAGGGAAAAGGTGCAAATATACCCTTCAATTTTGCGATTTAGAGTAGATATACTCCCGTTATAAAAGTGGTGTAAATATACCCCTGCCGTTACAAAATAGTGCAAATATACCCTTTTTGCTGACAGAGTTTTTTTTAAAAATCCTTTAGTTTTTTTTTCAATTAAAAAAAAAATACCATACCACTTGGCTTTAAGAAAAAGTCTACCCATTTTTTTTTTGAGTAGACATATTTTTCTAAAGCCACATGATAATTTTGTACTGGTGGGTCGGGTCTGGTTTGTTTAAAAAAATTGGGTAGACTTGTCTTTTTTTTTTAAGTCACGGAGATATTTTTTTAAACGAACCAGACTTGATCCACCAGAAAAAAATTTATCATGTGGCATTAGAAAAATATGCTTACTCAAAAAAATGAGTAGACTTTTTTTTAAAGGCAGATGACATTTTTTTTAATTAAAAAAATAAGCTAAATGATTTTTAAAAAAATCTCGTTAGCGAAAAGGGTATATTTGCGTTATTTGTGTAAGGCCACGGGTATCTTTGCACCATTTTGTAACAACAAAAGTATATATACACCACTTTTTTAACGGGGGTATATATGCACCTTTACCCTCTAAAAGAATTTTAAAAATCTGTCAAGGAAGAAGTCAACAATTTTCATACAATGGCAGAGACTTTCAAACTCACAGTTTTGGTTGACCTATTATCTATACAACAACAACACCAACAACTAGTGAAATCCCACAATGTGGGGTCTGGGGAGGATAGAGTGTACGCAGACCTTACTCCTACCAAGGTAGGACGGCTGTTACCTATTAACTATGTAAAGATTAAAAAGAGTTCAACTTTTAAACATTGAATGTGTTTAAAAAAAAAAAAACCTTTTACACTGTCATAACATCTAAAAGATAACTACAGGTAATTGCACATCCATAAAAAGATAACAACCAGATCACATAATCATCAATAAAAAGTGGAAAATTAACATGAAGAATAAGGCAGGTTATCTACGTAACATGTGAAAATACACTGATAATGTAAGAATTTTTTACCATAAAGAGCATACAAACGTGCTACCATTCCCTCATTCTAAGTTTGCAACAATAGTAAAAGCAGCGGCGGAGACAAAATTTTCAGGAAAGGGTTCCATCATTTACTATATGTAGGTACATAAAAAAAGATTGACTTGTATATACAGTTCCCCCCTCTAGCTAAAAAAAGAAAAAGAAAATACTACTAGTGGAAGTAGAGTTCTTACCATGCTCATAGACAAAGCCATCAAAGCTTGAACAACCAGGTCCACCATTGAGCCAAAGTACAACTGGATCCTTTGATGGGTTTCTTTCAGACTCAACAAAGTAGTAAAACAATTTCTTACCATGGCTTTCATCTATATTAACATACCTGAGAACCCATTAGAAAAAAAAAAATCAGATAAGTAAAAAAAATCACCATATTTCAAGAATAAGCTTAGAAATTTTTTCCCACACAAAAAGAATACAGACCCAGCATAATGCTTTGACTGAAAAGTGCCATTGAAACCAGGGATTTGAGTTACATGTGCATTTTCAGGTGCCCCTTGTGTTACCAAAAATGAAAATGCCAAGAATGTTAACAGTATATTATAGTGTAGAAAAAAGTTTTTTCTTGCCATGTTTGCTGTATCAAGATTCTCTTGCAGAGAAAAGCTAGAGAGAAGAATTCTTTGATGTTCCCCTAAAGCAACACAAATGATGGATTTTATAGTTTGATTAAAAGATACTGTACCATCATAATAATAATAATTACTGGATCAATTTGGTCCTTTCATTGCTTATAAGGTAAGATTGGGACTTGGGAGAGAGTGACAGAAGATAAGGTACTCTGATCTAGTTATGGAAATATAGTACTTAAAAAGTGAGTTTATATAGGAAATTGGTTATTATCTGATCGTTATCCAGTGTTCTCTAATACCAAATTAGTATCACTGGAAATAATTGAACTAGTTTGGTATGAATTTGTTAATGCTAAGATACTCTGTTATTTAGTCATTGTTGTTATTAAGACTTTTGTAGGATTTGTTATTGTAACGCTATCAATATATTCTTCGATTAAATTATTTATTAGAATTTTGAGTTTATAGATTTTAAATATTTTAATAAAAAGTAATTTGCTGGATTTTGAATAAATTATTTATTCATATTAGATTTTAAATACAAATATAAAGTGTGAATCAAAGCTATTAGATTGTGTTAAAACACTTAACCAGAACTGCAGATCCGCATCTCCTCTTAAGCGGTTCAATTCATTCTCTATGTAGTCTATCACTTGCTCTATTTCACTTTACATGACACTATTACTTATCAGTTTGTTTCAAAAATAATATTGAACATATTTTTTATATTTAAAATAAAATTATTCAGAAGATAAGGTACTCTGATCTTGTTTTGGAAATACAGTAAAAAGTGAGTTTGTATAGGAAATTGGTTATTATATAATCGTTATTATATTGTTCAGTGTTCTCTAATACTAAATTAGTCTTACCGGAAATAATTGAACTCGGTTGGTTATAATTGGTATGAGTGCGCTAAAAGACTTATTTAATCATTGTTATTGTTAAGACTTTTATATGATTTGTTATTTGTTATGTATCACTTTCAATATATTCTTTAATTTCGATGTGAGAGCTAAAATTTTGAGTTAATGAATTTTAAATTAAAAAAAAAAAGTAATTTATTAGATTCTAGATAAGTTATTTATTCATATAAGTGAATTTTTAAACACAAATATAAAGTGTGGGCCAAAACTAATAGATTATGTTAAGGGTACCCATAAACAAAATTGCATATCCCACTTTCTATTTAGTCTATCACTCACTTCATTTTATTTTATGTGACACTATTATTTATTAGTCCGTTTCAAAATAATATTGAACATATTTTTATATTTAAAATAGTTTAACATTAAAATTTTAATCTTAGTAACATGCTTTTACAGTCACAAGAATCTCGTGGCATATTAAATACAAATAAGCTTCAAAAGAGAGATTCTTTACTATTTTGTTATATATTGTGCTTGGTTAAATAAGTCACACAAATTGCTAGTAATCCGATACTCCCTCTATTTCAAATTATGTGAACCTATTTGACTGGACACGAAATTTAAGAAAGAAGATAAGACTTTTAAATTTGTGGTGTCAAATGAGTCACATTGTGTAAAGATAAATTATTGTTAAATATAGAAAAATGTTATTTCTTTTTGGCACGAACTAATACAAAAATTGATTCACATAAATTGAAACGGTGGATTATTTGTTTTATGGTATCAAAGCATTAAAGAGCTCATGTGCGATCCCTTTTTTAGATGAGCAAAAAGCTCATTTTGATCGTTAGATTATACATTTATTCAAAGTCAAATAAAGGGATGACTGTACACACCACATCAATGCATTTTTTTTTTTTATTTTCCTTTTTTCTGTAACAACTCCACTAACCAAAATATTTATTTGATAGACAGTAGTTGTGTCATGTATGATGTATGATGTATGATGCATGATAGTCTAGTTGAAAACACTTGATTGTCAGAATGTCACAATTTATATCACAATGTAATGAATTTGGAGAAAAATAATTAGTGCATGACTTATTCATGAATTTGTTATGTATTTCATCCGGTTCATATTATTTACCCGTTGAATCTCATTTTATGTGAAGGTATTATTTATTTGAGGAGTCAAACAGTTTTTTTTAACTATAATTTTCTAAAACATTTTTTAAAATCTTTTGGATCATTATCAATGTTTACTAGCTTGTAGTACTTTTCGTGTAGTTTTCAAATATATAAATTTTACTTTAAAATATTTAAAGAACCTATACCCAGTTTCATAAGTAAAATTAAATATTTTGAAGCTCATACTCTGAACCCCTTCACATAAATTAGAACAGATGGAGTATCTTTTATACGTCATTTTAAAAAGTTATTTATTAGTCTGAATCATAAGAGTATATTACGAATTATCCTTTTTATCTTATTAAAATGTTTCACTTAATCAATAATCTATTAATTGAAACAGTAATGATTGATTTGGAAAAAAGTAATAAACGACTTCCCATTTTGTAACTGTTAAATATTTTCAAATAAATTCAAATATTTGAAAAATAGAGTAAGTCAAGTTTTGTCACATGTCGAACAAATTTATTTGAGACAACAGTAAGAGTTTTAGAGTAGGAAGGCATCTTGAGTAACAAAAATTTATCACTACAAATGTGCAAGATCATAACAAGAATTTCCACATATAACTGCTTTGGTGTAACTCCACATTTTTATAGAAAAATATTCTCACAAGTTATTGCATGCATGATATGACTTTGCTTATTTAAATTATATTTCAAATCTTTTTATACCGATTTTCCATAACAACTTTGGTTTTGATCACATTAATCTCATCTTTATGCTTTTTGTCTCCCTTTTTAAAGTTCAAATCGGACAAAAACCATCTCACGCTGTAGGACTATCATGATGGGAGCCAAAAAATGAAATTAAAAAAATTACTTCACCAACCACTTTGTCTAAACAATCGACTTCTTTCACCACAATCACCCTTGATATTATTTTTTAATCCTTCTTTTTTCTTCAATTTTGAAACACGTTTATATGTTTTTATGCCCGATCTTAAACAATTCTTTTTTTTTTTTTAAATTCAAGTTCACTAGGCTTTTGGCCTAGGGCTAATTTTATAAATTTTATCAAAAAATTTAGAAGTTTGTACAACCGTAGCCAAAAAGGCTAATGAAAAATACAAAATTTAAACTAATGATCAAATTAAGACTTATAACTTGTCTTAATTTGATATTACAAAATGTTAAAAACTTACTAATAGAATGAAATTTGAAATAATTGCTCCATAAAGAACTTCTGTTTCTATATCTCACATGCTCTATATTTGGCCCTCTATATGCACCAAGGCAGTACATTTTCTAACTAATGACCAGTTCTCAGTAGGATGAGCATCCCGGGGTGCTAATACCACCAACTAAGAAACAGCCACTAAATAGAAACTGTATGCCCATGTGTACTCAAGAGGTCTGTTGTGTTCCATGTGCTCAATCATTAAGAGCAGTAATTCCACTTCATGTCATTTGTCAAAAGTGCCTCCAACCAGTTGCAATTTCTTCTCAACATCCTGATTGCACTGTGTTTCGCTGCTTGTTGGTATTCCTTCGGTGTGGTTGTTCTGTGGTACCTGTTGAATTAAAAATCCTCCATTTATGTTAGTTTGTGTACCTGCAACCATTAGCAAACAGTTAGTGTAAACCAAATCCTTCACATTCTCCTCCCAAAGGATTTGAGTGTGAGGACCTCCTTTTCTCCCACCTTCCCCCTATATTCAGTCTCCTTAACATGATCTAATTCTTAGATAGGGCACCTGTAATTTGTCACTGTTCACAATTCTTTTACAGTGGCTCTCCATGTCATGAAAGGAATTGAATTGTATGTCCCCTGTGTCCAAAGCTAAATTAGCCAAGTGATCTGCTAATTTGTTTCCTTCCCTATAAATATGCTCTATCACCACCACTTTTTCCTCACTTATTCTCCAAATTTCTTCCACCATAGTAATGATTTGCCAAGGAATTTCCCATGTCCTTTGAATAGAGTTCTTCAGCAAAAGTGAATCTGTCTCTATCCTTATTTGATCCCATTGATTGTCTTTTAAATACCTAAGAGCCTGTAAAATGGCTAGGGCCTCTGCCTCGGTGTTGGTGCTTTGAAGATCCTCTATTTCTCTGGCCTGTGCTTGTATCACATCTCCCCTTTCATCCCTTACACAAAAGGCCCATGAACTCCTACCCGGGTTTCCTCTTGAGGCTCCATCAGTATTGACTTTTATCTATCCAATATCTGGAGTTCTCCAAGTCACTGGTGTTACTCTTATCTTTGGAGAGTATCTCTGTAATGCCTCAACAATCACACTCCAATTATATGGTGCATACCTAAAATTTTTCCTTCTCACCTTCATGAATTGAATCAAAGTATGCATCACCTGGTAAATGAGTTTTGTGATTGACACCTTCCCTTCATGTCTCATAGTGTTTCTCCTCTTCGAGAGTTCCCAAATAATAATAGCAGGGACAGCTTGGTTGATGCATTTGACATGTCGTCTACTAGGCATATCCCACCATCTGTTAATTATTTGGGTGACTTGCAAATTCTCAGTATTTATTCCCACTGGTCCACAAAAATACTTCCAGATGGCTTGAGCTGTTGGTGAGTGTAAAAAGACATGAGAGGTATCTTCCACTTCTGGATGTTGACAACAATAGCATCTGGAAGGGAATTGGTGTCCCCATTTCTTCAACTTATCATCCAGTGGTAGTTTGAACTTCCAAAATCTCCAAATAAAAAAAGATATCTTTATTGGTAGTCCTTTAATCCACATCTGCTTATACAAATTACTGAGGTCTTTTCTTTGTCTGAGCAAGAGAAATTCACAGACCCAACTGTGAATTTCCCCCTCGATCTTAAACAATTCATTATGAAAGCAATACGCTTTTTCTAGTGGAACCATCTCTATGTGAGTCTTGCGCTCCTAAATTAGATACCCATTTTCTCTTTCAAAGTACCAATATTTTTTTGTAACTAATGAGGGACTCAACTGATTCACAGTTCACAATAATAGCCCACCTTGAGGACGAACGACCTCCTTAATTGGTCACCATTAGCACTACTTCCGGACCCAATAAAATTTGTGGCATAAAGTCTAATAAAATGTATTAAAACGCCCTTAAATTTATTTTGTAAAATCCATACAATAATGAGATGCAAAGAAACCATCTTGACTTTTGTCTAGTGGTAAGAGCGAAACGCGTGATTTGTAGTTAGACGCATATAAGGATTCTGAATTCTGTCGCAGACAAAAATATGATATTTAAGTGGAGAAAGGTAGAGGGACAAGTCTATTATCCATTGCGTCTTGCATCACTTGCTCTTGAGACCTAAAGTTATTGCTTCATTTGCTACGTACCTTTCAGCAGCTCCTAGTTATCACCACTTTCAGTTTTGATTTTAGTCATGATTTAACCGGCTTTAATGTCAATTGTTACAGACTCAGCAAGAAAGAGTGAACTCAAAATATCAGTCTATATATTAGGTAGGAGAGTAATTCAACCTTTATCTATACTTAGGAATCATTTGGACATGAGATGAAATCATGTTTGGACATGCAATTTGAATTTCTTAAGTTATATTTTTTCTTATAGACATAAAAACCCCACAAGTTGTGAAAACTATCAAAACTTTCCCAATATTTATACAATCTTATCAAATAACAAGTCAGAGTTCATAATAAAATCAATACGCTACTAGAAGTCATTTCTAAAAATACAACATCAATTGATCAAACTTTAGTTCACAATAAAAAAGAAAATTTAACATGAATAGTAATGTAACTATGACTTGGTAGAAGTTAGAACATAAATAAAAGTTGGTAGAAGTTAATGGGGTTGGGTAAATGGTTGGTGAGAGTAATTGTTAAAACGATATCTACCAACTTATGGGTCTTTTTTGACATAATACAAACTTATGGATCAAGTTTTACATTTAAAATTTTTGAAATCATGATTTGAAATCCCAAATCATGCCTTTTTGGATGATTTGAGATTTCATCTCATGACATGAAACCATGACATGAAATTGCATGTCCCAACACTGATTTCATCTCATGACATGAAATCGCATGTCCAAACGCCTACTTACTATTTACCGAGACTCTCTTCAGCCAAGGAAGGATTTGATTACTCACATCAATAATACAAAGGCTTAATAATAGGTAGCCCCTTAAACTTGTTAGCTTATTTCATGTAGACACTCAAACTAAGCCTTATTCCAATTAAACTCTCCAACTCCTAATAAAATGTTTCCATTAGACACTTTCTGTTCAAATTTTGAATTTTTTCTTTGCGTGTGTTTTCATTCGTCTATTAATTAGTTGAGTTAATCACATAAAATATGTCATCTTCTTTAATTATACGCATTCGCTTTAATAAGCCATAAAACCCCAAACATTTCTACTTGAGATTGATGCGTATAATTAAAAGAGATGACATATTTTATCTGTTTAGCTTAACTACCTAATAGATGAATTAAAAAACGTCTAATTTTTTTTTCTTTCTGAAAGTTGAACTTAAAATGACTAATTGAAACATTTTATTAGGAATTGAAGTGTTTAATTGAAATAAGACTTAGTTAAAGTATCTAAATGAATGTTCTAATAAATTTAAAGGATTGGTTATGCGTTAAGCCTAACACAAACAAAAACAAAAGTAAACTGCTACATGGTCCAAGTCTTCATTACTCAAAGAGACAAACCAAAAGATCTCAAGAATAAGCATCATCGTGAATAACGTGAGGTTGATGAATCTTATTAATTGACTTGACTTGCACAGCAATCATCAATCATCAATCATCATTCGTCATTTGACAGAATACAAATTGGTCCAAAATAGACAGTAGGACATGGGCGAATAGGAATGGCACAACAGAAAGCTGATGTAGATACCATGCCACCAGTTGGGACATCCGATAAAACAACAAGGCATAAAAAGAAAGCCAGCCATTGAACAAACTCCATATCACGAAATCACAACAGATGAGCTTATTACGCGAACTTGGACCGCAAACTCCATATCACGAAATCACAACAGATGAGCTTATTACGCGAACTTGGACCGCAAACTCCATATCACGAAATCACAACACATGAGCTTATTACACGAACTTGGACCGCAAACTCCATATCACGAAATCACAACAGATGAGCTTATTACGCGAACTTGGACCGCAAACTCCATATCACGAAATCACAACACATGAGCTTATTACACGAACTTGGACCGCAAACCTTGTTGCTGCAACTTTCTTTTCTGCTTTTTCCAATGACCTATGACCTTGGGTGCCATATGATTGGTGAACAAATTATTTTGGAATTATAATATTGAAATTGTAATACGGGGATTAAATAATTATCAAATTATTTAGTGAATGCATTTTTATTACTCCTTCCGTCCCATAATAAGTATCACCTTAGCAAAAAAAAAAACGCATCTTAAGAAACTAATAATGCAATGCGAAGTTTACTAAATTATTCCTATATAATAATAATAATAAATTATTTTTTCCTCTTGATGAGAGCAAGCACAAGTTGTAATCTTTTGACATTAGTAATCCAACAATACCAAGTTACTATGTGGCTTTTTCAATTATTATTTAGATGTTACTCTAACTTGTCATTTTTTGTCTAAGGGTAGAGTTGAAAAAAACTAGCTAATTTATGTCTTGGTTTCATAAGGTGACACTTATTATGAGACAATTTTTTTTGCTAAGGTGACACATATTATGAGACAGAGAAAGTAATAGATATTTAGGTTATTGCACTAAAAACGAGATATAACATAGAATATGTAATTTAGTTTAAATTAGATAAATTTAAATAGATGTTTATTCTCTATTTTAATATTGACTTTTTTAAGAGACTATGGGTGAAAAGCTTTGGAGAAGGACAAATATGACATTTTGTTGTTTTATCTCAAGATTAGTAATTTCGGGGTTGTTATTCTACATAGAGTGTGTGATAAGAATAATATCACAATTTTTATATAATCAATCCCGAAATTACTAATTTCTGATTAAAAAAATCAACCAAATGTGTGATAAAGTGATCTCACATTTAAATTGCACTCTTTATTCCACCGATCAAATGATCCTTTAATTACATGTTGACAACATAATATGCTCAACAGGTCAGACCTTTAATTAAAATCTTTTAATGAATTATTTTACAAATTCAAGGGACCATCACTATATTCAATCCCGTGAAATTAGCTTCAAGAGAATATACAGTATTTTCTGTCACCAAATATTTTCCATAAGCCAAATGCTCGCTTTTGAAAAATAAAGTATTTTGTTTTCTGGCACAATTGCTTTATTTCCTTTTCTAAATAAGTTTTATTTTGCTTTATTGATGAAAATAAAACGAAACAATAAAAATACAAAATAAATTCTCTGACAATAATCTCTAAAAATAAATTCCATAACCAAATCCAGACCACTAAAAAAGTAGAACAAAGCAAAATCATAATGAAACGAAAACACAACAAATTTAGCCAAGATATCATCCAATCGTCGATTTAAACTGCCAGCTTTCCTCCTACTTTTAGGCTAATTTTTCACCTGATACAATTAGAGGAACTACAAGAAACCTAATGAAAATGAATTGAACTACTTTTTTTTTCCGGAGGACCTGAAAATTTTCCTGGCATTTGTTTGAAGTAGTTAACTGAGTTTGCAAACTTAGTTTTTGAATAAACTGTTATTTGAGCTTTTTTTGTTGTTGAAAATTTATCATTCTTTTTAACCAAACATACCCCTTTGTGAAATAAGGGGTATGTGTAATATTAAAAACTACTCCTAAGAATTAAGAGAGGTATGTGCTATAAGATGAAATCTCTTGGAGGTTCCTATGTACTATTTGAAATTGAGTGACTTTTTGTTCTTCATTAAACTTTAGTCTAATTTTGTCTCTCAGTTAGAAAAAAATTCATCAACAGCCCTTCGCTCTTAACGAAACTCTAAGCTAAGGGTAATATTAAATTGTATAATACAAATTGAGGGGTAAATTGATTATCTTTTTCTAAAGAATTTGGACACATGAATATATTTGATTGAAAATTTTGGACACAAACCTAGGCTTTCCTCTTCTTTTATATTATATAGCCTGCAATATCCTCCACATTCACGCTCATCTCCCTTGTGGCATAGCAAAAAATTGAAACTATGAATAGTGTTACTGGACGGGAAGAAATTCACATCTGGGAACTGCACAAAAAGTTACCTGCTTTTAGGGGTTTTAATTGTGAGTGGGTCGCTTAACGGGTCGGGGTTATTCGGGGCCGAACGAGTCTTATTTAATTTGGGTTGGGTCTTTCATTTTTGACCCTCCGCGTGTCCAGCCGGTTAAGTTTAGGGGTATATATGAATCTTTGGCTGACAGTAAGCAGGGGTGGCTCGACTATAAGGGCAATAAAGCAATCGCTTGATGCCCCAATTTTTCCCTTAAAGATGTATTCTCTATATATAACGGTTGCCTCAGCCGAATTTCAAAATTAAAATTGATAAAATCTTATCTAAAATCAACAATGTCTCAAGATAGATCGAATGAATTAGTTATATTACCAATTGAAAAGGAAATGTTAGAACAAATCGAGTATAAAACAGTAATTAATGACTTTGCATCTGAAAAAAGTTAGAAAAATAGGCTTTAAATAAAAATATATATGATGATTTTCCTTTTAAAAAAAAAAAGAATAGGACCTTTCTCTGAAATTTGGCTTTAGGCCTCCAATGTTGTTGCGACGTCCCTGAGAGTAAGGACTCATATAGCCAAAAAGTATAACAGGGGCTTGAGCAATAACTCAAAGTAGAGGGGTATGTGATCCTTTTCCCCTTTTTTGACATAATAATTTTTTTAATTAGTAAAGATGATTATGAAGTACATAATTCGAAGATAGTTTAACTAAGAAAAATGATATTGTTACTATAGTAATAAGGACGCCAAGAGATATGCATATGGTAAGATGTTTCAATTTTAGTAGTAAATAATGTGAAGTATCCTCTGAATTTTCTTTTGATTTCACTAAGTGGATTTTCCTTAGTAAACACGCTGATTTGGTTCTACTTTTCCCTTATATAAATATTGCACCCCTCTCCATTAGGCAAAGTTGGCATTCTGGTTTTCTCACTTCCTGCTTAATTGCTAATCTTCAACTGGTAAGTAACTCATCAATGCAAATTTGTTTTCTTCTTTCTAGTGTAGATTTTCTTTCATAGTTATAAGTAGTGAAATTGCTCGAATGCCTTAAGCGCACTCAGGTACGTCATGTGTGGAATGATCTAAAGTTTTTCTTGCATTAGATTACCATGCCTATAGTATTAAATTAAACCTAAGTTAGTAGACTATGTTCCATAATATTAATCCTTCATGAGTTAAATGATAGATCTCACATAGGATCCTTGGAATTTGCTTGAATTTGCATTTTTCATACCTTGGCTGTAGGTCTTTGTCAATGGTCAATATGAAATAAGTCTAGAACCCAACCTGCTTCTCTGTGTGATAAATCATCATATAGAGATCATGTATATATGTATATATGATCTTATAAATTTTAAAATCGGCCAAACTCCGCTAATTTTCATCTTGAATAGATAAAGACCTCTAATGTTTTGTTAAAATTTGTTTGTTTGCCTTCCTGACATTGTTGGAATATGGATACAATTAGAAGTTTTTGTTGAATCTAAATCATTTAGAAGTCATGCCTATAGAGTATAGACTACCAATAAAGAAACTGGCTCCCTTTAATAACTTAGTCATCTAGAAACCATGCACATATGAATTAATCACGCTCGCCCTACCAATCTGTTTCTCTTTATGTTGGATTGAGGTCATGTCATATAGTTAAGTAATCCATCGTCACAAGCATCGGAATGCTAGTCTTAAAATCCAGTACGTATGCATTACCAAGTCATTTATTCTTCCATCTCGTTAGTAATCATACTTATAGAAGTTGTAAATTATGCAGCCCTAACATGTAGAAATCCCGCCATAGAAATTTGTCTACTTGTATCTGACCTTGCTGATGTGTTAGTACATCTCAATCCCTGTTCCAGTAGAAAGCATTTCGGTTAATCTACATGCTTAAAACCATGGAAGTGGTTATTCTTCTTCATAAGTTTGCCTGAGTAAGAGTTTCAAAATAAATTCATACCAATGGCTTAACTAGTTAGACATCCTCAACTCTTGTATGGTTAAACTAGCGTGTAGATTTTGTGTATATATTTTTGTGTTCAACAGGGTCTGAACCCGAGTGCCAGGGTGTTGAAGAGGCGCTTGGGCTTGGGCTCGAATAGGATAGTGCGGGGCTGTTTAGGAGCCACATTTGTGGACCTCTAGAAGTGCTTAACACCTTCGTTTGATTTTTGACTGTTTTAGCATAGGCAATCTAATACCAGAAAGTTGTTTGTGTAGGGTGTGGAAGCTTTCTTCAACAATGGATCCTAATATGATTCGTCCGCGGAAATGCAAGCCTTGTCCACCACCACCACCACCACCTCCATCACCTAAAAGAGAGGCACCGCCCCCGCCGCCACCACCACACGGTGAAAACGTTGCACAAGCATGTCAATGTGATTGTTGTAATTTCCGCGGACATCCATCCCCATTTTCGCCATTAGCACCACCACCACCACTACCATCATTGGGGCCATGTCATCCGCCATCGCACGTCAGAAACTACTGGAATGATGACTTGGACCGATTCTCGAGAATGCGGAGAGTGGAGAGCCTTGAGATGGGCTATAGGATGAATTTGCGTGACCCTTTCAATGACTTTCCTGAGGATCATACTCCACGTCATTGCATGGCAGGACACCAACGTCATAGACCACCACCGATGCTAATGGGGCACCACCACGGACAACCGCCACTAATGTTGGGGCACCACCGTGGACAAACCCCACTGCTGTTGGGGCACCACCGCGAACCACCAACATCCTATTGTCCTCCACAGGGTGATTATGCATACCAACATGGCTACTCCGGCTATGAGAATCCAAATGGTTGCACTAGTATGTGATGTCCTCAAGTCAAAATTTGCTTGTTTTTTCGCTCTATATATACGTTTTTAATAACCTTTTGTTGCCTTAATATACTTTCACTTGACGTATGATTAATTTCAACTTTTCTTTGATGAGCTGCTAATGAAAAATGCTATATTTATGTCATGAAATGCTTAACGAACTAAAACTGGGATGACGTGGTTTTTTTCCAGCTGCTGGAATTCAATATCATTTGATTTTCGATCACTCATCAATGTTCTGCATCATTTGTTGATACAAATACCTACCTACAAATCATTTCCCAAGTCCTTTTACTTGTCTTGCGTGAACATGAGATTTCAAAATTCTTGCACCCAAGGGTGTGGCCAAAGGTAGTGAAGTGTATAAAAGCCATGGGAGATCATGGTTTAAATTTCAATAGCCACACAAACACAGGGCAGAGTTACCCCAATATCTATACCGGTAGAACAAAACAAGGACTCGGTAGATTTGTCAATGTATGCGCAAGCTAATTAGGAAGCCGTCGTTTGTAAAAAGAAAAATGAAATTTTGAAATTCTTTTTTGCTTGAATATTTAGCACTTAGTGCAAGAGTTCGTGAAAATTTTGAAAGAATTTGCACAACTCCGAAAATTGTAATGTCAAAACTTCCAATCTTCTTCAAAGTAGCATGTCACATATATGAGCTATCGACAGGTCATGCTATATATTAACCAAACCACCTTACCTGAAAATCCAAAGTCCTGAGTCACCCGATAACTTATAGGCTAAATTTTTTTGAAAATACCAAGTGACTATGATGATATAAATGCTCTGCATATATCTCTTTACAAAGATACAGCCTATTTCATGTCAACTACTACATTGTTATTTCACTAAACAACAACCTTATTAATACAATTAATTAAATAAAACCAATGAAAAGTTGTTCAAAAAGAACAAAAAAACTGCCTAAACTTCCTCATTCAAGAGATGGAGCAAGGCATTCGTCTACCATGTCGACAAGGTTAGGGTTTTCCAATGCTGCAGCTACCCGTTCTTTATCATTCAACTGCTTATTTACTGCAAGCAGAAAATAATTTATCAGTTGCTGGCTATGAAGCAATCACAAACTACTCTTTAAAAGGCTCTCTTGTGTTAATGCTTTATGATCAACAAGAAGCAGCTTGTAAGGTTTTTCTTTGTTCTTTGTCTATTCTTTTGGGATATGTTACAACTTAAATTAACTAAAAGGGTCGACACCATATATGGAAAAGGGGATGTGTTCAGTTCCAAGCATCTACTCAGCCGCCATTGGGTTAAGGGGGAAAAACCATAATCAGTTGTATGCCCATGTGGTATGTTAAAAGAGCAAAAATGATATAAAGTTCATGAGCTTTGCTCGAAAAAGGAAGATGCCCTTAGATATCGGATGTTGTATGATTAAATACCTGCAGCTTCCGTAGCATGAGTCCCAGGTGCTACTCTAATATCCACCTGGCAAGACAACAAGGACATGTTATTAAAAACAAGCAAACCGAGAACACTGATTAACATTTCCAACAATTTGAAATCACAGATAATAGTAGTTGGGCAGCCCGGTGCACTAAGCTCTCGCTATGCGCGGGGTCCGGGGAAGAACCGGACCACAAGGGTTGTACGCAGTCTTACCCTGCATTTATGCAAGAGGCTGTTTCCATGGCTCTAACCCGCGACCTCCTGGTCACATGGCAACAATTTTACCATTTACACCGAGGCTCCCCTTCAAATCACAGATAGCTATCAACTACTAAATTCGATTATAAAATTTTGTGTAATATTCTACCAAAATATGAATTCCGATAGAAGCATTGCATGTTGTAGTTTAAAAATGCAATTAGAAAGTTGAAATAACAGAGAGACTGGTTACAGGTCTGATATAGGTTATCCATATCATGCAGGAACACCCCAAAAGTAGTTAAAATCACAAAAAAAAAAAATCAAAAATCAAAGTCCAAAGAAAAACTTTTAAGGTTGAAGTTGTTGACAGTTCTAAGAAAAACACACACATAGCAGCATGTGACATCAAAGCTTGATCCAGCTTAACAGGTATTAACGTCTTCTCCAGTACTCTGTGATTATGGGAATTGTTGACTTCTATAATATCATAATAGCATATCAATTATAGCACAAAATTCTATCAACTGTTATATGTTTCTTACAGGGAAAGATGTGCAACACACATACGTTCATTGAATTGAAATAGAAGGGTATACAGCATACCTTATAACGTGAAGGTAAACATCGCATAAGTTTCACACGCAAGCATAATCCAATAACGGTCGCCATGCTACAATGTTCCACAGTAGGCGTGAATGTGACCCTGAATCCAAGAACTTCCTCTTCTTAGACAGCACGAAAATGACAATTAAAAGGAATCAAAACAGAAACATATGAAACGGATTTAGTTCTCACCTTACATAACTTCGCTTGTCATCTACCTCAACGGCATCTTCTGTTATAACTTTCAGCTCTTCTAGAGAATAGGGATGCTCTGGATCTTTTATATCTCTAAGATAGTGTAAGAATGTTAAGGAATGATTAACTTTTCATAGCTATGAAGGTGCCCGCAACAAATCAAACTTCATACTTGCTTAGTTCCTTTCAAAATGACACAATAATGACCCAAAACAGGCAGATTTTTTTTTTTTTTTAATAATGAATCTTATCAAAACACACAGTCGAATGTATTGTACTCATGTTACTCGATGAATGCAATGACATTTGTGAAGCAAAAGCAAAAGGATGAAACATTGTAAATGTTCATCGAGCAGTAAAGTGAAAATTGCAATCATGTGTAAGCAATTGGTTACACTGAGCCATGCTTTAATCGAATAGGAAGTATACAAAACCCTACAAAGTTTCATGACATGTGATCCTAATATATCCTACCATTTGCTAAGAATAGAAAAACAATGCGCACTTCGATTTGTCAGGGCCAAAATCTCAAAAGATGTAAAACAAATATTGAAGGTGCAAATCATGAATGCTCTCACCCCCACCCCAAAAAAGCAACTAAAGACAAGAAAATCATATATCAACTTCTTTCGTGAAAGGCTTCCAGAAAATCAAACTAAAGATAGCTATTGTCATGTTTCTACAGGAAATGAAGCATAGTGGACTGACATGTACTTCTATGCTCCCTATTTCTCTAAAGCAAGAATAGTATTTGGGGCACAGGTGATGTGGAGAGAGTGAGGTGAGGCTTTCCTTTCGAACATTTACAGAGTCGTGCCAATGAGAGCTGACAATCCAACAAATTTGAATGAGACATGAAGGGGAAATTCATTGGAATTTGAAATTAGGAGGAATCTCTAGGATTGGGAGACAGGTGAATCTCGAAACCTGGTTGATTATAGACAGACAGTACTATATGTTACATTGGATCTGTGGAGATGGGGAGAGAGAAGGGATGTCTTGTAAAAGTTAAGTCATATACGAAATGATCTTATTATACCACACGAGAAAGCTAGCAAACATATTTCGTGCACCAAGGTGCAAAAGGTTTTTTCCTTCATCTTTCACATTGAACAACATGACACAGAAATAAATACAAAAAAGAATTACTATAAAGAAAAGGAGCAAAAGGTTTTTTTTTTTTTCACTTCATCTTTCACATTGAACTACAGGACACAACAATAAATATCAGAAACAACTACAACAAAATTAACTCTACTTTGCAAATTCAAAGACCTCTAGCTAGGGCTACTCAGAGAGTTAGCATGCTGATATTGCTCTATTAGAAATCTAAATGATTGAGCATAAAACTCTTAACAGACGCGGAATTGCATGAGTTTTAACTTCATAGATATTCCATTATCATAGAAAGATTAATTTCAAGTCTAAAATAACAGATTAAGAACAATATCACATTTCAATCATCATTAGCATCCACAAAAACCATTAGCCAAGGATATCAAAAATTTCTAGCTGGTCGATAGTTTCAGCTGCATATTCATCCACACTTGGAGCAATCCTAGCTCGACGCTCCTTCTTCTCATACACAACGGGGTTCGCATTTATCAATTCAGAAACCATTTTCAAGTCCGACCTTGGTACGATTCACCTGGCAGTAATGATGTCTACAAAGATCAACCCACAAAACCACTTACTGAGCTGAAGAATTCCTTTGCAATAAACTTAAATAAATCTAATAAACTTCAAATTTGTCTTTCTTAGTCATTAGCTTAAACTACTGCTTCTTTTTTCAAAAGGAAAGAAATCTTCGCAGAAAATCCTCATCAAACAGAGGATAATTTATTTATTTTTAAAGGAAAATTTAATACCCTAATCAAGCTGAAGTAAAGAAGGGGTAAATTACCTAATAAGTGACCTAATTCTGTAAATAATTGTTACACCATAACTGCATAAAACTTAAATTCGACAAAGTGATAATTATCCAGAACCCTCATGACTTTCTTTGAAGCATGTGCACAAACTCATATTTATTGTTACATAAAGGAGAATATGCCTTACTCATCTACAACCATGTGTAAAACATACAAATTCACAAATTTTATCAAGGGCTGTAAGAATTTTTCCCAGAAACAAGCATAAAGAGTCAAGTTAAAAATCACAAATTAAATAATAGATTATACTTACAAGTTCGATTTCCAATATGAAGGTGTAATTGGAAAGGGGAAAGAAGAAGAACAAACACTGAAGAGAGACGTGGAAGAAGGGATGTTGGCGGGGAAGAAAAAAAATCCTAAATCTTGATCTAAACTCTAAACCTCTAAAAATTTCCTTCTTTGGATTTAGTTATGTCTTTATTTTTGCAACGGAAAAGGGTCGAATATGATACTCATTAATAGTTTAGTTTATCTATGTCATTAAACTATTGAAAATAATTCATTTATATCATTCATCAATAGTTTGCGAACTATCGAAAATGGCTCATTTATGCTACTCATCAATAATTTGACTCATTTATGTCATCGCCAGTTACCAAAATAACTCATTCATATTATTTTTCATTAACGCCGATTTTACAATACCAGATATGACATGTGGCTTCCAACTAGATTATGATTGTGGGTGGGTAGGGATTATGAGTCGAATTTTTTATTAATTTGGAATTTAAAATTGGGCTGATTTAATTAAATGTTGTAGACCTCTAATTAGAGGGCACATATCATATCTGGTATTAAAAAACCGGCGATTGGCATGGATGAGTCATCTAATTTATTAATTATGGAGTAAAAACTAAATTTCTTTCATTTTCAAAGCTATCGTGACCACTTACAATTTAAATAAGAAAATAAGTCTACAAAAATTTCTTATATTATTTTTACAAATTTGGATAAATTGGTTTTGTAGATCTTTATATATTTGTTTCAAATTTATGTCTTTTTTATAAGATGATTTTATTTTTAAAATAGTTTAAAAGTAATACACAAAAAATATTTATAGAATTGTTTTCTTCTGTTCAAATTATAGCCTATGTTGATCCATTTGCTATGACAAATCTCGTATTTATTTTTGGTCTCGCCATATATGGTGCATCTCTTTCAGCCTAAGAAAGATTAGAGTTATTCCCATAATGGAAATAAAAATGAAAAGAAAGAAGAGAAGGAGGAAGCTGACAGTTGGAAAGTGGAGTCATGCCCCCACATGGAATTTCCTAGAAAGAAGAGAAGGAGAAAATGCTGGACAACTTTAACTCTATTCCACACACATGCTTGACAACTTTAACTTTATTCCACACACAATTGGAAAGTGGAGTCATGCCTACTTTCCCTGTATTTATTTACATTGTAAATTTTAGGAGTAGCATTCTTTTCTTTCATATATATATATATATATATATATATGTGCAGTGACAATGAGGAAAAGACAGAAAAAATTCGGATCAAAAATAGCTTTTGTCTTTCCTTTTCCTTTATCCCAGAAGTTAGCGAGGGCTAATTAATTAGCATTGCCCACTAACTATGAACAACTAACAAATTACAAAAAGTTTTTATATCAGTGTTTTGAGGACGAAAACTTGGCAGGCAATGCAGGAGTTAAATAGTTTGATTCATCCTTGATTACTGATAACATATTTATGAGGATATGAGGAATGAGATAAACAATGCGAAAAAGAAAAAGAATTTAAAAGAAGGCTTATGCAAACGAGTCAGCGAGCTGAAAGAATGTTTACAACAAGAGGTATGTTTCATAGTTTCGTCAAAAAAAAAAAAATCGTTATTTACACTGTTTTTTTAACGAAAAAAACAAAACAAAAATAGCTTCATCTGTATAGACTGTTGCAAATATCTCTAGAAGACTAAAACTATTAAGTGACGAAAAGTTGGAGATAAATATAAAATTAAGGGTAAATAATAATGGAGTAAAGCTAGAAATCCAACCTATTTAGATTTGATGACTAAAATACTTTCATTGGATATTACAAAAAGAATATTTTAAGTCTTTTACATACAAATTCACTAGTAGACATATAAAACCAAATATACAATACACTAAACAAGATATCTTATACAATACAAAATAGCTCTTTAACTATATTCACAATTTTCTTTTTTAGGAAAACTGCAATCAACACTGATTGACTACTTACAAAGCCATACACCCTAAATTTTTCAAAACTTCAAACAATGAGCACAAAGAACTTTAAAAAATAAAATCAGCACACGAAAAGGTTTCGCAGTTATCTGTTGCTGTTGTCATCCATTGAACACTCAGAAGCAGTATCATCCAACGTTGAAGTTGAGATTGTGTCCAATGAGCTAATATCACTATCTGAAGATGCACAAGTTTGATCCTCCATTGGTTGTTTCAAGTGCCAATACATTATACTTGCTGTGAGTGTAAGCATCATCTTTTGATTCACCTGATTAAACACACACCATTATATTATGATTTTGCAGTATAACAGTAGTCAATCATCATTGCATGTTGAGTGGGGATTAGAGAAAGCAAGTGACACGAACACAGTTAAGCAAATGAAGGATTACCTCAATCAGATCTTCGGGTAACAAAAATATTGAACATCCAAGTTTCCTTGCAATACTAATAATGTAGGTTGCGTTCATCTTCTTCTGCTCCTCTGCATCAACCAAACATTTCGCATAACTAAAAAGTCTAATGTACTGACAATCGCGACTGAATGGAGAAACACAAAGATACTCAAAAAGGTACTATGGATGATGAAACAAGGTCAATATGAACTAGAATTATTGGTGCTACTCTCTGATTTCAAGTTCAAGATAGCGCTATCTTTGCCGTAAGCTAAAAAGCTTCAGTAGGGCATCCACACAAATTCAATCCAATCATATATTGATAGATTAGCTATTGGAAAAAAATAATAGCAAGAAAGGACAACGTCTCGTGTTGATACTAACAAGTAACTGAATTAAATCAGAACAACTGAGAGAAGGAACCTATTTTAAGTCTGAAATAAGATTACCAGTTTCTCCTTTTGTAACAAGACTCCAGTTAACAGCTCGAGGGTGTACAGCACTAAGCAGCTCAAGGAAAAAGATGCCATCTGACAAACTCTTATCCTGTAAATTTAACAGACTCAGTTCTCCGTCTCACGATAATGAGAGGTACAAGAGGTGAATGCTCGCCAACTTGTGGGGTATTATTCAACTAGCAATGCCTCATCCAACAACTATATCAGAATATTTGATCTAATTCAATAAAAAGGAAGACGCACATAAAGCATCCAATTTTACCAAAAACAGGTGTCCAATTGAATCCAGGGACTGTACAGAAGCTACAACTTTCTTTGCAAGCCATAGCAGGTATTTTCCACCACAATTTTTTTAATTTTTTTAAAATAAATAAATTATGTGCCTGCTAGTAAACCCATGCTTTATCAAAATAATCGATTGAAGGCCTACTCAACTCTATTGTTCTGAATCTGGAAACGACTGATCTTTACAAACTATACCTTAAAACTAGCCATGCGACTTTTGCTTCCTGAATTTCTTACTTTGCTGTTGGACCACTCTAAAATATCTGCATCAGTGATTTCCTTCCCATTGGAATAAAATCTCAAATTTTTCAAGAGCTGAAGCATGTTACATCGCATTAACTGCCACAAGTAAGCTGCGATAGAGAACAAAGAATGTTGGTCCATAACAGTTTGAGTTAAACCAATTTAAGGGGAAAACAAGAAAAAAGGACATCAAAACTTACCCAATGTTAATTTCTTATTTCCCTGTACAATGTCATTTCCAGCAATGTTTACAAGAGAAAACTTGAGTTGCTTCCCGATCTTCACAACTTGGTTGCAGTTTTCTACTTTTCTGAATGGCATCTTAATTGGAGGCTTAGTAGCAATTTTCCAATTAACAATTCCAGGAGACACCTTGTCAAGTGTCTCTAAAAGCAACCATCTGGAAAGACACGAACATTCATTAGATTGAAATAAATACACCTGTGCACGCAATACTTTGCACTTTCGTGAGACCAGATAGATACATAAATGTCATTGCATGAGCAAAATTAGATCACAGCAGAGTTCATATTCTTTATTGTTTAACTTAGTCAGAAAATTTTGTAGTAACATGAAATAAGCCTGCAGCCATGGGGAAAGTTTGCAGTACTAGGTACCGAGGTAGTACTCACCCATTTCTGAGATCTTCAAAAACATTGTCTATGTAAGATGAATTTCCAAGACTATTGATCCAAAAGCGGAAAGCTCTCTCTTCCCTGGACATTTGAGCTTCATCTGGTGAAATCTCCAGAAAGGATATTTGCTTTGTTTGATTTGATAGCCCATTCCTATGGATAAGAGGTTTATGGTCAATTCAAGATTGAAACAAGTAATCTAATAACTAAATTCTACAGTTAAATATCAGTCCCTGTGAAATGTGTACTACTAATTTCACCATACTTGCTATGAGGTTATAACCTCTCAAACTTGACTAGCTGTAATGGGTAATCATAGAACTGGTCAGTCTATTACCAAAGTGTGCAAAAGGAACAAAATTGCCTTTTCAAGTCACTCTGCTGGCATTCAGTATGCTAAGAAATAAACATGGTAAAGCACCAACGCATGCTGTTTTAAAAGAACAAGAGATAAAATTTAAATTAACATGGTCCATCAGTTGCACATATTCTGTCTTTATTGCTAATAAAAAGCAATTAAAATACAAAATCTTGTCCTACAACAACTGAAATTCTTCAAGAACACAAAAGGTTTACGAGCAACTTCTTCTCGTAAATGTGTGTCATATACAAGAAAACTTACACAGAAATAGTCAGCAAGTTCGTACATAGAACTCAAAGAAACACTAGCTTCTTACCTGTGCTGAAAGATATGTGCCACAAATGCAAGGTTAAGATTTGGAGAGCCTTCCACAATATCTTTAGCTGTTAAGTATCTTTTGCAACCCATCCTATCTGCATGTTCCAAAACCAACTTTGCTCTTTCTAGATGTTCTTTCACAGTGAGTGTGGTAGGATTAATGTACTCCGGAGCAAGAACATTTAAGAGGTGAGCATAAGCTTCTGCATCCTGCAAAAGTAAATGGATGGCTTAAGAATCAGCACTAAACACTCAAAATGGATAAGAAATTACACGAAAGGGATGAAGATGAAAGCTCTTTTCTTTTATTTCTGAGGTAGAAGTACAAGAGAGTCCTCCACCACTCAGTATATAAAACTAAATAGTTTATTTAAGAACTCTCAACGTCTATATGTCTTCAAATTATGCGAACTATCTAATCCTTTTTTATTGTTTCAAATGAAAAACTTATTTAGTATCTCTGGCAGTGGGGAAAAAAAAAAAGTCTCCCTCTCTCTGAGGTGAAAAGACTATCTTTAAAAGACCAAGGAAAATGTTGCAGATATTAAAATTTTGCATAGTCACACCTGACTATTCCAAAGTCCAACTCATTTTTTATCTACCTTTATGTCCGATGAGAAGTTCGTCACAATTTTCTCGTATTTAGCTTTCTTCAATTGAAAATTCATCCATCTGAGCAAGATTTTTTCTGGAGGTAGACTCATCAGCTCCTCTACATCCTGACATCACAGAATTGAGATAATCAAGTTTATAACACAAGTTTGCCATAAGCTGTCAATTAGTGAAGCATTAATGAGTGTGTCTTTACCCTGTTATCATCAACTAACTCCAACAGCTGAGGTGTTTTCTTTAAGTTGAGATCTGCCAATAGTTGAATCTGAAACAACATGAAAGAAAATCATTGTCCTTAAGAAATTCTGGTAATGATTTTATGTCCTGCGAGCTAAAGTATATGCTGGTGATTTTTAACATCTTAATGGTGATTCCTTCATCTTGTAAGGCAATCTATTTGTGCTAAAGTTACCTCATTATTTCAAAGTTTTAAAATCCACTAAATGATTCAGTAAGGACACATTTAAATTACCTTAATGATTTGAGATATCACTCCAAGAACAAGATGCCTCTGGAAACCGATAAAAAAGATAGAGTATTAGACAAGTATGTAACACTGCCGAAACTGAAGTTAGCTAAAACATGCCAACCATAAAACCTCACAGACAAAAAATTACGCTGATAAAGTAAGCATATGAATATATCTTGAGGAATATCAAAAGCATGGACCACAACTTTGGATAATTATTATACTATGATAATTTCACCAAAGATGCATAGGATGGATGACTTAAGTCAACATAATCTAGCCACAGGACAAGAGAACAAGAAAATGTGAAGCAGCAGGGACAAATACATATGATTGAATCATATCACTGAACATGCATGAATATTATTTTTTTTGATTAAGCACCGGGTGTCCGGGTCTCTTTGAGCCCCGACTAATCCCGGGGGTGCACAAGCCCTCGGTAAGGAGTTTCCCGCAAGTGCACCACGGGTAATTCAGGGTTTTACCCCAGTCCGATGGCCCTCAGAAACTGTTTGCACCCAGTGGGTTTCGAACTTGAGACCTTGAAAGGGAGCACCCCAAGGCTCAAGCCAATTACCACCAGGCCAACCCCTTAGGGTTGAACATGCATGAATATTTTTGATATCATCCCGTAAGTTTCAGGGTTGAATTCGCGTTCAAATGAAAAGAGAAAGGCAGTTCAGCTGATATTACATAAACAAAGTTCACAAACTGACTATTGACGGAATCCCTTTGGTAACTCAACAGGGAACAGAGTCAAACTAAGATGTGGCTGAATAGTGTCCTAACATATTGCTAATGTGAAAGGGATACATACCCTTCCTTCAATGAAATCTTGAGTGCCTATATTAACTAGAGTACATCCAATTGCCTTAGCAGAGTTGAGGCACAAGGTATGATTTTCATTCCTTTCCCATGGATTCAGCATTCTCTTCATGTTTATTGCCCGTTCATCAATTGTTCCAGGTACAGCCACATTGATAAGCTTGCTGCAGCAGAAGAACAATATTACTAACAATCTAGTCAAAGAAGTTTTACATACTTGAGGCATATTTATTAATGTACATAGTGAAAGATTTGATGCTCACCAAATAAGAACTCCATCCTTGGAAACCTCAAAGAGATCATTGGTTAAAGGATCAATAGGAAGGTATTTCTTCAAAAACTCATCATCCGCAAGATAACTGTTAATATGTGCAACATATGATGCCTTCTCAGATTCACTAATTGTGTGGAGCAATGTAGAAGTTGCTGACTTGACAAAAGCTGATGAACTCTTTGCAGTATTTCCCATCCTTGCAGCAGCATGTGCTTGAATTTTCAAATAAACCTGTCATGAGTTCAGCAATTCTTGTGCTCTTAGACAAATCAAACCAACAAATCTTCCTCTTTAAGCTAGTTATTTACTTCTTTTTTCGTCTTGCTCTTCTTGGTTGCTTAAAAAAAATCTCAAACCTCTAAATTTACAAGGAGTATCATCTGAATTGATTTGTTTATGTTCAGAGCCAAGAAAAGTAAAAATAAGAAACTTCAACAAAATAACTTACATGAAAAAAATCTCTAGCCAAAGATCAGAAACTGAATTAATTATCAAATGGATTCTCAATTCCTTTTTATTTTGCCATTGTCCTTTGTTTGATAGTTCGGAAGTGAAGGAAACTTTGTCTGGAGGTATAATAGAAAGTTCTATATCCAACATAATTCCGAATAACAAAAAAAAAAAAATCAAATCAACTTCGCATTTGAATTCCCTCCTTATCGATTCCAGACCGTTTCTATAGCTTCTAAATGGGAAAAAGGATCTTATATCTTCGTCGAATTTGAACATGCAGAGTACAGACACGAATCTAATGTGTCTAACAACATCTTACAAAATGCGAACGCGTGTTACCTGAAGAAATAGCTCAAAATCAACGTCTTCCTCCAAGTTCTTGTACGAATCTCTCAGAAACGACTCTCTTTCTTGCTCAGTAAGATTCTCCCCGACGTGTTTAATTCTTGCCATTTTGGAAGGTAAGTCTGTTAGTTTCAGAGCTCCATTTTCTCTCTTCATCGCATTAAACTGCAAGTAACAAAAAATCCGCTTAGCAATCAACACATAAAATCACAAACTACACATCGATGAAATTTACTGAAAGCGCTATAAAAATCCTCAAAATGTTCATTCCGCTTAACGAAGCTCTCGTTTTCTCTCTTCCTCGCATTAAACTTCAAGTAACAAAACACATATAATCAGTAAACTAAATTTTATGAAATCGCTATATAAAAATCAGTCCGCTTAGCAAAACTCACATAAGCAAGAGTTATAAATCAATAAACTACCGCATCGATCCAAAGTTTGTTGAAATCGCTAAATAATCATTCCGCTTAACGAAGCGCAGAGTTTAGTATTACTTAATTAATAACAGAGATTGAAAAATGAAAAAAACTTACGTGAGATTTCAAACGGCGAAGTTCGACCTGAGTGAACTGACTTTGAAGCCATGGATCAGATACAAATACACCTACATATCCCGCCATTGTTTGATCTTCTCTTAATCACAAAACCTCCAATATTATAACGAAATGAAGAAGAGAAAATGAGATGATTTTCTCGCTAAGCAAAAGAGGCATGTGATTTGAGAATGTGAGTGGGAAGGAGAGCGTCCTAATAGTACAGTGTAGGACTGGGGACACAGAGGAGCTGTCAGTGTTCAAAGCTGTTCAGAGAACAAATTCAAATTATGACTCTACTATCCCTTTTTTGCTAACCGCTATCCTTATAAGAGTATTTATTTAACATAATAAAGCCTTTTTTTTTTTTTAAACTAAACATTGTTTATTAAGTAATGATATAGTAGAGGTGTGACAGCGAGATGTTTTACTGAAGTGGTAATTGTTCTTTTAATTCAGAAAGCGTTTTACTCCAAAGTTAAATTGTCAACTCAAACACGAATCCGAGTTAGTGTAGTCTTTTATATGTTAAAAAAATTCAAAATATACGTATATCACTCATTTAACGCGAACACAAATAAAAAATCCATGTAATGGAAGTTAACTCTTTCGAGAATACAATGTGCATGTTTTGTGGTTTAGTCATGCGAGATTATAATGCAGGAATTATTTATATGATTAATAATAATGAATAGGTTGTTAAGTAAAATAACCCATGGATTATTATGTAGGAATGGCCTAATTTAATTAAGAGTAATTTTTTGTCTTTATACTCTTATCCAACGTAATGCTAGTATACGTATTCATATCCACGTTATAACATATATACAAAAATAAAAATAGATCTCCGTCTAAGAATTAATAGCGTAGTGTTTGCTTTTCTAATTAAATAAACTTCACATGACTTATGCAGAGTGTAATACAAATTATGCAGAATTTTATACGAAAATATAAATTTCTTGTGACCAAACGATTTCCTTTTCACCTTGCTTCACTTTGATTGTTAAATATGCCTTACTTGCTGCGAAAATCAAGGGTTGTAATGAACCCATTAACAAAGCGCGGACCTACTTACCTACTTGACATTTTCTTCGGGGTTACATCTCCTTGTAATGAACTATGGGATTTTCAATAAATTCGATGGTAGCAAAAAATGATCGAGATCTAACTCTTTCTAAATTTTTGGGATGTCTTGGCTTACTCAATTTATAGCGGTCAATCCCTGAGAAATATATATATATATGAATTAATTCGAACTTGCGCCTCCTAATGACCATCAAAGAGAGATATGCTCCCTCCCAGGATTTTTTTCCTTTCTCAAGGCTCAAAGCCAAGATCTCTATAGGGATCCTATACGTCCATAACCCTTGATGACCTCAAAAATAATTTACATGTCAATGTCATTAATTAGAGGTTGCTACTAAAATTAAAGTTGCTAACTAGAAATGAAGCTCAACGGACAATTTGCACGATTTTCCTTCGTTGGGGGTGGTCGGTAATTTTTGCCTCTCAAATTGCTGGTCTTTAATTTTGGACCTTTACCTAAAATACCCTGAGGTTTTGGGTTCGAACTCCGGCTTAGTCATAAAAATAAAAATAAAATTCACAAGGCAAGGCTTTGCAAAAAGTCTGCCTTATGCGGCAGATTTTGCCTTAAGGCATAACTAGAAGTCTGCCGAAGACACGATATAGCAGACTTTTAGTTGCCTCAAGGCAAAGTCCGCCACATGAGGCAGACTTTTTGCAAAACCATGTCTTGCGATTTTTTTTATTATTTTTTTTACTAAGCGGGGGTTCGAACCCAGAACCTTAAGATATTTTCGGCCAACTTTTTAAGCGAAGGACAAAAATTAAATACCAGCAATTTGAAGGACAAAAATTAAAGATCACCCCAAAAGAAGGGCAATCCGCCCAAAAAAATGACAAAAATTGATTGACTAAAAGGTCCACGTCATTTAACATGTGTTTTAGCGCATTATTGATTGCTTAAGGTTTCAGGCTTAGGGCTCGTTTGATACGGGGATAAGGGATATTAATTCCGAGATTATATTTGGGATGAGTTCATCCCACATGTGGTTGGGATAAAATTCAGGGATAACTAATCCCCAAATTAATTATCCCGGGATTGTAGTGTTATTTTACTCCCATATTAAGAGTGGGATAACAATCCCCAAATAACTAATGGCGGAATAATTAATCCCGGGATAACTCATTCCCCAACCAAAGTCGTGGTTGTTTGATTCGCGGACAAAATTATCCCAGTATTATAATCTCAGGATTATAATCCTAGGACTAATTTATCCCATCTAAAAGGTAGGATAAAACAATTTCAAGGTTAATGGGATAAGGTGGGATATCCCATCTTTAACTATGGCCTTCATTTTATACTTTGTTTGGTCGAAAGTATCTCATCCAAGGAAAAATTTATACCTTCTACCAAACAAAGTATAAAATGAATCCCAAAATTTGTGATGGGATATCCCACCTTATACCGTGCACCAAACGACGTCATTTGGTGCACGATATAATGTGGGATATCCCATTACTAATTTTGGGATTCATTTTGTACCCATGTTTGGTAGAAGGTATAAATTTATCCTTGGATTAATTTATACTTTCTACCAAACAGAGTATAAAATGAAGTCCAACTTAATGGTGGGATATCCACCTTATCCTATTAATCTTGGAATTATTTTATCCCACCACCTCCCAGATGGGAGAAATTAATCCCAGAATTATAATCTCGAGATAATTCAGTCTGCATACCAAACAACAAGAATCTTGTTGTTTATAGGCACCAATTTTCTAATTATCGAAAATCTGAGGCGTGGCCTAAAAAATAAAGGGCCCCTTCGTGGCCTTCATGCTTCTCTATATTGACAAACTAGCTAAATAATGGCCATTGATCTTTCAAGAAGTATAAATCATCAGAAATGAGATAACTGGTAAAGATTAGAGGTGAAACGTGTTACTAAAGTCCAACCAAATCCTTGTGTTATTACGTGAAGAGAGCATATTCAAACTCTATGATGTGGATTGGATTCTCGTAATATTTGAATAAAGAGGTATTATGTTAGTTCACTTTTCAAACTGTGAGGCCCACGGAAAGATGACTTACTTTGAAACTTTTTTTGAATAATAATAACCTAACGGATCTTCTCATGCTTTCACTCTACGTGAGAATTGACAATAGTCAATTTGAAGCTGGTCAAACAGTAGAGAATTTGAATGAAATCGAAGCGGTCAATTCAGGACCAGTAATATAGCATGTTACAAACCGCAACCTTCTTTCAAATAAAATAGGGTTGCAAATTTTCAAAATATGATCTCCAATAATCAATTACAATTGGAATAAAAAAATGATCTTGCAATTTATTTTATAAAAGAGTCATATAGTTAAAAGAACATTTATAAAATTTAATGGGCCATAAATCGATCTCTCAAATTTCCGCAGAAGTTTTTTCCTCCCAATTCAATTTGCATTGATTTCTTATGATTCGAGTTAATTTTAAAGACAGATTTAGAATTTAATATCAACGAGCTAAGAACATTGTGATACCATTTCTCATGTGTGACAATAGATAGTTACAAAGCTTCTAATATACACTATGGAAAAGGGGATAATTAATATGTGACATAGTATATCTAATCAATCGTTTACTCAACAAAATGGTAAGTACCTAGGAAACATGTAATTTGATATCGTTGTAAAAATTCATATATTTCAACTTATGAATTTTTTTCTTGTCCTATGATAGAATACTAGAAGACACAAGCAAGTTACCCTTAACCTTTCGTCGTCATTCCATGCATGGCTTAACCGACGTGAAAATAAAAGATGCTAATACTGATCCACTTTGACTCCTCGATCCAACAGAATTAATGCACGTTCCAAGCATATTTCTATTAAGAAGTTAAATACTTGAGACAGTGAACTATTATTACCGGTACATATTGAATTTTTTGAGGTTTACACTTGATGTTTGATATCCTCTTTGAGATTCGGTTAATCTGAATTTGTGTGGGGTAAAACATTTTCTACCAAAGGCAATTCTATTTCAAGAGCTCAAATTAAACCAGAAACTTCTTATTAAGAAGGGAAGAACAAAGTGTATTAACGTGACGATAAAGCAATCTTTCTCCCATCCCTCCTGCTTTCTAGTGTCCCATGCACCTTTTTTTCTGGTTTTCTAGTGTCCCATACACCTTTTTTTCTGGTATAGTATAGCTGTGACGCATTTGCACAACAATATAATAAAGCACTTCACTGAACGTGACCAATTCCAAATGCTTTCCATTTTAAAGGATAATGCCAATGTGACACCCGAAAAAGATGGGGAACAACATTAGGCATGGGCAGTCTAATTAAGTTGGCCTTGGACCAACTATAGAAAATCAATTTAATTTGTGTTACATCTACTTCCTAATAAATTAAGTACTGCAACATTTGCAAAGTTTTACTAAATTAAGTAGCATCACATACTTTACCGTTATGCACCATATATAAATTAGTCTTTTTATATTATTAACAAGAGAATAAGGAAAGATCCATTTGGACAGCAATGATTATAGGATCATTCTTATTTGCTTTCCCACCACCAGATGAGCTAGCAAAGGTACAAACAGTTCGATCTAATCAAGGAGCAAGCTTATCAGCTATATATCGATTCAATAACTTTCTTTAACACCCGAAAAATTTTATGCCTCTACTATAGCCTCGAAGAAGGAAAAAAAAAAAAAAAAAAGGAGCTTGCTTTTTATTATGTGTCTGATCTTTTCTATCTCAGTACCGCTCGTCATTACATATGTTAATTGAAGTAAGGTCTGGAGCATTCTCCTATAAGAGACGCACAGCTGTTTTTAGCTCATAGTTGCACTCTCTTTTATTATATTAGTATAGTAAAAGGCGAATTACATCTTCTTGGTCATTGGACTATCCTAGTGACTAGGAGTTAAATCTTTTACTTGTCCGAATATTTTTGGTTGCTATAATGAAAAATAAAGGCATACATGAAAGATCGATTTCAAAGAAACTTGACTATTATAGTGAAATATTATTATAGAGAGGTATGACTGTTTAAGTAAATTCAGTATAGAAAATAAAATCAAGCAAATTGCCTTGTTGACAAAGAAATAGGAGTACTACGCTACTAGTAATAGGAAAAAATGCATCGGAGTAAAAGGGGATTTTACAAATCATTTGGGGCATACATTTTTGGTAATACAAGCCCTGATATCAAAATCAATATTAATTTTTTTTTCTTTTTCTTTTTGGGTTATTGGAGTTTAGAACTGATTTAGTAGAACATAATTGAAGGACAAGCAGGGGCTGTAGGGCCAATCCACACATGGGTTTTGCCACCCCAAGACTTTAAAGATCTGTGAAACTTCGATTGATATTGAGTAGTACAAATTATCATCATTATTACTAGTGATTTGGACATGTTATAAAGTAGGATGGTTCCACTCATGTTAGGCTTTGATTTGCTTTGTCATTGAAGATCACATTTGTCTATCAGATTCAAGCCTTTAATTTTGCATTTTATTCCACTCTATAATATTGTTAGGAGAAGAAAATTTTCCAACGTTTTGTACCTGGAACAAATATGAGCCCCTACCTAATTTTACTCACATGGATAATGAAGTCACAACCACTGGCTTTTTGAAGAACATCCTCTCATACTTTTATTATCTTCGTGTCTTCAGAGTTCAGATGTGCAATTTATCAGTTGGAACGTGACAAAACAAATGCTAATTACTCCTAGTAGATAGGATAAGACTCGGTTATAAAAGATGCATTTGCAATATGTATTATCGTTATACAATAATGATAATTTCATGAATATTTTCAAGACATATACAAAATAGTTGAAGGATACAAGAAAATTATGTAACAATAACCACACCTTAATCTCAAGAAATTTAATGTGGGCTCATAGGAATCCTAATCAACTAAATAAACAACTTGAGAGTTAAACTTAATTAAATTCGCCGTCTGTGGGAATCGAACCCACGACCACATGGTTAAAAGCCATGCGCTCTACCAGCTGAGCTAAGACGGCTTTGCTAGGGTAGTCGCAGCAAGTTAGTAATTTATTACTCTGCACCAATGAAGGCATTGATCCCTTAGCTAAAAAATTCCTTCTTTCACATCTTCTTCATACAATGTCTTCTTAAACTTTAGCTAATAAATATATTTTTTTGGTTAAACCTTTAGCTAATATTTCTGATTTTCAAGTAGATGAAATGAATCTGTACGTAGTGAGGGAACATATAGCAGAAGTAAGAAAAGTCTTTCTTCAAATTAAAGATGCAACAACTGGTGAAGTTATAGTAATCCCTAGAGTCTATACTACAACTCCAAATCCCTCGCTTAAAATAGTGGGTATCACGTCAATATTGCAATTTGCACGTATGTTCTTCCAAGTGCAATGGTCCTAATTAGACACCTTTGGCCCAAAATGAAGTATATCTCACAAGATGATGCATTTCGTATCAAGCGGGCTGAAACGGAAATTAAGTAGGGAAAAAAACGTAAGTAGACAATACTATAATAATATTTATATAATGTTAGCAAGTAAATGCTATTAAACATTACATGGCAAGTTAAGTGTTTTATAGTAAATCAAATTGCTATATATAAGGAAACTTAGTAGTGAATAATATCAATCCCTATTTTTTTGTTTATAGTATAACTACTTTTTTACGGTTTTATACCTAACTTCCTCCATATTCTAAAATATTTTTTTCCCAGCATGTTTTCCCTTACCTTTTTTACTTCATATTCTCATCTTCTTTCATTGTTCCATGAAAAATAAATCACAATTTTCATTTAAAACGGTGGGGAACAGGAGTACAATAATTTTAATGTCAATTTTTATTATATGTCATGGAATAATATTCGTATAATTTATTACACCTTTTATAATAAATTAGATATAACTTACATAATTTGATTATACACTATATATAATTTTATAGCCTCGTATAATTTTATTATACATTGTATAATAAATTATATTCTATATACTAAAAGTACTATCTTGTAAACATGGATGATTACCATATAAAATATAGTTAGTCTAGCATAAATCCTCTGTAACCCGAAGCAATCGAGAAGGAAAAATGGAAATGAATGGAAAGATAAGCAATTGCAAATGGAGAATGTATAGGTTGAAGAAGAGATAGAAGTGAGAAATATAGATATTTGGTTAAAGAAGAGAGATAATAATAAAACAAAGAGTTTATCCGTTAAAGGAGAAGGATAAATGATACTCCCTGATTTAGGGGGATTTTTTCCCTTTCACTTTATTTAGAAAATTTGAAGTTGGAGTTGACAATGAAGTTGTGTTTAATTATATATTTTGTAAAGAAGAGAAGAGAGCATTTTATTTTAAATTAATGAAGATGGAGTCAGAAAACAGGTTATAAGATGTTTTCAAAATCCAACTTCAAGTTGAATTTGAAATTTTCATGGCTAAACACTGATTTTCAAATAAAGCGAAAAAGTATTCCGAAAAAAAAGTGAATAATTTTTATGGCCAAATGGGTCCTAAGCACATATAGGAGGCGACCTTTGTGAAGGAAATATAGCGAGAGAGCAGTTGAAATGATGTATTCGTGTTCCTTTTCCAATTCAAACTCATAAATATTAGAGTCCGGAACCAAAATGCCCCTAAAAAAATCATTTTGAACCAAAATACCCCAACAAAAAAATGTTACAAAACTACCTTTAGCGCAGTAAAATACTGCGCTATAGCAATTCGTCTCTCTCCTATCGCACAGTATTTTACTGCACTATAGTGCTCCACTTTAAAACCATCGGGTTCCACCACTAGTCCCTCCAGTGGCCAAAAAAAAAAAATCGAAAACGCCATTGGAGGCGAATCTGAGGTGGTCCCCACATCCAAAAACGTCATTTTTTTATTAAATTTTGTCCGTGAAAGTTTAGATTCTCGGTATATTCAAGTCAATGAGCAAGAATCTAAGTTCGAATTTTGGGAAAAAACGGCATACAACTTGATTAAAATAACTCTATAAAAAATCTTCGATTAAGGTTTTCTACTATGAACTTTTGTTATTATTTTGTTATATACATTATATTCTAAGCATGCTTAACATTTAATCCTTGCCATTTTCTTTTTGTTCTTGTTCGACTGGGCAGTGGCTTTTGCCACTGTTCCAATTTATTTATTTTTTGTTTAATTCATTATTTGTTAAATGTTTATGAATTGTTAATTTGTTAAATGTTTATGAATTGTTAATTTGTTAAATGTTTATGAGTTGTTAATTTGTTAATTATTTATGAATTGTTAATGAATTATTATTTTGTTAATTGATTATTTGTTAAATATTGATTATGAATTTATTAGTTGTTAAATATTGTTTATGAATTGAAAGAAGTTGATTGGTAATGAATTATTATGTTGTTAAAACTTTGTATGGATGATTGTTATGTATTGTTTTGACATTTATCGTATTGTGTTGTATTGTATAGGACCAAATCAGTGGTTACATAAAATAGGACCTTTCGTCGTTACATAACAATAAAATTAAAGTAACAATCAAAGCAAACATTGTATTTAAACTAATAACATAATATAATACAATAGGAAACAACCATCCAAAGAAGTTGTAAATGATTATGAATTGTTAATCTATATAATTTTAAAAGGGTGAATATATATGTTAAATAAAAAAAATTATCTTAAAAAGAATAGTTAAAGTTCTTCTTTTCATAAATACATAAGCTAACGAAAAAAATGTAAAGTTTATAGGAAAATATGTGGTCGACGAATATACTCTTTTAGTTTAATTTTATCGTAGTTGTGTTGGCTATTTGGTCAATTAAAAATATATCACATATTCAAAATAGAGTTATAAACAAATATTACTGCTGAATTTCGATTTCCAAACGAATTAACTTAACAAGTCTTTGCCATCACATAATTCAAAAGTAATTAACTTAAAAATCTTTGCCATCACATATGTGTCCTTGCTATCATATATTAAATCAACCGCATATCCCATGTTAATTATTCACAAGATATAATATTACATAATTCACATATTCCCTACAAATTATTAATTAGCTAATATAATTTATCTTTCATTTCAAGAATAATGACTAATTTAGTTTGTACAGACCGGACTCTTTCATGTTCCCTTGGGCCCGATGTTTCCCCTCCGTCCGATGCTCACTCCGGGCCCGATGATCACTCGGGACCCGTTGTTCAGCCGGGGCCCGCTGATAGATCAGTATTGTCTTTGCAAGACAATCATAGGTCAGAGTTATTATGGGCCGGTACTATAGGGATATCTACTAGGCTCCGTCCTCGTAGGCTGCAGAGAGCGTGGACTCTTTTACGCGATCACCCCCCACCCCTCGCGTGTTGGAGATATTGTTTCAGGGCGGCATCTACCATTGCGTGTTCGTTGGTCGGGTACAGCATGATTGGGCGCTCTTCACAGCCATGGTTGAGCGGTGGAGGCCAGAGACACATACCTTCCATCTTCGCACTGGTGAGACCACGATTACACTTCAGGATGTGGAGGTCCTCTTTGGATTGCAGGTTGATAGAGTGCCACTACACACTCGGTACGAGCCTCCTCCTGGTCAGACGTGGGTGACAGAGTTGACTAGGCTCACCCACTTCGTGCCTGATGCCGAGGGCTAGATTTCGGGACAGAGTGGGGTTAAAATTAGTGCACTCTGCACTTATTTGGAGGGTCTCGATCCGGTTAATGACGGCACCCCGCAGGACGATGTTGATCGCCATTCCCGTTTGTACCTGCTTATTATATTGGGGGGCATCTTGTTCCCGAACTCATCGGGTGCCTTTGTTAGCTTACGTTATTTGATTTTCTTAGAACATCTGAACCGCCTGGGAGACTACAGCTGGGGTGGTGCTATTTTGGCGTATCTTTACAAATGCCTGTGCCGAGCGTCTGTTGGTGTTGTCAGAGATGTGTGTGGATTTTTTGCTCTTCTCCAGGTAATATTTTAAGTGTGCCTTCCTTTAATGTAGACAAACCCTCTTGAAATAACGACTTAAAAATTGTATTTTCTAATATCGCTTACAGTTATGGGCGTGGGAGAGGATGCTGCCTTTTCAGCCCGTACTTAGGCATCACCTCGAGATTGACATGCCTTACGCGAGAAGGTGGACAGCGGTTTTTGACCGTGATGTGTATACGCACCACAACATTTTTCCATTCCGGGACCAGCTTGATCACATGAAGGACGATGCGGTAAAACTATTTAAATTTACATTAATAATTTAATTAAACGTCTTTTCTACTTGGTGATCACTGATTTGTATTTATATGTTATGCGGCTATTTATATGGACGTCGTACGCTGCTATATTAGATGGTTTGCCGCCCTTCTGTAGGGCAGGTCAGGGGGTTTGGAGGACGCGGTGTCCATTGATACACCTGGACATCGTAGAGGATCACATGCCCGCGCGCGTCTTACGACAGTTTGGGCATGCACAGAGTACACCCCCTAACGTCCGTCATAAGCTCCGACACTACCAGCGGGACGATCGGGCTGCCGTTGATGATGATTTTCTGGCTTTCATGGATGTGCAGCTCTACCGTTGGGAGAACAGGTTGGGCACTTTAGCGGTGGTCGGCCGTTTGACTCCTATTGAGCATTACATGCGCTGGTATTATCATATCACACGCCAATTGATCGGCAACCCAGCTTTGCGTCCCCCTAGGGATGTAGGATACTCAGCACTCGCGGGACAGTACGAGACATAGGTAAATTTATCGTATTTAGATTTATTTAATTGCATTAATTTTTACGTTTTAAAAAATAACTTTTTTTTTCTGTTGAACACAAATGCAGCTGGTGGTCGTACATCGTTTACGCATCTTGGGGTTAGAGCATATGCCTTACCCTGGGTTTGTAGCGGAGATGGTAAAGATATCCGAGGATGGTATTCGGCAGGCAGGAGAGATTAGGCGCAGGGAGGAGCCTGTTCCGGAGGCTGAGTATCAAGCAGCACCAGGAGGTAGGGCTGTTCACGGTTTTGTTTAAAATCGAAACCAAACCAAAAATTTAACCAAACCGAATTAAAAAAATCGACATTTGGTTTGATTTGGTTTTAAATTTTAAAAACCGATAATATTTGGTTTGGTTATGGTTATATTAAAAAATAACCGAATAAATAACCGAACCAAACCGATAAATTATATACATAAATTTTATAATTATTTATATGTATAATATTAGTTTTTCATAAATAATTATAAATATTTTATACCTTTTAATCATTAATTTGATTTCTGGTCTACTTATTTCCAAAGTTTGGGATCATTACACAAAGTTTGTTTTATTTCATATATTTTCATTTTAATTTTAGGTAGTCTTTATGTTTAATTAATATGTATGTTTGTAACAACAACTAAAAGCTCCTATGCTCTACTTTATTTCCAGGTATGTATATTAAGATGACAAAAATGGTGCAGTTACTACTTAGTTAGTTTTTAGCTTTATATGTAATAGTTTAGCAACTTTGGGTAACTTGAGTACGACACTATCCCTAATAGTGAAAATGTTTCTATGATGTATGTTCCACCTTAAACTATAAATAAAAGATATCGTTTGAACAAAAACAAAAGACATGTCTTTTTCAACTTTTTAATGTTTATTGATAAGTCTCATGGCTGCTAGTCATAAACCGAAAAATCCAACCAAACCGAACCAAACCGATGGTTATTATTTTATTTGGTTTGGTTATGGTTTTAGACATTTAAAAACCGACTAAATTGATTTGGTTATGGTTTTAATCAATAACCGACCCAAACCGAACCATGAACACCCCTACCAGGAGGAGGACCGGGTGCTCCCAGAGGAAGAGGTCGTGCTGGCAGAGGACGCAGTGCTGCCGGAGGACGCCGTGCGCGTAGAGGACGCGGTGCTGCTGCTAGAGGACCTGGTGGTGGAGGACACCATCTGGTAGATGAGGCGGATGAGGCCGATCCCATTCCAGAGGGCGTTCATGGTCTAGTCCATCCGCAGGCGTTCCAGGCCGGTGGCAGCTCACCTGGGGACTCACCTACGTTTACGCCGGCGCTCTTACTTGCTGAGATACCCAGGTCTTCATCACAGCCGAGCCAGAATGCATACATGGAGGAGCGTGATAACGTTGATTGGGCGGCGTTACGCGCTTCATTAGCTGATGAGCGGCCTGCGAGGAATTAAGAGGGAGCCAGGATTCTTGACATCGATGAGTTTTTGATCCCGGTTAATATCTAAAATACTTATTTGTTCATTTAAATTATTTATTTTAAATATATATATATATATGTTACTCATTATTTAGTAATATTTTATATTTTAGGATTCGGCGCCAGCGGGTCCACCAGAGCCACCCACTCAGGCGTTTTCTCATGGGTCTGCCGAGCCAGCGATGTCTTCCCATATGACTACCGAGCCACAGGTAAGCTTTTCATTAAAATTTGTTTTATTCAATATAAGGTCAATATTTAATATACATATTTGATTATTTAAAGTATTTATTTTAAATATGTATGTTACTTATTATTTCCTTTTTTTTTTTTTTTTCATATTTTAGGATTCAGCGCCAGTGGGTCCACAGGAGCGATCCATTCAGGAGCATTCTCATCAGCCTGCCGAGGCAGAGGTGTCTTCTCATGAGACTACCGAGGCGCATGTAAGTTTTTTACTTAAAACTAATTTTATTCAATATAAGGTAAATATTTATTTAATTTTTATAACCTTTACTTGGACTTCGAACAGCATCTCGTCCAGGAGACTACCTCATATTCACCACCACACCTATCTCAGGAGCCTACAGACCCATCTCAGGAGCCTACTCAGGCGCCCGTTGGCACACAGGTTTGATTAAATAAATAACGTTAATGTATTCAATATAAATAAGAAATGATACTAATTATTATATATTTTTTAGGTTCATCCTTCGGCGCCCGCGGTGGCAACTCCTGACGAGGAAGAGTCCGAGTTTCCAGACCCAGGTCATCATGAGGTTCTGCCCGTGCGAGCGGGACCAAATCCCAAGAAGAAGCACATTCTAGTCAAGGGCACCCGAACCAGGGGAAGAGATGATGATCATGACTTGGAGCGCCCGGTTGTTAAGAGGAAAAAGGGAGATGGAGATGATGGCGAGGGTGGTGGGAATGGTATGAGCCTTAGGCCTAGGGATAGTCTCCGGCATACTACATGTGAGACCCATCCTCGATAGTCTATATACATTAGAGTTGTACAATTTATCGTAAATATTCTATATTTTTTGCATATTTATAAATATTATCTTAGTCTTTATTATTACTAGTGAATTCATCCGCGCTTCGCGCGGTCACAATAAATAAATAAAATATAAGAAAAAAATAATGCCTCGAATTTTTTAAACGAAAATCAATCTTTACTAATGAAATATTTATCTACGATTCTACCACTGAGTTATTACAATGTAAATAACCTATTATAATTGGTAAGCCTATATTAACACTGAATGTTTTATATAATGTCAATGTATCATCTTATCCCTTCTTTCTTAAACACTTAAAAGTGAAAGTACTGCAATTTTTTTACATCTACCTTCATCCAAATAAAACGAAATCTCCATCTCACCATTCAAAAGGTTATATTGTCATTGTTTTTCACAACACGACCAATACAAGCATCTAAGAAAAAAGACCATCTAGTCCTTTAAAATTGAGGTTTTGACGATATACTCTTAATTATTGACACTTTTTACAAAGAAAATACTTATTGAAAGGTGGGGTGACATATTCATTTTATTTTATGTGAATTATTTTTATTAATCTGTTAAGAAAATAACCCTTTATTCATATCTTAAACAATTTACTTTAAGTTTCTTATTTTATCTTATATTCGAAATCCACTGGCTCGACTAATGCAGATTTGTATTATGTTAGACCCATTAATGGGGGAAGGGAAAGACGCCACATACTTAAGATTTTTCTAAAAAACTTATTGCATATTTAAGACCACATATTTTTAAAAAAAATCTCTTTTCGTGAACTCTCTACACAACTAAAAGGTTTTATATAAAAAATAAAATCAAGAGAGTATGTATTATTCAACAAAAATGATGTACATAATTTTTTTTCTTTCTTAAACTATATGCTAGAATAGGTTCATAAGGAATAAAATTGAGGGAATACATATTATACATACGGACATTAGAAAATAACATGTTTATACAAATGTCAAAGAAAACACTGCTTGAAAAAATTGTACAAACTTACCATGGATAGGAGAATAAGAAATATGGTATGTCTTCTAATAACAATATTAAAAATTGAAACAGGAAAAAAACAAATAAAGACTAAAACACTCTTGAAATACAAGTGAAAGTTTCCCAACTACTTCAATTTTAATCTTCTCAATTGCTATCTCTTACGTACACTTGAGTTGTTCCGCCTGTTTAGCCTTAGTTCAACAGCCACCACAAAAAATTCACTCTCTCTCTCTCTAAAGTTTTAAGTCTTAGAAAAACATTACTCCCCACAAAAAAGTAAAATTTGCACTATTAATTTAACCAAACTTCTCTATGAAATTCCACAAGTATTTTTACTAAAGGAAAGCGTAACTATACAAAACTATTGTATTCCTCATTAACTAATGAACATGTAAAACATTTCTTGTTCCCACTATTAGCACAATTGATTCGAAATATGATGCATGAATTATATCAAATACATACCTGCTGTTATCCATAATTTATAATCATATGACATATGACATATGATCAGCATATCCAGTCAAAGGTTACATATAGGAATTGAGATTGGATCTTCCAAAAATCATTTTTTAACCTTGTTGAAGTATGATAGTCAGCAAAACCCTTTGACCTATTAGCTAATCTTTCTGCTTCATGCTGCCATGCCTTCAGCCTACAATTGTTAGACCATAAATCTCAAAATTAATTTTCACTAAAGCAAACAAAGAGAAAGGAAGAGGAGTGAAAAATATGATAAAAACTTACTGAAATTGATGGCAAAAGGCACAGACGAAAGATTTCTTCAATGTTGATTTGTTGGGCATATGAGAATGTTGTTTACATAGTATATATATTGGTATTTGATGAGAATGATTAATGTAAATTAAATGGGTTTAATTGTAGGTGGTAAACGGGTTTAGGGTATGCATGTTACATTTGAGAGAGTGATTAATGAGAATTAAATGGGTTTAATTTTCTGAAAAAATGTTAAGGTAAAATATAAGGCAAAAGGCACAATATTTTTCTAAAAATGACACTAATAGAAATCCTGGCAGTTTGCTGAAGTTTTTTATTCACATCTTGCATTGGCAGTTTGTTTATATTTCTTCTAATTGTTTGAGACGTTTCAAATTCTTTTTCCTCCATAATTAAGGAATTTGAGAGGTTGGAAATAAATTACGTACTCCATGAATAAGAAGAGTGGAGTATTAATTATTGAGTCATTTATTGTTGTTACAATAAAATACTTAAAAAGATGGGATAAAAAAATAAGCAAAAGCTCAAAAAAAGAAGAAAAAAGATAATTGTGTTTCTAGGCCATAAAGAGGTGTCACATCATCTTGTCTATGCCTAACTTTATATTATATATAGATTTATAGTTTCACATCCTAAATTGATAATAAAAAAAAACGTGACACATTCAAAATAAAGTTAAGTATTAATTTAAAAATAAGACAAAACCCTAAAAGATAAATAACTTAAAGCTAATGACTACAAGTCTTCAAACAAAAAAGGATTTCGAACACTTTTCAACCACTAAAACGACAATCCAAAGTATTGCGTATTCTTGATATATTGAGCCTATTTTATTAATTGTACAAATATAAGTAGGGTTCTATATAAAATATTGAAGTTCCGGAATCTCAAAGCATGATTAATATACGGCTAAACTACATAAAAAGGAGTGAAAATGTAATAAGAGGCTGGTTTTGGAAAATGGTGGATCGCTATAGCTCAGTAAAATACTGCGCTTTAGGTGAGAGACAAACTACCTTTAGCACAGTAAAATACTGCGCTAAAGCAGTCAACGGGTCCGTTACGGTTAACTCCTATAGCGCAGTATTTTACTGCGCTAAAGTACTTAACGGGTCCGTTACGTTAAGTGCTTTAGCGCAGTAAAATACTGCGCTAAAGGTAGTTTTGTAACTTTTTTTTTTGTTGGGTATTTTGGTTCAAAATGGTTTTTTTGGGGGCATTTGGTTCCAGACTCTAAATATTACTCCTTTCTACATGACATTTTGTCTGGTCTTAAAAAAGTGACATTTTTTTAATACATTTGGAAACAATTTTATTTTAAATTTTTTATTTTATCATTAATGAGATGATTTATAATCATACTCTTACATATGCATATTTCTTATTTTAAACAATAAATTTTAATTTCCTTTGCTTTTTTAAACGTTGTGACCAATTAAATATCATTACATAAAATGGTTTACAGGGACTAGTAATTGTTAATGAATTATGCTTTCGAGGATAACAAATTTATTCATTGATCCCAAGAAAGAAACTTTTTGAAGTGAGGTGACCAAATTCTGTTATCCTTGTTCCCCTGTGTGCGTAAATAAAGTTACCACGACATTATCATTATGCTTTGCACTAGATCCACTAATCTAATTGAATTAAGGAATACTAAGGACCCAAAGGCTGTCATGTAGTTTTCTTTATTTAAAAAAATAAAAAATTGACACAATTGTCGATAAAATTTCAAGTAGCAATTTTTTTCTTGATTTTTGAATATTTTAATCTCCTAACTACCATTTGAACTGTTAGTTGCACAAAATTCATTGCAATTACTTACAGGAAAATGCTCGCACAAAGAGTGTTTTTTAATAAAGTGGTTTCAACGTGGGCGTAATTAACTCTTTGATCTCGAGAGCCCGAGACTTAGTAGGCGTTTAGCCATAGAAATCAATTTTTTTTTTTTTTGAAATTTTGAAGTTGGAGTTGTGTTTGGCCATAGCTTTTGAAATTGTATTTCAAGTTTGTCTTGTTTTTCAAATTTTAAATACAACTTCAAGTTGTATTTAGAATTTGCATGGTTCAACACTAATTTTTGAAAAAAATGAGAAAAAGTGAATAATTCTTATGATCAAACGGGTCTTTAAAATGATAAGTTGTAAAGCAAATCCACTAATTGGGGATTGTTTATGAATTACTACTAAAATTTTACCATCTGTACATGTACTAGTTTGACCACAACATCTTAATCTGTAAATGAAATATGATTTGAATTTCAAGTGAATTTTTATTTGAAGTATAAATATATTTTAATTTGAAGTTAGAAAAAAAGTTTCACATCTTAGACAACTCGAATTCGTATTCAAATATATAAACAAATATTGCTAGGAGTTTTGCATGTAATATTGCTGCTGAAGGAAACTTATGAGGTATGTTGGCTCTTTAAATTGGGCGCCCTTGTAATTTCAAGAAGGTTTACTATTCAGCTGGTAGATCACGTGAGCCATGATCACAAAATTTACCAAGCCAACTATATATGCAAATTTGAGTCATAGATACATTAAAACATTACAAAAAATGCCCCATATCTTCACATTTGTAGCAATTAGTATCAAATTCCCTCAGCCTTTCCTTATCTCCTCTACTAACCCAACAGAAACTCACAAGTGATTCATTGGGGCAAACTTACTATTCTCTATAATTTATGTATGCCTTATACTCTAAGCTTTTCGATATAATTCATATATTTATTAGACATATGATTACATTAAAAAACGGCTGTTGGGCTTTGTGATCGTTAACGAAAAATAAATGAAGAGGAACACAACACCCGTTGCACTCGATTGGCTAATCAAGTCAAAGCGGGAAGCTTCTTTTTGATGGGCCACCAATAAAATCGTCGATTTTTCTGAATTCTTCACTTCTGTTATTTCTTTTTCCGAATTGCTTTTTCCCGGGTCGAAGGTCTATCAGAAATAACCTTTCTACCTCCCAAACTAGGAATAAGATCTGCGTACATCCTATTCTGGTGAAACCACACTTGTAAGATATGTTGTTGTTGTATGTGATTGTGTTAACACTAATGAATCAACTATTGAGGATCCTGGGAGAAATATGTTTTTTCGTTTTCTTTTTTCCACATATATATCAATCCATCAGTCGGTGAATTCTAATTTGATGAGACAACAATCAATTTCAATATACGAAACTTTCCTGAAACCACAATATGGGTTACTCAATATATCCAACCATAAGATCTTTTTGTCCATTTTAAGCTTTGCTCTCTGCCAAATATCATGGGAAGACTGTGGCTTCTCTCTGCAGCTTTGACTTGTTGCCTTCATCGAATAGACTTTTTACTGTTGCAGTAACTGCTCCGCAGCACCGTTGCAATTAACAGTTCAATACCTAAACATTTCTTCTGTTACATTTTAGACCCATAGCTTTCGTTCAATAGACCTCTCCAATTTTACATTCCCTTCATATTTTCTTCAAGAACATATATAACTCCGCATTAGCAATATGGAAAGCGTAAAAAGATGTCTTTAAAATATGCGAAATTTGTTAAATTTGTCTTCCGTTAATAATTTGCTCCAAAAATGTCTTGTCGTAATAGTTAGTTAAAAACATCTTTATTTCACATAGAATTCAACCGAACATAATTAGAAGATTAATGAGGACATATTATGACTTACACGCATATATTGGGAGCATAGCTGATACGATTTAACACCTAACATTTTCTCTATTGCAGTTCAGACCCATAGCTTTCGTGTTGAACATATCGAGTATTTATTATTTTTAACAATATTGTAGGTGTTCAATTGGGTATAAAATAGTGAAATGAAAAAGAAAAAAAAAAGACTTTTGATGTATACTAAAAGTATCATTAGGTATATATTAACGGAAAAAGGTCCAAATTTATATTTAAATTTTGCCAAATGGTTCAAAATTACTTTATTTTAATAGTTAGAGTCAAATATATTTTCACAAATACAAATATTGGTTTAAATATATCCTTATTCATAAGCCTTTTTTATAAGAAGAAAATATCAAATTTTACCTGTAACTATTGTACTTGTCGAAGTAGAGGAAGTATAAGGGATTGTTTTTCAAGTGAGATGAGATAGACAAAGATATTTCACAGATCACCTATCTCACTAGTTTAGTAAAAATAATGAGATAAAATAATCTCGAGATTAATTAATATTCATAATCAAATGCGAGATAAAATAATTTCTCATTTTATCATAAAATTGTTATCCTTATTCCAGGAATCAAACGACCCTGCAGTATATCAGTGAATATTTTGTATGCGCCAATTTACGAGATGCACAGATATCAAAAATGAATTTTAAAATATTTAAATTGAAAAAAATAAACAACAAAAGGGTGCACGGAGCACAAAGCATTTCATAGTGACGCGTGTGGGGTTAAAAAGTCTATTTTCAAACTTTTGAAAGTTTCCTTAAATTGTGTGATTCGTGCTTTTGCTTTTTTAATTCAGAAAAAGCAACAACTTTGTATTATACTGTCATGATTCATCGGTATATACACTGTCCTCTCCTCTGTCACAAGTCACAACAAAGACCAAACAAATTGGAAATAAATTCCCCCACCTATAAATAAAAGCAAAAAAAGAGTAAAGCTGAATTTTGCTGCCTTATTTCTCTGTCCCTCTTGTCTGCCTCTCACATTTTTGATATCTGGGCTTTGGCCTTTTTCTCTGTTTCTCAGCGTTTTTCTACTGTGTAACAACTTAATACTGATGTCACTTTGAATAACAAAAATGATCTTTTAAATCCGAGTTAGATCTAAAGTGATTCCTTAAATAGTAGTATTGAATAATTTTGATCTTTCAATTTATAAAAAATAACACTTTTGAATTTTATCGAATATTCAACTAATTCTAGCAGTCAGATTTATGAAGCCAAAGGTGCAAATATATCCCTCAACTTTACGATTTAGAGCAGATATACCTCCTGTCAAAAAAGTGATGTATATATCCCTGCCATTACAAAATGGTGCAAATATACCCCTGCCGTTACACAAATGGTGCAAATATACCATTTCCCCTGATGAATTTATTTTTAATTTAGCTCATTTTTTATTAAAAAAATACCGCATGGCTTTAAAAAAGTCTACCCATTCTTTTTTAGTATAGATATTTTTCTAAAGCCACATGATAAATATTTTTCCTGGAGAGTCGAGTCTGATTCGTTTTAAAAAATTTCTCAATGAATCTAAATCAATAAGTCTACCCATTTTTTAAACGAACCATATCCGACCCACCCAAAAAAATTACCATATGGCTTTAGAAAAATATGTCTACTAAAAAAAATTGGGTAAATTTTTTTTTCAAAGCCACGTGAATTTTCTTAAAATTAAATAATATGCTAAATGATTTTTACAAAAATTTCGTTAGCCAAAAAGGTATATTTGCACCATTTTGTAACAGCTGAGGTATATATAACGAGGGGTATATCTGCTCTAAATCACAAAGTTGATGGGTATATTTGCACCTTTTTCCCGGATTGTAAAAAATAACAAGATTTAATTAAAAACAATAAGAAAATTTTATTAAATCTCAAAAACAGCAAGATCGAAAATTAAATCTGACGCCAAAACTTACAAAAGTTGCACCATACTCCAAAAATAACCAAAAATATTAGAAACTTCAAAACTGCACATTCAAATATGAATTCATGTTATATCCTTATTTTTCACAATTTCTTTTAAATCTAACAAGCAAAGTTGGTAAATATTAAATATACGGGAAAGGATCAAATATACCCCTATTTTATCAAAAAAATGCCAAATATGCCCTTTATTATACCTTGAGTTCAAATATACCCTTAGTGGTCGTTTGGTTGCTAGTCAAAATAGTCCCGGGATTACAAAATCCCAGTATAAGTGGGTTAAGAAGGTATAAGTTGAGTTATTCCAGCACTAATTTTTATACCACGTTTGGTACAAGGTATAAAATAATCCCGGGATAAATCTATACCTTATACCAAACGTGGTATAAAAATTAGTACTGGCTAACCCATTTTATACCTCAAACCAAACGACCACTTACCGTTATATTTTGGGCTCAAATATACCCTTCATTTTAACGGAGAGACACGTGTCATCATCCTGTTGGCCTATTTTAAGTATCTCCTAATTAATACAAATCTAACACATAACTCATATCCAATTAAAAAAGACCCATACCCGTATCCAAAAAATTGAAGCAAAGCTTGATCAATGGTGGCTGCCAATACTCAAAAGGCTTACTTCTTGATAAGTTTAAAGGACCAAAAAAGCTCAGAAGTACATTTAAGGAACCAGTTTGAACCTAACTCAAAACATAAGGAACCATTTTAGCATTCTACCGTCCTGTATTCTCTTCTTTTTACCTTTATAAATATATGCCCACGAAAAACAAAAACTTACACAACATAAAGCAACCCCTTTTCAGGTTCCTTTAAATTATCCTCCCATTCCTCTGCTATCATAGAATCCATTTTATAAAAAAGTAAGTAAGAGGTAAAAAGAAAAACTTTGAAGTGATCAATCTTCAAGTTTCTATTTGTTTCTTTGCTGATAACACCAAAATGGATGTAAGCACTGCAGTTTTATTTTTTATTTTTTATTTTATACTCTAACAAAGAGTTTCTTTTCAGAAATGGACTTATTATGTTCTTGATTTTTTTTTTTTTTTGGGGGGGTTCAAAACAGGAGAACAACTACTACTTCAAGAGGAGCCACGTACCAGCATTTGGTAGCTGGGATTGTAACAATGATGATTTTCCAATTCCATTCACAGAGTGTTTTGAATCAGCTAGACAAGCTGGTTTGTATAATTACAGCTACTCACAAGACTCTGATTTATATGTAACTGGAGATCTTTACCAGAACCATATTGTTACTCCCACTATGATCGTCGTTCCTCGTCGTAAGGTAATTATTAACTACTCACTCCATATCAATTTATGTGACATTATATGAGTCGACTGAGAGTGTAAGAAAAAACTGAAGACTTCCCAGTTTGTAATCTTGAACTTGTTATAATATTTGTGCAGCTATAAGAAAATTTAAACTTGTGACCTTTATATGTACTAGTGATTTTTTTTTTATGCTTTAAACAAGCTAATAGCTTTGATGCTGTACTAGAGTGTCTGCTACAGTTTAGCCGCGTCCAATAGCTTTGATTTAAAACTCTATCTTTGTCTTAAAACTCATTGTATATGTACATATTATTAATTTAGAATTCGATAACTTAAAAAATCAAAATTCAGAACTCATAAGCTTCAAATACTAACTCGACTCTGAAGCTGACTATTTGGATATAATATCATTGGGCTATTTCCTTTGTGTTAATAGTGTATATGAGTGCAGCGAAAGCTAAAACTGCGAAAGTGTGATTGGGTGCAGAAAAAAGCAAGTTACAAAGAAGCAAGAAAAGATGCATGGGAGATGGGTGATTGTGAGGGAGAATCACCAAGCCCTGTTCCTCTTTCTCCTCCTACTGCTAAACCTGTGCCCAAACCTGTTGATGAAGATCTCTACAAGATTTCTCCTGACTTGCTTTACTCAAAGTCTAAAATGGTAAGCCTAATTTTTGACATACATCATTTGTGCAGCAAAATGTAGTAGCTTTAGTCAAAATCTTATATTTGTGATAAGAAAATTCACTGAATATGTATAAATTATTTATCCTTAACCTGATTAACTATCTCTTCTTTAATTCAAAATTATAAACTCAAAATTTTGGACTGGCATCTACATCTAAGTTGAGGATATTTTTTTGTGTAGTGTAAAAAGGCAGTTCAAAATTTGGTAGAAGTCCACCAGGTTCTCTTTAACTGCTTCACCCATTCATGTACTACCAGAAATCAAAGGACTTTTTGTGGTCCATTAAAGGAAAAATGATTACCCTTTTTTTCTGGTGTCACATCTGAAGGGACATTACTTAATTAAAGTCATAATCTTTTTGACCAAAGAAAAAGGTTAGAAAAGTTAATCACTTGTTTTGGTTTATTTTAAAGATTTTAATTGCACTACGAGTTAAAGTTCAGTTGATAAGATATAGTCTCATTTATATAGAAAAAAAGTTTTAAAAACTCCTCTTTGCCCTTCATTGTGCTGAACTTTCCTTTGATTTATTTAAACCTTTTGCAGAAGGGCATCCGAGGATTCATTTCGAGCTGCTTGCTGCCAACTTGTGCTTGTTAAGTCTGGGTCAAATATAAAGCAACACATATAAGATATGTGTGGAGTAGTCCCATGTACTCCTACGATAGAGATGTTTGCAGTGTTTTTTGGGTTTAAACCAGTAAAAGGTGGCCACAAAAAAGATAATAGAATATTGGCCATCCCAAGAAGATAAATATATCATCATTATGATATGATATAACAGAGAAGTCTTCTTTTGGTCTCTGTTGCCAATGGTATGCTTCTACTTGGAAGTATTTTGGTGTCCTAGTACAATACTAGTGGTGTTGGGTTTTGTAATTTATAAAATCAAGAGGAATTGTATGGGGAGTTGGGATTAAAACCTTGTAATAGTATTACTTTGTGAAGCCTCCTTTGTGCCTTTTCGTGTTTCCTTCTTTATTCTTTGGTCAAGTGTCACTTAAGCTAATTGACCCAAATTTGAAGGGTACCCAACAGTCGGTTGTGAGTGCTTAGTTGAAAATAATTACCATTTGAGTTTTAAGATTTATTCATTACAGTGTAGATTTTTATTTAACACCAATACATTCCTTGAGAAATAATTGTAAGTAATTTCATTTAAAAATATTAATAATCTTTAATAAATGGTAAGTTATCTATTATTACAAGCTAAATTATACTGATCGTGTAAAAAACTTTACATCATTAGAGTATATAATTGTTAGACAATATACTTAGGACTCCAGGACTCCTAACCCCCTGTTTGGATGGTGATTTTCCATGGTTCATTAATGTATAGTTTTATATGAAACCACAGAACCAGTCTTGAAGTGAATGAATTAGAAAGAAGTAAGGAAATGAGACACTCTTTCTTGAACTATATCATAAACAGATCTTCTATTGTTTTTAAAATTATGTGGTATGGTGTTGTAAACTCGTGGTTCATCTCATGGTTATATAACCATGAAAAGTCTCAATTTTTATAATCACGGATTTGATGATTTTTCCGTGGTTACATATTTCGTTTCCCCATTATACCCTACCATCCACCCACCCCACCCCACCCCCACCCTACCACTCTCCCCCTCCCACCCTTCACCATCCACACACCCCTACCCCCACCTTTATCCCACAACCACCGATGTCACCCCACCCACCCCTCCACCACCCACTACCCCTCACCACCACCTAACCCCACCGTACCACCCACTATACCCATCCTCATCCCACAACCATCCATTACCCCTCACCACCACTACCCCAACCCTCATCCCACCCACCCCTCCACCACCCCCACTCACTACCTACTTATTTTTAAAGTTCCTATTTTATTCTCTACCTGAGTTTTATTAATATATATAAATTAATTTTTAATTAAGAGTTAAGGGTATTTAAGTAAACTTACAAGTTATTATACAATACCATACAGTCAAACCAAACAATATAAATGTTATTAAACCACAACAAACATACATTCTATCCAAACATTGTGTTCATTAATACAGTATAATACAATACAACACCATACTGTATCATACCATACTGTACATTAATGAACCACAGGAAACAACCATCCAAACAGAGGGTAAACTACAGTATACTATATGTCTAAGAGTAAGGATTAGAAAGGGATTATAATTGTATCTGTAGTGTGCATTAGAATAACATTATGAGTGGGACTCTTAGCTATTCCTACAATGTATATATTCACACCATAGTGAACGTACAGAAGACAAGAAACAGAGAACAATAACTCTGATTTATCCTTTGTAAACTTTCTTCAATAACTTCAACATTCCCATTTTTTTTTCTTTTTGCTAAAGAGAAGTTCGTTAATAGTGTAAATCCTTAGGGCATCAACATACTACACTGATGATGTTGAAATCTTTTCATTGTTGAGGTATATACCTTAAGCCTCAATTCAGACTAACCATCGATTGAGCCGAGGGTCTTTCGGAAACAGCTTCTCTACCTAAGGTAGGAGTAAGGTCTGCGTGCACTCTACCCTCCCCAGACCCTACGTTGTGGGACTTACTGGGTATGCTGTTGTTGTCGTCAGACTAACCATCGATGTCCAAACTAAGAGTGGATTTATGGGTCTTATGGGAAACATATTTATACTTGCCCTACCTCCCCCTATAGGCTTTTCTCTTTTTCTGTCTTTTGATCATAACAGGAAGACACATAAATTTTAAGATCGGATCAATAGCCCCACCAGGAGTTGAGTTCCTTTTCTACGGACTGCTTTTTTGCTTTTGCCCGTAATGGAATATTAACACTTAAATGATAGGTGGATTTAAAAGTCTCTAAAGAGTGATTAAACAAAAGAAGCAACAAAAACAACTTTAGTAGACTAAAGAAGAAGCAAAGTTATAAATCAAGGGACTATCCCACACTAATAAAGTTGCAAAATGGATCCATGAATATCCCTTCTCGTGACAATACCCAATAATTCTACCCTGTCTCTTTGACAAATGTCGATGAAACGAATATTTCGTCAAGAAAAGATCCGAGTAACTCTCTAGGTTCCAAACTATTTTTTTTTAGAATTTTTGAAGTTGGAGTTGGAGTTGTGTTTGACCATAGTTTTTGCAAATAATATTTGGTTGTTGAATGTACTTTTCCTAAAAAATATGAAATATGATTTATACCCCTTAATTTCTATAAACTAGCAAAACCACCCAAAGCAGTTGATAAACATAACCAGTGTGAAAAATATAGCAATTATACTTGAGATCAGCTTATTGAGTGCTCAAAACTGATGGTTTCTTTTCATCAAAAGGTTGCAACTGAGAGGCTTACGAGTGTATACACAAAATATAGTATCTGTAAATGTAATTTTATTGCAAAATTCCCATCTTTTTTTTTTTTTTTTAAAGGCTTTTTAGCACATGATATTCAATGTTGTTAGAGTCGAGAGCAACTGAACAACATAAGTTACCTCTGACCAGTGAAATGTTGTATGAACTTTTAGGATAAAAACTGAGCAACATAAAAACTTTTGGGATGAAAGTTGAAAACAAAAAAACAAAAGTAAAGGTCCAAAATAGAAAATGAAAAAAGTGAAAAACAAGGTTTTGATTGTTTCCAAATTCTAAATACAATTTGAAATTTTTATAGCCAAACACCATAAAGTGAAAAAAGTGAATAACTTAGTGGGCGTTTGGCCATAAAAATTATTCACTTTTTTCCGAATTTTTTTTTCACTTTTTTTACTTTTAGCGTTTGGCCATAAAAATTATTCACTTTTTTCCGAAGTTATATTCCGGAATACTAAAAACAAGAAAAACTTGTTTTTCAAAAAATTTCTAACTTTTTTCACTTTTTTACACTACATTTCACCAAAAACTACAATTTTAAAAACTATGGCCAAACACAACTCCAACTCCAACTTAAAAATTCCAAAAAAAGTGAATTTTTTTTTGGTATTTATGGCCAAACGGACCCTTAGTTACACGCCTAAACTTTGGGATGGATATTATGTTTTGTGCTTATCTTAGCTTATTGGTTACTATTAATTTAAAAGACATGAAGGAGTTAATAGATCTAAATGGCTTCCAAGAATTTTGTCGCAAACGGTGGATAATGCACCCATATAATTCCACAACAATATCAACACCACGTAACATGAGAACGGGGATTTCACTTCAAGGACGTAGGATAATTAATATATTAAGCATATGACCGTATTTTTGTTTGTCTTCCACAACTACATTTACTAATAATTTAATATACCGAGTCTTTTTCTCAAATTTACCACTGAATGTTGATATTCCTTCTAATATCTTTGGAACACACTTTCATGACATGCATACAAGATAACTAGTGCAGGGTACGTGTTTAGTAATTGTACCATGTGAATCATGAGGCTGGGATCCAAAAGTCCCATCACATGCTGAAAAATATTGAACTGAAGGCAGGAAAGAAGAAACAAGGCTACATACATTACACCAGAAATTCCATCAGCTGACTCAAGGAAATGAAGAAACAATGACTACGTACAAAGGACAATATACAAAGAGGAGCAACTATGATGATTGCAAAGCCCCAACACTTGCTGCAAGTTCCATGACCTTGTTTCTTAAGCGCTCAGGATAGCAGAAGAAGTCAACAAAAACTCGCCTCTCGATAGTCTTCTCCGCTTTTTGATGTCTGTAAATCTGTTTTATGATGTGGATATCAAGTATCAGTTTCCATCTTCCAGAAATATAAAGCATAAAAAAGAGTGATGACGTGCTTTTTCTTAAACAATATCAATTACAACAGGAACCATCTGAGAAATGAAACAGCACCGGAAATTAGTGATGGTGTTTATTTGGAGACGGAAATAAGAAGACTCGAGCTGAAAGCTTACCTCATTCTTCTTCAGATGCTCACTGGTCACGTCTTCAATGGCACGAGATAGGTTTTTATTGTAGTCTTCCAATGTTGCTAGCTGCTTCATTAGTGTCTATAGAGGGAAGGACATAAATGAGAAGTAAGAGTTAAAATCTTCAAGATTGAACAGAAAAAGGGACTGAAGTGCAGAGCGAGTAACCATCTAAAAGTTATGCACCAAAAAAGACCATTATTATAAGTCTAATTTCAGACCCACCTAACATATTGCAAAGTAGGAGTTATGGTGGAGAACAGTCCTATATGAGTGCGGTAAGCTATGCAATCAAGAACATTTTTTTTTCTCAATAAGCAAAAGATAGTGGTATATCAGAGTCTACGAAAAAAAAAAAGGGGCGCTCAATTATGACCCGCATATTATGGAAAAGCAGAGGGAAAAAACTCCATTAAGTAAATAGATACTCCTATTACCTCCAAGTAGAAGAATCTAAAGTTCCAATTTGGATGCAGTGATTAGTTAAGCAGTCTTTGAGCAAACAGAAAGAGGGGGGAAAGGAGAGAGAGAAGCCATATTTACACAAAGCAAAAAATCTACCTGAGGAGTTAAAATTGGTTGAGCAGTTGTTGATGAAGCGAATAATAGCTGCTGCAAACTTTGAAGAAGCGTGCACCTAATATATGACGTAAGAAAGATATAAGATGGTTTCACGCCATGACACGTTTCTATCTCTAATCACCATTAGTATTTGACTAAATTATAGAAATGCCAATATGTCAGTGTAGAAGTCTATGCAGATTGTATAAGCAACTCATTGAATTTAGATAATGTAATAACTTCTTTGACATATTATCAAGAGCTGATAGGTTCAAGCATCAATTGAACCCTACAACGGTAAAAGAAATATGGTTTATGCAAAACCGAATGATTCTTAGCCACCCTTGCTACATGGTGACCTTAAAGTAACATTTTCAGAGATTCCATTATATAACCAGCCCAGAAGATTTCAACGGACTTCTTAAAGATATCAGGTCCAAAACTCCAGTCTTCCGATGAACAATTACTACAAACACAACCTCACGGATCTTTCAAGAAACTTCATAACTACATCCTAGGAAACTCAAATATCTTGACTAGATCCTAGTTGCAGGTCCTTGAAGTTCCAGCAAGTCATTACTTGTATATGAAGACATGTCTGACCACTTCAGGAAAAACAGAGAGAGACACTACACAACCTGACAATTTTGCAAGCGTGTGTACCATGCATACCTTATACGTTATAATGAGATAGAAACAGATCAATAGGCAGACAGAACTGGTATTTGACGGATTTCTTTTTCCCTCTCAGCACTGATTCATCAGGACTACACATGGCAATAATTTGGTGTTCTTTTAGGATAAAAAACAATTTAAAAATGTGGATGTACCATTGCGTTGGCAGTGCTATATAGGACCATGTAAGAGCGTATTGTGCACTAAATCTTGTTCTAATGTTTCAAAGATGTCCGCAGTACAATTAATATTTGGTCAGAATACCGGAGAGGAGTTATAGAGACTGGTATAATTTGGCAGAATTGAGAACTTACAGTTTATTTAGACATTGATCTCTATCCTGAGGAAGGGTATGTTCAAGGTCATATTGTAAAGACATCAGATCTGAACGAAGGCTTGATATCTGTTGAACAATGCCCGGTGCCGATACATATGTTGATGGACCAGCTTGGGTATCTGAAGAATTGAATTAGTATGAATAATAACCCAAAAAATGGTGAAGTAATATTTCCATGTCCAGATCCATTACTTGAATATAAACTTAAAAGATCCCTGATGCCATGAAGAAATGTATCGCGATCATCCACCGCTCCTTGTTCTTGAACATCAGATGCAGCTTGAATCAGTGACATGCATCGACCCTAAAAAAAAATGTTGCATGAGAGGACAACTAATAAAGCAAAGATGAATATTGTACTCCTATGTCCCAATTAACAACAACATACCCAGTGTAGTCCCACTAGTGGGGTCTGGGGACGGTAAGATGTACGCAGACCTTACACCTACTTCCCAATTAAAGATGGAAATTTTCTTTTAAGAGGCATCAAAGGTATAACCATCCTGTGCCAATATTTCAATTGGCGTCCTACATTGCCCTCTTAAACACGCATCAACCAGTAAAAACCACCTCACCATTCCAAGGTTCTCATTAAAAATCAAGTACTTCAATCAACCAATTAATGGAAACCCTCAACCCCAAATTAGTTTGTATCCATTCAACTCTATTCAGCTACTGTTCCATAAAGTTCAGATTCTAAGTTCCACAAAAACATGCCATTTTTGTTGTAAAGAAAATTTTATATCAAAAATTCCAGCTTCATCCCTTTTTATCTTTCAATTTATGAAAGTAAAAACGACATTTGGAAAGCTAGGGACGTTAGGTATTGAAAGTTGAATAAGGCTTAAAAAGTGGGAGAAGGGAAGAACAAAAACAAAATCAAACTGGTGAAGGTTCATCAAGTTTAATTCCAGTCTTGTGACATGAATCATTCTACGGATATACATACCACTCTGCCTTTTGTTGCTGACAGGTATCCATGCAGCTCAGACTCAATAACTTTAAGCAATGAAAATGCCCCAAGCATGGTCTTCTTTTCCAACTGACATGCTACTTTCAGAAACTGATGCCTTGCAACGTGATTAATTAAATGATTTATAAACTGCAAAGGAACATAATTAAGTAAGAATTATAAGAATTTCTAAGCATCAAACTAAGTTAGATTGCCAGAGGTAGCTAACAATGGAACCAAGAACGACATGGTATTAGAATTGTTACATGCCAAATTAGCAAAAGCGGGCCTTTAATATTTGCTCCTTATGATGGTTGATAGTAGAAGAAATAAAGAAAATAACTGTATAGGAAACACATCACCCTGTCTTACACATACCGCTTTTTGCCGGTTAATGTAGAATTCTTGGCGCATGACTTTTAGATCATAGTCTCCTACATATTCCAGAAGAAATAGCATTCATCAGAAAAATATATGCTATTAAAATTTTAAGATCACAGGTCAGATGATAATATTATTACCTTCCAAGATGTATGTGTCTTGTAGCTGAGCCAGCTCCCAACAAAGATCAGGAATAGTCTGAAAGAAGATTTGCAGTAGGTAATATGTTCAACTATAACATTAAAAGCTAAAGGCATCAAGGAACTCTTGAAGAAGTTGTCATGAAATGTAAATATGTTGTTCATTATGTATCGATCACATGAGCTGATATTGAAGCATCACCTAATCAACAATCTGATAACTCTATACTCTCTCTCTTAGGGTGCTAACTGACAACTTCTCTTGTGTCATGACTATATAAGTTTAAGTAATAAATAGCTGGAATATGACCAGAAAAGATAATACATGAGTGCTAGAACAAACCTCTGATAATAACTTCTCTTCTTTGCGATACAAAATAGAAATTTCTCCAACTAGTTCAGCATGTTTTCTCCTGCAAAGAGATAATAAATTTTATGATAAGGTAGTACGCAAGCAAGGATACAGCATACAGAGGAAAGAAATTAGGACGTCCATTTTCAGAACTCTACTATATTTACTAAAAGGCAGAGTATCATTGAATAAAGAGATACCAACAGCTACAAAGTTTACCAACAGGTTGTAGATAAATACATTCCTCAATATCTCAAAATAAAAACTATTTGGGGATGAAGGTCCAGATAAATGAGAGCTACCGAAGAGAATGAAGGTCCAGATGAATGTGAGCCTCGTCTGATGTCAGTTGACCCTTAAGGGCAGTAAGAATTGCTTGTTGCTTAGCATTCTCAACTTGAGCTTCTATCCATTGCCTCTCACTTGGACCAAATCTGTCACACAAAAAAAGGCAACCATGAAGCTGGGTTGACAATTTTTTTCTTGAAGGCCTCAGCGATGATCCCCGATTGACATACAGGGGAAGTACTTCCAAGTAGTTTAAACTCATGCTAATTTTCTATATTTCCATACTATAGGAACCACAAAAGTAAAATCTCTTGAACTTCTGATGTTATATACAAATTATATAGATGGCCGTGATACATCCCAATAAAAGCCAAGACATTCAATAGGAAAGACGTAATATAAAAAGTTAAGAAACATTGAAACAGAAAGCAAACTCCTATATATATTGGCCATGAAAGACATCTTTGCACATCCAATCTAAAACACACTTTCCTTAGGTTAAAGCAAAAGAAATAGTGCATACATGGAGCGAAGGCGTTGCAACTCAGAAACACGCTGGTGGTGTGACTTTTCCAAATCTGTCATGTCAAATGAAACATATTTCAGAATCAACCTAACAACCACACAAAATAGCCACAAATTCTCCAAATTCTTAGGAGAAGAAATCTCAATCAATAAGTACATGAGCAAATCCAAACAAACGTGTGCTCAACTTGCAGAAAAGCCTAATGTGAAAGGAGGTGTCCAAATGTAAATACCTCGTAGTAAAACGTTTGATATGTCATTGAGGCTAACCCATGAACATTTTGACTTTCCCTCCTCTGCAACTAATCTGTAAGGACCCTAAACCACAATAAACCAATAATAGCAAAGTCAAGTCACTGAAATCCTATAAAATAGATCTGGAAAGAGCAGCAGATCAGATGGAAAGGGCCAAAGTTTTCAGCTACACAAACGAACATTGTAATAGTTGGCTGGATGACACGAGACTGGCCTTCCTAAGGCAAACCCCACCAAATGAGATAATCACTACGTATGCAAAAAGTTGAGAACCCAAAGTAAAACATTCAATATGTCATTTAGGCAAACACTCGACCTAGCATCCTCAACAACCAATCAGCTGGACCCTAAAATCAAGTCGTACCATAAAAGCACAAAAATTGAGTCACTAAGATCCTAGATAATCTAGAAGAGCAGATTATATGGTACGGGTTAGGGCTTTGGCCCGGCAAAGGGACATTTTCAAGGTTGGCAGAGGGTACAGTCTGGTCATCCTAAGCGCAATTCATTGACGGTATTGCATATGCATAGCCACTATAAAATTCAGCATCTAAAATAAGATTGCAGATCATGTATTATACAGGCTAGCCAAAGCGAGGGAGAGGAAGGCTCGGGACCTGGATCCAGTGAAGTATATCAAAGATGAGGGAGGCGAAGTTTTGGTGGAAGATGCCCATATTAGACGAAGATGGCAGATTTACCTTCATAAACTCTTGAACGAAGAGGGGGACCGGAACATCGGATTAGGCAAATGGAGCTCTCAAAGAGCCGCAGCGATTTTGGATACTGCAGCCTGCAGGCGGGTCAAGGTTGAAGAGGTTGAGGGGGTTATGCGTAAGATGAGCAGGGAAAGAGCGACCGGGCCAGATGAAATCCCGGTAGAATTTGGAAGAATGCGGGCAGGGGAGGCTTGGAGTGGCTTACGCGGTTGTTGAATGTTATTTTTAGGGCATCGAAGATGCCTGAAGAGTGGAGATGGAGCACTATGATCCCGTTGTACAAGAACAAGGGGGATATCCAGAACTGCAATAACTATAGGGGTATCGAGCTGTTGAGCCATATGATGAAAGTTTGGGAGAGAGTGGTGGAAGCGAGGATGAGGAAGATAGTGTATATTTCGGAGAACCAGTTCGGATTCATGCCGAGGCGTCCGACTACAGAAGCCATTCACCTTGCGAGGAGGTTGCTGAGCAGTATAGGGATAAGACGAAAGACTTGCACATGGTGTTTGTTGACCTAAAAAAGGCTTACGACAAAGTCCTAAGGGAGGTGCTATGGAGATGTCTAGAAGCTAGAGGTGTTCCTGTAGCTTACATTAGAGCGATTAAAGACATGTATGATGGAGCCAAGACCCGGGTGAGGACGGTTGGAGGTGACTCAGAACACTTCCAGTCACAATGGCCCTGGATCAGGGGTCCGCTCTTAGCCTGTTTTGTTTGCTTTGGCGATGGACGCACTGACGCGCCACATTCAAGGAGAGGTGTCGTGGTGCATGTTGTTTGCAGATGACATTGTGCTTATTGAAGAGTCGCGGAGCGGTGTTAACGCGAGACTGGAGGTTTGGAGACAAACCCTGGAATCGAAAGGTTTCAAGTATAGCAGGACTTAGACAGAGTACTTAGAATGCAAGTTCAGTGATGTGATTCAGGTAGAGGACGATGACGTGCAGCTAGATACTCAGGTTACCCCGAAGAAAAAAAGTTTCAAGTACCTGGGATCGATCATCCAAGGGAATGGTGAGATTGATGACAATGTCACACATCGTATTGGAGCGGTATGAATGAAATGCAAGCTCCCATAGGGGGTGTTGTGCGATAAGAAGGTGCTGCCTATACTAAAGGAAAAGTTCTAAGTGATGGTTAGACCGACTATGTTGTATGGGACAGAATGTTAACCAGTTAAGAAAGCTCATGTCCAGAAAATGAAGGTAGCAGAGATGAGGATGCTGAGATGGATATGCGAGCATACCAGGAGAGATAGGATTCAAAATAAAGTGATTCGGGACAAGGTGGGTGTGGAGAAAAGATGCGTGAAGGGAGGTTGAGATGGTTCGGCCATGTGCAGCGGAGATGCGTTAATGCGCCAGTGAGGAGGTGTGAAAGGCTGGCAGTGGTGGGCCCGAAGAAAGGGAGGGGTAAACCAGAGAAGGCCTGGGGAGAGGTGATTTAGCAAGATATGGCGCTACTTCAGCTTACCGAGGACATGACTGGTGATAGGAGCGTGTGGAGGTCGAGTATCAGGGTAGAGAGCTAGTAGGGGGCCGCAAGGATTTCTTTTTCGTATTAGGAGTATTTATTATCTTTGTGCACTCGCTTATTTTTTTAGATCTCTCATATAGCTTGCTACCTCCCAAGGTAGGGGTAAGGTCTGCGTACACTCTACCCTCCCCAGACCCCGCCATGTGGGAATATACTGGGTATGTTGTTGTTTGTTATCATGTAGTATACAGAAAGAAACACAAGTCCCACAGTAAGCCTTCCAATATTAGTAGAGCTGAAGACAATAAGCTCAACATTAAGAGCTTGTTTGGATTGGCTTATTTTAGGTGTTTTTAAGCACTTTTGTAGTGTTTGGATAAAATAAAAAAAATCTTTTAAGAACTTGCTTTTAAGCCAAAATGAGAAAAATAAGTCAAAAGCCATAAGCTACAATTTCTAACTTATGGCTTTTGGCTTATAAGTCAAAAGCCATAAGCCCATCCAAACGGGCTCTAAATATATAACTCAAAACAAGATCATTTATTGGCTCGTTTAAGAATTCTATTTAAAAATAAGAGAAGTTCCAAGGAAGGAAGTGATACTTTAGAGGTTAACATTTCCATGATCAGATTACGACGACTTTTTTGGTGTTATGAAAGTCAGGCCTAAAAGAATTCATGGATTAATGAACAGGTAAAAGTAACAAGTATTCATGGATCAACACTAAGCAATATCAGTTCACAGTTACGCATTATATCAAAATTGTGTGCAAGCTTTTCCTTTTATGTTGCTACCATAACCCAAGTCCTATGTCTAAGGTTTGATGAGTCTCCAAATATACGTGACATTATTTGGTTTGGAGCTAGAAACACTTTGCGAAACATCTTGTAATATATTATGGTACCATGATGTCCCAGGGTTAAGAAGATAAAAATGCTCACAAGGGAAAGAACCAAGTTAAAAAATAATGTTCCAAACGTACTGTATCTAGATGCTTGGTAAACCACTGATTTAACTCCTTTACACAAGATGCATCCACCAGCAGATATGCATGGAAGTCCGAGTAAGAAAGGTATATTCCATCTTCTACAATACAAAAGAATTTGGAATATCAAAGAGATAGTCACAATAGTAAAAAGATAGATATAGAGTTCAAAATAGATTCTTAACTCCCTCATTTTAAATATGTTGAGTTACTAATTGTCCCACATGGATTGTATAAGGAAATCCAAATAACTTTTTAGGTCTTGGGCCCAATTACCTTCTAATCAAAGATGAATCATAGCTCACGGAGTATAACACAGAAAGGGAAGCAGAATTTGCTAAATTCAGATTCTCGTTTGACCTGCTATTCTTAATCAAGTTGGAACCTCGACATCCAAGTGAGCTAAGCAATAGACTGTTACACTAGTCTAATGTAAATATGCAGCATATTTACAGACTATACACAAGATATGTGCTCAAACACGTCATTTGAAAAAAAAAAATAAGCAGTAACCAGTAGCACTCTTCTTGAAAAGGCATAGTCCCATCTTTTTTGGAGAAGCTGGGTAGTCATTACATTTTAAGCATTAGAATTTACAAAAGATCTCAAGGAGTGACATTCAAAGCCAAGGTAATAGGAATCTTTGTACACCACATAAACCCTTTAATCAATAACACAAATTCTCTGAACAGTCATAAGTGAAAATTTGTACCATCCCCTGAATGATAGTGTGCCAACTCTTGCGCAGTAGAAGCCATCCTTCCAAGAACTGCATTCATCTATGTATAGTGAAGCATTTTAGGAACCATATAAAATTATAACATACTATCATTATGTGCACATTTCCCCACGGGAGTAGATATATGTTCACTGGCAAACGAAAATTATAGAGACAAGATATATAGAGAGTGGTCTGTGGGCAGCAAGCTTCTTTAGTGGAGACATTTGCTAAAGATATGGTTAGGGGGCTGTGGGCAGCAAGCTACATAACATGCCTGCTGCCAACACCAGCCCAAAGAATAAACCGACAACAGGTCGGCTAATATGTAAAGGGCCAATCTGAAGCAGACATATTTAATGTGCTAACATTACAAAAATGGAAATAGTGAAAAATATAGGCAAAAGCAGACATTTAAAGTGACATACGTTACAAAAATGGAAAATAGTGCAACATAATGAATTCCTAAAGGCAACTCCACTGATGCAAAATACAAATTTTGATGATTATGACCATAAACATAGCACAGCTTATAAGTCAATACTTTAAGATATGATGAAAAGATGAGCTTAAATAAGAAATAGAGGAGCTAAGAATTTAGTTGTTTCAAAAGCGCACACTTGTAAAACACTTAAAGGTGCTACATTCCATGTTTGCTTCTATCTCTCACCTAAGTCCCTTATGTTTAATCTGCCTCAGGAGTTTTAACATCGTAAATAAATAGTCACGGATACAAAAGTGAAAATGAAAACCACAAATCAGTTGTCAGATTAACATTTTCGATCTGCCACTTCAGCAGCCAAGAATTAATATTGTTCTCATCCTCTTTCAAGTTGTCAGCCGTCAAAATAGCATTTAACCTGTGTTTGGTTGTGTTGCAGGTAAAGCAAAGGAAGAGTTTACTTTGAACCTGCCTACATATCACCAGGCAGCACTGTCTTTAACATATCCTCACATTAACTGATTTTACCATCAATAACAACCTTACATATGCAGCCATAATAGGAGATGATATTCATTGTATAGATTGCATTTCAACTATGCAAATGATAAAATAACTTGCAACTAACTGGTATACCTCTAAATTCCTTGCAGAAAGGCTATCATCTATGGTGGCCTGCTGTCCGTTAAGGACAGAAGTAGCTGCAACTCGAGCCCTTCTTCCCTGAATCAATGAAGAAGCCTGCCCAGTGAGCATATCATATTGAGACTGCAATCGTCTCAGCTGTTTCTGCAACTCCAATTCTTCCGCTTTTAATGCTAAAGTTGCATCACTGATGATTAAGCAAACCATCAATATCAGAGAAAAACAGAGCAAACGTAAAACAAAATACTCTGAAACCTATTCATTTGAAATGAGCAAAGATGAAGCATAAACAGAATCATCTGAGGGGTCTGCTAACACCCACAATCTGAGAGATTTCTAATAGTGTACCAGGACTGATAGGCTCAAAAAATAGTAAAAGAGAATCAGACAACAAAAAAAAAAGCAAAGATGAGATGAAAAGCATGTTTGACTAATTTCTTTAACTGTATAACTTACTGTCACATCATGAGTAAATACAATGCTGGAGCAGTGATACATTTAAGAGTACAGATAGGCCACAATGTGAATGTGAATCGTTCAGAAACTAGAATTAACTCAACAATATAATTGGAGCATTTATATGCACTCAAACTTCGAGGATAGAATAGTAAAGGTTTAGCAATAAAGAACAGCAGATCTAAGAGACAATTGCCATCACCGTATATCCTTCAATCCTTCTTCGCTTCCAAAAACTGCTTCTTGGTTTTCTCTCCTTGTTGAGAAGGCTGAAATGCTGTCATAAGCAAAGTCTAGATCTTCTCCCTGTGAAGTCATTGCACAAATGAGTGTGTATGTATACACATAGTGGCAAGAAGGAATAAAGAAAGGACATGATAGCAAACATCTTCAAATTCTATCAAATATGAAGTTGAGGGTGTGTGAAGGCATGACAGCCTACCTCCAACAGCTTCTCTTCATGTAAAAGATGCTCGTACCTAGGTTACAAGAGAGGACAATAAATAGAAGGATGAATAATGTGTTCCGTCTATAAAAGTAGGGAATTCTGACGAATGCAAGAAAATAAAATGAATAGAAGGATAGGAACAGCGTCTAATAGAGTAATGTCAACATGAATTCTATAAGTACCTATGTTGTCCAGAGATGTCATTTCAAGCAGCTGAAACACTTCGTATTCAATGATTGAGATCGAAGATAGAGTCATATTGAACAAATTTACTTCTTTTCTAAATTAAAAGATATTAATAACTAATAAACACATACAGCACTTCGTGAACAAAAGACAATCAGTAGAAAAGCTCAAGAGACAATGCAACAACTACTACAATCACGCCTCAATCCTAAGAAAGCTCAAGATATAATGAAACTTGAAAATACCTTTCAGTAGAAAACTCACAATTATCATTGCGTATACAGTATACTCATTGAACTTTAAACTCATCAATTAACACTAGCCAACATATTCTAAACTTCTATTGCCAATATCCAAGCCAAAATATATTTCTAAAGAAAAAAAGGAGAGAAGGGAAGTCCACGGCACAAGATTGAATCTTGCAAATATTCACCTATTCATTCAGGAGTAAAGCCAAAGCATAACTAATCACAATTACGTTATCATCCCCATTAATGATGTCAAAGACGTTGAAATGACATTGCTTAGTAACTATGAAAGAAATATTAAATATAAAACGAATTTGACTGCAAGGTTGCTACTTAGTACAGCTTCCGACCTCCTACTAGATAGAATTTCTAGACGTTTTCCGACATTTAGATTTAAATTGTACACACAACTAAATCAAACTGTGTAAGATATTAAACAAAAGACGCCAAAATGGGACTGCTTAGTAACTTTGCAAATTAGAAAAACTCAATAAACTGATAAATATACAACTAATTTAACAAGAAGGTCGGCAGTTAGTACAGCTACCGATGAATCCTATATACTAATAAATAGAATTGTAAATTCCCTTTTATCTCTTGAGAAGTTCAATTTACACAAAATTATACACACAACTGAAGCAATCATGTAGCTAGTAACTCTAAAATGATAAACACAATAAACAGATAGTAAACGAGAAGTTAAATTACAAGCTTGATAATTAGTACAGCTTCCGATCCACAAAAAAATTGAATTCTAAATTGCATTTTATCTCAAATTTCGACGTGTAGAAATTATACACACAACTACTGCAATTATGTAGAATGTAGGAAGAGAAAAAAGAAATTGAAAGAGAAACTTCATTGTGTGGCTAACTTTAGAATGAAAACACACACACACACAAAAAACAAAAAAAAAACAGATAATAAACGGCAAATATAATGAACTCTAAATTTCATTTTATCTCAATTTCGACACTTAGATAAAAATTAAACACGCAAACCAAAGGAATTATGTAACATGTAGGAAGAGAAAAAGAATTTGAAAGAGAGACGTTCATTTTACAAAAAAATATTATACAAATAACCGAAGCAATCAAGTAGTTAAAATGACATTGTGTAGTAACTTTGAAATAGACACACACACAGAGAGAGTAAAGAGATAACAAAAAGCAGATTTAACTAGAAGCTTGATACTTAGTACAGCTTCCGATCCGCAAATAGATTGAATTCTAAATTTCAATTTATCACAAAATGTAGACGCTTAGATAAAATTATACACGGAAACAAAAGCAATATTTTATAGAATGTAGGAAGAGAGACTTCACTGTGTGACTTGGGAAGGGGAAAGGACATTAGAAGGACGAAGACTAGAGCAAAGCCAATCGAGTACAGGTCGAGCATCGTCGTATTGGAAAGGCCATTCGAAACTATCAGGATCAAGTGATTGGTGACCTTCATATCCTAATTCCCCTAGCAATGCGCATAATCGCGCACCGCTCATACTGAACTGTTGCTGTGTAGATATTCAGATCGGACGGCCGAGAGCTGCCGTTTGGTGCCGGCACTGACCTAATTTGGGAGAGTTTTCGCTTACGAGAGAAATTTGAATATTATAGTCACACTATCTGTTAACTGGTGCCGGAATATTTTTCGATTTGATATGATGCTTCAAATTTTATTTGTTTTCTTTTTCCCTCTTCTTCTTCTTGTTAATTGTTATAGTATTTTGATTTCATAATTATACTGAATAAAAAAAAAGATTTCCATTTTTTATATCTTTATTTTTTGGAGTAGATCCGTGGCTAGATCACAGATGAGGATGATAAAGTATGATGTGTTTTTAAAAATTTGTAACTCTATACTTAAGTGAAAGTTACACTAATTACGTTGCTACTCCAATTTTATTTTATTTTATTTTCCAACATTTGTATTTTGATTTTAGTTCTATTTATATTTTACTTGCATGTTTGTTTAATTAGTTTCGCATTTAAAAAGGCCGTAGATGTTATTATATTGATTGGGTGAAAAAAGAAAATTGTCTAATAGTAAGTATTTCTTTTCACTTTAAGTTAAAAATAGTTTCTCACTCCCTGTGCTACCTCCACCAGCGTATGTGGGGTTAACTTACAAAATAAGATACCATAGATGTCTTATTAGATAAAAAGTATTCCGTAGTTTGTTATTAGATGATGTGTTTTTGCTTCTGCTAGAATTTGAACCTGAAAACCTTATGATTCTCTTCCCACTTCATTGCTTATAAGGTGCAAATTATCAATTGAACGTCGTCTTTAGAGCAACTACCAGCATGAACGGGCAATCTTACAGACATTGTTGTAACTATCAAACATTACTAATGTTTTCAAGGTATGCATACCAAAATGCTACATCAATTTCTTTAATGACTCTCATGGCCAGCTTCCCCGCACCTCGACCCATTTCGTCCAATAACTGCTACCCACAAGCACAATTACCGGTAACTTTGTTCATCAAGCCTTGGGCAAATTGAAAGAAAATATATTTTGTCTCCATTAGAATTTGAATCTAACATCTCGTGGTCGTCCTCGCTTCATGATCACTTCAAATTAATGAATGACTCAGCACCATAACTATGGACCCAGTTTTGCAGTGCGGCTCATTTACAATCCCAAGCAACCTTTGTTAGTGAAACATTCTCTGCAAAAGGCAATGCCAGAAGGTAGCAAAATACAGTCGAGAAACAAGTAGAGTTAAAATTCTTTAGAATACTCCCATGGATCTGTTTAGGCGTTGAAAATCATCACCAGCTGTCTAAGAGCATGTTTTCTGTGCCTATAAACATGCAGTAGTACGTCAAGTCCACCAAGGCATAATTTATAGGGGTACAACATTACTGGAATGCTCAAAATAACCATCACTGCATCACTTGAGATTCTCATACAGCGTAAGGTTGTGCCACTGAAGAGGCAATGGCTATATCTGACATTTTACAAGGTTGTTTTCCAACTCTTAATGGTTTTCCTTTGTGATCCTCCCAATAGTCATCACTAAGGCACAATTACGTATTGCCACTAGAGTTTAACTTTCATGCACTGACAATGTAATAAACGACACTTAAAAGGCCATTTACAAGTTTATATAGCAAGCTTAGATTGGTAATATGCAAAGGATGATAAACTACATATATCACAACCGGCAAAAAATACACTGATAATAGAAAAAAAAAAACTTTTGCAATTTCAACTTAGATAAGTTGAATCCTCGCCACAAATATACCTCATCAACAAGACAATAAACCATCAACATTTTGAGAACATAAGCACATGTGACAATCCACATGCGAGAATCCAGAAGTCTTGGATGATGAAAAGTGAAAACATTTGACTCAAGGAAGCTCTGTACAACCACAGCAACATACCCAGTTTAATCCCACAAGTGGGGTCTAGGGTGGTGTGTACGTAGTCTTACCCCTACCTTGTGAAGGCAGAGAAGTTTTTGATAGACCCTCGGCTCAAGTAAAGATTCAAGGAAGCTCTGTAAGGATTGCTAATTACATTTTCCAAAAATCATACGTACTGCAAATATATGTGTCACCGTCTAGCAAGATAACTGAGTGGAATATAGGGCATTAACCATAATAATGGCAGACTTGAAAGTGAATAGCGCATCAAAGAGCAATAACAGAAAGAAAGTCACTCTCACACAATCAACATGACTCATGGTAACCATGCTTTGGTTACTATGACGCTATCTGTGTCAACTCTCCAATCAAGACAACCCAATGTCAGGGAATGTTATGTGCTAAATCGTTGCAAATAGGACTACAATAATGCCCCCGATCAATAACAAAAAAAGATCCAATTGGCTTACGAAAAAACAAAGGGGCATAGAATAAGCCTAACTTCTCTCATGCATTCTATATACTGTTCTATTTTACCGATAGATATCTATTCCACCCTATAGCAATCTCAGTTCGAAAACTGAAAACACAAGGCATTACAAAGAAGCTATAATAAGATCACGTATGTTGAAATTGGAAGAGTTCGTCAAATGTTAGCTCAAAAGTCGTATATAAAATAGCATGGGTCTCAAGTTCATTTCTATTTGACACACAGACTCTGAAATATTCAAAGAAAGCTTTCAATTTATTCATCCTCCTCACCCTTACAACATTGCCACAAAGCATATTTTTACTGATATTGTAATTTAAACTTCAGCCCCCATAACAATGCACAAATTCAGATTGCAAGAACATGATCAGTTTTCAACAAAGCCAGTGTAATAGAAAATTTATCAGTGGCAAACAGCCCCTATATTCTCAACACATCAACTAGCTATTCATTCAAGTATACATCCAGATAAACAACATTTGAGTTATACCAAAATCTCTGAAATCAACATTACTACTACAATACCATTGAGCCCTCAAACTCTAACACACCTATTAAAAGACCAACATAAAAAGCAACATCTTTTAAAAGCATCATTGGTCCTTACTCCATATCAATTGCCTCAGTATCCTCCCCTGCTGCTATTAAGAATCGAACCAAGCGTACCCAACACAGCAAAAGCCAAAAGTGGACTCACATCCAAAGTATCAAATATCGGAGGAATTATATTCCTAAAGAGATTCAAATAAGGATCACAAAGATCCCTAATAGCTGATAATGGCTGTCTATCCCAAGGTATATTAGGAAACCAACTAAGCAAAACCCGAACCATCAAAACCCCGCTATATATATCAAGCCATTTCGCCATTCCAGCCGCAACTACAGTAAAAGGGGTGTTTAAACCTCCTGTCGTAGGCTGATCCCTAAGGGCCGCAAAAAACATTGGGCCAGCGGTGTAAGCCAGTGATTGTCCCAATCCATTAAAGATCAATTTGTTGAAAACCAATTTCGAGACAGCTAACGTGACTGCAAAGAGTGTTGTAATTGTGCGCGTAGAGCGAGTAATTAAGGGGTTGGGTGTAATTGACGGTTTTGTGGATAAATTCGCAGATGGGTTTTCGAGAACAGTTGAGGATGATGCGGAAACTGTGAATTTCTTGGATTTAAGAATGTGAGCTGCGAGTGAATTTGGCCGCGAGGAAAAGGAAATAGTTCTGGGTTTCGAGTATATGAGGGTTGAAGGATGAGAGAGGATAGTAGTTCTTGGAAGATTTGGGTTTTGGAGAATTAGGGTTTGAGAAGCCATTGGAGTTTTCTCAAATTTGATTTTTGAGGTTCAGAAGCTTTCTTTGAAAGAACCGCTAAGATTTGGCAGGTACCAGCACTATTTATTTATTAGTGAAAACTAGTATTTATTAAAGAGTGTAGAAAAGTCGATTAATTTCCAAATTTTCTTTTTTTGTCTATGAACACTTTCTACCATTCAGGAATATTTGAAGTTATATGATAATAGATATATTAGGAATTTTATAGTAACAGAAGTTCCAATGTCACTTAAATTTTGATTTATTTTTTGGACTAATTCTTTCTTCTCTTTCAATTTGGTTACCCAAATCATTCTATTTTTCAATAAGCATGACCATTTCGTATTATGTTAAAAGCACACAGCGAAATGTCTTTCGCCTTTTTTACCCTTTAAAAATATATTTCACACTATAAAATAGTTGTATTATTAATCTAATATTTAGATATAGACATTTAATTATATCCCTAAAATTTAGTACTTATTCTGTATCTTTTAGGATTAAGAGTCCTTTTTCCTCCCACTACATAAAAAATAAAGAAATAAAAATTAGTCCCACTTCCAATTTCTTTAAGATGTAGGAGTCCTTTTATTGGTCTACTATTGAAACTAGCTTTTGAAATTGTTATGATATAATTTGAAACAAATTACAAGGAAGAGAAAATGAAAGAAAAAAGAAAAAAAAAAAGAAGGAATATTCAGGATCAATGAAACAAGGGAAGAATTTCTTCGTTACAAGTATCCTTACTGAAATTGCAATGAGAAATTTACCTTATTAATGCTTTACCTTATATGTAATGAATTGCCAGAAAGTAAATGCTTTAAAAAAGAGTACCTATAGCAATATATAATTTGGCATGTCCCTAATTATTATAAGTTGAATATACAATAAAGCTTGTCATTTAGTGTAAGAAATTTATTGATATGAAAATTTTCACAAAGAACACAAGATATCGACAATATTTGTCCGAGGCACGAAACACCTCAGCAAAATATTGTTCGCCTTTTTTACGTTCAAGAATAGTATCTACATTGGGCGGAAATGTTTTTTAATTATTGTTTTATTTATTAGGATTTTTAAATCAACTAAGATTTGTATATCAGATATTTTCTTGTTTTATGCTAAGTTGGAAATCCTAATATTTAGGATCTAAAATCTATTAAGATTTTACTTCAAACTTCAAACAAAAATTGCAATATTTAAGTCATTACCATAGTTAAATTAAATTGCAATATTTAAGTCATTACCATAGTTAAATTCTGAAATCAATTACTATATTTTTATTATTTGAGTTTAAGTAATTATTTTTGTTCGGTAGATAACACCGCCAAAAACATTGTTCGGGCAGAAAATTGTACTTTTTTTGAGCTTTGACTTTTATTATGTATCATAATTAATAAAAATTCTTTATTTTGATAAAAAAAAAAAAGGTAGTACCAAAGGTTCATTATGTATTAGTACAAAAAAAAAATTATAATTTTTATTGTGACAACCTTTAATGTACTTTGGGTGTCTACAAATAGGATTAAAAGGGACCACAAGTTTGAAAAGAAACACTGTGACATAATTTGTTAGAATTTATAAAAAAAAAAAAAAAAAAAAAAAAAAAGGAATTCACTCAAACACCTTAAGAAAATGGTAAATATGTTTTCAGAAAGTGTTTCAAATAGTTTTTCCTCTTAAAACTATAGCATTTTAGCAAAGTTTTATTTATTATGAAAAAAGAGAGAGAAGGATGAAAAGAAACACTGTGACATAATTTTGTTAGAATTTATAAAACAAGGAATTCACTCAAACATCTTAGGAAAATGGTAAATATGTTTTCTGAAAGTGTTTCAAATAGTTTTTCCTCTTAAAACTATAGCATTTTAGCAAAGTTTTATTTATTATGAAAAAAGAAAGAGAAGATTTTAGCAAAGTTTTATTTATTATGAAAAACAAAACTAATATGGAAAGATCAAGTTTAAGTCCAAATTAATTATTTCTATGAGTTGAGATTTTATTAATAGTGCATAATACTAAATGTTTAGAGGCCATATAATAAACAATAGTGTTACTAATATATCCGCGACTTAAGTAGCACAAAAAAAGAAAAGTTGAATCAAAGTAGTACAGAAAAAAAAAAAAACACATAAATAGGATTCACGCACGAAATTCGTGCGTGAAAGTCCAGCAAAAAATTACTTAGGTCCTCTGTACTACTTAGTTTTCTGTTGACTTGAGGGGACACTTTATCCTTTCTACTTTTCCTTTTTCTCCTTGGTGGGGCCTAAGCAAGTTGAACGGATGGTTTTCTTGAACCCAAATGACACTACCTTTCTCAAAACGAGTCCGGAACCAAAATGCCCCCAAAAAAATTACTTTAAACCAAAATACTCTAACAAAAAAAAAGTCACAAAACTATCTTTAGCGCAGTAATTTACTGCGCTAAAGCAGTTCATGAAGACGAAGCCTTTAAGTGCTTTAGCGCAGTATTTTACTGCGTTATAGAAGCAAACAGTACCAAAAAAAAAAAAAAAAAAAAAAATTGGCCAACCTTATTTTTTGCAACACTTAGTGTTTTTTTCCATACTTTAACCAACGATTAGTCGTGTGTCAAGACTCTGAAACGTCAATATTTTATATAGAACCTGATATTTTTTTCTGCGTACAATAATATAGGCCCAATACATCAAGGATACGTAGACGTTCGGATCGTCATTTTAGGGGTTGAAAAGGTGCCCAAAGTAAATTTTGTTTGAAAGTATGGTCAAAGTTGGTAAAAGTATGAAAAAAACACTAAGTTTTTTCAAACAAAACTTACTTAGGGCACCTTTTCAACCCCTAAACGTCTACGTATCCTTGATGTATTGGGCCTACATTATTGTGCGCAGAAAAAAATATCAGGTTCTGTATAAAATATTGACGTTTCGGAGTCTTGACACACGACTAATCGTTGGTCAAAGTATGAAAAAAACACTAAGTTTTTTCAAACAAAACTTACTTCGGGCACCTTTTAACCCCTAAAATGACTATCCGAACGTCTACGTATCTTTGATATATTGGGCCTACATTATTGTACGCAGAAAAAAATATCAAGTTCTATATAAAATATTGACGTTTCGGAGTCTTGACACACGACTAATCGTTGGTCAAAGTGTGGAAAAAACACTAAGTTTTTTCAAACAAAACTTACTTCGGGCACCTTTTCAACCCCTAAAATGACTATCCGAACGTCAACATATCTTTGATGTATTGGGCCTACATTATTGTACGCAGAAAAAATATCAGGTTCTATATAAAATATTGACGTTTCGGAGTCTTGACACACGACTAATCGTTGGTCAAAGTATGGAAAAAAACACTAAGTGTTGCAAAAAAATAAAGTTTGGCCAATTTTTTTTGCTTTTTGGTACTGTTTCTATAACGCAGTATTTTACTGCGCTAAAGGTAGTTTTGTAACATTTTTTTTTGTTGGAAGAGCGAAACTAGAAGCCTGGACACGGGTTTCGCCAAGTGTTGCAAAAAATAAAGTTGGCTATTAATTCCGGGTATTTTGGTTTAAAGTGATTTTTTTGAGGCATTTTAGTTCCGGACTCTTTTTGAGAAAGGTAGTGTCATTTGGGTTCAAGAAAACCATTAGTTCAACTTGCTTAGGCCCCACCAAGGAGAAAAAGGAAAAGTAGAAAGGATAAAGTGTCCCTCAAATCAACAGAAAACTAAGTAGTACAGAAGACCTAAGTAATTTTTTGTTGGACTCATTCACGCACGAATTTCATGCGTGAAAGGCCCAAAGTACATTTTTGCAGTTTGATCCTTTCACGCACGAAATTCGTGCGTGAATCCTATTTATGTGCTTTTTTTTTTTTCTGTACTACTTTGGTTCAACTTTTCTTTTTTTGTGCTACTTAAGTCGCGGATTCCATATATAGACGCAGATAACATCTGCACATCGTTTTCAACTCATCAAAATATGGTGAACATGTTACAAGTAAATCCGCGACTTAAGTAGTACAAAAAATAAAAAGTTGAACCAAACTAGTACAAAAAAAAAAAAAAAAAAAAAACATAAGTAGTATTCACGCACGAAATTCGTGCGTGAAAGGACCAAACTGCAAAAACACAGTTTTGGCCTTTCACGCACGAATTTTGTGCGTGAATGGGTCATCCAAAAAAAAAAAGAGTAGTACTTTCACGCACGAATTTTGTACGTTAATGGTGCGGCTTTTTTTTTTTTGCGTTACCTTTCCAATCACGTTTTTTTCCATACTTTGGGCAAAGATTAGTCATATTTTAAAATCCCAAAATATCAATATTTTATATAAAACTTAATATCTTTTTTTGCGTACAATAATGTCGGCTCATTACATCAAGTCCACCTAAACATTTGGATCGTCGTTTTAGGGGTTCTAAAGTGCCCCGAGGCAAGTTTTGAAACTTGTAATATTTATAGGGTTTTGATTTAAGTGTTTTATTATATTTGAATGTACAAATTTAAATATTTGATTTAATAATAATTCATCCGATACGAGAGGTCTATACTAATTAAAAAATAATTCATTCCATTTAATTACAATTCTAATTCAAAGCAATACAATAATAAATTACAATAACAATACAATCTTCAAGTTCTAGAGGATCTATTACTTCGAGACGTGTTTGTACTACCACGGCCTTGTTGCCCACACAAACGCTTGTCATGGCCATATTGCTTACATATAGAGCACTTGCGAGAGTAAGTTCTTTCACTAACATCCATTTGATTGGGTCTACGACTCCATGAGTTAATGCCCAATTTTCTAATGTAATCCTTGTTAGCAACCATCGAAAATGGCTCGTTTGGCCAATAAGCTTCATTACCAAGTGGGTGGAATTGGCCGGAATATGCTCTAAGGTAACTGTGGACCTTGTATTCCCCCGCCACATAATTTGTTACCGTTTTTCTCATTCTCTCGAAGCACTTGACAGCATGAGAACACGGCATGTGGTACGTTTGCCACTTACCACAAGTGCATGTTGTTGTTGCCTCATAAACGGTATGCACGTTTCCACCCTTACCGTTGTAATAACCCGTCCTAACTTCATACACATGTTGAATTGGGTCATACTCGGTCATTTGGTGACGCTCACATTTTTTCCTATAATGCTCCATAGTTTTGAAGGGCTTTGGCATCCATGTCCCGCAGTCGGCTAATATCTCTCTGGCCTACCTTATCCTAACAACAAATCGCTCCACCACCTGCTTGAAAGTCATTCTCACCATTGCGGTGACAGGTAGTCCTCGAGCGGATTTCAGCAAGCCGTTGAAAGACTCTGAGCTGTTTGTTGTGAGCATGCCCCATCTTTTTCCTCCATCAGCATGAAGCATCCATTTTTCAACATCGAGCTTCATCAACCAAACGTATGCGGGTTCACTCACTGACCTGATCATATCCATTTTTGCAGCCCATTTTCGTTGTTGATGCTCCATCGCAGCTGTCACGCCCCGAACCATGGCCTGGACGTAACACGGCACTCGGTGCCTGACTACATGTGACCGAGCGAACCACATGACTTGCTAAATCATCATGATGCATAACATAAGCGGAATATAACGTGAATGCATGATGAGCCTTTGTAAAACGTAATAATTCATAATACTTAATAAAGTACTTGTTTAAAACATGAGTGAGCCAAAATGGCTATACGACTCCAAATGTCTGACATAACATAACTGACTGGTCTAGTCTATGAAACCTCTATCATGAGTCTGACTGAAAAACATAATTACTGGGACAAGGCCCCCAGCATACCTTTACATGCAAAACTAAACAGATAAATACAATGTTTAAACCCCGAATGAGATGGGGCTCACCGATAAGCTGGTACGAGTAAATCCTAATGATCAGAAGCGTCGTCCTGTAACTCCGTACCTGCATCGTGAAATACAGGCCCCCGGGCAATAAAAGGGGACGTCAGCACATTGAATGTACTGGTATGTAAAGCAACCGGAAGAAACAACAGGGGACATGGAATAACATGATAAGAACTGAAACTGAAAACTTGGACATGAACATGAGCATGAGCATGAGTACATATACGTATACATAACATGAGTAAAACATGATAAGTAGGGAGAGCATTTCATAAACCGACATATCATATCATATCATATCACCACGTGGGTACGTGGAGTCTGGTACCTCGCCGGACCAGCAGAGCCCCTATACCTTGCCAGGGTATAAGGTAGTAATTTACCACGTGGGTACGTGGAGTCTGGTACCTCGCCGGACCAGCAGAGCACTCATCCCTTGCCTGAGGTAGTAAGGTACCTGATGGATCCATTCAGTGTAAAATTAAGGTATCGTCCTAACTGGGCGGAGCGATCCTTGTCCTATGGTGGCTACATAGTTTCAGGCTATCTGAGCCTTCTCGGTAATTCGTGCAACTCCCAAAAACATGAACATAATATAATTGGCTAAGAAGCCCATGATTTTCGTGAATTAACTTGTAATCATGATTCCACGAAATAACTTGTAACATGGTTTCGTGAATTAACTTGTACTTGTCTTGTAATCATGATTTCACGAAATAACTTGTAAACATGGTTTCATGCAATAATCTTGTAAACATGGTTTCATGAAATAATCTTGTAAACACGGTTTCATGAAATAATCTTATAAACACGGTTTCATGAAATAATCTTGTAAACATGGTTTCATGAAATAACTTGTCATAGTCTTGCAAACATGTTCTTGATTCATGAGTAATAAGAATATTTCGAAATCATATACATAATTGACTTGAAAACATGCTTATAACTTGCAAAATAAACTCATGCGGTTTCATATGAACATAATGAGAACACATGAGAAAGAATTCATGATTCATGGATTAAGCTAGGATTCCTAATATCAATAACGGAAGATTAGGAATACAACAACGAACATAGATACGAAATTCGTATACATACATACATGATTACGGGCTACCAATATGTTGGATTTAATGCCCTAGGATTTGAACTTCATAGATTTTACGAAACGGATCATGGGGAAGAACGTAGAGATTCCCACATGTAGATGGAAGTTCTACATACCTTAACCTCCCGCTTTTGAGCGTATCACAATGTCTTTCAATCCCTTCAACTTCAATCTATAGCAATACAAGTCATAGGAATTCTATATTAGCAACCATATCCATGTTTTGTTCATCTAAGCATTTTATCAAACACTTAATAGGCGTGAAGCTTTATAAACCTCATTAATGGTGTTTTCTTCACCAAATCCCCATCCTTTTACTTCTAGCTAATTCTACAATCTCCATTAGATGTAATTAACATCATTTTTCATCAACCATATGAATACAACAATCCCAACAATTCTAGCATAATTCATATAATCATCTTCAACAAACCCAATTATTATTCTCCCAAGAATTCATCAATTCACAACTACAAGTGAATAGGGAGTAGAAATATTACCTTTTGGGTAGTCACCACGAAATCAACATCCCCAAGTCCGATCTTTAGCTTAAAATGACGACCACAACTTGTACTACAAATTATCCTTCACGAACTTTGGGATTTGGGGCCTTAAAATTGGTTGATTTTCTCCTTCTTCTCTCTAGATTCCCTTCTCTCTCACTTCCTCTCTCTAAAATCTGAATTTTGGAGAAAAAGTGGGCTGCTAGGGTTTTATTTTCTATATATACCAAGGGGAAAATGGGTTGACCCAACTTGAAAATGGGTCGGGACTGTTCTGTCTTAAAACGTCCATATCTCCCTATCCCGACGTCGCCTGTGAACCCACAACCTATGGTTGGAAAGGTATTTCAATTATCTACAACTTTAATTCTTTGAGTTTTCCAAAATTCTCAACTTACGATGGGGTTATGGCCTCCCGAAGTCAGGTGACCCGAAACTCAACTGCGGACCAAAACACGCCCATGTTACGGTCCCGTAACACAAGGGACGGACCGTAACGTGGCGTCGTACCTTGTCGAAAATTTTCAGAAAGTTGCTGGAAATTCTCCCTGTGTTATGGTACGCTGTTACGGTCCGTAACACAAGGTACGACCCGTAACACAAGGGACGGACCGTATCTTGGGACCATATCGTGAACGAAATTTCCAGTGAGGTTCTGGAAATTTCGTCTGTGTTACGGCTCACTGTTACTGCCCGTAACACGAGTTACGGTCCGTAATGTCACCGTAACGTAGACGAATTTTCCAGCGAACAGGCTTCAGTCAAATGGGCATAACTCTTTGCACAGATGTCCGTTTAATCCCTATAATATACCGTTGGAAAGCTATTCAATAGGGCTACAACTTTCATCAAGGAGGTTCTTCCAGATTCGCAATGGATCAAGGAGTTATCGCCGCCCGAAATAAGCCTATCAACCATTTTTGCAAACGCTCAAACCTTCAGTGTTTTCGCTAGACTTCTAATGATATGAGCTTAAACTTAGTTCCAAGATGCGGGGTGTTGCAGCAGCCCCCCACATCAATTTGTTTAGAGTGCCATTGTGAAACGTCGATTGCAAATTTGCCTTCAAGTGCCTTAAACAATAGCGATGGTAAACAAAGGGAGGCTGCCACCCCGGTAAATTATTCATATTGTGCAATATGCCTTTATGACGATCAGATAGCACGCATATGCCGGTACGATCCTTAATAACATGAGTTTTCAAATGGGTCAAAAAGATCCCCCATGTGTCGTTGCTCTCGTTAGCGGCAATTGCGAAAGTAAGAGGAAATATTGACCCATTGGCATCCATTCCTATTGCAATTAGGAGCTTGATGTCGTAGGCACCATATACATGCGTACCATCTATGGATATCACTGGTCGGCAGTGAGCAAAACCATCAATGCATGGTTTGAATGTCCAAAATACGAAGTTGAAGATTTTACCCTCTATAAGTCGCCACTCTACAACAGTACCATGGTTAAAATGTTGTAGAGCTGCCATATACCTTGGCAGCGATCGAAAAGAAGTATGCCAATTTCCAAAGACCATCTCAAAAACGCGTCTACGCCCGAGAAATCCCTTTCTGTTGCTTATAGTTTTACTATATACAACTTGAACGTTTCGAATACAATCTTTGATGGGGAACCTACACAAGTTTAAACAAACAACATTTAGTAATGATCTTTCAATTGATATAAGACATATAATGTACTAGGTAGGATAAGTTACCTTGGCGTTTCGGCAATGTCTTTAAGTAACACTTGAGCAATCATGTTTGTGTCTAAATTATAATGATCTGCTCGATTTTCTTCCATATCACAAGTGTGTCTTTCGCGGAATTTTGTGATAGCCCAGCCCTACCACCTCTGCGACGGCCACCAGCTCCTCGGCGACCACGGCCACCTGCTGCCCCAGGTGGGGCACCGGGAACACGCTCATGGAGACGCTCAAAGTCATGTGCCTGACTCATACCAGTCTCGGCAAGCTCAATCATCCGTGCTGTATACTGCGCCGTCTCGGGGGACTCCGTACGGGCAGTGCTCTCATAGCGCATCGTCTGAACGGTCTGTACCTGCATATGTTTGCAAATATTAACAATTGAATAAATTTGTAAAGTAGTACATAAGACGATGGTTTAAGTTTAATACTAATAAAACTTACCAGCGCCTTGTACGCTCCTGTGAGAGCTACATATCCCAGGCCATCTGGACGATGCCTAGAGGGGTTGCCAATAATGATGCGAGTGATCCGCATGTATCACTCCATGTACACATGGATGGGAGTGTCATGTCCGACCACCGCTAGGCTCGCCATCCTCACATCCCAACTCTGGACCTGCTGCTGCATATGGAGTCGCCATGCATCATCGACGCCCGCACGCTCGTCCCTCGCATAGTGGTCATGCTCCCAAACCGTAGCCACGGGTATATTCTGTACATACCCAAACTGTCGTAACACGCGGTCGGGCGCGTGATACTCAACGATATCCATATGTATCAATGGACACCGCGACATCCACATGTGCTGACCAGCCCTACAAAACGCCGGCAGCTCATCCAAAATATGATCATACGGCGTCCATATAAAAGCCTGTAAAAAGAATTGAACTAGTTAACAACAAAAGACTAAAATAGTAGTTATGTGGTCAAGCGTGTGAATCCAAAATATGAACATACCGTCTGTGCCGTCATGCGGTCCAGCTGATCCCTAAACGGGAGAAGGCTGTGGTGCGTCTCCATACGTCGGCGTACGCCTCGCGACCATCTCCGCGCGTATGGCATCGGGACAGTAAGATAGTCAGCGGGAGGGTCAGCTGGTATGGGCTGAAAAGGTCTCAACCTAGTCCACACCCATATCTAATATAGTCAATTAAAAAAAAAAATCAGTCATCGTTATAAAAAAAAAATATTTTGTGTATAATTACACACACTTAAATATATTACCTGAAGAAGCGAGCAAAATGCAGGGACCTCTACCCTCGTGCCCATAGAACATCGGCAGAATCCTCGATACATGTAGCCCAGCACAGCAGCGCCCCAACTATAACATCCTATCTCGGCGAGATCGTCGATATACCGAAGATACCTCAAGCTCATATGCGAACCCGAAGTGTTCGGGAATAGGATGGCCCCGAATATGATGAGCAGGTATAGACGCGCACGTCGATCAACATCAGCCTGAGGCGTGTCCTCTCCAATCGGATGCTGCATGTCTGTGAGGCGCAAGTGAGCGTAAAGGGCCGACAACAAAAGCCGACTCTGGCCGGAAATATAACCATCCAGAGCTGCGAAACCGGTGAGCCTAATCAACTCACCCCGGTAAGGCGACAGCACAGGAGGATCCTCAATATACAATGGGTGTCCATCAACCTGTAGCCCATAAAGACCTCCACATCCTGAAGGGTAATGGTAGCCTCACCGGTGCGGAGATGAAATGTGTGCGTCTCCGGTCGCCACCTCTCAATCAATGCCGTCACTAGCGACCTATCGTGCTGTACCCGACCAACTTCGACGCACCGGTAGATACCGCCCCGACGTAGTATATCCAGGACACGAGAATGTGGGGGGTGAGCAGCTAAGATCTCCCATGCTGAGTCCCCTAACCGGGTACGGACCTGAGACTCAAGCTGCAGGTCGGATGTCCATATATGTTGCGACCTATGCTCGGGCTGAAGATACAGTAACTCTCGGTCGAAGGGCCCCGGATCAAGAGGGTGGTGATCCATCTATTTTACGCATTTTAAATAAATCATTAACAAGTAGTATTAGTATTAGTTATGTAATCTTTTATCAAATATTTTATTAAAGATTGTGGTGACCCATCTGTTTTACGTATTTTAAATAAATCATTAACATGTAATCTTAGTTATATAATCTTTTATAGAAAATTATATTAAGGGTTTTCAATCCTAAGCTACGGGTTAAGAATCCTAAACTAAGGGTTTTCATTCCTAAAATATAAAGATAAGTCAAATAATTAACAATTAGTTAGCATACAATTAGTATAAATAATTAATAAATAAACAAATAACTAACTAATCAATTAATTAACAAGTTATTATCATATATTTAATAAATAAACAATTAAGTAACTAATCAAAAAATTAAGTAACTAATCAAAAAATTAATAAATTATTATCGTATATTTAACAAATAAACAATTAATTAACTAATGAAACAATTAAGAAATTATTAACAAATAAACAATTAGCTTAACAAAAACAAAATAAATAATTAGCCAGTCTAACAATTGAAATAGCTAGTCTAACAATTAATAAATACTAAAGTCGTTAATCCAACAATTAACAAATACTACATAAACAAGCAATAAATAATTAACTAATTAACAATACATAAACATGTAAAAAAATAAATGAAAAAATGGGCAGTCCCAACAGTGCACGGACTGCCCAAAAACGCAAAAGAAAAAAAAAAAAGCAAAACGAGTAATCCACCACAGTTATACAATGATCATGCTTAGGGTAATAATATATTTAACAATGTGATAGAAAATTCGTAGTGAAATACCTAGATTGAAGCTTTTTTTGAGTTTTTAAAATGTGTTATACGCCGCTCTATTCCGAAATCCAACCTTAGAAACTTGTTCCTACACTTCAATATACCAAGAATATTGAGTTTTGGATTGAAACATAACACGAAATTACCGTTTTAAGGGGGGTGGGACCACTGGAACGAGGGTTTAATGGCGGTGGGGAAGGGAGAAGTCGGGTCAGGTGGGGAAGATGGGGTCAATATATGACGACCCCATTCACGCACAAAATTCGTGCGTGAAAGGCCAAAACTGTGTTTTTGCAGTTTGGTCTTTTCACGCACGAATTTCGTGCGTGAATACTACTTATGTTCTTTTTTTTTTTTTTTTGTACTAGTTTGGTTCAACTTTTTATTTTTTGTGCTATTTAAGTCGCGGATTCGTAAATAGTAGATCGACTAAAATGTCTACAAAAATTTCACTCTTTAATCAAACTCTTCTATAATATTTATGCACAAAAAATTAAGTATGTGTTCCAATAAACTCTATTCCATTTAAATAAATTCTCTAAATCATTATTGTGCTTTCTAAATCAACATCAGATTTTAAAAATATTCACAGTTTGGATGTTCAGTAAAAAATTGAATTCATCTATCATGTCCGTGTAATAACATTATACTTTCATCATTTAGATAAATTTTATTATGAAAAATGTACTTTCTTTATAAAAATTATTTATTGGTTCGCGCGATTACACATAGTAAAATATAAAAGAATACAAAACAAATGAATCCTTGATCAAATGATTAAAATGTGAAGGAAAAACTAAATAATAAAATGTCAATTATCGTTAATCCTATATAGTGTTTGTTGTCAAATGAGATGCGCGTTTTGGTCACGCGCAAAGCGCGTACGCTAAAACTAGTTTCAATTAATAGGAATGCGTCTAGAAAAGAGATGGAATAAGGTTGAAAAAATTGCACTTTACCCTTCAAATGGGCTGCTGTTTATTTTTTTTGCTCTTTTGCAATCAAATTTATACCAGCGAGCATACGTTCTTTATTCATGAGGGATATAACTTGTGGAATATTATGATGCAAATAAAAATATGCCCAACGAAAAAAAAAAATATTATGAGGAGCAAAATTAATGACCAACACAAATTAAGGGCATAAGTGTCAATAATCCAATAAGGTTCTCTTTCAAAAATAATTTTATCCTATTTGCTAGAGCTTGAAGAATTTCTAAAGAGCCGGCCAACATGGCAGGATCTTGATAAATTAAAGAACAAGCCTACTTCATGCACTTTCAAACTAAGCAGGCAAAACGAACTAACAAACATGAAGGCAATCAAGGTGGTAGAAGGGCAATGGTTCATTCTTAAAATCAGTGTTTTTAGGACTAAAGAGTCGGGCGGAAAGGAGAATGCTATCGTGAACAATTACGATATTCCAGTTCATTAATATTTCTAGTATAGTAAATGCTATTACACATACAATCATACTCAATTTGATAGGAGAAAAGGAATAACAATTCATTCCTATAATTTTTTTCCTATAAAAATCTAGTAATGAGAAGATTTAATCGAAAATATCAACAAATTTAAAAGAATACATAAATTACCCCTAAAACTTATTACCAAAAGTCAATTGCACACTCTAACTCTAAGGCTAACGCTTACCCCTGATCTTGTCTAAGATGAAATTTATATCCTTGTAACGTTGATGTGGCAAAAACTAATGTTAGGCGCGTCGAAATCCAAAAAACATATTCCTTCCGTTTGAATTTGTTTGTGTTATATATATATATTAATAGTTTGTGTAAAAGCTAATGTCATTTTCTATATTTAGTAACTCTTTACCCCAATATCCGCCACGATATATTCAGGACTACAAGATTTAAATGGTATTTTGATATATAAAACACATCTTTATTTTAAACCCACAAAATTTTTAAAAAAAATCTTTATTTTTTTAACCACTTTCTTTATCATTCCTTCAGTCATATTTGTTAAAAAGTTACAATTAATTTTTTACAACTTTATCATTTTCTTGTATTTTATTTAATCTTACTTTCCAATATTTTCTTGTATGTGGCGCCATTAGATCAGTGAAGTAAATCTCCTATCCAAATCTCCAAGTTTTTCTTCAATTTCTCAACTTTTATACAATAGGAAAAATAATAACTTATAAAAAGATTCATTATCTCATTGTATAGTCACCTTGAGAAAGCTTAAATATAATTCCCAAGTATTTTTAATTAAAATACAACTTCATTATTCTATTTTTGTATAGTGTTATAAGAACACATTAAATTGTCTTTCCAAGTTATAAATTTTCTATTTCATTTCAAAGTTACAACTACATGTTAGCTCTCTGGATAGATGCCCTTTTAACCACCAACAGTGTGAAGAAGTAATAATTAATGATGAAAAACTTCAATAGATTTTGTATTCGTAATTTGACCTTTCAAAAAACGACTTTATTTTTTCATTGTTATGGTGAAGTTAAAAATGCAATAAATCTCCATTCCAAGTTTTCAATTTTCTAAATTCTTAGTAGAACTTCGTGTAATATAGTAGGACTTTGAAATAAACTACTCAATAATTTTCATATTTGTAAATAAAGTTCTTGATAACAAAATTACTGGTAGTAGATTATAAATACATGGCTCGGATCTATTTATAAACATGATCTTGATTGCCATCAAAGATTGTTAAGATGATAGATAAAAACAAGGAGATAGAGTGTGCACAACTCAACAATCAACACAATCGTTCTCTAGACTAGCAAATCAGGTGAGGTATCATCCCAATTTATTGATTGCTCAAAATCGGTTCAACCATGAAATAAGGAGAAGTGGTATGAGTATGTGTTGCGTTACAATGCCGCATAACTCAGAGGGCTCTCTTCGATGTAATAAACACATATTCCTCAACGGCTTCCCGCAAGACCTTGCTACCGTTTTCCTTAAGGAAACAGTAACTGGCCTTGCTACCTTCCACATCTCCGGCCAAGTTCACAATTTGGTGCATGCCAAAGGTCGATAGATTCACCAATAAACTCAGTGTCGCACTGACTGTGTATACAATACGATCTCAATTGCGATCAGAGGTGTGCGTATGAAGCTCCAAATGAAGGAAAACCCATGGAATTAGTGTTCTAGTGGGCCTCAAAGAATTTTTTGAAAGGGAAAACCAAAAGTCTTATGTTTGGATGATGGGCATTACGCCCTTAAAATGATGTATGGGGGGATTCCTCCTAAGGGACTTAAACGGCTTATAAAGTATATCAAAAAGTGTCAAGCCGTGAAGTGTTGGAACAATGAAGTAGCCCGATTGAAAATTCGTTCAAGATACTGAGGTTTATATTAGCTTGTTCATATTCAACTCTAACTTTGATGATTTTGTGATCTGATGTCTCACCCCACATCAAGCAAAGCGACCCACTTCAGCAGACCTACTCAACCATCCATTTTTTGGATGTTGATCCACCCACCATGGAAAAGACAACTTAGTCATAATTGCGTGATAATATTTTCCTTTTGGGGAGTTACAGTACATTTGTGAACCATATATTGTCCATAAACTTAAGAAATAAGCTTGCTCATGGTTGAATTGTTGTAACATGTATAGGATCTATTCCTCTTGCTGAGAAGTTGCCCTTAAAAAGATTTCTTATTTCCTTTCCAATGTCTTCAATACCTGGATATATGCAAACATCCCTTTAGTTAGAATATATTCACACCGGCTTGCTCATATTTTGCATGAAAAATGCGCTCCATTGAAAACAATGTAGGCGGAAAGGAATATTCACAGCACTACAACATGCAGGTGGTGTGGTGGTGTTATCGACGTGAAAAGGGAGTCCTTGTTGACACACAATTTCGTCCCTCCTTTTCAATTTATTTTCTTGGGCTTCTAAATTTATTGACGAGCTAAACATTTTATTTTCACTATTATTTTTATTGCTACTACTATTAATACCATTACTTTCATTTTCACCATTTTACTATCAACATTACTAGCATTACTTTATCACAAAATGGTTCGTCATCATTTTATTTTCAGATTTTGTACTCGTTAAATTAATTATACTTTATCAAGTCCTTTATTTTCTACATATTAATCACTAATTATCATAGTATACATTGTACTAGTTTTTAAATTAGAAGCCCAAAAATAATTTAAATAAAGGAGGAAGGATCCATATTTTCAGCCAATTAATGGCCCAAACGATCCAGCCCAACAACTTCATCTGACCCGAAGCGGCCCATTTGTTAATTCACCATTCATCCCACTCGTCCAGCCCAAAACGACCAGCCCACACCCGGTATTTACCCGACCCGGCCCACTTTCTTTTAAAACCTAACTCATCGTCTACAATTAGGAAAATAAGAACAGAACCTAACCCAACGCCTCTCCCTTTCCTCTTCAACACAAGAGACGACTTACTTTCAGCCATGGCAGATTTGGTCTTGCCATTTCTATACAAGTTTTCTCTCCTCTCCAGATCAGCCGCACCTTGTCATCTTCTCCTCTTTCCTTTCCTCTTTCAGATAACTGCTATGCTCTCTTTCAACATCACAGACTTTGACACCCCATTTCTGTGCAAATGTTCCCCTCTCGCCTCTTCAACGGTTTGGTCAACATAAATGGTCAAAAACATTTCTGAAATTTCTAAAAAGAAAGCATCTTTTAGGGATTCGAATTTGAATTCAAACGGCTCCTTGAACTTTATTTGGAGCCAAGAATCTCGAATTCAAACAAAAACCATAGTCATATTTTACTATAAAATGGCCTTAAGTCCATAGCCGAGGGGGGGTCTTTTTTAGCGGTTTGAATTTTCTAGAAAAAAAAAAGACAAGAAACAGTCTCACTTTATTTCTTGACATCGATTTTAAAATACCAAACATTCTACTCTATTTTATTCTATTATTGCTTTGAATCCGAGTGTACGCGAGCTGGGAGGTATTAACATTCGAGTGTGGATCCGCGACCCCGCACCCCGTTCATTGCACACAAAAAAGGTAAACCTTGATACACTTATTGCTTTTAGTCTTTAGTTTCTGCTTTAGTTAAAATTTTAGCTTATTCTGCTATTTTTGTAGTAGTTATGTATTTTCTTTGTTGTCATGTTATTTATTTGATGTTTGCGAGCTGTTAGGATAGGATATTAATTACTAAATGAATTTGAAAGACGTCTACTGTAGTTTGGATGCTTAGACTGAATTTCCAGGACTTAGAACCTATTTAAAGCCGAATATACATAGGATATACAGTGGGTTATTAAGGTAAGAAGAAGATATACATTCGATATACATCTGATATACACATCGTGGTGTGTACATCTTGGGTATATTGTGTATATGATTAAAACAGGTAGTAACACATAAGGCCTATATGTTAAACGAGTAAAGAAATGGGCTTAGCTTTAGCTCAACCTTGCTGCTGCAAGTTTTTTTAGCAAAAATGCTCTAAAATCTAGCTCTAATTCGTTGAGGAGTCAACATACCACTGTGTTGTTGTTCATTAAAGTCATTCGGATCTGTTTTAGTTAAGATTTGCAGAATTGATTTAGTAGTCCCTAGCTGAAATTATAAAGCAACTATTGACACTCTTGTCGAGAATATTCTTGTTGTTTTCCTTCTTTTGTGGCAATTTACATCGGAACTGTTAGGAAGTTCGAAGTTGTATCGATACCAGAGGCAGGGAATTACTGTTTGTGAAGACCAGAGTGATGCTAAAAGTTGTTTTTCTTTTTAGCTTGTGTTCAGTTGTTTATTGGATGTCACTCGTGTCAATAGTTTGTAGAACCACCAACTGCAACTAAAGGTGGCAGGTTTTTGTTTACTTCCTCACTCAACGATTTTCTTTCTGCATAAAAAATTCACTTAGCTATTACCTGATTAGTAAAAAAAAAAAAAAAAGAAACAACTCAACTGCTCATGTGCCGCTCAAAGGAACTCTAGGCTTTATGTCTGCAATGGAGTAGCTTTATTTCTTGGGTGGCTGGTTGCAAGGATTTTTTTTGTTTCCCTTCCTTTTCTATCACATGTTTAGTCATATTGATCAGATAAAGAAAGTTTATTCACTGGGCTTCTATAGTCTGTTAACTGTACCTTCTGTTTTGGCATTACTGAATACCATTTGGTTTTTGGAAAATTGCCTATGTGTTCACGTTAAATTCATGTTATGTGTGCATTTTAAAACCATGATATCCTCGGGTAGATTTCTTTGGCACTAATCTTTATCTTTTTTTTACATGTACACATCGGAGAAAATGGAGTCCCAATCCGGGGCTCACTCAAAACGGAGTTTCAAATTGAGACTCGGCATTAATACATTACCCGTGCATGGAGTCGACACGTGTCTTTATTCCTAAATCTTATCCTACAACAAGAAAACGATGAAATTCGCTTGAGGCTCACCCATGGAGATTCCCTTTTTTTTTTTTTTTTTTAAATTTTCAACTCTTTACTCTGTTTATTATTTTGTTTGAATGTGTGTTTTGAATGATTTCTTTGAATGCATGTTGATGTTATTGATATCTGATATAATGACTTAAGATTAGCATGCGACTAACTTTTAAATGTAGAATTGAACCCATCGAGTTTGCTAAAGAATTAAGTCCAACTTCAAAACCATTCACATAACATAATTTTTCTTCAAAACATCACTAACGTTAGTTTATTTTGAGAGATAAAAAGGCAAACTAATTCTGTGGATAACTTTTCACTTTAGCTCTTTTTCAACACTTGAAACATGTACTTGCTAAAACAACCTTTGCATAATCTATATTGAACTAATAGTCTTTTAAAAGTCTTACTTTTAAATAGCACTTAGAATCTTCTTTCATGTAAATTAGTATATTTTCCACAAGTCTTATTTTAAATAACAACACTATATTTTTCTTTAAAACCTTAGCAATATTTATAAGCCATTCTTCTAAATTTTAAATGCTATATTTGTATTTTAGCCTTAATTAATTAACATAAGTCCGGTCGGTTAACCATTGTTAATGGGTCTTAAAGGATGCCTAATACCTTCCCTTTAGACTAATTGAACACTTATCTAGATCTTTTTGGTTTCGTAGACTTTAAAATAAAATCAATTTTAGATAATTACTTTAACTAACCTTAGGTGTCCTAATTCACCATAAATAATTAGGTGGCGACTCCTTAACTTTAATTAACCCCGGAATTACCGGGATATTGTAAACTATTTTGACTCCGATTAAAATAGGGTATAACAGTCCCTATATCTAGTTGTAATTTTTTTCTGGACTATGTTTGCTCCTTAATATAGAGTAAAATAAATTACACAACAAATACATCAGAAAAAAGTTGCAAATTGTGCAAGAAATAATTGTACCACCTACACCAATGAAATTTTATTTATATGAATGATCGTCTCGGAACATGGGAAAATACATAAATACCCCCAAACGTATACTCAGATTAATTATGACGCACCTAACTTTTGCAAGCGACCTATTACCCCCCTGGCCTTATTTTTTTTAATATTTTTGTGGCCTTTTTAGGCTGACGTGGCACTAAAAAAATTTAATGCCCAGTTGCACGGTGGAGAGTGTTGCACACTCTCCGCCACATCGGCGCCACGTCAGTGTCATGTCAATGCCACATTGGTGCTACTTTTCCTTTCTTTTTTCATTTAATTTTTCTTTTATTAATTATATTTACACTAATTAACCTCTAATTAACCATTAAACCCTCCATTAATTTTATCTTCTTCATCACTAAACCCTTTTTCTTCTTCTTCATTTCAAGAAATCAATCAACCCATATTCTTCCTCCATTAACACACACACATTCAACCCATTTTCTTCCTCCATTAACACACACACATTCAACCCATTTTCTTCCTCCATCAACACACACACATTCAATTTCTTTCATCAATCATAAATATTTTTTCAAAAAATTAACCAATCAATTTTCTTCCTCCATTAACATACGCACACATTCAACCCATTTTCTTCTTCCATTAACACACACATTCAATTTAATCATCAATCATAAAGAGCTTATTTTCAAGAAACATTCAACCCATTTTCTTCCTCCATTAATACACACATTCAATTTCATCATAAACCTGTCACACCCCTTTTTAACCCGGGTTAAATTAGAAGTACGACATATTGGAGATTCCTATTTTTTGTTTATTTGTTTTAAGGAGTCGCCACCTAATTATTTGTGGTGAATTAGGACACCTAAAGTTTATCAAAGTTATTTTCTAAAGTTTGCTCTGTTTAAGGTCTGCGAAGCTTAAGATTCTAGGTAAGGGTTCAATTAGTCTAAAGGGAAGGTATTAGGCATCCTTTAAGACCCATTAACAATGGTTAACCGACCGGACTTATAATTAATTAAGCTAAGTATAAATATAGTATTATAGGAAAGAACGTAGCTTTGTAAATGTGGCTAAAGTTATAAATAGACCTGTAAGAATGCTATTAAAATAGGACTTGTAGAAAATAATAATTTACACAAAAGAGTTTATAAAATAAATTGAAGAAAAAACGCAGAATGGTGTAATGTTTTAAACATGTTTGAACATAACTCAAAAGGGAAGACATTAACTGATTTTGTTTTAAAAGTAAAGATAAGATGGGATTTTTCCTTCTTCTTTATTATGTTTATTAACTATGCCGGACTAAAATGTACGTGATTGATTCAAACTTGAAGAGTTGTTGATAAAGTATACATGAGTTCATACTTACGTCTTAGTGACATTTCAAAATTTTCTAAGATAATAAGAATAGGACATACTCTTAATTCAAAATAGATATTCACAACTTCGCGTCTTTGAAAATCAATTGTATAATATAAGTGAATACTATAGGTATTATAAACATATTTAGAAATAGACAAAATAGATAAAAGAAAACTAAGTTGATGGAATTACTAATAGTTCTTCCTTAAGATGACTACTTATTGTTTCTACAACTACCCATACTAATTCTCTATAATTCATATAAACTAAGAGGCAAAAATTAAGTGTTAGTCGTACAAGGTAAATCAAAAATACACAACAAAAAATAAGATAGAAGGAAAGAAGAGTAAATGGATCAATCCATTTTTAGGACTGCTGCTGCGGATAGAACTGATAGGCTGACTCAAGAAGAGGATTCCGTTGGGCTTTTGATCCAACACCAAATGCGGGAGATGACGAGTCACTCGGACTCATGCGATAATCATGCATAAAAACGAAAGAAAAGAATTAGTATATAACCAATAAATAAGGTTAAACATATAAAATATAACTCAAAACAAATCAGTAGATAATGTATATACTATGTATATTTTGGTATATCTTATGTATGTACATTCATAAAGAATGTATTGGCTAAAGTATACCTGTCGTATACATACATATACATAATGGATACAAGTGTACTTAGCATGTAAAGCTGAATAGATGCGGAAATATCACATGTTTTACAGGGTTGCTTGAATCAATTAGCACATAGATTACCAACTAACCCGGCAAACAAATTAACTATTAATTCTAATGACTTATTGTGCTCAGATAGAGCCAAACACAACAGTCTAGTAAAATGTTGCCCAGTAAAGGTAAGAGAAAACATATGTACTCTACAGTCTCATTTAAACAAGTACTCGAACCAGTGCACTGCGTGTGTCGCAATAATCAAGCATAGAAATCCAGCATACACTCAGCAATATTCATGAGAACATTCTCCATTTCAAGTACATATGACGAGGCAATTGAAAATATGATGGCAAACACTTCATTCACAAAACTCAACAGATCACTTGCCTAAGTTTAAAGTCGCTAGACTGAGTTTGAATGCTTAAACTCTTTTGAGCCCATTCTGATTTTTCAACAATACCATAACCAACAGCAAGTTTAAGGTGCCAACAGACAATATTTTGATCAACAACCATGAACAATTTTAGGCAACTACAAGACTTTTCTCCTATGTGTTATGAAAATCCCAAGTGGTAAAAAGAAGGCAGAAGATGGAGGAAAGGAATAGAAACACATACACTTCATTCAACCTTATAAAATAGTAATCGATTTTGGACCTCAATTATCATGGATAATGTTAAACAGTTTCAATGCTTAAGCGCCTCAACCCATCGTATACTAGTTAAAAAACAGTCAGAGAGCACCAACTGAACCAACACAGCAATAGAATCCCATACTGCCTAAACTAAGCTAGACACAGCAGTAACTAAAATGGCTAAACCACAGCAGTTCAGGACCATATATGAAGCAGGAAAATGGTTAAAGCGCAACGTTCCATAGACCAATATACAGCGGCAGAATGGCAAAAAATGCAACAGCAGTTTCAACTGAATAGGATACTTGGATTGGCGTAATATTCGTCATTCTAACTTGAGAAATAAACTACAGACCAACTGAATTTGGAAAAGTAAACAACATGACGCAACAAAGAGAAAGAGATGCAAACATGCTAGCAAACTCAACATTTTCTCCACGCAGCAACCTTTTTGTGGTACAGTGAAATGGGGCGTCGCGGCCTCGAAATCTAAACTTGAACGCGAACGACACTCGAATTCTTTTTGAGTGCGAAACTCAACACATCCGAATACACGACGCAAAAGAAGATTTTAAAATCAGAGAAATCAAACTGGAATTTGTCGGAAACCCTTTGTTGCGGCTAAAAGTTCGCCGGAAAAGGGAAACGAGTGTGAAAAACAGCGGGATATCTCTGAAAAACGCTGAGTAATCCCTTTCACGATGTAAGCTTATGTTTTTGCTGGGAGAATTTTTTGGGTTCCAGATTTTGGTTTTTTCGGTCTTTGATTTTCCGATCTGTTTCGATCTCATTTTTTCGTTCCAGATTCTATCAATTTATTTTTTTGTTTTCCCCCTCCTCTTTTTTTCGATCTCCTCTCCTCTGTCTTTATAGAGTGGGGAGAGAGAGGAGCGGTGTGGGGTAAGGAGGAACGGGGAAGCGGCGATGATGATGATGAAAGGGAGAAAGAGTAGGGTAGAGAGGGAGCGGGGAGCAGGCGTGGGGTCGTCGGTGTTGAGTGGGTGCGGCGATGAGTGGAGAGTGGGGTAGCAGGGTGCGGCGATGATGATGATGAAAGGGAAAAAAAGGGGAGTAGGGTAGAGGAGGAGCGGAGTGGGGTAGTGGTGTGGGGAAGAGAGGAGCGTGAGGGAGGCGAGAGAGGGAGAGTAGAGAGAGAGCTGAAGGGGATGGGGGAGGCGGAGAAAAGAGGTAGGGTAGAGAGAGACGAGGGAGGCGGAGAAAGAAAAGGAAAAGGAGAAAAGGGGAAGAGAGGTAGGGTTTAGGAAAAGAATAAGTGGGCCGGGTCGGGTAGTTTTTTGGGTTGAACCGGGTAGAATTAGGTAATGGGCTGGGTAGGGAAATAATGTGGGCTGAATTGTTTTGGGTAGGGAATAATGTGGGTTGGTTGAATTAATTAGAGTATGTGCTGATAATTTGGGCCATTTATTTGGCTGAAATTGTTGACCCTTCATCCTCTATTTTAATTATTCTTGGGCTTCTAATTAACAACTAGTACAATATATAATATATGAAGACAATTAATAATTAATATGTAAAAAAATAAGGATTTAACAAAGTGTTGTTCTGTAATTAATTTAACGAGTCCAAACCTGAAAAAAAATGAAATGATGACGAATCATTTAAAATTTGTGGTAAAGTAATGCTCGTAATGTTGAAAATAACAGTAGCGATATTAATAATAGTAGCAATAAGAAATAAAAAATAGTGAAAATAAAGTATTTAGCTCGTCAGTAAATTTAGAAGCCCGAGTAAATAAATTGAAATAAATGAGGGACAAAATTGGGTGTCAACAAAACCCCCCTTCGTCTTCTTCTTCTTCTTCTTCTTCTTCTTCTTCTTCTTCATTTCAGGCGGCCCCCCGCCCAAAAAAAAAAAACTCGAGATTGTACGGATATAGCAAAGAAACAAAACCAAATACTCAAAGTTAATTGTCTTCTCTTGATCAACAAGAACCCCAACACACACACCTGCAAGACCCAGCAACACCAACAAAGATAAATCCTAGTTTCTTCCCCCAATTTGCCTTCTTTTTCGATTTCCCATGAGATTTATCGTGCTTTTTATCGTTGTTTTTATCGTAGTTAGAGTGTTTACTCTCCAAGGTTGTCGTTTTCGGAGCAAAATGCACAGATTTTAGAGGTAGTGGTGGATGGCGGTGGTGCTGACGTGGTGGTGGTGATAATGGTGGTGATAAAGTACTCACATTTAGCATTTGGGTTGGTCTCCAACTAAGCTAAATCTTCTCCAAAATCAATAAAGATTGAAGCTTTAACAATTGAAATGTGGAAGAAAGGGAGGGTGGGGGTGGGTGAGAGGATAAAATATAAATAATTTTCTTGAAAACTAATTTTTATTAAAATATAAAAAATATTTTTACTGCTTTCACTCGCTATTTTTAAATTATAATTTTTTTTGGTGCCATGTCAGCCTAAAAAGGCATAAAAATACTGAAAAAATAAGGCCAGGGGGATAATAAGTTGCCCGCAAAGGTTGGGTGCGTCATAATTAATCTGAGTATATGTTGGGGAGTATTTATGTATTTTCCCCTCAGAACATTAGACAATAATCTTAACTTTACTTTTTGAAGTATTAATCGTGTTTTTTTAATAACTATTTGATATCCAGTATTCACTAATTTGCTAATATACATTTGTGTCACCTAATGGTTTGGCCTTTCCTAGGACTCGACCCCGAAAATTTTAATTAAGAATGAAAGAATCTCAATTACTCCATCATACCCCTAGATAATTTTCTTTCCTACGCCATCATTTTACATGAGTAAAAAAGCTGAAATTCTACATGTTGGGATATATATTATTGATCTTGTATTTAATACGATAAAGGTCTAAGTATACCCTTGAAGTATTCAAAATTGAGCAGATATGCCGTTTGTTAATATTTTAACTCACATACACTACAAATAAAGCGGAACGATTACGGCGGTAAAATTATGTTTAATGGCGGTTTTCAACACCGCCATTAATACTATTACGGAGGTTTCAGGCAAACCGCCATAAATGATGCCAAAACAGCCAGAAATGCACGTTAACCGTAGTTATTTTTAGGTGACACTTACGACGGTTCCAAACCTCCGTAAAATGCTTCTAAAACCGCCAGAAAATACACTTTTTATAGTGGGTCATATAACTGTATAATATAAAATACTCCCTCCGTTTACTTTTACTTATCCACTTTAGCATATCAAGGAAAGACAAACTTTTTTTTCTTCTTATTTTACCCTTAATATTAATTACTCATTTTCAAATTATTCTTCAAGTTCAATGAGACTATATACAAATTAATATGGGTATTATAGTAAAATACATACTTCATTTATTAAATCTTAAGGGGCGTGCAAAGTCAAAAGTGAACAAGTAAAAGTGAACGGAGGCAGTAATATTTTTGCTGTTTAGACCACCCTAAGCAGTTAACAATTTTGTATTACCAAATTATTTAGATCCTGTTTCTGCACCTTTTATGAAATCAAACACCATTCATAATAACTGTAATAGTTGAAAGGATTAAATGAGGAAAATATTCAATATTTAAAACAAAAGCATCTCAAAATTTCATCCAGATTCAAGTTAGAGTTCCAAAGTTGTTCATCAACAATACCCCAAAAAAACATAGTTTTGATCCTAATGATGATTACTAATTGCCACTCGCTCTATCGCCGTTGTTACTTCTACGGATGATCTTCTTGGTCCAATTGGTGATGGAGAGCTTCCTAAATCTTGTGTCTGCTAAAGGAATTAGGAAATAAATTCAAACTTTCAGCCAGCAAATAACAACTCGTCAAATGATAAAGATAGTAAAAGGAAACTCATTGAAGGAAGATCATGTCACGTGGCTCTTTCAAATCCAATGTCAGTATACATATATAATTACCAAGTCTACCAGATGAGTTCAAACTTGAAGATGTCAAGAGGGTTTTTAATTGTTTAACCAGCTGATTAGTGAAGAAATAAGAAAGGAATAATAAAGAGAAATGGAAGATCTTACGAACATTTTTTTCGAGCAATAAAACAGGGAAATGGAAAGCATTATTTGATTGCGCGTTATGAACCTTTAGCACAAAGAGATTGCAGCAACATCAAACTTCAGTCAGTCATAAAAAGTCATTTATCCCTTATTCCAAATGCTCGTTTTTAAACCTCAAGTACAGTTAAAACCATTCTACTAAATGGTAGATTTGATCGACTTAACAGAGACTAAGACCTTGCATAATGTTTCTGATTTTTGAAACACTTTTTTAACTAGATCAATGATTCAAGTGCTTTTGTTTAGAGCTAAAGACATCATATAAATGTGCATTATTCTTCAAATTGTTGAGGAAATCTGGGGATTTTTAGAGTTCAAGAGTGTACCAACATTTATATTGTGATTTTCAAAGCATCATATAATACGTTAAAAACTATAATAAAGATAAAATATGTACTTATATTTGTGGAGGAGTCGGAAACAAGTGATTAAACTCCTCGGGGATATACGTATATATGCCCTTACCATTTAATAGTTGATCCGAAAATGTCCTAAATTAACTGTATCCTTATTAGATGATTAATAGCGACAAAAGAAATATATACTCGTTGGTGCACCGGTCAACGTAGACATATCTCTACGCTATAACGTAATATTACCCATAACAACCACGTAAATCTTCATAACATATTTCATAAGTTACTGAAACAAACCAGTCAAATTACACTGTAATTAATTAGCATAAGGGAAATATCTGCGAACGGAAAAACGGCAAAGACAAGTTATAATAAGCCTCTATCGATCCACAATTAGATCCCATTTGAATGACTAATTTCTTCAACATTCGAAAATGACCCGCCATGAACCGCCAGTAAACCACCGCAGGACGACACCCGAGACCGAAACCCCGACGTTTGCCTAGTCGAATGTTGTTACCTTTACGCTTCTTTATGTGTCGGCGCCGCCTACAGCACCGCCGTATCACGGTGGAGTTGGACCATAAGAAGAGTTCTACACCACCTTTCTTAAGCATTGTATGAGTAATTTTTAACTATGGGAGCATATAGTTTTTTGTAGATATATATACACACACACTCGTATTGTATGTGGTCCTAGCTAGCTAGGAATGTGGATGGTGAAGTTAAACAATAGTGGTTATTATATAAGTACTAATAACAATCAATAGGTTTATGTACTGTAATGTTGATGCTGATGTACTATTAGAATCAAAATTGGATTCAGGATTTAATCATTACGGGTTCAATCTTAAAGATTCTTAGTATTAAATTTATTATTATATTTTTAAAATTATGAATTCAGATTATTTATTTATTTTAGTGAGTTTGTATACATATATTTGTGTTTTTTGTTGAAAATATCGAGTTCAGATAAATTCAGTATCGCAATGCTGGATCAGCCACTAATTAAAATAGTATTGAAAATAAGAAGGAATTTGGTCTTTTGAAACATGTTTAGAGCCGGAGATATACTGTCAAGTGAGTGTCATCATTTGGGGAAGATGGCCTTCTTTTGAATGATTAAAGTAATGAGATTTCATGGATAGAGAATTGCGGATTTTGAGGGAATATTATATACAGCTCTTTTTTTGTTTCATTACTTATTAAGCAAAGTAATTGTAATATTTTAAGATTTGGGCGGTGGCGAACGGGAATATTTCCTTTAAAAAGCATTATGTAAAACATGCAAAGCAAGTCATGTACTGTAAATAGAAAATGAGAGTTTTCTGGGTTTTTTTCCCAAACAGATTTAAGCTACTTATAACATATATACAGTGAAGTCATCAATGAGTGTGTTTAAGCCTTTAAGGGTTTTGGACCTATTGTATTTTGGGAACATTAGCCTCATAACTAGGACTAGTTCTCATGATTAGCTCAATTATAGTGCGTCGTCAGCATATTGTCTCAGAATTCTCATAAGCTAGCTAGTTTTAAAAATTAGCTACACCTAAAATTCATTTCATTAATGTACTCAGTACATATGTTATCACAACTAGACCCATTTCAATTCTTGTTACATAATGTTAGATCCACTTGTTATATGTTTTCTTATGTCCATCCCTGAGCTTATAGGATCATAGTCTTCTTACATATTACGTTCCAAAAGTTGATTGTTAGGAGACGGACCATGTGAGGAGTCAGAGAGGGGCGTTGAGCCTTGTGATTTAAAGGTCTTGTTCAGGGTGTTAAGTTCAGCATGTGTCAAGACACATATATACCATTTATCCACCACAATAACTATCCCGCATTAACTGAAGGAGTGTGTTATTGTCTCTTTATATGATTTTGGCTCATTCTGATCACTTCATAAATTAACTTTGCGGTTAAGTTAGGAGCCGTTTGTTTGAACATGCAATTTGGATTTCTTAAGTTGCAGGTTTTTTTAAAAAACATAAAAACACCACAAGTTGTGACAACCATCAAAATTTTCTCAATTCTTATACAATCTTACCAAATGAGTAAATCATAGTTCATAATAAAATTAATACGCTACTAGAAGGTCTTTCTAAAAAATACAACAATCTTACCAAATGAGTAAATCATAGTTCATAATAAAATTAATACGCTATTAGAAGGTATTTCTAAAAAATACAATATCAATTGATCAAACTTTAATTCAATAAAAAGGAAAATTCAACATGAATAGTAATGTAACTACTCTTTAATATAATCCTTCCACATGGTAAACATGATTGGTAAATATATTTTACCAACTTGCAGATTAATATTTAATACAAACGGTTGGTAAACATGATTGGTAAATATATCTACCAACTTATGGGTCTTTTTTTACAAAATATAAACGTATGGGTCAAATTTTTACATTTATATTTTTTAAAATCATGATTTCAAATCTCAAATTATGCCTTTTTGGATGATTTTGGATTTCATCTGAGATGAAATTATATGTCCAAATGATGATTTCATCTCATGAGATGAAATCACATGTCCAAACGCATACTTAAACTCTACATGCAATTGCTCTGAGCAAAAACGACCAACAGAGATCATCAGTGCAGATTGCAAATGAAATTCTTTTTATGATCTCTTTTGTTTTTGTTACCATAAAACAACCTCACCAATTAGGCAAACACTAGAAATTTACCGTGCAAGATCAACTGTTTGCCTAATTGATTTATTAAGAGTACTGATGTGAACCAATACTACTAATTTAAGAAAACAGTGGAACTCATCCAGTGGCCAGAATTAACAATTACTCATATAAAAATGGTAAATTTGTTATCTAACGCAACGTGCCCTAGGTAGTAATATTGGTTTTACAGTTCATAAATGTTACTTAGTATGTTTGATTATTAACATTTTTTTTAATTATTAACAATTCGCCAAGTACAAAACGTGATAGTAACGTAAGAGATGAATATAAGCAATGCACGGAACGGAAGAAGTAAGACGCACAGTATGCCGACCTTATTAACATGATCTTGATATTTGGTTAATTTCCAAACCCACGACTGCTAACTTGTCCATAAGTTATCACTAAGGGGTGGTTTTGGGGCACGGTATAAGTTGGGATATCCCACCACTAATTTTTTGTACCATGTTTAGTACAAGGTATAAATTTATTCCAGGATAGTTTTATACCTTGCACCAAATAGAGTATAAAATGAAGCCCAAAACTAATCATGGGATATCCCATCATAGTTGGGATTATTTTATCACACCTTTCAGATGGGATAAATTAGTCTCAGGCTTATAATATCGGGATAATTTACTCCGCGTACCAAAAGACCCCTAGAGTTATATTGGGATCCTTTCATCATTAAATAGAGATTTCGGATTCGAGCCTTGCGAATGGAAACGCTTCATTCTTTAATGAGTTCTACGTAACACGAGTCGAATTAGTCAGAACCTCAAAACGGATACCAAACATTAATTATTAATGAGAAATAATTTTTTTGTAAAAAAAAAACTATTCGATAAGGCTATGGATAAATGATATTACGGGCAATATCCCTTTGTATATAGTAGCAATTAATTCGTCATACATCTATAATATTAGTACTAACAACTAAGGGTGTTAACCGGTTGGAACCGGAACCGGTTAGGAAACCGGCCGGTTCCGGTTCCAAAACTGGAACCGCCTAACCGGTTCCGGTTTACCGGTTTTAAACCTCAAACCGGAACCGGTCCGGTTTGGAGTGATTAAAATCTATTTTTTTTTTGTTTTTTGTATTATATATATATATTATAGTATTTATTTGTATATTGTAGCTATATTTTCATATGTTATACAACTTTATAATTAAAGTTTAAATATTTACTGACTAACAGCCTAACAGCAAGTCAGCAATACAGAATAGTGCTTTTCGTATACATATATATGTATAACTTACATATACTTATATATATGTATAACTTAATATACTATATATACTTACATATATGTATAACTTAATATATATACTATATATATATATATACATATCTACTATATATACTATATATACTTTATACATACTTATATATATGTACTATATACTATATATACATATCTACTATATATCTATATATACTTATATATATGTATATACTTAATATATATGTACTATATACTCTATATACTTATGTATATGTATAACTTAATATATATACTATATGTATAACTTAATATATATACTATATATACATATCTACTATATATACTATATATACTTAATATATATACTATATATATTTATATACTATATATACTTATATATGTGTATAACTTAATATATATATATACTTATATATGTGTATAACTTAATATATATATATACTTATATATGTGTATAACTTAATATATATACTATATATACTTATATATATGTACTATATACTATATATACTTACTTATATACTTTAGTTTTTTTTTTTTTTAATTTTTTACCGGTTTAACCGGTTCCGGTTCCGGTTTTACCGGTTTAACCGGTTCCGGTTTCCAAAATATTGGAACCGGACCGGTAAACCATTAAACGGTTAACCGGAACCGGTTAACCGGTGCTACCGGTTCCGGTTCCGGTTCCGGTTTAACCGGTCCGGTTACCGGTTAAAACCGGTAAGACCAAACCGGTTACCACCCTTACTAACAACGCTTTCAAGTCATTTTGGAAAAAAAAAAACTTTAGTACTAATACTTACATTCGTGCAGAGCAGTTTTAATGTTGTCGTTTGTGTTGGATTTTTGCTAGATTAAATAATTGGGCGATCTTAATTAGGATCCGAATCCCCAAATAATAACATAATTATATCACCCTATTTAGAGTGATATCTGGCGAATCCATTCAATTCTTTTTTAAAAGAGATTTGGGCAATTCCCAGTAATGCTCTTATTTTGGGTGGTCTTTAATTTTTTACCATAAAAAATGAAAGTATTTAACTTTCGCCCTTCGTCTAAAATTTCAGGGTTCCGGATTTGAATATCTGCTCAGGTGAAAATTAAAAATAAAATAAAAAATCGCTGGTTAGAGGTTGCCTCCAAACTATGGCTTAATAGAGTTTTGCAAGCAAACTATACCTTAGCAAACTCTACCTGATAAGGCATGGTTTACAGGAAACTTTTGGTTTGTCTTCCAGATACACACATGCATTTTGCTTCTATATTTCATGCCCTTGATTTAATGTCATTATTTATCATGCTAATTTTGTGTACAAAATTCTGCCCATGCAAAACTCTGCCTTAAGGTAGAATTTTGGCCTGAAGGTAAAATTCTGCCTTAAGGCAGAGTTTTGCATGGGCAGAATTGCCTTGCAAAAATTCTGCCTTAGTTGTGAATCCAAACATCTGTCTTGCGAAAATTCCTTCTTTTTTTTACTGAGCTGAGGTTCGAACTCAGAACCTCGGGTTATTAGATGAAGGGCAAAAATTAAAGACCACTCCAAATGAAGGACAATCCGCTCAAAAAAAGGTATTATTTACTTCTACGGGCAATTCGCAGTAATGCCCTTATTTTGGGTGCTCTTTAATTTTTGCCCATCAAAATGAAAGTATTTAACTTTTACCCTTCGCCTAAAACCTCAGGGTTCCGAGTTCGTACTCCTGCTCAGGTGAAAATTCAATAAAAATTCGCTAGATAGAGGTTGCGTACAAACTCTGCCCCATCGGGCATAGTTTGTAGGCAATGGGGCAGAGTTTGCCTGCAAACTATGGCTTAAGATAGGGTTTTCCAGGCAAACTATACCTTAACAAACTCTACCTGATAAGGCATGGTTTTGCAGGAAACTTTTGGTCTGTCTTCCAGGTAGGGGTGGGCGTTCGGTTTTTCGGTTCGGTTTTATCAAATTTTGGTTTGGCTATTTCGGGTTTGGTTTTTTGAAGGTGGACACCAAACACCGAACCAAACTAGTTCGGTTCGGTTCTTTCGGTTTCGATTTTTTAAAGTTCGGTTCGGTTCGGTTCGGTTCGGTTTCGGTTTTTTCAATTCGGTTTTTTTAATATAATATTAGAAGCGATTCCATTGACACTAATTCATATTCTCAAAAGCAATAAAACATAGAACTGATAAATTGAAATCAAAATCAAACAAACATGATACACAAGAACAGAAAACTATAATCATGACATAGGATTACTAGGTGTTATATACATACCGTAAGAATAATTAAGAAAACACATAAAAGACATACATTAATCCTAAAGAGACATCCTAGTTACCTTTCTTTGTTAAGGATATTTGATTTTTTCAATTGAAGTGAAAATTAGGGATACAAATGCAAAAGATGACTTATTACAATTGGGTTTTTTTGCTTTAAACTTAATGGGCCTGGACTATTTTAATTTTTTTGGGTAATGTATTAAATTTCGGTGCGCGTTCGGTTTTTCGGTTCGGTTTGATCAAACTTCGGTTCGGCTATTTCGATTTCGGTGTTTTGACGATGGACACCAAACACCTAACCAAACTAGTTCGGTTCGGTTCGGTTTTCGGTATTTATGCCCAGCCCTACTTCCAGGTACACACATGCATTTTGCTTCTATATTTCATGCCCTTGATTTAATGTCATTATTTATCATGCTAATTTTGTGTATAAAATTCTGCCCATGCAAAACTCTGCCTTAAGGTAGAATTTTGGCCTGAAGGTAAAATTCTGCCTTAAGGTAGAGTTTTGCAAAATTCTTCCTTAAGGCAGAGTTTTGAGATTTTTTCTTACTGAGCTGGGGTTCGAATTCAGAATCTCGGGGTATTAGGCAAAGGACAAAAATTAAAGAACACCCCAAATGAAGGGCAATCCGCGCGCAAAAGAAAGAAAAAAAAGAGAGAGAGATATGAATCATATTATATGAATACTATTTCAGAAGAGTATCATTTGTTTATATGTACACGAAGGGAAGACCAGATATCATGATATTTACTTGATAATGAGACTATCGCCACTTGATTCTCAATTCTTACCTAAAAATTAAATACATTTTTGTAACCATTAGTTATTTAAAATTTATCGACCCGACTAATTCGAATTCATACTCACAGTACTCATTATATAGGAAGTACTCCTTTTCAGGATTTCTCAATTCTTAGAATTCAAATCCAAAATCTCTCGTAAGGGTGAAATCTTTACTCTAGTAAATATGCAAAAGATTTAAAGCATATACACTAACAATCATAGTATCTTTTTATCGGTAAACAACAATCATATAGTTTAACTTGTTACAGTAATTTAGTGACCATTTTAATCGAAAAATAATAGTTATGTATAATTAGTACATGACATGATTGTATACACATTTTTATAGGGTGAAAATCATTTACACCCCGCAATTTTGCTTTAAAAATCAACCCTCCTCTCAACTTTGAACAATAGTTATTTTCCGCCTTTTATTCTAATTGACTTTTTTTTAATTCCTATTTACCCTTACATTATCAACTTTTGTCTTCTTCTTTTTTTACTTTTTAAAATCAAGATATTCTTCATTTTTTTAATCCATGTAACAAATTTTCTATAAAAAAAATATTATTTTGTGGGTGAAAAAAAATGGGAAGTATTAATTGAGTATATAAGTTAATAATGTTTTATAATGAAATAAATTAGCAGAATAAAAACAATAATTTTTTTTAATAACAATCAAAACTCTAAAATATGTTTATACAACTGAAAATAACAAGTAATAATAGCTTTATAAATATATTTTATTGCAGCTAAAAAAAATACAATAGAGACAAATTCTTAAAAATTGTTTATTTATATTGTAAATGAATTTAAATTGTAATTTAAGAAATATTCCATTAATTACAACCAAAACTTTTTTATTTTTATGGACTATAGAGAATAAGAGAGACGTTAAATTTAATTATACCTAGACATGCTTGTACATACATATATTTAATGCATATGTAGAAATAATTTATAAATATTACTACTATACTTTGGTAATAAAATTTCCAGTTACAAAAATAAAATAAAAAATAGAGATAACAATTATAAAAAATAGCATTAGATTTCGTGACAAAATCATAAAAGTATTATTCCACTTAATATGCTGAAGAATCTTAAATAAATTTATAAATGCGTAAGTTAAAATAAATAAATATTACATATAATATAAAAATATATTATATAAATGGAGGATCGAAAATAACAAGGATGAAATAGACATTGCATAGGATAAAGAGGGGGAGAATGACTATTGTTCAAAATTGAGGGGGGGTTGATTTTTAAAACAAAATTATTTTCACCCCATTTTTTATATAATTTGTGTACAGAATTTAAACTGGTATGTGAAATGATGGCATGTGAAAGGAAATCCCTTGCAATCCGGAGGTTAAATTACTATATTTCAACTGAAGAAACTTATTTTTCAAAAGTAGGAAAAACTTTTATCAGAATTGAGAAAGCTCATTAAATAGATCGGCAAAGGAGGATATGATTTCAACTGTCAAAACAGTCCAAAATAAATGCTAAAGATCTTCGATTATACAGTCCTCATTGCTGCTGTTAAAGTACAGCCAAATAGTAAGTGACTCCTATGACACCTAACTTACTATATTTAGCATAACACAAAAAAGCTCCTCAGCAACAGACGTCGAGTTCGAGTCTCAAAATTGGGGAACTCATGGTAGATAGCATTTATCCCTTTACAAGTCCTATACAACTTGAATATGAATTAGTCAGTTAGTACATTCTAAATGCCAAATGATTATACCAGAAAAGAAAGAAAAAAAAGGAGAATCGGTCATTCATTTATTGGTAAATTGATATTTTGTTCGCTTGTGATATATAAATCAATGCGCAATCTTCAATTAATTAAATCAAAACGTTTGGTCACTTCACTTAGAAAATACGTTATATTTGTATCATTTTTTGAAGCATAATATTACCTTCGAATATAAGCAACAATATGAGTTTAACGTAACTGAAGCGGTTAAAATTCCAAAAATATGTGAATATTCATAAGCTAATGAATCAAAAGTGCATATTTCAAGTAATTGAAGATAAAATTTGCTTAATCAAATATCACATGGACTAAAATTAAAATCGACCAATAACTGTCCGACCAAAAGAACTATTGTCATTCTGCTAGACTTTTTTTTGAAGACCATCCACTAGACCTGTGTTTGTACGCACCTCGACTATTTTTTCAAGCCGACTATTTATTTATCAACTTCTTCGTTGCATTTCTTAACAGGGTACTTAATGGCATTGAGTTGCACTTTTCGAAGAGCAGCTTGGCCAAGATCAATTCCACAAATATCAGACAGCCTGACGAGGTATAGCAAAACGTCAGAAAGTTCTTCACCAAGATGTAATTTCTCATTTTCTTTCCAATCAGGCAACCCCTTTGGAACTTCTCCTTTCCACTGAAATATTTCTGACAGTTCTCCAACTTCTCCCACCTATATAGTAAATAGATCAAGTTAAATCAATTTTTTTTGTAAAAAAAAAAAAGGATAAAGAAGAGGAATAGAAGGATTGTTAAATCATGATCTTGCTCTTATATTGCTTTGTTCAAAATTTGAGGATGATGAAGTTGGTTTCATGGACTATTAGGACAAGCAGAGTAAAAAAGGCCTGTTTTTCCAAGTGATTGACCAGTTTATGGACAAGAAGAATTTGTCGTACTAAAAAAAGTACCATTAAAAGTTGTTTGACTTAAACTTCACATTTTGTGGCCGTAAAATCATACCATTCTTAAGAGCAAAATAAAAAAATTATAAGTTAAGTTTATTCAAATATAAGAAAAAGTGTCAAGTTTATTCAAATATAAGAAAAAGTGTCACTCTTTTTTGTGTAAAAAATCTAAAAAGATGAAGAGCATGTCAAGTGAAACAAAATAAACCGAATACTCGTCAAACAAGTGCATGATATCCATCTCTTATACAAACTTTTATTAATTAATCTTACAAGTTAGACATATTTTCATGGGTTTTATAAGAAACAAAACAGAAAACAGACTTCCACTTGTATAAATCAAAATAAACCCTTCTGTACACATTAAAGAAAACCTTTTTCTGTTTATTGATTAAATGAAGACAACAGAAAATGGAAATATGTCAACACGAAGAATAAGGTCGTTGATATATATATATAAAGGATCAACAAGTGATCATTCGGTTGTGTGATTGGGGATATCTAATAAAATTCAAACGATACAGAGAAAATCAACTTGAATCCTTCACAACACAACAAGAATAACACAAAGTGGCGTATCTAGCCTTGCAAGTGGGGTTCAATTATTTTCGACGACCATAAATTTATGTGCAAAATATTATTAAAATTGTAATATATAGTAGATGCGAATTCATAACTTGTAAAATATAATGAGTTAAATACTAAAAATCTTAAAATTGAACCCACCAACAAATCGAGAAATGATCCGAAAAAAGGGGTAAATAGCAAGGGAAGTATGTATACCAGAGCCAAAAGAAGGTTTCTGGGGCTATGAAACTTCTCCCAGTCTCTTTCTTTAGCAAAATCATCCATTTTCTTCTTAAGAAGATCAAGTGTTACACTCATCTCTTCCTCCTTTGAAACCCCCCTTGTCATCGATACCTAAATTGGACAAGTTTTGTCTAAGAAAATTGTTTGTGTGAATTGTGATTGCCCTTTTTGCTTTACTACTGCTATTTATTAACGTGAACAGAGTCGAGAGACCAAAAAACACAATTGGTCTTTCTTGTTTGGCTAACCGGAAACCGGCTATTCCCAGTTTCCACAACTTAGATTTGGTGGAGGGATTACCTGTTATTCCTTTGGTCGTTTGGTTTGAGGTATAAAATGGGTTATGCCAGTACTAATTTTTATACCACGTTTGGTATAAGGTATAGATTTATCTCGGGATTATTTTATACCTTGTACCAAACGTGATATAAAAATTAGTGCTGGAATAACTCAACTTATACCTTCTTAACCCACTTATACTGGAATTATTTTATACCATCTGAAAGATGGTATAAAATAATACCAACTGATGGGATAAATTAGTCCCGGGATTGAAATCCCGGGACTATTTTAACTAGCAACCAAACGACCACTTATAGTCTTGCTTCTCTTTGACTTTTCATCAGATGTCCAGAATATGTATTGGATTCTGTTAATTCTAATAAATTTTATTTTTGATTCTTATGTACATTAATCTTTAATTGATTAAAATGAATATACATAGTTGGGAGACTATTCAAAACGGTATGGTTCTAATTTTTTCTTTTAAACTGTAGTTGTTCGATCACTTTATATATAAAAATATTAGAAATAATGGTCAAAGACACACTTGAAGTATTTTGCGAATTTTTTATCTGAACTATTACCAACTATTCATCAAAACACATATCGAATTTGACTAGACCAAGTGTTTGAATACAATAGTCAAAAGTCTGTGATAACTTAATTTGCTTATAAAATTTCGTCCACATGACAGCTGACTAATTAAGATGGTTAATTATATATTATAAGGATTAATATTAAAATTAATTATAAATCCAAATCAAAAGTATTTTTAACTCACCATTGATTAATCAAATATCATGGGGACTAGACCAAAACTTCTTCTAATAAATGGTTATCACACGTATCAAACATATTTTAAGCATGTATATAAAGTGTGAATAATTAATGTTTTTCAATTTATAAATTGACACTAGTCCATAACAAGGATCCTCACCAAGACACTTGGGAATACTCGTGTGTATTGGGGTCCATTATATTTTATTGTTTATTTGATACGTGCTTATGGTGGGTTTAAAGTTTAATGGCGTGAGGCAACAAAACATGGAGTTTGCTCGAGAACATGTTTTATTTCGGCGAATCATCTTCGAGTCATACCTCCACTTTTTGACTGTTTTAATTCCTTCTGACAATTGTTACCCACTAAAATACTCCATCTTAAATCAATAGCCTAATTTGTTTTTATTTGTTTTTTTCGTTTTTTGGAGACTATAGACAAGTAAATTCATAACTTACTATATTAAGTATTTGGATGAGTTTTAAGAACTTTCCATACTTTCAGAGGTCCTAAATTTTTTCTATTTTCCCAATAATTTTTCACTGAAAAAATTTCAATGGCTATTTCTCACTGAATGTCGGTGGGAAAAACTTAAATAGTATTGTTTTCACACGGAAAAAATAGAAAGTTTCTCATTGCTTCAGTGGGAAACTGTTTCTCGCCATGCATTTTTCAGTGAATTGGTTTCAGTAGGAATAAGGTGGAAAAATCATGTTTTATAGCATAATTTTTTACTGAATGTCGGTGGAAAACCCTCTATTTCTTGCAGTGAAAGTAATTGAATTAGTATGTTAAACCATTTGAATCTGTGTGGATCCTAAAAATTTCTTGCACATAGATTATTTTTATAAGTAATATTTTATAGCAGGTAATAAGTGCATGACTATTACTACCCAATGCCCACTAAAAGTCTCCATCTTAAATAAATTGCCTAAATTGGTTTGTTTTTTGGAGACTAGACAAATATTTTGCTATACAAGTAAATATTAGTACTAGTGACTTAAGAACTTCCCATACTTTCAGAGGTCAAAGGAATTTAAGAAAAAAATAATTGAAATATATGTAATATGTGTGGTTTGCAAAACTTTGTTTCATAACACAACCTGTACAAAGGTGTGTCATACGATGTAATGGGGTTATGGTCTATGTCCTCCATCATATATTATTTTTTTGTTGTGATAAATATACATGTTAGGGTTACGCCTTTATAACCCTCCACTGGTGGTGGTTTTGTTGGGGGAAAAAAAAGATTTCTTTAATTTTTTCCATAGAGAATTAGAGATTACTCTTATAATAAAATTTATTGAATAGAGTTACTTGTAATAAGTATTTGTACAAACTCACTAAATGTACATAAACTTTTGGTACTTCACAATCGTCAATTAACACGTATCATCATATAATTATTTGTGATGAGTTCTCTTATAAGTGTTAAACTGTCTTGGTTTGGTACAAATACATGATTTTATTGAGTTAATTTTGGAATATTTATCTCTCATAAAACGTGTCCTACGTTATGCAAATATAAATGTCTATCTTCCCCCCCCCCCCCCCCCTAACCGATCTTTCAATAGGGAAAAAAAAAAAAGGAAAATTAAAGAAGAAACAGCAAAGTCATGGTTGGTATGGCTACGAAAACAAAATAATCGTAAAATTGAATGCAATAAATTCTTCTTACTCAATTACTAGTAGAAAGTAGAAATGGCACATTAAAAATGAGGATTCTTGGGCGGTCAGAAGATTCAGTGAATAATATTACTTTACTTTACTACTTATTAGAAGCACGAGTTGGGGCCATTTTGATCGTTTGCTTTGTCTGCTTCGTCGTCATCAACAAACGAAAAAAAAAAAGCAGACGTCATCATCAAAAAAAAAAAAAAAGTGAGCCCTACCTAAACATCAACCAACATTAAAAAAATAAATCTCATATTAAAAAAATAAACAATGTCCCCAACTCATGCTTCTAATAAGTAGTAAAAGCGTGGGCCCCAACTAAATCAACCAATATTAAAAAAATGAATTTCATATTAAAAAACAAACAATGTAAAAAAAAAAAAGTGCATCTCATATTAAAAAATCAAACAATATTTATGTAATTTTCAAAGTATCTCATTAAATCAATAATGATGGATTCATTGCCACATGCGTATCAATCCATTAGTGGGAGCAAATGAAATTATTGTACAACAACATACTTAAAATACTTATATATTAAAATAAAATAGAATTTAATTACTTTTTCATTTTTATTATTACTCTAATAAATGTGAAAAGAGATTAATATCAAATGAAGATCAAATAATGAATAAGGTAAATTAGTCAAATTATAATTCTAATTCACGTTTCCTTAGAAAACCATGTAAAACACAACATGACAAGTAAAATGAACTAAACCGAGAATATTTACCAAAAATTAAAAAATAGCATTTCTTCATTTAAATAGAAAATCAATTTCTACTTTGTTTCGTTTCAAACATGTAAAATTAATTTAATAATTTGAATTAGAATTATTCAAATCAAAATTTGACAAAAATAATAAGTATTTTACACCTTTAAATTAATCGAATTAAAATTGAAAGTATCAATTGATGCTTAAATATTGCTATTGTTTTATCTCAAAGAGAGGAAAATAGTTTTCTTTTAAACAAGTCTTCTCTTTTAAAAAGTATTAATAAATTTTCGTAGCAAACACGAATGTAATAAAGTTTTAGATACGGAGCACAAAACTCATGCTTCGTGTATATATATATATTATCACTATCCAAATACAACTACATATACATAGATACACTATAATCTAAAGTGTTGGACCCGTGCGCAGCACGGGCATAGACGACCCATGCTTCGTCGTCCGTTTCCACCGAAAAAAAAAGTGTGGGCCCCACCTAAACATCAACCAATATTAAAAAAAGTGTGGGCCCCAACTAAATACCAACCAATATTAAAAAAAAAAAAAACTGGAACCGCCATCTCCAAACTCACGGAAAAAAAAGTGGACCCCATATTAACAAAATCAAGCAATATTAAAAAAAAAATGAATCCCATATTAAAAAAAAACAATGTAAAAAAAAAAGTGCATCCCATATTAAAAAACTATTCTTCATTTAAATAGAAAATTAAATTTCTACTTTGTTTCATTTTAAACATATAAAATTAATATAATAATTTGAATTAGAATTATCCAAATCAAAATTTGATAAAAAAATAATAGGTATTATTTACGCCCAATCTACATACATTAACAATAGAATATTTTACACCTTTAAATTAATCGATTTAAAATTCAAAGTATCAACTCATGCTTAAACATTTTTATTGTTTTATTTCAAAAAAAAAAAAGAAAATGGTTTCCTTTTGAATAAGTCTATTAATAATTTTTTGTCAACTTTGTGGGCCCCAACTAAACATCAACCAATATTAAAAAAAAAAAAAAAAAAAAAAAGTGGAACCACCATCTCTAAACTCACGGAAAAAAAAGTGGACCTCATATTAACAAAATCAAGCAATATTAAAAAAAATGAATCCCATATTTAAAAAAAAAAAAACAATGTAAAAAAAAAAGTGCATCCCATATTAAAAAATCAAACAATATTTATGTAATTTCTAAAGTATCTCATTAAATCAATAATGATGGATTAAAAAAGTGGACCCTATATTAACAAAATCAAGCAATATTAGAAAAATGAATCCCATATTAAAAAAACAAACAATGTCAAAAAAATAAAAGTGCATCTCATATTAAAAAATCAAATAATATTTATGTAATCTTCAAAGTATCTCGTTAAATCAATAATGATGGATTCATTGCCACATGTGTATCAATCCATTAGTGGGAGCAAATGAAATTATTATACAGTAACATACTTAAAATATTAAATGTGAAAAGAGATTAATGTCATAAAAGAAAAAATAATATTAAATGGAGATCAAATAATTAATAAGGTAAATTAGTGAAATTATAATTCTAATTGACATTTTCTTAAAAAATCATGCAAAAGAAAACATGACAAGTAAAATGAGTTAAACAAAAAATATTTACTAAAATTAAAAAATAGTTGTTCTTCATTTAAATAGAAAGTTAAATTTCTACTTTGTTTCATTTTAAACATGTAAAATTAATATAATAATTTGAATTAGAATTATCCAAATCAAAATTTGATAAAAAATAATAGGTATTGTTTAGGCCCAATCTACATACATTAACAATAGAATATTTTACACTTTTAAATTAATCGAATTAAAATTCAAAATATCAACAGTTTCCTTTTGAATAAGTCTATTAGTAAATTTTGCCAACTTTGTATTCGTAGCAAACACTAATATAATAAAGTTTTGGATACGAAGCACAAACTACAATGTTATATTAATCGTGTTTTAAACAATATATATATATATATATATATATATATATATATTACTTACTACTATATAGAAGAACCAGTTTATAAGCAAGATCGTCGTCCGTCCTTTGGTCCCACTTTTTCATTTAAGGGCAAAAATATCCTTTGTGGTCCCACCCACTTTTTTATTTAAAGCCAAAAAAAAGACATTTTATATTTTATATTACCAACTCTTTTAAAAAGTAGATAGAAATACTTTATTATATTTCTATCTACTATATAGAAGCATCGATTTACCCATGCTTTATCGTCAGTCACTCTTAAAAAAAATGTTTCTATAAAAAAAGTGCTTCTATATAGTTAAAAAAAAAAAAATGGACCCCATCCTCTCCAAACTCATTAAAAAAAAGATTGATCCCGCCCTCTCCAAACTGATAAAAAAAGTGAATCCCATATTTAAAAAAACAATATCAAACAAAATACGTGCACCCCATATATTAAAAAATCAAACAATATTCATGTAATTCCCAAAGCATCCCCATCAAGTCAATAATAGTGGATTCATTGCTACATGCGTATTAACCCATTAGTGCGAGCAAATGAAATTATTGCACAGCAAAAAATATGGACCCCATATTATTGTTTTTTTTCAAAAGGTTTAGTAGGCAAATACATACAATTTTCTTTCTTCAAATACATACAATTTTCTTTCTTTTCTTATATTAGCCTGAGATCTAATCTAGATATATAATTATTGTACTTGCTATTCCGCCATGTCATTTATTTGTTATGATTACTAAAATAAATATACTTAAAATATTTATATTTTAAAATAAGATATAATTTAATTACTTTTTCATTTTTATTCTTACTCTAATAAATGTAAAAAGAGATTAATATCAAATGGAGATCAAATAATGAATAAGGTAAATTAGTCAAAGTATAATTCTAATTCACGTTTCCTTAAAAAACCATGCAAAAGACAACATTACAAGTAAAATAAACTAAACCGAGAATTTTGATAAAAAATAATAAGTATTTTACACATTTAAATTAATCGAATTAAAATTGAAAGTATCAATTGATGCTTAAATATTGCTATTGTTTTATCTCAAAGAGAGGAAAATAATTTTCTTTTAAACAAGTCTTCTCTTTTAAAAAGTATTAATAAATTTTCGTAGCAAACACGAATATAATAAAGTTTTAGATACGGAGCACAAAACCCATGCTTCGTATATATATATATATATATATATATATATATATATATATATTATCATTATCCAAATACAACTACATATACATACATATATTATAATCTAAAGTGTTGAGCCCGTACGGGCATAGACCTTCTAGTATTATTTAGAAGCACCAGTTGGGTGCCTTTTTGTCGTCCGTCGTCGTCCAAAAAAAAATAAAATTGGGCCCCATATTAAACAGGCCCATAACAAAAAAAAATTGTGGACCCCATATTAAACACCAACCAGTATTAAAAAAAAAGAAAGAAAAAAAGTGGAACCCACCACATTCAAACTCACGGGAAAAACAAAGTGGACCCCATATTAACAAAATCAAGCAATATTAAAAAAAAAGTGAATCCCATATTAAAAAAAAATAATGTTAAAAAAAAAATTGAACTAGTATTAAAAAAAAAAAAAAAAGGAGAAGAAAAAAAAGTGGAACCCACCACATCCAAACTCACGGGAAAAAAAAAAGTGAACCCCATAATAACAGAATCAAGCCAAAAAAAATTGTGGGCCCCATATTAAACACCAACCAGTATTAAAAAAAAAGGAAGAAAAAAAGTCAAACTCACGGGAAAAAAAAGTGAACCCCATATTAACAAAATCAAGCAATATTAAAAAAAAAGTGAATCCCATATTAAAAAAACAAATAATGTTAAAAAAAAATTGTGGGCCCCATATTAAACACCAACCAGTATTAAAAAAAAAAAAGTGGAACCTACCACATCCAAACTCACGGGGAAAAAAAAGTGGACCCCATATTAATAGAATCAAGCAATATTAGAAAAAAAAAAAAAGTGAATCCCATATTAATAAAACAAACAATGTTAAAAATTAAATGCTTAGAAAATCAAACAATTAAATCAATAATGATGGACTCATTGCCACATGTGTATCAACTCATTAGTGGGAGCAAATGAAATTATTGTACAACAACATACTTAAAATACATATATATTAAAATAAGATAGAATTTAATTACTTTTTCATTTTTTCCTTACTCTATTTAATGTGAAAAGAGATTAATGTCATAAAAGAAAAAATAATATTAAATGGAGATCAAACAATTAATAAGCTAAATTAGTGAAATTATAATTCTAATTAGCGTTTCCTTAAAAAACCGTGTAAAAAATAACATGACAAGTAAAATGAGCTAAACAAAAAATATTTACTAAAAATTAAAAAATAGAAGTTCTTCATGGCCCCGTATTAAACACCAACCAATATTAAAAAAAAAAAAAAAAAAAAGTGGAAACCAACCACATCCAAACTCACGGGAAAAAAAAGTGGACCTCATATTAACAAAAGCAAGCAATATTAATAATAATAAAAAAAAGGAATCCCATATTAAAAAAAACAAACAATGTTAAAAAAAATGCTTAGAAAATCAAACAATTAAATCAATAATGATGGATTAATTGCCACATGCGTATCAACCCATTAGTGGGAGCAAATGAAATTATTTTACACCAACATACTTAAAATACATATATATTAAAATAAGATAGAATTTAATTACTTTTTCATTTTTTCCTTACTCTAATAAATGTGAACAGAGATTAATGTCATAAAAGAAAAAATAATATTAAATGGAGATCAAATGAGTTAAACAAAAAATATTTACTAAAAATTAAAAAATAGAAGTTCTTCGTTTAGATAAAAAATCAAATTTCTACTTTGTTTCATCTTAAACAAGTAAAATTAATATAATAATTTGAATTAGAATTATCCAAATCAAAATTTGATAAAAAAAAATTATATGTATTACTTCACTATTACTACTATATAGAAGAGCTGGTTTATAGAGTTAAGTTCGTCGTCCGTGTTCGGTCCTACTTTTTTATTTAAGAGTAAAAAAATCCTTTGTGATTCCGCCCACTTTTTTATTTAAAGGCAAAAAAATATCGTTTTATACTTTATATTACCAACTCTTCTAAAAAGTAGATAGAAATACTTTATTATATTTCTATTTTTCTACTATACAGAAGCATCGGTTTACTCATGCTTCGTCGACAGTCACTCTTAAAAAAAAAAAAACTGGACCCCACCCTCCCCAAACTCATGAAAAAAAAAAGATGTACCCAATATTAAAAAAAAAAAAAGGCTACGTCAAAAAAAAAAAAAAAAAAACGTGCACCCCATATACTAAAAAATCAAACAATATTCATGTAATTCCCAAAGTATCCCCATCAAATCAATAATAGTGGATTCATTGTCACATGCATATCAACCCATTAGTGAGAGCAAATGAAATTATTGCACAGCAAAAAACATGGACCTCATATTATTACTTTTCTTCAAAATATTTAATTGCTGTATTTGCTATTCTGCCATGTCATTTGTTTGTTATGTTTACTAAAATAAATATACTTAAAATATATATATTTAAAAAATAAGATACAATTTAATTACTTTTTTATTTTTATTCTTACTCTAATAAATGTGAAAAGAGATTAATATCAAATGAAGATCAAATAATGAATAAGGTAAATTAGTCAAATTATAATTCTAATTCACGTTTCCTTAAAAAACCATGCAAAACACAACATGACAAGTAAAATGAGTTAAACCGAGAATATTTACCAAAAATTAAAAAATAGCATTTCTTCGTTTAAATAGAAAATTAATTTCTACTTTGTTTCTTTTCAAACATGTAAAATTAATTTAATAATTTGAATTACAATTATCCAAATCAAAATTTGATAAAAAATAATAAGTATTTTACACTTTTAAATTAAAAAATTGAAAGTATCAACTGATGCTTAAATATTGCTATTATTTTATCTCAAAGAGAGGAAAATAGTTTTCTTTTAAACAAGTCTTCTCTTTTAAAAAATATTAATAAATTTTCGTAACAAACACGAATAAAATATAGTTTTAGATACGGAGCACAAACTACAATGTTATATTAATCGTATTTTGAACATAGTACATATATATATTATCACTATCTAAACACAACTACATATACATAGATACACTATAATCCGAAGTGTTGGGCCCGTGCGCAGCACGGGCATAAGCCATCTAGTTGGATCAGAGATAGAGCACTTTTCCGTAAGCCGACAGTACGACTTTACGTTGAAAGCGGAAAGAAAGAATTACAACTCCCTCATGTTAAAAAAGAGTGACCATGTAGACATTTACACATTCCTTAAAAGCATATTATTGTACTAATTTCTATGTAAAAATAGATAATTTGAATTAATTATCCCTAATCAAATAGGTAAGAATTGGTCACTTAACGTTTAATAAGGACAAATCTAAAAAAATAAGATTAATTCTTTTTTGATTTAATAAATAAACACTCTTTTTGAACAAAAAATAAAACCTAAGCTAACGTTTTTTTTCTTTTAACCAGTGGAGTAAGCTTTTTCTTCACGGATTTTTAAACCTAATTCAATGCTCCCCACGTTTAACTTCCAAAGCCCATCAACCACGTTATGTAGTTGAATAAACATATAATAAGTGGTTTCGAGTTTGAGTTAAAGAATCTTTTGACAAAAAGTTCTTTCTTTATATGAACCTATAATGGGCGGAGGCAGATATGGTCTATCGTATCCTGTAGCTATCGTTAAAATAGTGTACTTATGTTAAATTTTTTAATTAATATGTATAAATATTAATTTTAAGATCAATTATTAAATTTGGAGTTATTTTTTTAAAATTCATAATTCATAAAGTGAAATCTTGACTACTCTTCTAAACCTACGCCTAGTGCAAATTTGGATTAGTAAGACAGGTAGATTTCAAAATCGGAGATCCTCGGTTCCTTTGTGTAGCTAAAATTTAGTAATATGTTGGAATCTCATGTAGTGGGTTAAAGTTGGTCATTTCATATGGTCATGGATAATTATTTCTTTACGAGTTAGCGTCGTTGAGTTAAACCTAAGGTTCATAACATAATTTGAATTATCTCAATGATGGGTTTAATTTTTTTTTTTTTAGAAAAAAATAGAGATAATATTACTATATTTTTGTGGTTTTTAAATAACAATATAAAGTGTAACTGTTTGATTTTAAGACATATGAGGTGTATCTTCAATTGAGTCCGATGTAATATATGGCAAGAAGAAAAAAGGCAACAACCCAAGAAGAGCCGCATTAGTCCCGCAGGCATTTGTACTTTTTTGTCTGAACTTTCCAACACATGTTCAGTGAGCTTTTCTGCATTCAATGAATGGAGATTTATTTTGGCCATGGAAGCATCCATCATGTTCATTTGACTAGAAGCTTTATTTTTGGGTTTCAAAAGAGAGGTATTAGAGCCCATTTGGATGGGCTTAAAAGCTGTTTTCAGTTTTTTTGAGTGTTTGACTGGTCAACTTAAAGTTATTTTGTGCTTAAAATAAGCTCAAAAAAATAATTGAGCTCATTTGACTTAGCTTATCTAAAGCAGCTTATAAGCTGAAAACAGCTTATAGCTCATCCAAACAGGCTCTTAGTAGTATATTGTGCTTCTATGGTAGGCAGTTTCTGCTTTTTTGTCTTAAAAACATTTGAGACGAATAAAAGGAGATCATATGTTAGCATAATTTGGCAACTAAAAATGTGACTCGCGTGTGAACACGCCGTTGTTATACTAACGCCATAATCTATATCTTAGATATGCTGTTGATTTTAATTAGTTTGTTAAATAATGACTTGCCCTCCATGATCTGCATATCCTTCTTTATATATACTACTTTGTCCAATAAAACTTGTACCCAATCACGATTTTCTTAACCCCAAAGATCTTTCAAAATTAAATAAGCGATTCTCGCCGTCATCAACCCTTTGGGGGGTATATATATTTCTTATCAATAATAAAGTAGACATTTTCTTTTAATTAGGTAAATTAAATAGATCGTCTTCAAGAGAATATTCGATTAAATAAAATTCCAAAATAGAACGAGAGAATTATTCAAATATTTCAAGTTAGCTGTTTGCCCAAAAATATGAGTAACATGACGCTTAATCCATTTAAAAATCGCAGCGTGGACAGAGAGCAGTTTGTCCTTATCCGAATTCTCGAATAATTAATCTACAAAATTTAACTACTAATCATTTTGTCAATTTTGATTAATTAAGTCTAAGCCGAATTAGGTGATCTAATAGCTAGTAATAATACTCTAATGCACAGGTGCTTATGGTACTCATTATCTTGTAGGTCGTAGGATAATATTTTTTCTTCGAGTGCTCATTAGGATAATGAGTATTCAAGTGATTTATGATCACGTCTTTGAGGTTACCTGAGGAATCGTATTCTTGTTGGGCTAACGCGAACCAAAAAATATTCTCAAACATTATGTGATATTGCTCAATTTGAGCTCAAGCCCGTATCATTTTTTTTTTTGGAAAATCGACCTCACAAAATATCTAACATCTTATAAGTAGTTTTTATTTTTTACTTTTCATGTGAGACTTTGCTCACACACGCCGAACAATCTCTTCCTTGAACTAAGTTTACATGACACATTTATGAGTTGTATTGGAGATCAAACCCGTAATTATTGAGTATGTATAGCTGCCAAAACCAATTGGCTTCTCTTTTTGTATGTGTCTTCAAAGTTACGAGCAAAGGTAGCTAATCAGCCTATAGACAGGCAAACAGAGGCGGAGCCAGAATTTGAAGCTTGTGGGTTCGGGGTTCTAATTCTTTGAAGTTACTGGGTTCTAAATTAATAATTTGTACATATTTAACAAAAAGTTAATACAAATATATGATTCGGACGAAAGCTACTGGGTTCGGCCAAACCTACGCCCAAAGGGCTAGCTCCACCCTTGCAGGCAAAGGCACTAAGCCAGACACCGTGTTATCACTTGCCAAACCATTAACTCTGATATCAATTATTGGATTAAGTAATCTCAAGGGTACTTTTAATATGTTATGATGTCATACGCTTTAAGAAAACCTTCACAATTTTTCTCCAAAAGGCCTCAAACTATTAAAAGTATCCAACACGTGTAAATAATTTTTTTCTTTTTTACTTTTTATGTAGAACTTTGTTCATACACACAACATTGCTAATGCTTGAAGTGGGGTTCCAAAATACAGAACCCATAAAATTCATATCTTAAATCCGTCTCTCGTTGTCTGTAATTATTTCTTTTAAGTCCTCAGACTGAGTATAATTACACGTGTATCAGTGTGTGATATGCATGATGCTTACCCGGTTTTATATATAGACTACCATATAACGAGTCTGGTGCAATTAATATGGCTTGGGTTGACAATTGGGCGGTATTAATTGTTGAGGAAAGAAAAGGAATCGAAGCTGTGTCCTCTTAGTGGTTAACATGATTGAAGAAGACAAAAGTTTGGTTTCATCAAAATTAATGTTATGATTGAGGGATTAATAACATGTTTGACCAAGCTTCTAAAAATAACTTATTTTGAAAAGTACTTTTCAAAAAAATATTTTTGGCTAAAAGCAGTTTGTGTTTGGCCAATTAATTTAAAAGGTACTTTTGAGCAGCAACTAGTGTTTGACCAAGCTTTTAAAAAGTGATTCTATGTGTATTTTTCTCAAAAGTACTTTTCGAAAAAAGTGCTTTTGGGCAAAAACTATTTTTTTAGCTTCTGAAAAACTATTTCTGCTACTCCCCAAAAGCACTTATTTTCTCCCAAAAGCTTGGTCAAATAGCTCACTTTTTTTTTAATAAGCACTTATTGAAAAAATAAATATTTTTGGGGAAAAAATAAACTTGACCAAACAGGCTATAAGTCAATATTATTATGATGTCAATTGGCTTTGCTTGTTCTTTTACAAGCATAAAACTACGTACTAGTGTAGAATTCCAAATCAGCTAAAGCAGATTCTTTTGCACGAGAGGTCAGTTTCTGCTTCTGCACAAATTGGGGCTCCTCACTCTCTGCCTCTGTATGCTTAGAGAGAGAAGTCTTTTGCTATTTAAGTACAAAATGAACAGATTCTGACTTCATTACACATATGATATCTTTTGGCCCTAAATTCCCAATTCTCCAGGGACCACTTTCATTTGCCACTTGCAATTCATTCCTTTCTTAATTTTCAATTGCTTCTTCTAAGGTTCTTCTCCCACTTGTCCCAAAACTCTCCGGTCGTTTAGTTCGAGGACTAAGTTATCTCAAGATTCAAATTCAGGTATTGTAATCCTTAGACTAATTTATTTTTTCATTTAGGTGGGATAAAATAACATCAAATTTTATAAGATAAGGTGGGAGATCCTAGGATTAAACTTGAGATTAAATTTATACTTTATTTTGTTGAAGGTATAAATTTATCCTGTAATTAGTTATACCTTCAATCAAATTGAGTATAAATTTAATCTCAAACTTAATCTTGGATACCACACTTTATCTCATGAACCAAACGCCCCTTAAAATAATATTTTTCATCACACTCAGACTCAGAGGCACTCAAGATCAAGGGAGGTTCTACACTTAAGTTATAGGTCCTACAAAACTAGTAATTTTAGCTCAGACTTTATTAGCAAAAAAATTGTAATCCAGAACACATAAATCTAAAATCTCGGATTCGCCTCTGCTCAAGATAAGAATTTGTCCGGTTCAAACTTAAAGTTCTTATCAGTGATTCAGTAATTCCATTGCATTTTTTTGAAATTGCGGGTTTAGAATTTAGTATTTCTTAAAACTTTAGTACTCATTTTTATGCGCATATATGTAAAACAATAGGTCCACCTGAACCCATGACGCTCTCATATTACATTCGCCTCTGCCAAACTCATAAGGTTTATATAGAGACACGTTTAATATAATTTTTTTTTTTGAGGAAAATGTTTAATATAATTAGAGACAAGTGTTTAAATAAAATTGTAGTATAGTATAGTCTAATATTAACTTTTTTAAGATGCTTATATGAGTTGACTCTTAGCAATTATTTGGTAGGTGAAAAAAAGAAGAAAAGGCATCATTAGTCCAAATACACATTTCGGACATTATACATTATTCAGTCCAGAAACAACGTGACAATTTTTTTTAAGACGGTGATTACACGTATCAGAATCATCACTATTCTGTTTCTTTAATTTGTACCAACAGTTAGAGCAGGCAAAGACACTTGTAGTGACAGGGGCTGTTCATTGGGTCATTTATCCCCACTGGAACTTGCTCTGCTCTACACTTGTGCTTGGATCCTCTGCATTCATTGTAGGTGCATGTTGGTGCCACTGATCCTATCATCAATCTTCTTGAATTCTCATTTACCCATCCTTCTCAATCCCCCTTTTTCATGACGAATATTGAAAAGAAACAGTTGAGCTCAGTAATCGAACCAAATTTTTTTAGTAAAAGGATGCGAAATATAAAGAATAAAACCCACGAAAAAAGTCAAGAGAAATCAACATCTACTAGAATGTATAAAGAATAAGTTTGACGTTATATATACCGTGTAATTTTTAGGTTTGAATGAACCACTAGTCATGAATTGGAAAGACACAAAAGATAAATGTAGGAAAAGAAATAATTACTACACCCTCTGCTTCATTTTAGAGAAAAGGCCATAAATAGTCCTTTATCTATGGGAGTAGGTCTAAAATGGTCTCTTAACTATATACTTACCGGTTTTAGTCCTTGAACTATCCAAAAACTTATCAAATTTGGTTTCCGTCTATTTTTTTATACAAACAGTGTACAAACTCATAAATCTTCGTGAGATTAATCATTAAACCATTCCTCAGACCTATATTTCTCTATCCCTACTTCTTTTTCCTCAAGTTCCTCTTGTTAAAAAAAAAAAAAAAAGGCATTCTAGCACTGGTGTAGTAGCTCTTGAGTCTCTAAAATTCGAAAAGACAAACTCAAGCACAAAATTTCTGTAACAATTCTTCTCAAACACTACTAAAAAAATGGTAAAAACTGACGGAAAAAAAATCGATGGAAAAAACTGACTGAAAGACGGACAGATTCTGTCGGTTTTTTCAATAATTTTTTTAAATCTTTTTTTTTTTAAGAAAACCGACGGACTGCGTCGATTATTTTTTGCACAAAAATGCGCGAAAAAATATAATTGTTTGTTATATTATTTTCTAAAATAAACCGATGGAGTCCGTCCGTTTTTTATTTTTATTTTTTATTTTTTTATAAAAAAATGGACGGAGACGAAGTCTGTAGGTTTTTAGAGCGAAAAAACAGTATAAATTAAATCAATGTAAGTATATGAACAAAAAATATCAGTGGTCTAGTGGTAAAGCCCTTTAATGCCAAGGAACATATCCGGGTTTGACTCCAAGTTCCTACATTTCATTCTTTAATTTTCAAAAAAAAAAAAAAAAAAACCGACGTGAGACCGTCAGTTTTTTTTTAATTTTTTTTTAACAAAATCAACGGACTGAGTCGGTTTTAGCCAACGTAGTTCGTCAGTTACGAAATGCGAGAGAGAATTTGAGGAAAAAGAAGCAGAGAAAGAGAAATATAGGTGTGAGGAATGGTTTAACGATTAATCTCACGAAGGTTTATGAGTTTGTACGCTGTTTGTATAAAAAAAATAGATGGAGACCAAATTTGATAAGTTGTTTTATAGTTCAAGGACTAAAACCGGTAAGTATATAGTTAAGGGACCATTTTAGACCTACTCTCATAGATAAGGGACCATTTATGACCTTTTCTCCTTCATTTTATATTACTTTGTTTGATTGTACACAAAATTTAAGAAAGAACGAAATACTTTTGGCACGTAACAAAAGTGCCCTCAGTTGTAGGGCTGTTCACGGTTTTGGTTAAAACCAAAACCAAACCGAATAAAAAAACCAACATTTGGTTTGGTTTGTTTTAAATTTTAAAAACTGATAATATTGGATTTGGTTATGGTTCTATTAAAAAATAACCGAATCAAACCGATAAATTATATACATAAATTTTATAATTGTTTATATGTATGCTATTAGATTTTCATAAATAATTATAAATATTTTATACCTTTTAATCATTAATTTGATTTTTGGTCTACTTATTTCACATGATTGTTTAAGGCCCATGTTTTTAAGAATATGTCCAAGCCCATGTCTTTAAGTCTTTTAACTCTTTTAAGAACCCGTTTGGATTGGCTTATAAGTTGCTTATAAGCTGTTTTCAATTTTTTTGAGTGTTTGGCTGGCCAACTTAAAGTCATTTTGTGCTTAAAATAAGCTCAAAAAATTAATTGGACCCATTTAACTTAGCTTATCTAAAGCAGCTTATAAGCTGAAAACAGCTTATAAGCCCAAAAAAATAAGTTAGACTACCCCAACTTATTTTTTTTAGCTTATAAGCTGTTTGCAGCTTATAGGCATAAGCTCATCCAGCTTATAGGCATAAGCTCATCCAAACAAGCTCTAAGTGTAAACCTACTAACAGAAGCTCACGTTAGAGTCTAGTGTCTTTAACTTAAATTTTTAGCCTTTCTTTGTGAGCCATTTGATTTTAAGTTGTTTTTTTTTTTTCGAATTTATACCTTTCTTGTTTTCTTGTCTGAATGGGTCCTAAACTTCTAATATTATTCATATGAAAAGAACATATGTTGTAGATTTCGAGGTTTCTATAAAAAAATACTTTAGTAACATCACCATTTGCTGCAACTCAAGCACATGATAATGCCCTAATACTTCTTTCGTGGGTAATCCTCCTAAAAAACAGAAAAGAACAATTGAAGTTTGGGATCATTACACAAAGATTTTTTTTTTTAAAATAAAATGGGAGAATTGAGGCAAAATGCAAGTACTGCCCCAAAGTTTGGGATCATTACACAAAGTTTTTTTATTTCATATATTTTCATTTTAATTTTAGGTAGTCTTTATGTTTAATTAATATGTATGTTTGTAACAAAAACTAAAAGCTCCTATGCTCTACTTTATTTCCAGGTATGTGTATTAAGATGACAAAAATGGTGTAGCCACTACTAAGTTAGTTTTTTACGCTATATGTAATAGTTTAGCAACCTTGGGTAACTTAAGTACCACACTATCACTAATAGTGAAAATGTTTCTATGATGTATGTTCCACCTTAAATTATAAATAAAAGTTGTCGTTTGAACAAAACCGACAATAACCATAGCTGATAAGTCTCATGGCTGCTAGTCATAAACCGAAAAATCGAACCAAACCGACAATAACCAAATGAGTGGTTATTATTTTATTTGGTTTGGTTATGGTTTTAGACATTTAAAAACCGACTAAATTGGTTTGGTTATGATTTTAGTCAATAACCGACCCAAACCGAATCATAAACGCCCCTACTCAGGTGTTATGATCTTGAACATGACATACACTTCTACAATCATAAAGTTAACATGTCATCGAGAGTAAAATATGAAATTTAAGGCCAAAGCGTTATCCAAATGTGAAAGAATGTCTTTTTTGAAATAGGAAAAAAATAAAAGAGTGTCATATAAAATAAATAGATGGAATATACACACTACTTTTGCCTACATTGAATTGTATTAATTCTCTCTGACGTGCAAAAATGCCATAAGCACTTCGATGATGAAGAACTGTCATGACTTAGAGTTCTTGACCCTGCGGCGACAAAAACTATACTATGAATACGAGTCTTGAAATTATATAATTCAGAGAGTAATAAGATAAAGTAGAGTATCTATAAGACCTTGTAAAACTGCAGCTCAAGCAAGTAATAATAAGATAAAGAAGAGTAAACAATGGTAGAGTAGTGATTTTGTGTTGGCCATTCTCGACATAATATTACAGGAATATGTTTTCCCAAGGAAAATGAAAGGAAAATCAAATATTTAATCTGGAAGGAGATAATAGGAAGTAGAGAGGTCAGAGGGATATGCAAAATATTGTGGCTGAATAACCTATGAATATAAGCGATTGCCTGGCTACTTATTCAGTCCAGTGTAAGTATGAAGAGTATAAAGCACTTCCCTTCGATACCGCGGTATGAATTTGAATTAATTAGATCATTAATTAAATTTTGAATACCGAAGGGTTAACTTAAAAAAAAAAAAAAAAGACCTCCAAAACACAAAATTCCGAACAAAACAACGACGTATCCAAAATTTAGACGCGTGTTTTCTAATTGAAAGAGTAAATTTTGAAATTTACGTACGTAAGTATATATAAACTCGATTCGGAAACACTGAATTTTGTTGAACTCCCAAACCTATTGTGAAAAAATTATTTACATTGGCCCATTAGGATAAAATTACCATCAACCAACAAACTTCATAAGAGATTCCTTCCAAACATAGGAAATAGCTTAGCGTTTTCTAATTAATGAAACTACTAGCTAGTAGCATGTGAAAACCACCTGGTTCAAAGCTCACAGATAATTTGCTGTCACAGGGGAATTTAAGAGAAAAATACAGGTAACTTTTTTAAGATAAAAGTGACATTGCCAGTAAGGATAGGTATGTGTTTTACATTACAGACAAATGTACGCTAATTAGGCTACATAAATTATTTTACCAAATACGTACTTGTTTAGTTGTACACTTGAGACTATACATAAATAACATTGATCAAGTTGGCACAAATCGTTAAGACCCCTTTTCAACATTATTGATTAATTTCATCCTAACGCAAGAATTCTGAATTTGCAAGGCGAGTAACGTTTAACAATAAACATTACCAAAATATGAATGTGATATATTGGTTACTGTAAGTGTAAGCTAAGTTAGAAAGAGAGATGGAAATGGAAATCAAAATGGCAGGTAGCTTTATGAGAGTTTTGTACTTTTATCAGTCTTATACTTCTATTTAATAATGACTGCATCAAGAAGCAATATTGAGCAAAGTTAATTTTTTTTTTAAAAAAAAATGTTACAAGAAATTGTTTTGTACTTCTACTGTTATAACGCATAAAACACAGTGACCATACGTAAAATTAGCTCAACCAAAAATCAATTAGTTGTGGAAAGTGAAATCCTGACGGGTCGGTTGAATTAAGGTATTGAAATAGCACATCCCGATATAAAATATGACATTTTTTTTTCTTTTCTAATCATTTACTGAGGGTCCAGTCATTTGGGTTTAAAATAATCTAATGAGAAGACATTAAATCCTTTTATTTTTAGTTTAAAATAAATGCGTGTTTGCACATTTTGCATTTTAACTTGTTTTTTTTTTACTAGGTAAAATGTGAAATGGTAAATAATACAAAAATAAGTTCAAAAAGTAAATAATACGAAAAATAAGTTCCGGAGGGGTCATAGGACCTCCGCATAATTTAGGGTGTGTAGTTGATAATAATTTCGTCATAATTTAGGAGTGTTTCTATGTGTTATCCCTTCACTTAAAATACATGAATAAGAGTATTTAAAGACAAAAATACATTTAGGATAAGTTTTCTCGCATAACAATCTTTGTATCATCATTCAATATATGTTAATCTTTATTTTATTATTTGCTTCATAACTATTTCTGCATTATTATTTAGAGAAAATGGCTGGATCATGTCTCCCGACGTATGATCAGATTACCAACTACATACCCTTTTGACACAGGGGTTCTATTATCCCCTCAACTGTTTGAAAACAAATTTACTATCTTCCTAAATGCTTATGTGGCAAAGTGAGTATATTTCACTCTCCTCGAGAGGCTTCAAAAATTGGCGGATCCAAAACATGACTTGGGTTTAGAGAAAAGAAGTCGTACTAGCATACATCGGTCCAGTTTCATTTGCTTCGATGAAATTGTTTTCATTGAAAATGTTCTCTTGAAAAAGTTTTTCTTGAAAATATTTTTCTTTTTTTGGCAAGTGTGTGTTACTATTATTTTGTTGGTGAGGCGCAAGTAATTGTTAGCAAACACCTCATGAAAAATATTTTCCCAAATATTCGCGTAGGTTTAATTTTTCCCCAAATGATAATATGCCTTTTATGTCGGGGATTTGAGAGTGAGAATGGAGATTGGAGAGGGGAGGAGAGTTGTTAATTTATTGTTTCATGTCACAAATCAAAATAACGTTATTTTCGTTGAAAGACAAAATAACATGACGTTTGTCAACAAGCCTCGTTAAATGATTCAGTTAGAGAGGACAAAAAAAGGCATTTCAGGTTAAATTTGGGCGAGTTAAAATGTGTCGGATTTATAAACGGCAAAGAGTATAAATAATCGTACTTAGGACCCTCATTTAAATACAAGCCGAAGTTTATAAAGTTAGTTAAAATTTAACCGCCTCAAATTCACATCACTAAAGGTGAAAATCACATGTCTGAAGTTTCAAATTTCAAATACACTGATCTTTAGCTGAAAACTGCGTCGTGCCTAACTTCAAACCCAAATATCTAAAGTTGACATATCGCACGTAGACAATTAGAACTCTATGTTTGGCTAACATGTCTGGCAAATCTAAAATAGGAAAATAACCAATTGATACACATACTCAACAGTTGAAGAGAGCAGGCACAAATTTTAGCATCTCATTATGGGCAAAAGATTTAATATTCAAGGTGTTTATACATCATCAACACATGCATATACAAATGAGATTTTCTTAATAATTATTTGCATTTGTAAGATGATTCCATCTTATGTGGATAATATCTTTTTCTTTCTTACTTGCGGAAAATTAGTCACTACTCCCAACATTTCAGCTTATGTGATATTGTTTCTATATTAGTCCATTTAAAAAAAATGATACATTTTCATATTGAAAATAATTTAATTTTGATCTCCCATTTTATCCTAATGAAAAGATATTATAATCATTAAAACAATATGGCATGTTATTTAATTGGGATGAAGGAGTATAAGATAGCACAATTTTCCAATTGATGCACACAACACTAAAAAGGATAGACACAATTTGTAACATTTCATTATGGGCCAAAAAGATTTAGCGCGATATTGCATAATCGATCTTCACCAAAGATATCGTTGATAATATATGAGTTTTATAACAACCTTCATTTAAAGGATCGTTTCATTTAATAGGTAAATTTTGTCACTAGCGAGTGAAATGGGGAGAGGGCTTGGATTTATAACCTTCAACCTTTTTTTTTAATTAAATAATATGTGATGACTCATTGGAAAAAAAAAAGGTTAAGTAAAAGAATGTAAGATTTCCTAACTTTTAACGACAATAGTCATGTTCACACTTCACACCCAATTACTTGTAATTTTATATATATTGTGTTATATGAATCGTCATGAAACTTTAAGTTATTGAAAAATCAACCTTTATGTTTCTTTATTTAATTAAGGCGTGTAAAATTGTTTTCCTAGATAAATACGTAAAGTAGCCACAGCAGTGTGTTTTGTTATTTTTTTTTATCTTCTCTGAATGATGAGAATTGAAGATCCACACTGATTGAAATTATACGTTTCGTTTATAGTCACATGTGTATGAAACGGTGAATGAAACAATATTTTCTTCACCTTTTGAATAGAGCAAGAGCCAAAAATGAGTAGAGTCATTGTACGTATTATTTTCAGAATATCAAAAAGACCTATGAATTATCGAAAAATCATCCTAGAAGGTTAAGGTTTCGTCCTGCATACTTTTTGCTGGATGGCACATAATAGCGCTCGTTCTATTTCTTCTTCTTCTTCTTAATGACCTTACTCGTTGATTAATAAAGTTTAAGTGTAAACAACTTCAAAATGGAACAAAGCTAATTTATTCCTTAAGTTACAAAAACAGAACTCCAAGAAACATGGCAAAGACGTAAAAACTAGCATCATTATTCCAAATTCGTGAAGATCCACCAGTTTTATTTCCACTCTGTCCATCACCACCAGCGGAAACAGGGGCAGTGGTATTTTTTCCATCTCCACCAGAAGAAGTAGCTAAATTTAGAGTGTCTTTTGATTTCAAATTGTCAGGATCAAACTTATGCACCACTGGCATATCGTCTTTCACCGCCGGTCCAACTTGCCACACATGATTCACCTGTTATGATCAAAATAATCAGATGTCACATAAAAATTTATAAACCTTAAACGACAATAAAAATGAATATACACAAAAGTAGACAAAAAAGAAAAAGAAAAAATTGAAGTAGGTTTAACAATGACCTATGTCTATCAGAGGCTGATTAAGAATTTAAAGACTATGGGGCACCAACTATTAAAAAAAATAAGGTATTACTAGAGTTGTCATCTTAAAGAAACGAACTTAAACAACAAACTCAACCAGTGATCCCAACCAACCTTTGTGTATCTGATCGAGTGGCTAATCAAATATATTTATTTTCGTCTTTCCAGGTATATACCACACAGGTCCGCCTCTGAATTATTTATGGGCAAGATGAATATTCCATTATATAGAAGAAAGTACAAAAGTTTTAAAATATTAACCTCACAAAATTCACCCTTTAAGAGATTTATACAAATCTCGCAGTAACACTTGTGTCTCAGAAATCTTCTGATATCAATTAAAGAAAGTAGAGACCAAATTTATTTATTTTTACTCCAGTAAGAAAAAGAACAAACATGAAAAAAATTATATTCCCTCTATCCCAATTTATATGATATTTTTTGCTTCCTGATATTCAAACTGCATGAACTTTGAAGCTTGACCAATATTTTAAGATGTATTTTTTCACCAAATTGATATGAGAAAGTTGCAACTTATAGAACTTTTAGTATAATTTTCAAAACATATAAATTTAATCTTAAAATATTGAGTTAATCTAAGTCAATTTAACTTCAAAGTTTAGTTAAATAGACTCTCTAAAAGCGAAAAGTATCACGCAATTTGAGAGGGAGAGAGTACTTACTTTTTTAGAAGAAAAACGACCATTACAGTAATGCACTGTTTTTCAGTAATAAAAAATTTTATGATAAGAAAATCAAAACAAACATCTACTAATATTTACCGCGGTCATATTTGCCGGTAGTACCAAAGTGGCAAAGATTCTCATGACCCCATTAGAGTACTCAGCTTTAGAATCCAACACAGTAAAAAAAAGTTTATTAGTATGTGTAATAGAATTATACGAAGTAAGATCATAAGTCTTAATAACAATGGACCCATTTGGCACTTTAAATGCAATTAGGCACTGTGTCCCAATCATTGCTGGGGTAATTGGGTTAATTCCCCATGAAATCCAGCCATCAGAAGAGGCCAAAGGAGCAATAAAAGCAAATGAAAGTGTGGATTTTGTTGAATTGTATGTCCAGTGGAAAGAGGATTTTAGGGAAGGGAGATGGGTGCAGTTGTCAAAGTGAGTGTTGTTGGAAAAGCTTTGAGACCAACAATTATGTGATATTGCAGGGGAAATTAGGAGAAATGTGATAAGAAATATGAAAGGGAGATGGAGAAGAGAGGCCATTTTTTTTGGTAGCAAATTGAGGAGTTTGAAGAAAATTTTGGGATTGATATTATATAAGGGAATCGTTATACTACTAACATAATGTGATAATGTAAAATTCTTTTAGTACTATATATGAATATCGTTTAATAGATAGTAACAGATTTAGTTATCATTTTTTGGTAGCACTGGTGAATATGGGATTGATATTATATAGGGAAGGAAATCGTTTATATTGTGATAATAATATGTAGCGATTTTCAACATTATGTCAATAAACCAAGTTTAGTCCGTTACAAAAGTACGTACTAGTATATTTCTATATTTGGATAGAATTAATTTTGATTTCTTATTTTACTTTTAATATGAGTGTTTATCTATACTATTATATTAAAAGCTTGAAGGGACTTAGAAATATTGATTAAACTTTTTGCCCTTCATTAAAAAACTCTGCAATAGACAAAATTGTCATTTACTATTTTTCCTCAAATTATTATTCAATTATAAATTTAATTATATCCCTATAATTTAGTATTTCTTTCCATATCTTTTAGGTTTAGGAGTCCTTTTTCAGCCGATTATTCCAAAAAAAAAAAAAAAAAAAAAACGTTATTTTTGCCTAACATTATAAATACAGGTTTCCAAACTATAATTTTACCTAGGTCTTGATTTTGGATGAACGGCCGCGCACCTTACTTTAAGGGTGAAGAAATTACCTTATGGTATGTCATATGGCTGTGCCTGTGCATGATTAAACAGCTAAGAGATATCCTAATTTGAATGGATTCTAATAGGTGATATAATCTCTATATATCCTTTATAATAAATTAAAAAAATTGAGTAGGAATGAGTTGTGATTTTACATGTGACTTACAATATTGTCTTTTGATAGCATATATGTAAAAATTATTCCTTTTTACTGCGTCGTTGTTTATGCTTTTCTAAATTTCAAGTTAATGTAATTTAGTAGATTTTGTTTGGTTTTGATTGTTTTGCTTATTGTATGATTTTGATGAGAATTTTGAGGTCATCTATACTTTAGTTGATAATTGTGGTTTGTTAGATCTATAATTGTGTATTGTTGAATAAATGAATTTTGTATTGTTTTGTTTTGTTAATTGGAGAATTTGGAGAATAAATAAATAAAAAGCGTGATTTTTGTTTGAGGGCTATCAATTTACAGTGGTGAAGAGATACGAAGAGATGTTCTATTTTTTTTTCTTCAGAAGAGATGTTCTATAGATGATGTGTACATAAGTCTCAACTCAAACGCCCCATTAATTTACCGTAAATCTTCTTATCATTATTATTTCAAATTTTATATCTGCAAAACTACTGTCTTCTTTCATCGTACCTTTTTTTTTTTTTTTGGAATTTAGAAATCGACTCTTTCGTGTTAATTTTAAGATTATTAGGTAATATTTTCAAAAAATTTAACGTCTGATATGGTGATAAGCTTTTACACAAAATTGGTTAGGGTAGTAATTTGCTTTGTCAAAGTGATAAGCTTTTCCCTTTATTTTTTGTGAATTTTATCTTTCATTCGAGCTGATCGAAAAGTAGTATTTAGCTTAGTTGCATCACAAAATTTTGTTTTCTTTTTTTAATATTAGCACTAGATTGGTTTATCTATTGACGTTCAGTATTGATATTGTAAGTCATGTGATTAGTCATTTAACGTTTAGCCAACGGATCATGTTTATTACCATAATAAGGATTCATATCATTAGAAAATACAATGGGATTACAACTTCTCTTTACTCAAAAGTTTGAATTCTTTTAGAAAATACAAGATGATGAAAGTCCGTGCTAGCACGGGCCCAACACAAAAAATAGTATTATACTTTTCTTTTTAGTGTGTCTAAAAAAGAATGATATATTTTTATATTTAAAAATCATTTAACTTGAAACTTCCCCTTTTACCTTTAATGAAATGATTTAAATGAACACAAATATCTATGACTTATTTTAGACCACGAGTTTCAAAGATCTTTCCTTTCTTTTTTAAACTTCGTGCCTAATCAAACTATGTCACATAAATTAGGGTAGAGAGAGTGTCTTTTAGTAATATAATTATGGAATTTTTATTATAGAAAGTATTATAATTCAATTAATTGAAAATATCAATAAATTATTTTACTTAGTCCACTTCTCCCATTTATGACTTTCCTGGTTTGGTTCTCCAATTGAAATATTTGAAATACACATTTTCCTATCGAGTTTCATGCCATCATCTTTTTCTACTCAACAACATGCTTTCATGCGTTAGCATCTGTTGTAGTCTTAAATTTTTAAGTATAGACCAACTTCATCATTTTAAGAAAATATGTGTATACATTTCTTGACCGTTTATATTTCGTCTTCTTGATGTTATTCCTCATTATTTGTGTGAGACGTATATGTCTAAAATTAGTGCATTTTTATCCTTACCGAAAGGTATAAGCTTTAAATCTTTTGGTTTTATGACTTCTTTAGCGGTTTTTGTGTTCAGTTTAAATTGTTATTTCTTTTTTCCTAAATTTTTCTTCTTTAAATTTTCTCTAAGCGTACCTTTTCCATTTTTTGAACTTATTATCATTATTTAAATGTCCTTTTTTTTTTTTGCAATTGTCTCCTACTTCATCACATGGACCCCACTTTTTTTTTTTTTCAATTGTCTCCTATTCTTCCCGTGGACTCCACCTTAATTTTTTTTTTAATTTATTGTTTTAATTAATAAATTTCTACTATATTAGAAGAGATCTATTTAAGATATATTTGTCAGCTTAAAGATTTAACAGGTTCCGTCTCGCTATACTGTTACTGGTCCAGCTTTGAGAAGGTAAGCATAATTAATTTATAGTTATAATTCAATATCAATTTCATTCTTCTCTCACCGTGGGGATTTAATGATGAATTATTAGATTTTATTTTCTGATAGTGATTCCATGTTGGAGGAGTACTTGCTGGACTATTTCGGTTGACATAAAAATTCTTGCAAGTTCGCTTTATAGTATATTACATGGTAGACTTGAGATTTAAGAATTGCATTTGATTTCGATCCAACATATTTTAACAGTAAACACTTGATAGTTTCAGTATAATGGCGTAAAATTTATTTCATCATTTAAATAAATCTCGCATTTATTTTAAATCATTTTTTTGTAATAATTTATGTATACATTTGTTAACGCGATACACACGTGCAACGCACCTACGCTAAACTAGTAACTATACAAATGTTAATATTATTTTAAGATTATAATTTTAAAAAATCTTATATTTTAGGCAAATGTTATGATATTTTCAAAATCAATTTTTTAAAACGGAATGGTATGGGAGACCCCTTTTACTTGTCACGTTTTGACATTTTAGTGCCTGTACTTCACAGGGTTTCATCTAGATCCCTGAACCTGTTCAAAATTGATAGTTTAAACTCATCTGATCCGGTAAAACCCGAACCGAAACGACCCGATTGGAGCCATGGGGGGCTGGGTTGGGCCGAAAAGGCACTGGGTGGGGTAAACCGGTTCAGATACAAATAATTAAGGGAAAACAACACAAAATGCCTCTTGGCGACAAAATATTTTCCTATTTATGCCCCCTCCTAAATTTATTTTGTTTCTACCCGGTTGGTCTAACGACCCGGCTGGTCTAACGTTATTACCCGTATACCCCTCAGCCAAAGTCCAAACTCCTCCCTCTAACAATGTAGTGCGTTTTGAACTTTACAACTTTCTTTTTCTTTTCCTTTAACTCTTTTGTCCTTTTCTCCTTTTTATCTTTTGCTTTTATCCAACTCCTTTTCCGTTTTACCAAATTACTTTTGTTTGTCATGTTTTGTTTTCTCTTTTTGTTTGTTTTTTTCTCTTTTCTGTGGTTATTTATCTTTTTTTAGTTCTCTGTTTTTGTCTTTTTCTTTTTCCTTTTTAAGATAAAAGTAAAATATAATAATAAAAATATTAACTAGTTAATTTTAGATCAATAAAATATAGAAAAATTAAATAATTAGACAACAACAAGAAATGATATAAGAAAAATTCTAAAGTCGCTAGTTTATTTATTAAAATCTAAATTATTAATAGAAAATATGTTCTCACACTTTTTTTCTCTTTTGCAAATGAAAATAAAAGTTATATCTAATATATAGCTCTTTTGAAGGAATGACCATGTCCTTTATGATACCGTATCAACATAGATATATATCATGTGGATACCATAAAATATTGAGGAGTCTTTTTGAAGGAATGAATCAGTCCTTTATGATACCCTGGCAGTATATGAATATATCGTGTAGGTATCATAGAGAACCGAAGAGTGTCTTTTTCCGAAGAAATGAACAAGTCCTTTATGATACTCTAGCAGTATATGAATATACTGTATCATAGAGGACCGAGGATTGTTTTTTTTTTCGGAAGAAATGAACCAGTACTCTATGATACCCTAGCAGTATATGAATATACTGCGTGGGTATCATAAAGGACTAAAGAGTGTTTTTTTCGAAGAAATTAATCAGTCCTCTATGATACCCTGGCAGTATATGAATATACCGTGTGGATATCAGAGGATTGAGGAGTGTTTTTTTCTCTCGAATAAATGAACCAGTCCTCTATGATGCCCTGGCAGTTATACCGTGTGGGTATCATAGATGTCCGAGGATTTTTTTTTTTTTTTTGAAGAAATAAACCAATCCTATATGATACCCTGATAGTATATGAATATACCGTGTGGGTATCATTGAGGACGGATGAGTGTTTTTTTTTTTTTAAAGAAATGAACCAATCCTCTATGATATCCTGGCAGTTTATGAATATACCGTGTGGGCATCATAGAGGATTGAGCAATGTTGGAATGAATTTGCTATCTACGATACCTTGTCAGTATATGATATACCAAGTTGGTATCATAAAGAACTCAATAGTTTCTTGAAAGAATGGACTGTCAGTCCTGTATGATACCATTTCAATATATGATATACCATGTGGGTATCATTGAAGACTGAGAAGCATTTTTTGAAGGAATGATCCAACGTTCTTTGATACCTTATCTGTATATAATATATACCATGTGGGTATCATAGAGTATTGAGTGTTTTTCTTGAAGGAATGAACTGACAGTCCCCTATGATACCATGTTAGTATATGGTATATACCACGTGGGTAGCATAGTATAATGCAATTGTATACTTCAACTACTATTGATTTGGTATACTAAATGCTAAAATATGCTGTTTTTTGAGATATAGAAAAAGAATAAAAAATATATATATCAGTTATCCTTCTTATTGATATAAAAAATAAAAATAAAGGAGCCAAAAGGTAGAATTAGATTATGAAAAAAAGAAAAAAAAAACAGGAACTAAAGAAAAAAAATTGAAAATAAAGGAGAAAAAAATAAAAATAAAGGAGCTGGAATTAAATATGGAATCATATTATGGTAAAAAGAAAATAAAAATAGTATGACTTGGGAAAGAAATAAATGAACAAAAGGGGGGAAAAAGAAAAAAAAATGAAGTAAAGAAGAAAAGAAGAGTAAGAAGTAGAGAAATAAAAAAGAAAATAAGAAAAAAGAGACAATTACCTACAAAAGCTACATTGGATAGAAAAGATAAATAGTTTTGGGGGTATGAAAGGGTAATTATTTTATATGTAGTGGACATTGATGTTCTTTCCCGGATAATTAATGAATTTGGTGCATTAAATGGCCATCTATAATACTCATATCACCTTGTGCCATTTTCATTTTTTTGTGCAGATTGCCCTTCAAAGGCATTGGTCTATAATTTTTGTCCCTCAAATTAGTGGTCTTTAATTTTTGTCTTTCGCCTAATACCTCGAGGTTCTGGGTTCGAATCTCAGCTCAGTAAAAAAAAAAAAAAAATCGTAAGGCAGAGGTTTGGATTTACAAGACAAAATTTTGCACAGGCAGAGTTTGAGGTAGAGTTTTGCATTCAAAACTCTGCCTTAGGCCTAACTTTGGCCCGAATAGGAATAATTTTGTTACGAAACTCTGCCTTGCGATTTGTTATTTTTTTTTTATTCAATCAGAATTCAAATTCCAAACCTCATAGTATTGGGTGAACGATAAAAATTAAGACTAGTGCCTTTGGAGGATAATCGTGAAATTAACCCTGACACTTTTTGCAACAACCTTGATGGCAACGTTACAAAAGAAGCTGGGCCGTGGGCCTATAGTTGTTAAATGTCGAAGTTAACACGAGTCCACATCTTGTAAATTTCCATTTTTTTGCACGGATTGCCCTTCTTTTGGGGTGGTTTTTAAATTTTGCCCCTTATATTTGTGTTCTTTAAGTTTTGCCCTTCACTTGGATACCTGAGGTTCTGGGTTCGAACCCCCGCTCAGGCATAAAATAAAAAAATAATTTTGCAAGGCAGGGCTAGGGGGAGTGTATGCCGGATCCGGCATACAATCCTTCAGGAAAAACTAAAGTTATGCCGGAGGGGGCAGACTTTGCTTTGAGACATAAATTTTATTTTTTTACTTTTCAAGGCAAACTTTTAATTATGCCTTAAGAAAAAGCTCCGCCTTATGGGACATACTTTTAGTTATGCCTTAACTAAAAGTGTGCCTCATAAAATATAACTAAAAGTATGTCCCATAAGGCGGAACTTTTCATTAAGGCAACATTAAAAGTTTGTCTTAAGGAAAAATTCTGCCTTATGAGGCATACTTTTGTTATGCCTTAATTAAAAGTCTGCCCCATAAGGCATAGTTCCTCGTGGAAAAGTTTTGCCCCATAAGGCATAACTAAAACTATGCCTTGAGGAAAAGTTATGCCCCCTCCGGCATAACTTTAGTTTTTCCTTAAGGACTTTATGCCGAATCCGGCATACAATCCTTAAGGAAAAACTAAAATTATGCCGGAGGGGGCAGACTTTGCTTTGAGACATATATTTTTTTTTTTTTACTTTTCAAGGCAAACTTTTAATTATGCCTTAAGGAAAAGTTCCGCCTTATGAGGCATACTTTTAGTTATGACTTAACTAAAAGTGTGCCCCATAAAATATAACTAAAAGTATGCCCCATAAGGCGGAACTTTTCATTAAGGCAACACTAAAAGTTTGCCTTAAGGAAAAATTCTGCCTCATGAGGCATACTTTTGGTTATGCCTTAATTAAAAGTCTGGCCCATAAGGCATAGTTCCTTATGGAAAAGTTTTGCCCCATAAGGCATAACTAAAACTATGGCTTGAGGAAAAGTTATGCTCCCTCCGGCATAACTTTAGTTTTTCCTTAAGGACTTTATGCCGGATCCGGCATACACTCCCTCCTGCCCTGCCTTGCGATTTTTTTTTTCAATTTTATGCCTGAGCGGGGGTTCGAACCCAGAATTAGGGCTGAGCATAAATACCGAAAACCGAAAAATCGAACCGAAACTTCAACAAACCGAACCGAACCGAACCGAACTAGTTTGGTGTCCACCGTCAAAAAACCAAAACCGAAATAGCCGAACCGAAGTTTGATAAAACCGAACCGAAAAACCGAATGCGCACCGAAATTTAATACATTACCCAAAAAATTAAAATAGTCCAGGCCCATTAAGTTTAAAGCCAGAAAAAATCCAATTGTAACAAGTCCTCTTTTGCATTTGTATCGTAACTAGGATGTGTCTTTAGAATTAATCTATGTCCTTTATGTGTTTTCTTAATTATTCTTACGGTATGTATATAACACCTAGTAATCCTATATCATGATTATAATTTTCTGTTCTTGTGTATCCTGTTTGTTTGATTTTGATTTCAATTTATCAGTTTTATGTTTTATTGCTTTTAAGAATACAAATTAGTGTTAATGGAATCGGTTCTCATATCATATCAAAAAAACTGAATTGAAAAAATCGAAACCGAACCGAACCGAACTTTAAAAAACCAAAACCGAAAGAATCGAACCGAACTTTAAAAAACCAAAACCAAAAGAACCGAACCGAACTAGTTTGGTTCGGTATTCGTTGTCCACCTTCAAAAAACCGAACCCGAAATAGCCAAACCGAAATTTGATAAAACTGAACCGAAAAACCGAACGCCCGCCCCTACCCAGAACCTCAGGTATCCAAGCTAAGGGCAAAACTTAAAGACCACAAATATGAGGGGCAAAATTTAAAGACCACCCCAAAAGAAGGGCAATTCGCAGAATTGCCCGTAAATTTCCAATGAATTGTAAAATACTAAAATTGACGCAGGGATGACTTCCAATTCTTATTCTTATGGGCAATTTGCACAGTTGTCCTTATTTGGGGTGCGGCGGGGGGTGGGGGAGGATCTTTAATTTTTTTCCTCTCGAATTGTTGGTCTTTACTTTTTTATCCGTCGCCTAAAATATCTCGAGATTATAAGTTCGAATCCCATCTCAATCAAAAAAATAAATAAAAAATCGCAAGGCAGAGTTTCGTAATAAAATTAGGCTTATTCAGGAAAAAGTTAGACTTTTAACTTTTGTAGAATTCCAGCAGAATAAAAAAAAAATTACCTTGCAAATTCTGCCATATTAGGTAGACTTTTCACGAAGCTTTGCCTTGAGAAATTGTATTCTTTTACTGAGCGGGGTTCGAACCCAGAACCTCGAGATATTTTCTATTACTTTTTTAAGCGAATAACAAAAATTAAAGACCAGCAATTTGAGGGCAAAAGTTAAAAGACCAGCGCCTTTGAGGGGCAAGTGTAAAAAACTGATTTCTTATGGTGTTATTGAAAGGAAATTTTGCATATTTTATTTCTTTCTCTTTTTCACACAATCGATTTGAGGTTAAAATATTATTACAGACTATGGTAATTTTGGCTCTAAAAGTTTAGACTATATTGGAGCTTTTTAATTTTTGAAAGGGCAAAGGTGTAAATATATCCCTTAACTTTGCGATTTAGAGTAGATATACCCCTCGTTACAAAAGTGACGTATATATACCCCTGCCGTTACAAAATGGTGTAAATATACCCCTGCCGTTACAAAATGGTGCAAATATACCCCTGCCGTTACAAAATGGTTCAAATATACCCTTTTGCTGACAGTTTTTTTTTTTTAAAAAATCATTTAGGTTATTTTTAAATTTTAAAAAATGCCACTTGAGTTTCAAAAAAAGTCTACCCATTTTTTTAGTAGACATATTTTTCTAAAATCACATAGTAATTTTTTTCTGATGAGTCGGGTCTAATTAGTTTAAAAAAATAGGTAGACTTACTTTTTTTTTTAAAGTCACAAAGATATTTTTTTAAATGAACCATACCCGACTCATAAAAAAAAAATTACTATGTGGCTTTAGAAAAATATTTCTACTAAAAAAATGGGTAGATTTTTTTTTTTTAAAAGTCATGTGATATTTTTTAATTAAAAAATAACCTAAATAATTTTTTAAAAAAGCTCTCGTCAACGAAAAGGGTATATTTGCACCATTTTGTAATGACAGGGGTATATTTACACTATTTTATAATGGCAGAGATATATACACATCACTTTTATAACGAGATATATATCTGCTCTAAATCTCAAAGTTAAAGGGTATATTTACACCTTTAGCCTTTTTGAAATTATAACAGCAAGTCCGCGACTGTCACACTCTCTCACGCTTACTCGTTGACTTTGTAGTCTAGAAATTTGTCATATTTAAAAGTGAATGGAACATGTTTTTATATTACAACAAGGTTTAATAAGTTCATTACTCCCTCCGTCTCATAATAAGTGATGTTACCTCAGTCAAAAACACGCATATTAAGAAATCAGTAATGCAATATTAAGTTTACTAAATTACCCCATATAATACAAATAAATTACTTTTTCATCTTGATTAGAGCATGCACAAGTTGTAATTCTTTTGACATTGAGAATCCAACAATACCAAGTTACTATGTCGCTTGTCCAATTATCATTTAGATGTTATTTTAATTTATCAGTTTTTATCTAAGGGTAGAGTTGAAAAAAATTAGCTAATTTATGTTTTGATTTGATAAGATGACACTTATTATGGGATAAATCTTTTTAGTTAGGGTGACACTTATTATAGGACGTAGGGAGCCGTAGTTACCGAGAAATTTCCAGTGCGACCTGCTTCAGCTTCAAGTCAACATCTATTTGTTTCTTTATTCCATATTATGTTGTCAAGAAAACATTTAAAATGGATATTGAGAGAGAGAAAAAGGTGGTACATAAAAACAAATGGATAAAGAGCAATAATTCAAGTTCAGTTGCAGCAAACAAATGAATACAAGAGAGAGCGGATTCAATGTTTAAATTTTGTGGGTTTAATCTTAAAATTTTTAATAGTGAATACATTAGATTTTAAAAGTTAAGGGTTCATATTTGCTATTATTATAATTTTAATTATTTTTCACACATAAATTTATGCTCCGCCTCGAAAGATGGGGGTTCAATTGAACCCCCACTTAATAGGCTAGATACGCCCCTTATACAAGATATGTATCTTATATATATATATATATATATACATTTCTAATTTAAAATTTAACCCAAATCTTAAATGAACTTTATTCAATTCAATTTTGTTTTCCACAATTACGAAACAAAAAGTATATACGGAACAATCTTAATTTCTACACATTGATGAAGTAATAGATACATATAATCAAATCATTTAAAAACTAACTACAAATAAATTTAGGTCACCGATATTGATCCATAAAAATCTTAAGAAATGATAAACATTTTACTATAATAGTCAACGAAGGGGAATGAATTTGTATAAATCAAATTCACTCCGTTAGCAAAATTTTAAGAGAAATTTACATAAATAGTGGTCCCATCAAAGTAATAGCAGGCAAATATTTTTTTTTCTTAATAATGTCTTATATAACATAAAATATACATTTATAATACTTAATAATGTATATTTTTAATATATATTTGATTAGCGGATATAATTATTTTAGCCGACTGGCCAAACGTGTAACAAACCCATACTTAAAGAAGTGAAAGATTATTATAAAGACTAAAATGAAAGGGAAAGGGATTAATAATTGGAGTCTTAATTGACGAATAGAAAAGCTGCTTTAGCGTGGCCAATCACAGTTAAAACTTTCTGACGCACTATCATATAGTACGTGACGACACTTCCAATTTTCTCCTCCATTTTCACATTTGATATCAAAATTTGGTCTTGAAATCTCTCACCCGCCACTTTACACTTTCAATTTTCCAACCCTTCATCCATTTATACAACAAAATTCATGTATGTATTGAGAGGGCAACAATTTTTGTGTCTAGAGAGAGGGTAATTTCAAGATCGCAGAAAAAAAAGGAGAAATGGCACCAATTGTGGGTTCAAAGCAAGCGGAACAACTGAAACAAGATGGGAATACTTATTTTTTAAAGAATCGGTTTGGGGCTGCAATAGATGCTTATACTGAGGTCTTTTTTTGTTAGTATTAGGTTAAATAAAGTACCCCCTTAATTTCATTTTGCTAATTTTTTTTTACTACTGAATGTTAATTTCTATAGGCAATTACATTGTGCCCTAATGTTCCGATTTATTGGACAAATCGAGCTTTGTGCCATCGCAAACGGGAGTATGTGCCCCCCCCCCCCCCCCCCCCCCCCCGGTCTTTTTTTTTTTTCCTATTTGTTTTTATTTTATTTTATGTTTATTTGTTAATGTGATTTGATGGTTTATAGTGACTGGAAAAGAGTGGAGGAAGATTGTAGAAAGGCTATTCAGCTGGATCATAATTCTGTAAAGGTGCATACTTTTGTGACATTTTAACACGCACACGTCTTTTTTCAATGTGGGGTTTTCATATAAGTGTTCTATTAATGTTGATATTTCCTTTGTTCTTTGGATGGACTTAGGCGTGTTTTGGCGTTGTTTCGCTAAATTTAGTTTGTTCTTCTCATGGATGTTAAAAACTCTTATGGTCATAACTAGTATGAAGAGAGAAACATGGAAATGTGAAATCTTAAACATTCTATCGGAGAATTCGTTTGCTGAGACAGCAGTTAACTTAATAGGATCACCACAGAAACAACTTAGGGTGTGTTTGGTGTGAAGGAAAATGTTTCCTATGGAAAATGTCTTCTCGGAAGACAAGTGAGTTTCTCACTTATTTTCTAGTGTTTGGTAAGTAAGCAAAAGAATATTATCCCAAGAGCATTTAATTTGTCAAGGGTGGGGATTAGAGGAGTTGGGTGGGTGGGGAGGAGACAATGATCTTGGAATGTCACTTATAGGAACTTGTTTTCCCTACTTTCATTAGGGAAGTCATTTTCCTCATTTTTAAGGAACTTGTTATCCTAGAGAAATTGTTTTCAAAACACTTTTACCAACCAAATATGACAAAATTGGAATTTTTTTGAAAACGTTTTCCTCCATACCAAACACACCCTAAATGTTGCTAATTCCTTTGTTCTTTGGATGGACTTAGGCGTATTTTGGCGTTTCCTTAAATGGAGTTTATTCTTCTCATGGGATAACTTATCCCACCTTTTATCTTATATAGAAGGGATTGGGTACCAAAGGAGTTATACCAATCAAACATGGGATAATTCCTTTCCCATGGGACTAATAATCCCATCCCATCCCTCCTACCAAACGACCCCTGATGGTTATAACTAGCATAAACAACAACAACAACATACCCAGTGAGATGAAGAGAGAAAAATGGATAAATGAGATCTTTAATGTTCTGCAGTTACCGTAATAGAATCACTGCAGAAACAATTAAAATATGGTATTCTTGGTATTTGCATGCAAAGACGTGCTGGAAGTTTTAATGATGTAAATTCTGGAGATTGTTGATTTGTTAACTGCTCCAAAGTATCAGTAAATTCAAAGGTTTTGAAGAAAAATTTAGGTAATCAGAGCATTCAGAAAATCAGAGATGGCTCTATGTTGGATACTTTTACAGAATCTTAGTTTCTTAACTGCTGAATTTATTGTCTTTCTAAGTCGGTGTAGCTAGTAGTTCTTTGTTCTGCAGATAATAACCTAAGTGTATTTCTGGGAGAACAGGCCCACTACTATCTTGGTCTTGCATTGCGACAAAAGGAACAGTATGCTGAAGGTGTGAGAGAATTGGTAAAGGTATAAACATCGTCTCTTACAGATGTTTAAATGTTTATCTTGCAAGTGCCCATACATCACGTTGGTACTTAACACTTTTGTGGCTGTGGCCCTCTGGTGTCTTATATTTATCCAAACAGCCTCTGTTTGTTTGTAAGTTTAGGCTGCAGCGCTAATTGTTTATGAAAATGATGACGTGACAAAGTAGGTATTTTTTTTTTCCTTTTAATTTGGTCATTCTTATATTTTCTTACTTTTGCTATTATAATTTCCTCTTTCATGGTCTTACTAAATTAACACGAATGCAATTCTGTAACTATAGACGTATTGCGGCTGCTATTGTCACTGCTCATTTCTCAATATTTTAAATATATGAAAGTTAGCAAGCCTGATTGTCAGGAAACAAATTTCTGAACCTTTTATTAATTCGTTTGTTTATTTTCTTAATCTGTATTTTCCATAAAAATGCCTTAGGTTCAAATCTTAACTAAAACTGATCTAATATCACCTATATGCTTTGAGCTAAGTAACCATGTGTAGTATCTCCAATGTGCCGTTTCTAGCTTGCTTCTGAGTTCTGAAGAACATCTTGGCCTTGTCCATGTATTCTTCTTCTTTGCTCTTTCAATAAAGTTTCTTTGTTAACCAACAATCTTACAGTAAACCTCAGGGATTAGCGCCAAAACAGTTTATTAAAAACCAACACTAGCATCTTCCATATGTGTGCATCATCTTAGTGGTGAACTATTCTAAAAGTGGTCTTTGAAGTTTTAGGAAAATAGATGTCAGGTGAGGTGCAAGAGATAAATGAACAGGTATTTATGCTAGGATTATCAGTTTAATATTCTTAGTTTGTGTTGATAATGATGGTGTCCAACTTGTGCGCACCTAGACTGCTCCACCGGGAACGTGCAACCTCCCACTAGCACAGATATCGAGTAACTCTTGTCCATCAAAGTTTAAGCATATGAAAAGAAATCATCCAGTGTTTTTGTTTGTTTTGGCTTTATATTTGTTTGTAACTATGATAGTTCTCTGATACATATTTTGGTGGGTATGTTGTTGTTGTTGTATAGTTCTCTGGATGACATATTTTGGAATTCACATGTTATGGAAACCCATTGTCAAAATATATCTTTTAGTTCAATGGAGTAGAGGTGAGCTTACTGGGAAAATGTTCGACTTGGTCCACATTTCTTTTTCAAGGGCGAGATCGTCGCAGCTTGAAGAATTGTTGATATTAAGGACGTTGTTTATATTCCTGGTTGATGACAAGTGAAGCTAGTGAATTATTACCTATTACCTACTCTGAATGAATGAATTCCTCAAGAAGTATTATCAGATAATTGTTGTGTAACTGTTGCTTTTGTGTGTAGCAAGATTATATGCTCGTTGTTGGTTGCTCTTACTAGTAGTAACTGGAAAGTGTAGTTCCAATACCGGGAGAAATCACGTAAAAGATCAACTGTTACCTTCTCAAAAAAAAAAAAAAATCACGTAAAAGATTTCAAGGCTAACACCGTGCTTAAGTGATTTTTTGAGTTCATTCAATCCACCAAATGTACACCAAACTACAACCTGAAGATTTCCTCATAGGTTGTAAGTATTCCTAAGGAACAACTTAAACCCGTGAAACAACTGAACTCCTGCATTGGAAGCCACTATTGTGTTGAATTCAAACCACTATTATGTTGAATTCAAATCTTGGCATTGGAAGCCCAACCATAATTCATGAACTATTCATGGCCACTGTTATGCTGGAAAAATGATTATCTTAATCTTTATTCTTAAGATTCCAGGGCCCAGGTGACATGATATATTTCGCAAAGGAGTTTTGGATGAATCTTTTTCTTTTCTTCTTTTTAGTTTGTACAAGTTCTGCAAACATGTTTTGGATAGATCTATCAATAATCATTTATTTTTATGACGAGCGTAGTTGGAACTATGCTTTCAGGGAAGTCTGTTTTGCTGAATTATGATACCGTCCCAATTTATGTGAATGTGTTTGATTGGGCATGAAGTTTAAGAATGAAGGAATTTTTTTTTGAAACTTGTGGTCTAAGATAAGTCATAGATATTTGTGTGGCTATAAATCATTTCAGTAAGGACAAAATGAGAATTTTAAAGTTAAATTGTTGCTAAATATAGAAAGGTGTCATTCTTTATGAGACTGATTAAAAAGGAAGGAGTGTCACATAAATTGGGACAGAGAGAGTAGTTGACATGATGATTTTAGGGAAGATTGTCCTGCTGAATTATGATACAGCTCTCTTTTGTGTATTCTGTTAGGCATTAGACCTTGGAAGAGGTGCGGATCCAGGAAGCTACATTGTTGAAGAGATTTGGGAAGAGCTTGCGAAAGCAAAATACATGGAGTGGGAGCATGAATCTACGAGGCGCTCCTGGGAGCTTCAGAACTTGAAGTAATTATATTTTTGTTACTTTTGTTGGATTGTTGTTCCGATTACACTGGTCGTCTCCCCGTTATTTTTCTTGTGTATGTGCCTCAGAGAATCCTGTGAGTTGGCTCTCAAGGAGAAGCATGTGCGTGATAGTTCTCAGACAGAAGGGCTCAAAGATGAAAGCTCAACATCTCTTTCGAAGCAACTGGAAGCTGTAGGCGAGGTTTTCATGAAAGCTGCAGAAGATGATACTCCAAGTGAGGTGAGCATTCGAGCATATAATCTTATTCATTTCTACCTTTCGTAAGCAAGTATGTTGTATTACCCTTTGACACTATTGGAAAATTCCTAGGTTCCTGATTACATGTGTTGTCAAATCACTCTTGATATTTTTCGCGACCCTGTCATTGCTCCCAGCGGGTTTACATACGAGCGGGCTGTTATCCTTGACCATTTGCGGAAGGTAACATTTGTTTCTCATCACCTTATGCAATTCATCTTTGTTTTCCATTTTATTTGTTTATTTATGTTCCTGAGCATGGCGATGTAGGTGGGCGAATTTGATCCAATTACGCGAGAACCACTTTATCCGTCCCAGTTGGTGCCAAATCTGGCTATAAAAGAAGCTGTTCGGGCATTTCTGGAAAGGCATGCCTGGGCATACAGAATAGAGTAAATTCTTCATTGGTATGATTGGTATGGTCTGATGCAAATGTCCTTGGCGGTGCTAGTGAAACCAGGAACAGAGCCAGAAGGGTGGGAGGACGCATCTTTCGGTGGAATCATCTGGCTAACAGCTTCCATTCTATATTAACATGATTTCCCGTACAAAATCATGTTAATCGCAGTTGTACAGTGTAGTACTTTTGTAATTGGCTCCTTGGTCTTCATTGATTGTACAGCAAACCATTACCAGCTTTTTGTATGATGTTACAGTGACACTGTTGATCAAACGAAACTATAGTTTTTTGATACACGATTCCTGCTGTTGTGTGAAGAAATTGACTAACTTAAACTAGCCAGTCGTCAATGAAGTGGGTTGAGAACCACTATATCTGAGATTCAAACCCCAGCGGAGGCAAAAATAGTTGGTGATTTCTTCCTATCTATCCAAACCTTGGACAGATTTTACCCTGTACTTGTGTTGGTGGAAGTCCGAAGGTAGTAGGTACCTCATGGAATTAATCGAAGTGCATGCAGGCTGGTTTGATCATCACGATTACTAAAACAAAAGCTGCATTTTCCCCTATAGTGTCTGTTATTAGCTCAACTTCAGACAGTAGACCCTCCATTCCTCATTTACTACAGTTTACTGATTGCAATAACGCCCTAAAGTCCTGAGTCTCTCATTTTACTTGACAAATCAAAATCCATGCAACATTGAGCAGTCTGCTTGCTCTATCTACCAAGTATTTACAGATGGTTATTAGAAATGTCAAATTCGACCCATGAAAAATATCATCCGCCCAACTCAGAGCCTGTTTGGATTGACTTATGCCTATAAGCTGCAAACAACTTATAAGCTAAAAAAAAATAAGTTGGAGTAGTCTAACTTATTTTTTTTGGGGCTTTAGATAAGCTAAGTCAAATGGGCAAAAAATTTTTTTTAGCTTATTTTAAGCACAAAATGACTTTAAGCTAGCCAGCCAAACATTCAAAAAAACTGAAAACAACTTACAAGCAACTTATAAGCCAATTCAAACGGGCTCTCATTCAAGTTTGGGCGAATTAAGAGGAGTATATATTCATGGGCAATTCGCACGAATGTCCTTATTTTGGGGTGGTCTTTAATTTTTGCCTCTCAAATTTGAAATCTTTAACTTTTGCCCTTCGCTAAAAATCCCTTGGTTTCAAATTCGTACCCTTTCTCAATCAAAAATAATAAAAAAAATTGCAAGGCAGAGTTTTGCATGCAAAATTCTGCCTCGCGAATCCAAATCTCTGTCTTGCGAAATTCCTTATTTTTTTTACTAAGCTGGGGTTCGAACCCATAACCTTAGGATATTAGGTGAAAGGCAAAAATTAAAGACCACCAATTTGAGGGGCAAAAATATTAAAGACCAGTGCTTTTGAAGGGCAATCCGTGTAAAAAAAAAAAGTATATTCATTGATGGGTTGTTTTGGGCATAAAGTCCAGTGAACATGTCTTGTAACAGTTTCTTTTTGATTAAAAAGAAAAAGCCAATTTTGATGTGTAAGCATAAACTGCTACCACAATAAATTAAAGACACAACACGTTTAAAAATGAACCGCAACAAGGAGACAAATGACACTTTTATTCTAGTTTTTCCACACGCAAGGAAATAGCCATATCACAAACTTTTTCAATGTATGAGATACCACCAATAAATACTAAAAAAAGAAACAACATTATATCCATGAATAGAAAGAACCATACAGCCCATCTCCATTAAAAATTTGCATACTCAAATAGTAGAAGTGCCACTAGTAAATAACAAAAAAATAGAGCGTCACTTGTAAATAAACAAAAATTAAAGCGTCATAAAGTCCCAGAATTTTGACCCTTTGCGTAACCCAACCCTCAAATGAGGGGCTATATGAACTTTACTAAGGGCACATTCACTTCCAGAAATACCCTATAGTCAAGTAGGTAAAGCCCAGCCAAAGAGCCAACAACTCTCCTCTTGAAAGGGCAAACATAATTAATTAAATATTGCCTTATCGGATCTCTTGAAAACACATTATCCATTCAACCCCCTTTTATGTCATTTAAATATTTCCTCCAGTTCAGTCAATTCAATGCGGTTATCCGCCACTTGTCTAGTCTCCTCTATCTGTTTTTCTAACTATCAAAGGCCAACCATATAAGCGGATGCAGATCCAAAATTTTAATTTAATAAATTTAATATTTAAGATTTTTAGTGCTGGAGTCGGTATTTTTTTTTTAAAATTATGGGTTCAATTCTATTTTTTCGTTAAAATCTATGCGTTTTTACATAAAAATCTATACTCCTTGTAAAAATTACTGAATTTGAATGAATCTTGTACCGAAACACTAAATATATCCTTGCATATAAGGTGTACAATTACACCATAAAAGAATGTAGCTAATCAATTTTACATATGAACATGTCGAGATTATCTCACTTGAAAGTTATTTTTCAAATTTTGCGATACATTAAAACCTCAATAGGAAAAGGTTGATTTTTGTCTATGTCATCCTCGTTACAAGGAAAAGGTTGATTGTTCTGATTGAATTACGAACATTGTTTCCATGCCCAAGATACAAGAACGTATTCCCGTATTAACTAAAATAACATGTATAATAAAACCATAAAATCGATCTCTCCGAATCCTGCCTCGTCAAACTGCCAATATTTTATTTGTTTTGCAAATTGTGATCAGCAGCCCAATTTGGAATTGGATTTTCCATGTTGTCAACGGAGCTTCTCTGATCACTGAATTAAAATCGAAAAATCCATACTCCCCATATCTAACGGCTGTCCAATCATGAGATGTTGCACGTGAAATCCTAGCTATACAATGCACACAATGTGCATTTTTCGCGTTACACTTTGTCAATAAACAATAACAATTCACAGCTACACTTTACCCTTTTGATGTGGACATAAAACGATCTCTCATAATTTTAACTAATTGATTCACTTCTTTCATTTCGATTTTTATGATGCTCTTCTAATTTATTAACTAAAAGGTTTAAACAATAAGCTAAGTTAGTAATTATATATTGATTTCTTGTGTTACAAAAACATGGTCGATTCAGAAGCATTTTCTTTTCTCCTTATAATGGTAAAGATGGCATGTTGGTAAATCATCCACCTATATAATTGTTCATGTACGAGCAAGACTTGGCAGCTACAATACCTCTATTTCGTTTCTTTAAACGAAATTTCAATTTAATTTAATTTAATTTCATCGAACTATTTAATTTAAACACATAATTTCTTTTATCGAACTGATTAACTTTTCAATCACTACTTTCATGTTTTCATTCACTACCCTGTACTATAAACAGGGGAGGAGTCAGAGTATTACTTGCGGGTTTTTTTTAGATCTTAAATCTGTATAAATATTTTAATTGTGAACCCAACAACTAAGATGAATTACAAGTTTGATGATAATTCAGAACCCATAAACTTCAAATATTGGTTTTGCCTCAAAGTATAAAGTACAAAGGACAAACCAAATAATTTTATAAATTAAATTTCATGTTTAATCAAACACAAGTAATATAAATGAAACAGAAAATACATAAATAGTAGATGAATCTATTACTGTATACCAAAATTTGTTTTTTTTACTTCCAAAAATTTGATTAATTTCTATTTGCTGCTATCTCTTGCCATCATCTAGTACGAGTTATCGCGGGAAACAACACAGAGTCGTTAACGGCGGTAGCGTAAAACCCAACAGTCCGGCACTTTACACCATTCATCTCCTTTGATGGCGTTAACCACGCTGCCGGCATAATGTTAGTTGTCCTTTTATACGAACCAAACCATTTATTCTGCATGAACCTATTTTTCCTCCATGGAGGAAAAGTAAGGCCTCTATTTTTCAACGATCGTCTCGAAGCATCGCTCATTACTCTCAGTATCAGCTTTAGCTCTTCGCTTTTACCAACAAAAACACTCGGTAAGGACTGTAATAACCCTTCGTATTGACACGTAGGCCTCGCGATCTCGAATTCGGCACGGAAATCGAGATCGATGAAGTAACGAGTGATGATCTGATTGGTGGAATCTGATTTTACTATGTCAATAAACTCGTAATTTCCAGCAGCAAGACCACCTGAACTCTCCCATTTCGTCTTGCAAATCGCGGCATTGTAACCGAAATTCCTAAGGTACGCCATTACATTCCTCTGAAGCATTGATTTATTCGATTTAATGCAGGAGAACATATCCAATGCTTTAGCAACTCTTGATACAATCACATTACGAAACAAATCAATGTCACTGCAAAAAACAGGGCTCGGCATTTCTTCACATATTGATACATCAGGCTCAGAATCTGAATCATTTTTCGGAGTTTCGTCTTGGCCATTTTTATCAGTATAACCGAAAACGAGATCGGAGAAACTAGGAGAAGCCACGTCATCATCGGCGTGAGCACTGTGTTCGCTACCACTGCTGAAGTAACCGATTTCTCGATGTTTCTCATCAGTACGGCCAATGATTCGAGCCTTCATGCTATCGTCTAAGGGGTCAGTAACTCTCTTCATTCTGCTAAAACCAGACATTTTTTTTTTTTTGAAGTTTTAGTACTAAAGCTCAGAGAAAAAAATGTTTGATGGTTTGGGGTTTAATAGAGGCTAACTATTGAATTATTGAAATGAGAATATTCGAATAAAACTGGAATTAGAAATAGGAATTGAGGAGTGAATAATGCTTATATAGTCTTGGATTTTGAAGTATTTAAAGAAGGCCTTTAAAAAAACAGGGGAATGAGTCGTATCCTATAAGATTAGCACGAGAATAGCACGTGACACAAGTTTATTGGGAGGTTAATTGAGTGCTTAGTATAGTTAGAAGATAAGTGGTAGGGGCCTAGGGGGTACTATACATATGCCTCTTCAAAAATTCGAAAAGGTAAAGACAAAAAGAATAATTGGAATAATTGATTGCTGCATGGAATTGGATAGAGATTGAAAAACGTGTTTTTTAGATAACTAACAGGTCCATTCAGAGCTTATAATTTATAAACTAATTGGAAATAACTATTAAGATTATTGGTGTAATAGACGAATTGAAAGAAGAAACGTTTACCATGAATAAACGTGAATGTAATCATAAGGAAATTTTTAAATAAACAAAGAATCCAAAGTTTCTTTTCCTCTTATAATAACAATTTGTCAATAAAACTAGAATGAGGATCGTATATTATGATTCGAAATAGTGACGATGCCAAAGAATTGAGAAAACATTTGTGGAATAGTTATATGTCATGGTATATGGCTGGTTTAATTTATATTGAATGGAAAGTCGTTATGACTTGGGTTACAAGAAACTGAGCTGGCAAATCTTGAGCTAATTAGGAAATACATTTGCCTTTTGTCCTTTGAATATAAAACTACGAAGGAAATCTGGATCCACAATGGTAATGCAATAAAGCGACCATTCGAACCTCGATACCAAACTTTGCACTCAAGCAAGGTTGCACAGTTGCCACATAAGCATTACGTTACAAGTGTAGCCTTAATGACTGAAGTTAAAGTTGGCCTTGGGATAAATCTAAATGTATAATTAATGAAAATTATACCTTATTTAGAGGTGTCATAGGCCTCATTTGTTTGCACTTAATGGAGGTCTGAATCTGAATGGTTCAGACCTTAGGCCATTAAGTGCATTTGTTTAAATTAAGATCTAAGCACTTATTAGGTCTGAATATGTCTTAATTATTAAGATCTTAAATCAAGTCTTAATATCATTAAGAGGTATTTTTGTATGGATAATTTTTACCACCAGCCCCACCCCTACTCTACACCCAACCATCCATCCCCGCCCCCACCACCCTACCCCCACTCCCCAACACCTCACCTTTACCCCCACCACCAACCCTAACCCCAACCCACCCCCACCCCCACGCCACCCCAGCTCTAACCCCACCCACTACCCATTCATCCCCACCCTATCCCCAACCTACCCCACACCCCAAGCCTCTACCATATCCTCCACCCCCACCCCAAAACTACTCACCTAGCCTTACCCACCACCACTACAAAGCATCTCCACCATTGCTAGCGCAAATATATTTTTCATTTTTTATCAAATAATATTTTATTTTATTAAATTTGTTTTTATTTTCTAATATTTAGTTACTTTTTTATTTGGATTATATATTTAATATGTTTAAATAAATACGTTATGCACATTCAGATGTTGAAAAACAAACAGTCTTAATCATTCAGTGTTCAGAACTAGAGACAACATCTTAACCATTCAGATGTGCATTCAGATTCAGACGTCTTAATCTTAATGAAAACAAATGAGGCCATAGTCTCTTCCGCTTAATTGACCAATTAGTTACACTTTTTCTGTTTTTTTTTTTTACAAATAAATGTCATAGATGCCTTCTTTCACTTAATAGTGTATTTGATCTTAATTTACGCAAATTTCCCTTTTTACGTTGCTGTTTAAATTTTGACCTTATTTTAAAAAGTTATGCAAAAAATAACTCTTAGAAAATTATTTTTTTGGACAAATTTAGACTTGGGTCTAACTTTTGCTCATATATTGGTAAACCTTACGAATAAACATTAGATTGTAGTTTAATATTTATGCAATGATTAACAAAATTTTAGACTGTAACCTAACGTTTCTTTTAAAATTTTCAATTTGTTCAAAAGAAACTTTTAGACCATGATCGAAAAGGTCCATGTGTTATAAGAAGAAAAATAAAAATAAAAAAATCATTCACTAAATAACTTACTCAAAAGGAGATAACAGGCGAAAATATCACGAATTTGCTGCTTGCTTTTACTCATTACTTCATGCATGTACCGTGATTCCACTAAAACTGGCCCATATAACTAGCTACTAGGCCGTGATTACTTGGGCCGAAACTCTGCTCAAATCAAACTGGCCTTAAATCATTATTTTGCGCGGATTTGTCTTCAAACGCGTTGGTCTTTAATTTTTGTCCCTCAAATTGCAGGTCTTTAATTTTTTCCATTCTCCTAAAAAAGTGGCAGAAAATACTCCGAGGTTTTGGGTTCAAACCCCGGCTCAATAAAAAAAAAAAAATTGCAAGGCAAGGTTTCGCGAAAGTTAGGCCTTGTAAGGCATATCTTTTGTAGTTCTAAGTTATACCTAAGGCAAAAGTTATGCTAAACAAGGGATAAACTTTTATATAGAAACTGTGCTTATGATTTTTATTTTTTTTACTCTCTTGGGATTCTACAGAAGTTAAAGTCTAACTTTTGCAACTTTTGCTCGAATAGGCATAATTTTATATGAAATTCTGCCTTACGAATTTTTTTTTTATACTCTGCTGGGGTTTGAACCCAGAATCTCAAGAATATTTTCAGCCACTTAAAGTGTCGAAGGGTAAAAATTAAAGACCAGCAATTTGAAGGACAAAAATTAAGGACCACCCCTGACTAAGGGCATTTGTGGGGATGACCCGCCTAAATCCGCAATATGCTAACGTTCAGTTTCATTCGAAGCCCATTAAGGAGATTCCATAATTCTGAGATTGACTCATTAACGTCAGAAAATTGTCATTCAAACATGAAGTGAACAGATAGCCACTTTAACTATTCCTATTTAAGGTACAGCTAAAGTTCATAAGTTTTTGTAAGATTAGTGGTGTCAAAATTACTTTAGACTCATAAGTTAGAAGTTTGCTTTAAACATATGGCAAGCCAAATTTCAAACAAAATGTCTAAAGTTTGGCTTTGAATTCTTTTTTTTGTCTGAAGTTTTTATTTGAGACTTTTTGCTGAATTTTTGTCTGTAATTGGCTGCTGCTCTTTGTTCGTTTTTCAACTCCACGTTTCGGTTAAATGTACATGACTTACATGGTTTTAAGGAAGGAACATTACGAAACCGACACAAAAATTAAGTATTCATCTTATTACTTTCGCATATGTATTATTTATTTTCCAAGAATGAATTATAGCTCCTTGGTATCACATATTGGAGCACAGAAAAAGTTAAAAGGAAGAAACTTAATTTTGAAAAAAAAAAAAAAAAAAAGAACTCTCCACCAACACGACTACTTAAAGTTACGAATCTTGTCATCATTAAAATAAAAATGCTTAATTTTGCTTGCTTTGTTCTGTACACGTACTTGACAAGGCATAGACCCAACATTTTATGACACACACACAAGTATATTCGAGTATTCGACAGATACACACACAGAGTCCATGAAGGAACATTGTATAATTTTTTACTTCTGATTTCTGTTTCTTTTGCTGGTAGACAATGGCTACACTTGATTTAATATCACATTACTTATTTGCTTTTCAACCACACCTATATTTTCTTTTTTGGGGTGTTTCTTTTCTTTTTGTTTATATATATTGGCGTAGCAATTAGGTTCCTTATAGACTACAGTAATGCATTGACACCCAATTCTTCTCAAGCCTGTTTGTGATATGTACGGATAATGTGTAAAAATAATGCACAAGTTTGTTTTATATACTGATAATGTACAAGAAAATCTGTTCAATCATATCAATTAAACTAACTACTGATAACTAAAATAATAAGCATTTATTGTTACCGGCAAAAAAAATAAGTTGTTACAATGACTTGAACTACAATAATGATGTAGATTATAGTATTCAATTTCGGTCTATATAAATATTTAAATTAATAAGAGCAATTAACTCGCAAGCTCGTGTGATGTACTATTTGGTTACGATAGAAATGAAAGGGATTGAAATAAACGAGAAATCAATAATAAGTAAGTAATATATAATTATATACTACTGGGATTAGATGTGTCAAACTGCAAGATATTCTTAGAACATTGTTCTATTTTTTTATTTTTTTTTACCCCCTTTTTGAAGGATCTATAGTGTTTTTCACACTTCTGCTCTAGGGTGATATAGATTTGAACATTGTTCTAGTCTTCGTTTTTGGTTAAAGGAGATTGTACATTATTGATTAGTTTGCTTAGCTGTAAAAATAATTCTATTACCGTATCAATATTTAAATAAGTGTAGCTGTTTCATGATAATAAGAGGAATTTGCCATAATATTGTCGTAATATAAATCTTAAATGTAGTGCTCTATAATCATGAATCTTATAAGGGTTTGATAATATTTTTCAAACAAATTGATACAATTCCACACGATTATTCTAAATGGCTCGACAAAACTCGACCTTATTAATTACTAAAATACCAAAAACATGACAAATCAAGATTTTCAGTATGATGAGTACAAAAATATATACTGGAAAAAAAAAGTACAAAAATATATATCAAATAAATACTGGTGGTCCAATACTCCCTTTTTTTGTCATCGTCTAAATTAAAACTCCTATGCTATATAAAAAGAATATGGTTGTTCATTCCGGTTCCCACCTTTTCAATCGGTTGATGAATTGAACTTGATTTTTATTTGATGGATTACGTAATTGTCTTTCTTGTTAATTTGTATTTAAGCACAATGTTAGCACTGAACTAGTACTTTTTCATTCATAAATCCACATATAACACACCTAGTCTAGATATATATAAACACAGTTACATAACTAATTAAGATCACGGAGCGCTTTATACAAATTTGATGTTTATAGCCAATGGCTCACGCAAAAATTTGTATAAGGAAATTCTGAAGCGTCAAAATTACAACACTAGCGGGCACTAATGACGATATTAGGCACGACAAGCATGAATCATGCATGATGACTCTAATGGAAGTAGCAAAACCAGGAATTTTGCTAGCACTAAGGATTTAAGATTTAATGTAGACCTAAAACATAACTTTTAACCTATATATGCAATACTATTTTGTATGTATACAGTACAATTTCTGATAAAAGGTGTTCAATTAACCACCCTTTAGTGTATATAGCTACGCCACTGCCTAATGGTGTTTTTAGCATTTTAATCATCATGCACATTGATAATAAATCTCTCGTATAATTTGCTGTAGAAACTTGAAAATGAATTGTTCGCAAGGAACTTGTGCTGGTCAAAGACAATGACTGAGGCTATAAATGAGAAAAATAATACTGCAAGAAAAAGGCTACGAAATAGTTGAGACTAGAGCGTCCTATTAATGACATAAATGCCTGGCAAAATAGATAGTCAAATATTGCTAAAATCAAATGTCTAAGAGATCCAATAGTAGCTCAATTATTGACCTAAATTAGAGCATCAAGTGACTAGCAGCAGTTTATAGTGTTAGATATCATCCTATTGCATAGCAATGGAGGTTTCAATGACCAGCTAATTATCGGTATTAATTAGGTCGGGCAGTCGGTGTCATACAGTGTTTGAACGTTGACCAAAAAAAAAAAAAAGAAAAAGAGACCCCATAAAATAGGAAATTTCATGTATCCACGTTTTCTAGTAGTAATATTTATTATGTCATCAACTACTACTGTAATTATGCTCATGCAGCTATAAATACTCCCTCCGTCCATGCTTTGCTTGTTCATTTTGATTTGGCACACCCAAGTACCAAATAAAATGATAATTTTATTAAATCAATCTTAATTATTATATGTTGAAAATGAATTGGAAATAATTATGATATTTAATAATAAGGGTAAAATAGATATAACATGATAAATTATCTCTTTATTTTTTAAATTGGACAAGTAAAAATAAACATCTATTTTTAGTATAGTGGACAAGTAAAAATAGACAGGGTGAGTACTTTTTAAACTACCGATATAGTTTAACCACTTATAACATGTTATTATCATATTTTAACATTCGATACTTGCGATGATAGGCCATGGAATTGGGTTTAAACAACAACCTATGTTAATATACGATAATAATTCAGTTAATAGTCACGGAGATAAATTTAGGATTTGAAGTTTACGGGTTTTAGATTCAAGCCCTTTAAGATTACTCGGTTCAAATCAATAACTTATATATATGATTTTTTTTTTAAGAAATTAAATACAGGATTTCGACAAAAGTTACTAAGTTCTGTCAAATCCGTACCTTCTACTCTACCTCAATGCACTTCTACGCAGTCTAGTACTCCCTCCGTCTATTTTTACTTGTCATGTATACTAAATATAGTTGTCTATTTTTACTTGTCCAGTTTGAAAAATCAAGAGATAATTTACCATTTCTTACCTATTTTACCCTTATCATTAAGTATTGGGTTGGAGAGTTCAAGGAATTTTTAGTGGCTGCACAATTTTTTAAAGTATGTTTTGTTGATTTCAATGATTAGTTTAATTAGCAATAATTAGGGGTGATATATTAAAATTGTCATTCTATTTTTAGCCCCTCAATAGGCGTGCAAGTCAATACATGACAAGTAAAAATGAACGGAGGGAGTATTTGCAAAATATTAGTGAGAAGCAATTTTTGCTTGAAAAGGATGCCTAACCACATGCATCTATTGCAAATCCATTTACCTTTTTCTTTTTTCTCTTTTTTTTTTTTTTCTTCTAAAATCTTATTCTCCCACTGCATTTGCTAATTGCTAGGCTGGTAGTATGATTGGAAATGACTAGGAGTTGTGAATCTGTGACCAATTTGTTGTTAAAAGATCCCTATAAAGACCTATTTAATTACAGATCATTAATTCATCCCCGCTAGCAATTTTGAAAACCAAGAAGAGAGGAGAAATGTTTTTTGGCTTTGAAGAATTTAATTTGCGTCAAATAAGTTAATTAAGGAATAGAACACTACGTGTCAAGAGGTTTTCTATTCTCAAAATTCGAATATTACATGACCTCTAAAAAAAGTTTCTTCAAATTTGGTAGATTCAATTAAGCTACTAAAAGATTAGTCAAATATACGGAAAGGAAAAAACAACCTCATGTACAACCCATGCTAGAAAGTTGTCAGCCTAAGCATAAGATATTACTATTAACTACTGAAAATAGCGAGCTTTTACTAGCCTATAACTACACTTTAATACTCCCTATTTATATACTACATTTTAAATAAAAAAAAAAAGGCAACATCATCCAAGTAATGCTTTACCTACTAAATATCTTTACAAATTATATTTTTCTTGGAATCAAAAAATTGTGTAGTCCTCACATTCACCTTTCATCCTATGAAGCTTCTACATGTGACTTTAGTTTTTTTCCTTGTTCTCATTTTTGCTCTCATTTATTTTTTAAGACAATCCACTAGGCCCTTTATAATTGGTGCTATTACTTATTCTCACTTTTACCATCATTTTTTTCTTATGATACCCCACTTGGGCCTTTGTAATTGGTCAATATTATAGTGACTTCTTGTGAATATTTTTTGCTCCTTATTTAATTATTTTTTACTCCTTTATCTCAAAATATTTGTTACATTTCGCTTCTCAGGGTCAAATTACATAAACTTTAACAAATATTTTAAGACTCTTTTCACTATATTGATAGGAGAATTGCAATTTATAGTATTTTCAGTATATTTTTCGAATATCTAAGTTTTAATTTTAAAATATTTTATTAATCTAACTCAATTTAGCTTTGAAATTAGTCAAATTGCCTTTATATTTTGGGATGGAGAGAATATATTATTTGTCCTAATATGTTTTGGTAAAATTGGGGTAATTTTGGAGCCAAATTTTATTTTACAACTGAAGTGTTTATTAGGTATTACAATATCTTATATCCTTAAAACGTCCAATATTTTGCTTCTTTAGTGAGCTCACATACGCTTATTATCCTAAAATTCTTTTTCAATACAGTTTTAAAATATTTTACTTTATTAATGTACTTTAATTATTATTTATTAATCTTCTTGTAGGATCGCTAGGTTGATTTGTGTAAAGATTCTAAATTAAGGCTATATTATTGCAGTATAGATTTGAAGTTATTGGGATTTTTTTGTTGTGTTAGATGAATCTAGAGAAGAAAACGTGAGTTTTTTTAATACATGTGAAAATAAAATACATTATTAATTTCTTAAATGAGTTTAAGTTTAGCGCACAATGAGTTAGACGCAGGGCGGAGCTAGAGTGGCGACGATAGTTTCGATTGGATCTGGTAATTTATGTTCACAAACTTTGTATTTGTCTATAAATTATTAATTTAATATGAAATAATTTAAAAATTAGAATTCAGAACTCATAAACTCCAAATCCCGGCTCTGCATCTGAATTGAAATAATTTTATTAACAATGAAAGTTAAAATGTTAAGAGTTTGGCACGGGCCTCACGATATATATATATATAGACACACACACACACACACACACACTTCAAATCATAGATCTGTCTCTGAACATTACAATTTTTTGTTTGGTTCCCTACTAGGTGTCCGGTACTCACATTGAGACCCGACTGATTTCTGAATATTTTATATACATATAAACCTAAATATTATTGTACATTAACTTGAAGTTATGTCGATATAGGAATACATATAAGTTCAAATCCTAGATTTATCTCTAAACATTACCTTTTTTTTATTTTCACCTAGAGTTCGATACCTTTAATTGGGTCTGACTAAGTTCGAATTTACGTCCGAAAATCTCACATTAGGAGTAAAACGCTCCTTAACAAAGGAGACTTCATACCCTAAAATCCAATCCACAACCTCCAATTAAAGTTAAAGAAATACTTACCGCTCTGCCACAATCTTCATTGGTCTTTAAACATTACCATCATTCTTATGGTAAAACGTGGTGTTACTTTTTTTCTTTTTTTTTCTTTTTTTCCCCCCTCCCATTTTAGGAGGATTAATAGTGTTTTCACACTTCCTCTCCAGTGTGACTCGAACCCAGGACCTACCGATCGTGGGTGGAGGTGCTTAACCACTGAGCCATCCCTCACTTGTCAAACGTGGTGTTACTTGTGGTTGGCATCCGAAGACAAGATTTTCAATTATATTACTTGCAAGATTGAATCTGTGGCCAGGACTTGGCAACTATGGCTGGCAGAACGGAGCTAGCCTTTTGGTTGCAAATTCCGCCTAATTTAATAGCTTCAGTTTAAGATTTATATTCATATTAAAATTTTATTGATTATATATAATTATCAATTTAAAATTCAGTAACTTTAAAAAATTATAATTTCAAACTCATCAATTGCAAATTTTGACTTTGATTCTTATTATTGGCCGGCATTGCTGCTGCAATTTTTGAGGCATGACAGTGTCAAATGTCAATCGCTGACCCATTTCCCCACTACAGCCCAAATGTCTAACAAATAATTTGGTTTGGCCACATCACATATCTATGACAATGTATTAATTCGAGGTTTCACCACGTTTGTTAATAAGAGATTCATCGACAAGACTAGATACATTTAGTACTATGTAACATCCTATTCAAAGGGTCAATTGATATTTGGTAGCTTTTATAAATTTATTTTTAATTTTATATTTTTCTTATCATTCTTTTTCAATTTTTTATACATAAGAAATTAGAAAACAATACCTAAGAAATCTTTCAAGGTTATCTTCTACTATTAATGTACGTAAATGACTATGTTTACATATACTTCCTCCTATTCTAAGAATCGCATACTCATCTCAAGGAGATTTGCTTTTGTAATCCCTTAGTGGTCGTTTGGTTTAAGGTATAATATGGGTTATGCCGGTATTAATTTTTATATCACGTTTGGTATAAGATATAGATTTATTCCGGGATTATTTTATACCTTGTACCAAACGTGGTATAAAAATTAGTGCTGGAATAACTCAACTTATACCTTCTTAACCCACTTATACTGGTATTATTTTATACCATCTTTCAGATGGTATAAAATAATACCAACAGATGGTATAAATTAGTCCCGGGATTGTAATCGCGGGACTATTTTGACCTCAAACCAAACGACCACTTATAGTATTTGTTATTTTAGTTATACACAAGAAATTTTTGTACGATAATTTTTCTCTATTCAAATTATATATAAGCAGACATAGGAGATCATTTCCTGTTCACGAAAACATGCGTGTGCTTGTTTGTTTTCTTTTATTAATGGTAATTCAAGACATATTATCTTGGAAGTATTGCATGAATAAAATAGGAGATCCTGTCATCTTTAGTAGCAGCATTAATTCAATTACTTTTTAAACTCTTTAATACATCTCTGATATAATACTGTAGTAATGGAATAGAACGAAATAAAATTGCAGATCCAATAATCTGGCAGAAAGCTTGGAGCTTGGAAATGCAGCTAATGCATAAAAAATTGAGGTAAAAATCATTTACCCTTCCCAACTTTGCTTTAAAAAACAAACTCTCCCCTCAACTTTAAACAATAGACATTCTCCCCTAAGCTGCATAGTTGAGGGGGGAGTTTGATTTTTAAAGCAAAGTTGGGGAGGATAAATGATATTTACCCTAAAAAAATGCCCATCTAAACTTCGCAAAGTAATTCATGATCAGGATTGATGTACGTGGATAATCAAAGTTAAGTTATATCACAATGAAAGACCTTTAAATTCAGAATGAATATATCTTATTTACATCACAAACCTAACTAGCAAGGGCGGAGCTAGGGGCGCAGGGGTGTATCCAAATTTCTTCTCTAGAAAATTAAATTATACACATACATATAATTTAGGGAAAAGGGTAAAAAATACCCCTCTACTTTGGGAAAAGGGTTAAAAATATCCTCCATTACAAATTTGGGTCGAAAATATCCCTCCCGTCATTAAAGTTTTCGAATATACTCATGTCTTAACGGAAATATCCAACATAACCCGATTTCATTTTTAAACCCGCTCCTGTGCCTAGTGGCTCTAGATGTAGGACTCGGGAACAAGTTGGTCGCATATGGGTTTTTTATGTAGTTGGGTCGGGTTTAAATGGTACAACACAACAAGAAGCCCAGTAGAATCTCACCATGTGGGGTCTGGTCGGGTTTAAATGGTGCGGGTTTAAAATGAAATGGGGTTATTTTGGGGAATTTGAGAATTTCCGTTAAGATAGGGGTATATTTGAAAACTTTAATGACAGGAGGGGTATTTTTGACCCAAATTTTTGTTGGGTTTACTTGATAGGTTGAATGGGAAATGAAGGGAAAATGAGTTGTTCCCTCTTGCTTTATGAAATAAGCATTTGTCCCTCATTAGTAGTGGAAAGAAAAGCTCTCCTACTTAGAAGTAGAAGCACTCCTTCTTCTTGTTAAAGGGTTAAGAAGAGGGTCTCCCCTCGCACCGTCGTCATCGCTCGATTCGGATTCGGTCAAATGATTTGATTGATTGATAATCTTTTTTGACCAAATTTCGCGACCCGTTTCTTTCCCGGATTAATTTAAAATTTAACTCCATTTTTTTACACTGTAATTTTTCTGAAAGGTTGCAAGCCTTTTCTGAAAGGTTGCAAACCTTTTACCAAACGGTGCTTCAATGACTATATATTTTCGTTGATCCTCAGAATTTTCACTTACGAAATTTTCTGATATTCTTCTTCTTCTTCTTCTTCTTCTTCTTCTTCTTCTTCTTCTTCTTCTTCTTCTTCTTCTTCTTCTTCTTTCTCCGCACTTCTTAAAAACTCTCCTATGATATACTACCTTCGAGTGGTTCGTCGTCATCAGAATTTGCTGTACCGCTATTTTGCTGAGTAAATCATTCTATCATGGGAGGAAAGATTTCAATACCTCAGGTACATTGACGGGAATAATTTCCTTAAGGACACACTGTGTATTCAGTGGGCTCGATTTGATTTTCCATATAATTTAACATACTATTCATATCATTTTTCAGTTTCTATTAATTTCGTTTTCTACAGTTTTGCAGAAACTGGACAGATTCTGCTTTTTGTTTCAGGAATTATTCTAAGTTACTGTTTCAAAGTATTTTTTGCAATACAGAATTAATAATAATTTGTAACGGAGGATATTTTTAGCCCCTTTCCCAAAGTAGAGGGGCATTTTTGACCCTTTTCCCTAAAATTTAATTATCTTTTATGTATATTATAGATGTTGAATTCCTTTAATTTCTTTGTGAGTTTAACTTTTTTAATATTTTGTATATCTTATATAATTTATTCGTGTGTTTTAGTTTTTTGTATTTTGTATATTTTTTTATAGTTTGATTTGGAGTTAGACAGAGAATTGATTGATCGACTCTTTCCTTAATATATTGCACAACGTATGCCACACTTCTAGGGAATTTGACGCATAATTAGTCTTGGATTGTCAAAGGGACATCAATTAATCCTTATAGTCTTGGATTGTCAAAGTGACATGCAAAGTTAAAACGACTCATTGGCCCTTAGTGTACTGAAACTTCTTACATCGTCACATAAAATTCACTATTAACGCGCGAAATAAATGTCTAGTTATGCCATATTGGAAGAGATGTTTGAAGAAGACTCGAATTCATGTTTTTCATTGCATTTCTAAGAAATGGAGTTGAGTAATTGGTATTAAAAGTACTATGATATACTATATTATTACTATTATTATAATTAGTATGAATATGCAAACCCGACATTATCCGATTTAACCGGAGAAGTTGGAATTAGCGCAACGATTGACCTGTCCAAAACACGTTTAAGGAAAAAACACGTTTAAGGATTCTTACAAAATTATAATTCTGGGATGATTTGATAATTTATGTATAAACTTGCTCATGAGCTAAACCAGTGCATTGTAGCAGTCCTCCTTGTACTCTCTCGAATTTTATGGGAAGGTGTTGTTGTGTTAAACTAGTTTAAAGAGATTCTTAACATAAAGTAATAGTATTTTTTTAATCAAGCTCTTATGGTTTTTTTGAAACTCATACCATTAAAAGTACGGAAAAGGGCCAAAATTATCCCTGAACTTTGAAAAATAGTTCATCAATACCCTTCGTTATACTTTAGGGCCAATTATACCCTTACCGTTATACTATGGGGTCAATTATACCCTTATGTCTAACAGCTGCCACGTGGCATCATCTCAGCCCTTCAAAATTATTTTCCCCTTAAATAATTTTTTACCCACTAAAATAACCCAACCCGACCCGAATTTTTTTTTTTCCAGCCAAACTGATACGGATCCAACCCAATACCCCTTGGCTGGAAGGAAAAAAAAAATCGGGTCGGGTTTGGTTATTTTAGTGGATAAAAAATTATTTGAGGAGAAAATAATTTTGAAGGGCTGGGATGATGCCACGTGACAGCTGTTAGACATAAGGGTATAATTGACTCCATAGTATAACAGTAAGGGTATAATTGGCCCTAAAGTATAACGAAGGGTATGAATGAACTATTTCCCAAAGTTCAGGGGTAATTTTGGCCTTTTTCCGTTAAAAGCATCACTATACTTTATATGTATCGTTTTTTTTTTCCTTATCAATTTTCACTGTGTTACCCTGTTCACACGCCTTAATTCCTCTGTTGAACGAAGTTTCACATGACCCATCATCACGACTTTAGGATAATTTGGAGATTAGCTATCTGCCACCCATACCATTCAATTATTTATAGCTATCGAAAATTGAGTCAAATCCACTTTACCCCTTAACATCGAGGGGTTGGGAAACAATACCCCTCCACATGTTGAATGAGAATGATAATTCCCTCTATGCAATAATTTCCGGCGAGCTCTTTCTTTTTTTGAATTAAGATCTTATTTTTAGAATTAAAATACGAAAATATATACCTATTATTTATTAGATATAAGTTCATATATTTGCATAAGCATAAGCACTCAAACTAAATGTATAGTTATTTCATGTAACCAAGCATTTTTTTCATAACTCTCAAAGAATTGCTTATATGAATATAATTAGAAAAACATTCCATATAGGATAAAAATCGGACTGATTTTGTTTTTTTTTAAAAAATTGTCATCTGCTTGGCTCATCCGAGTGATTTTGAAAATAGTAAAAAAATGTACGTAAATAATCAATTTTATTTAAAATGTATCTTAGAAGATGGATTACTACTACACAAACTATTAATTACTTTTTTATGTTCTTTTTATACTAACATTATTATGCCACAGTTATTAATGAACTTATCCTAAAAATATCTTTCTTGAACAGAACTCATGGTTCCACGTTAGAAATTCATAATCTGAAAATCATTTAGAAAGTATCCAGTTGAGAATTTGAGGATTATGGAAGAAATTATTGGTTATATGAAATCGATCGGCGTTTTATTTGAGTGCTTATGTTTATGCAAGTATATAAGCAGTTTATATATATAGATAAGAGAGATATTTTCGTATTTAGTTCGAGAAATTAAAAAGAGAAAAATTTCACCGAAAAATATTGCATAAAGGGGTTACCCTTCCCATTCAACATATGGAGGGGGTATTGTTCCTAACCCTTAAATGTTAATGGTGTAAAGTGGAATTGACTCCCAAAAATCCACATGCTTCTTTTTTTTGTTAACATCTCCAAGCTATCGGTAATGGCAGTAAATTGACTCGCAGATAGGGGTGTTTATCGGTCAGTTCGGTTCGATTTTGTGTATTACCGATTTGGTTTATCAGTTTTGGGTTTGTAAATATTCTAAACCAAAACCAAACTGATAAGATATTCGTTAACGGTTTTCGATTTATCGGTTTTTGATCTTTAACGGTTCGGTTTTTGGTTTAACAATAAAAAATGCTCCGCTAGTTTTTTTTGTTTTTTTGTTTTTTTGCTTTCTCTTGTTTTCATATGTTCATATATACATTGCCTTAATTGATAAAGTCTACACAAATCACAAGACAAAAAACATAAAATGCACTGTAGCAATCTTTCAAAAACAAAACAAGGGCAATTCACATTTCATAAACAAGGCCAACCCCATTTGTTCATTTGAGAAGTGAGAAGAGGCAAAGACAAAAGCATCGCAAGCCCTAGTTTCGTATGAGAATTGAGACTTTGACGAATGAGCGTGCATGCGATAAGTGATTTAGAAATAGGTCCGTATTTAAAAATTAAAATTTAAAGCCACTATATATAATTAGGGATAAAAACGTAATTTTAATATAAGCTTATTGGCTTATCGGTTTAACCATTAACTAAATCCTTAAAACCGAACCGATAACCCAATAAAAAAAATTACAAAACCGTTTATTAATCGTTAACCCAATAACCCGATATCGTTAAACCAATAACGTTTTTCTTCGTTCGATTTATCAGTTAAATCGATTTTTGCACACCCCTACTCGCAAATGGGCAAAAACTGCAAGTGGGGCCCTATGTCATTACCTTGTTATCTCCATACTGTCTCGCCGAACTATTGATTATGATACCAGTTGTCAGGTCAAAATTAACCTAAAAATACTCTTTCATATTATGACATTGTCTGTTTTGGGACAAGTATGCACAGATTTCCATAAAGGATCTCACACCATTGAAGTATCACTTCCTATTATATGAAGCTTTGTCTTCTTATGAATTCAATGTGGACTTTATTTGTACACCAATAAATATTTAACTGAGCACAAAATTTAAAATAGGAAGAGCAACAAAATTTGGAACTTATAATATTCTCTCCTGTTCACTTTACTTGTCATCTTTATTAAAAAAAAAAAAATAGTCCAAAATAGTTATCATTTTAAAAATCAAGATATAACTACCTACTTCCTTCGTATCAAATTGAGATCAATGAATAAATAAGATTAATTTAGTCAAATTACTCTCGTAGTTAATGTTTTCTTAAGAAATATGCAAATCAAAACATGATAAGTAAAATGAACCGGAGCAAGCATAAATAAAATTATAAAATTTTTAAATTTGAATTTGAATTATATCTAAAATATATTTTTTTTAAAATAAGTTTTTATAGTTGAAGTTTCCGCATTAAACTTCTCCTTCCTACACACTGCCGGTTGAATTCTTCTGAACTAAATAAATACTGTAGTTCTACTCCAATAAACAAAAATGGACAAGTGAGGGATGGCTAAGTGGTTAAGCACCTCCACCCACGACCGGTAGGTCCTGGGTTCGAGTCACACTGGAGGGGAAGTGTGGAAACACTATAAATCCTCCTAAAATGGGAGGGGAAAAAAAAAAAAAAAAAAAACAAAAATGTCAGACAAAAACTTTTCCTTTTCGCCTATTTAATACAGTTTCTCCCATACCACCAACAATAATACCAAACACCTTCAATTTCTCTTTCTCCCACTATAACTACACGTTTATAAAATCACAAGGCAAAAATTAGCCTTAACTGAAGCTCATTCTTGTGAAAATTCATCTTAATTTCTACTTTCATGGATAAAGACTACTTCTCTAATGGTGGAATTCAACCACCCTTACATTTTGAACCCAAAATTCCATTAAACTCCTTACATTCACCTCAGGAACTAAATTCAGATTACATTGTGGATACCCATTGGGACAATAATTCTACAGATCAATACACCCATTTTGATTCAGCTTTGAGTTCTATGTTCTCATCTCCAGTACCCACCAATTCTTTAAATTCCAACGATAGCCATAGTTCATCACTACGTGAATTGATTGGGAAATTGGGCTCAATTTGTAATTCTCCTTCACCCCAATTCACTTATGATAATAGTAGTATTAATAACTGTGATTCTACTAGAACTTCATGTTATACTACACCCTTAAACTCTCCTCCAAAATTACACATAAAAGATAAATTACCCAATTCAGGGAATTCAGTTCTTATGAATGCTCCCCCATTTTCTTGTTTTCATACCCTTAGTTTCAATGGCAGGAGTCAAGTTGGGCTAAACAATGAAGAATCGTGTTATGGATCTGTTACTGGGCTTAATGGGAGAGGAAATTTGCATAGAAAATTGAGTAGCCCTTCTCTTATACAAAACAAAAATGCAGGCAAAACCCACGTGGAAATTTTGAAGTTGGGCAAAATTTCAGGTCCTAATGCCAATTCTAATGAAGAATGCTCTGTTTCTAAGCAAGTAAAAAATGTGTTGAATTCTAGGAAAAGAAAAGCAGTTTCAAAAGGGGAAGGAAAAAATTATGAAACTGAGGATGGTAAAAGGGATAAGAGATCAAATTCAACAGAAGGTAATGGGCGCAAAAATGCAAGTGTCAAAATGGAGGAACAAAAGGATAGTGAAAGTGATGAAGCTGAGAAAGGAGCAAAAGAAAATCAAAAGATTTCTGAGCCACAAAAGGATTATATTCATGTTAGAGCAAGAAGGGGTCAAGCTACTGATAGCCATAGTTTAGCTGAAAGAGTAAGCCTCTAAACTTCTTGATAATATTTCTGGTTTGTGTTAAGAGTTATGTGATCACTTTTATTTTACTTAATTATATTTTTAACACGTTTTTAGGGGCAAGTTTGATTCGTTTTCATGGGCCAAGTAGTCCACTCTGATATCATGTTGAATTATGTGACTATCTCACTTTTTTATAACAGTAGTTTAGGGGCCAGCTAGCACGTATCTCGACTAATTTCACGAGATACTTGCAACCTCTCACCAGCATAGGTACAAAATTACTTTATCCACCAACATTTGGACAGATAAAAAGAAATCACCATAATTTAAACCTGAAATCTCACACAAGTGATCACCTCATCTAAAAATTCAAAGTTAGAGAGAGCACGCTTTTATTAACTTGATTATACGTATAACAACGGTTTGAAGGCCAAATTTTCATCTGTAACAGTGTTTAACTATCGCCTTGTTTGCCACTTGATTAGGTTCGTCGAGAGAAAATCAGTCAAAGAATGCAGTTTCTGCAAGATCTTGTACCAGGCTGTAATAAGGTTTGTCCAGTTGCTACATTAGTTTCTTCAATTTTTTCTTTTAGTTTTCTCTTTGGCCACATGCAAGATTAAGTTTTTAGCTGCCATCTCAAGTCCAATTCTAACCTAGATGAACAATTTTTACTAGGTGACTGGAAAAGCACTGATGCTCGATGAAATTATAAACTATGTCCAGTCGCTCCAACGCCAAGTTGAGGTAATTCAAGATTTTGATGAAGCACACTGTGAAAATAGCCCATGACATGTCTCTTGGTTCTTCTTCTAATTGATCTATATTGCAACATTTTGTAGTTCTTGTCCATGAAGTTGGCTTCAGTTAACCCAAGAATGAATTTTCAGATAGATAATCTCCTTCCCAAGAATGTGAGTGATTTGATAATATATCAGTGAATGGCTTCACTGTAACATTTATTGTACATTCTAATGGAATTTCTTGGGGTTATTTTTCTTTCTTCCAGATATGTCAACCAAATGGCTCTTTGCACCAACATGTGTTCCCATTAGATGGATTTGGTGAAAATCTTACTCAGGTAAATAAACCCGTTTACCCACTCGTCAGTTCTATGAATCCTTACTGACAATGTCGCTCTATTTCAGCTCATTTCATTCAATGGCATATAAAAATAAAAAGTACTAGAAGTTCAATATTTTCTACTGGCATTTTCTGATTGAGTTCATTTTTCCAGCTTCCTACAATATGTGAGGAAGACCTCCAAAGCATTGTCCAGATGGGATTTAACCAGAACTCTAACCAGGATCTGATATTGCAGTCACAAACATTCCCTGGTAAGAAAAGGGGAAGCTATTAGTAGTATTTTTTTTCTTGGGGGAGTGGGTGTGGGGGGGTATGATTTGACTTGACACAACTATTAAGGAACCAAAAATAGAATGACAGTTTTACTATATCACTCATTGAATATAATGAAGGCAATGTTTTAGAAAATGCATTGATAAATGGATATAGCAAATAATAAGAGTAAATTAGGAACTAAGTATTAAATTCTGTCTTGCTTTTCTAAATTTGATAGGTAAAAGTGGTCATCTATTTTTAGTACAGAGGGCAAGTAAAAATGGACGGAGGGAGTATTATGTGTGCTAAAAACAAGTATAGATAGCGGCCACTTATACTATGAATTTCAACTTGTGATTAATATATTTGTTTCTTCTTATGCAGTGCCTAATTCTGAGTCTCACATGAAAATTGATATGTAATGACCATCCATTTATCCACGGGACCACAATTTAAGGCCCCACAGGAGAAAGAGCCTGCTGTATATAAGCATAGATATTTAGTTTAATCTGATTCAGAAATTGCTAATTAACAAGATTAGGAGGAGGATTAAGGGGTTTATTTCACACTTATTGTAATCTACAATTTGTTTGAACATTCTAATTTTTGCTTTTGTTTCGATATAGTCTTTGCTGTATAATTTAGGAACTAAGTCATCTTGGGTGCATGATGTTATAGCACCTCATGTAAGATATATTTCTCTGTAAAGCAATGAAAGATGGAGATCCTATTACAAGCTTTAATTATTCAAATAATTTGCCCATTAGTGTTCTTTTGGGTAAATCAAATCAATTGACAAGATATATCCCAAATCTTCCAAAAGATTTTGCTTATGGTTGGCGTCAAATTAAACAGGATTAAATCAGAAATTTTCCAACCATTTATGATTATTTAGTTATGTTGTAACCAGCTGTATGAGTGGCCTTCTTAGCTCAAAAGTTTCATAATGAATCATCTAGTTAGTTACTAACTCTAAGGGTCGTTTGGTAGCTTATTAGGATTATTCAGGTATTAGTAATGCATGTATTAGTGATGCAGCTATTAGTAATGTAGGTATTAGTTATGCAGGTATTAATAATACAAGTATTAGTTATGCATAAATTATTTCTTTGGATGTTGGTTTGTTATATTAAAAGTTAATAAATATTGTATACTTCTTAAAATTAATTTGTTTACAATTAAATTAAGATGTTATTTATTTGAAAAATATTAAAATATTATATTAAGAAAATGTATAAAAATATGGTTTAGAAAAGGAAAGTATTTAAGTGGGGAATGATAAGAGTAATATTGTCATTTCAACTTTTTATTCATGTATTAGTTATTCCGTCTTCTATCCCGCATAAAATAATACATAGATTCCTTCATAATTTATACATGTATTTATACATGTATTAGTTATGCGAGTTTCTAAATTGCAAACCAAACGTCGTATTAATTTTATACATGAATAACCTATTCCTAACTAGCTTCCAAACGCGGTATAATGATGCATAAATTAATACATGAATAAGATGTCTCTTTAATTACTAGCTAACAAACATGGTATAAGTTGATGCAAAAATTAATACATGAATAACTTGTCTCTTATCCAGCTACCAAACGACCCCTAAGTAATTAGTTTGAGATGGGAGTCAACCATGTTGACACATCTGTTTTTAATAATGGTGGCACTCGAGTCAGTAGCGGAGTCAAAATTTTCACATTAAAATATAAAGAAGTAAACGCATGAAAGACGTTGAGGAGATTCTTACATAGGACATATACCTAAAAATCTGTTCACCTATTTACAAGGTAATTTTCCAGCGAAAAAATGTTAATTGATACCGTTTAAACAAGGGTGGGTTTGTCACTTGTCTGAGTCATCTTGAGTGCACTTCAATTATTTCACAGGATATCTGTTGTCTTTCACCGTCATAAATATAAGATAGCTTCACTCCACTGATACTTAAATAAGAGAAGAAATCACCTTAGCTTTTGTTTAATTTTTTTTTTTTTTTTGCTGAAATTTGTACTCTGAAGCGATCGTTCACAATTTTCATTCATTTTATTGACTGGCCCACACCCTTGGGAGCCGTTATAACACATTTTCTTAGGGGATAATTCTCAATAGATTAACCAGAAAGAGAAGCGTCTGTTATTCTGTTTTACAGTGATAAAAAGTCCAATTAAACAAAAGAAGCCGTAAACTCCCTTACAAACTTTCTTAATAAAAATATAATTATAGTGTGAGGGACATAAAAAAAACAGGTTGGCAATTGGCCAGATTCTGACCAGACCCAATGAATCAGAGGACTTTAATTTTCCAACTAATTCAAAATAGTTAAATGAACAAGAGAAGGGTTAACTGGAGTAGTGGAATTCAGGTATGGAAAGATACCATAGGAAAAGATAGATTAAAGATTAATCATTTGATGGAAGAAGGTTAGTGAAAATATTTCTGCTTTGCAGCCTTATCTTATTTTAATAAAAAAGATTCTTTCATAATGATCTTCTTTCTCTTATTCCTCTTTTGTTTTCTATTGTTAAAATAAGTTATAAAATCACACAATATTTTGCTAATTATATATCTTCAAGATATTAAGGCCGACAAACTTGTCCCCAGCCACAAAAAAATGGATTTTCTTCAAGTAAAATTGTCAATCTAATGCTCTATTATTAGGGTTATTTGGATCTGTGTTCACACTCTTAACTTTATCAAGCTTAGATTACTGTATTAAGGTAATATTCATGAATATTTTCCAGGCAGGACTTGGATGTCTTGTTCTTAGTCTAACGTAATTTTCCTCAGCTGAATATAAGACAAATGATAACATGTGTGCTTTCTTATTTTCCATTTTTTTTAAAATCTAAAATTCAGATGATTTCATATTCTAGCAGTAAGAACAAATCAGGAATGAATTGAATTGGCCAGTAAAACACATTTGAGGCAGAATTATTGAAGTCATATGTCAAAAAGATTAGTAATGAGTGTGTTAGTATTTCGTGCCAACTAATTCAAAATCTGAATCCATCTTTGTCAAAATATTTTTCACACATATTATGGAGTGTTCACATCTCGGTAAATTTTTTGAATTTACGAAAAAATGAGTGAAATTTGTTGACGAGAAGAAAGAGCTAGCTTGAAGCCTAATGTCTCCTCCTGTAACACTCCTTGGTAAATATATATATATATATAGATTTGAGCAAAAGCGATTAAGTTTCTGTAAATTCGCAGACAACACTCAGGAATTTGAATTAGCCACTGCTAGCTAAACATACCAAAAGGTTATTACAATTAGAGTCTAGCATTAATTACCGGTTAGACGGTGTTCGAAAAAGAGATAAAAAGCAAACTCTCATAAGTTTTTTCACGAAGATCAGAAAGCAAAAAGAACAAAGTTACTGGTTATTGCCTCAGTGGTGTTTTGCTTCGAACCAAATCCTTCAGCTTATATAAAGAAGATCTTTAGTCAATTTGAGGCAGATTTCTCCGCGAGGACTTTTTTTGTTCATGCGACTCAGAGGTGGATCTAAGATTTCAAGTTACTATGTTCTGAATTATAATATTTGTATTTAACGGGTATTGAATAGATTTTTTTATGCAGAGTCTGGTCAAACTAGAGTTTAGTCAAAACCGTAAATTTAACTGCAAATCCGCTCCTAGGTGTGTCGGTGCCCATTGACAAGGTATACCATTACTTACTAAAAGATACTTAATTGGCTACCTTACAATGTATACATAGAGTGATAGAGATAAGTGTGTGCTTTGTATGCAGATGAGTTAGATAAGTGAAAATGGAAAGAACTGTGACTAAGATAAAAAAGTATGTTTAGAGGAGAAATTCTTTGCTGCACGTTTCTAACTCTAAACTAATTTGGCAATTGACTTGTTGGTAACTGAAAATTGGTACAGCTATTCTTGAACAAATGTCCAAGCAAATTGCAATATGAACCGAGTCAATAGATTTCAACATGTTGCCTACAAATATGGATTTAAAAAGATTTTTAAGTTAAAAGGTTAGGAGTATCACGCATCAACTGTTTTTTCTGTGACAACAGGTGCGACTTTGTATAAATATATATTTCAGAAAAAGTTACAGTTATGCGGCATATTGTTGGTATGTAAATAAAGTCTTGACATTTGTAGCGTAAAAAAAATAAAAACCTACTAATATAAGGTGAAGTGATCCTAAATAGTGTGAGAATTTTTAGAAAAAACGTGTAGGCCTAACATAAAGTGTACAATATCACATTATGTTAAGAGTAACTTTGAATCATTTAACCCAACAATTCTGGTTTTGCAACATACAAAAGCTTCTAAAAGATAAATGAACACATAAAAAAACTATTCAATATATGTGTCTAAGGCGATTAAAACAAGAGCGTCCCTTTTGCCAGTACACACAATCCACTTTTGATGGGATGATGTGAAGTTTCAAAACAACAATTGAAATAGATAGTCCCTGTTGATACCAGATCTATTTTTATCTCCCGATTTTTAATTTATTGACCCATTTCTTGGATTAAAGTCTTGCAATTATATTTGAAAATGAACTAGTTATATAAAGTCAACATAAAAATCAGTGGTTGCCTACCATTGTTTTTGTAAAGTGCTAGTAAAGTCCCAAATGATGCATCGGACATACATGTGAATAACCTTGTTATTTATCAGTCCTTCAAAGTGCTTTTTATTTCATTGTCACAATCATATGCCAAACTCTGATAATGGTTTTCATACAAAGCGGAAAGCTTAGAGCCTCAGCCAAAGATTAAAGTGAAATATGACAAGCAAAAAAGAAGTGAAGTCTTTATCAAGAAAAGAATGTCTAGACAGATTGAGGTGAATAGACACTGACGCAAATTTAATGGCTTTTTGTAGGACATACTTAGGTTAGGATTCAAAACTACAAACTGAATCACCAAATAGTTGGTCTCCCCAATCGCCATTTTGCATCCTATGATATGAAATTCACTTTAAGTTTATGGTCACCTGATCCTTCATACACTTAGTAAAGATTCAACAAATCTTGAAAGTAGAGAGGGCAACTAAACTCAGTTTTCGAGGATCCAATAACATAGAAGTTATGGAGTGCATAAGCCCTTTAGAGATAGGGGCGACTTTCTTATTATAGAAATTGTGAATGATCAAGTAAGGGTCAACAACCTGCTTGTTATTGATATTGATCTAGAATGCAAATTATATATGAGAAAACATACTTGAACTTCAAAATCATAGTGTATAAGAAGCTTGAACTTCAAAATCATAGTGTATAAGAAGAAAAGAATTTCCGCATTTTTAGTCACTTTTCAACAATTTTCTGTCTAAATTGTTGACCACCACTTTCAGTGGTGATAGCAACAAGTACGGTCAAATTGACCGCACTTGATATACATGCATATGTATATACATAAATGTTTACGAGTATAGCCGCACTCATTGATTTTAAATCTTGATCCTGTTGTTGCTTGTTAGTACAAGTTGATACGTGATATTGCCAACTACACATGTAAAAATACATTCTCTAATTTAAGAGTGTGGCGAGCCTTCGGTGAAAAGGAGGGGGGTGGATGGATGATCAAAATTCAAAACTTAGGATCTATTGATTTACCAACCAGTAGCAAAGAGCAATTATAGTGCGCAGCTAATAAGATAGCGTAGTTGGAAGTGCATTTGGGTGGAATATTCTTTATATTTGATTGATCTTTAGTTAGGATGCCCTTGTCTCAGTCAACATCTATTCTCTCTTTTTCACAGAAAAAGTTGTTAGCATTCGATCATGGTCATGTTTCCTCACTTGATATAGGACAAGTTATACATTACTTACAAGTTTGGCAAAGAGGAGCTTGTACCAAAGCTGGGGATTTTGGGCATCTTTAACTCCACTAATTTATAGTGACAAAAGAATGATACTCATCCAATGCCAAGGGCCACACTAAGTTCTAGCTCTAGTTTGATAAACCAAGTTAGAATATTCTCTTCACAGCCCTTGGAATTGCTTGAAACTGGCACAAAAAACCTATGAAGATAATATCAGTTTTAATCGCAGTTAAGTAGTGTGAACCTTACCCTTTCTTAAAAGGTAAGTAGAACAAAATTTGCAACACATGGAAGTTCACAACAAAAAAATTGAGAAAGTCAAAGATTTGTGAATAAAAATCAACATATGCTGCTCGGACTAACATTCCACTATATAAAAGGAAATCAAATATTTGCAAAAACCAACGACCAAATAACTAAGGCAGAATACATAAATAGGCCCTCAAACTTGGCCTCAGCCGACAAGTATGCCCTCCAACTTTTAAGTGTGCACAAGTAGGCACCTCAACATGTATAAAATTGAACAAGTAAAACACGAATGCTCATGTAGCACGGATGTGGCACCTCCAAAATTTATATGTCACGTCAGTTCCACGTCAACATTTGTGTTTACTTGTTCAACTTTATACAAGTTGAGATGCATACTTGTGCACGCCCAAATTTGGAGGGCATACTTGCCAAATGAGGCCAAGTTTGAGGACTTATTTATGTATTATGCCAATAACTAATCTCCAGATATCGGAATAATACTTGTGATGTCCAAACAGGCTACATAAACGATGCTGGAAAATACAAATCTTTATAGTTGAAAAAATATTCCAAAATTTCTTGTGGGTCATTGAAATAAACGCAGCACCAATTCAGCCAGCATATCATGTTGACTTGGTGTATTTGGCCAAAAAGAATAAGAATAAACTGCAAGTAATGAAGGCCCAAAACAAAATCCAGACATTAATGTCAACTCATGGCAAGATTAAAGAATACTGCATATAGAAAAATATCCTCACAAACCAAGTTGATTAACAGGTAGAAAGAAAACACATAAATTAGTCTCAAAAATTGAAGAGGTACAAATTAAGCAGCTCCACCAGCTCCAGACTTGCCCTTCTTCTTTTGTAGTTTCTTCATATAGAACTCAAGTTCTTTGCCCTCCAAGATATACCTGACAATTGCAATCAAATATCATGATTTAATTCTAACACATGCAAAAACATATCACACCAGGCTTGGGCCGAGAAGCAGGGCTGTGAATACTGTACTTACCCATCAGCTCTGCCACACTGACCGGGCCGAGATGAGATGCAGGCCAAGAGTCTACCAGAACTAAATTGTTCTTCAAGGTGAGAATCAAGTTTGCGATCCGCCTGGCGCTTCTCAATTTTTCGTAGTACATGGTTGCTCTTCTTAGTTTCCTCAGCAGCAGCAGCACCTTCTCCCTCCTGCCATGTGTCAACCAAAAGTAACCATCAGCATATACGGGAAAGAAGGAAGCCATTGCTATAGGACATTCAAATTCTCAACATATAGAAATGTGGGGATACTTCTATAGTAGTTGAATAAATTAGTTGCTGGAGTTGAATAGTTGTAGGTAAAGCGAATAAGCTGGCTTTTGAAAATTAGGAAAAATAGCTTTATTTAGATATAGCAGAATGTGGCTGAGCAGAGATTAAACTATATATAAGACAGTCTTTGCTGCATCATTAGATGTCAAGAGAATCCTCAATCAGACCTAATTATTACTTCACTCATACATTTTTATTTTCTATCTTTATCTATTCTTTCTCAATCTTGGGCAAGTTATTTCTGATCAAAACAGGAAATCATGTCCAAACACCAAAAAATGTCAAAGCAGTCATAGATCATGGTCACCAGTAATAATTCGCATGGCATGATGAATTATGATTGGATAATAATATAGAAAGAGCTGTGGAAGCCACATAGTAAAGAATCAACAACTACTAGTCAATTGATGTTAACAAAGTATGGAAGAGTAAGATAACAAAATTTGGCTACCTCAGCAGTTTCCTTCTTAGCAGCAGCCCCCTTCTTCTTCCTACCAATGTCAACACCGTAGTGCTGAAGGTACCACTGTTTAAAGGGTGCTGCATCAACCTGAACAATTGCACTCTTGACTAGAGTCTGTGTGCGAACAAGTTCATTGTTCGAGGCATTGTAGACGACATCAAGGATACGGGTCTTACGGGTGGTTGCCTCACTACCCCATGAATAGTTTCCTGTATCTAATCTCAGTGCCCTCCATTTAACATTGCCACCACGAACACGGATTCGTCTGACGGTCTTGTTACTTGAGATTTTAGTATTAGCAGGTTGACGGCCGAGCTCGTACCTTTAACAATAAGAAAAATGGATTCACACAAAATCAGCAGTCCAATCAATCTTTCCATTACAACATCACAAAACATAGTATATTTTCAACAGATTTCTCAACATCGGCTATGCTAACGATATTCTTTTATAGCAGCCATTTTGTTGCAAGTATTTTATGTCCTTTATTTTCACTCCTATCTTAATCATCAATTGAATTTATACAAATGTAGATTAATACTGTTTCATTATCTTAGTTAATCGAATAATTATTCCTGGGATTCAGGGTAGCTCACTTGATGAGAGCTCCCGAACCTCCACCATGTAGGTGGGGGTTCGATGAGGAAAGAGTGCAACAACAACAATAATAACAACATAACCAGTGTAATCCCACAAAGTGAGGTCTGGGTAGAGTGTACGCAGACCTTACCAAGGTAGGGAGCCTGTTTCCGAAAGACCCTCGGCTCAAGAAAAGTATAACAAAGAAGGTCAGACAAGAATTGATGGAAGTAAAGAAAAGTAAGCATCATGAAGAAAAGTCACAGAAATCGAAGAGCTGTCGATAGTCCGTATGAAGAAAAGTAACAGTAACTGCGGCAAACTTACACGATAAACATGAGGAGAAAGAGCAAGTGATATAAATAGCAATCACTAATATAATTACAACTTATTCATTTGAAACAATGACTAAGATAACGAAGAATCTGACTCATTCCCAGAAATGAAGTCATTTTCTAGTGTTTGCTGCATTTTCCACCAAAATGATAAACAACTTCCTCACTTACACATTGAAGTCATTTCTCTTTACTACAATCCCAACATTTACTCCATATAAGTTGATCCATCTTTATATTTCAAAAAAGTTTGTTATTTGCTGACATTAATACCAATCTTTAATTAATACTCTTCAGGAAATATTTTCCACACCTAGGAAACCGCTTATTTCACTGAAATACAATTTCTTTCCTATCAAACACATCCTAAAGAGACAGAGACGTACATTTATATGGACAAGTTATGAGTATGTGTGTTCATATACAATATGCTTACAAGCAGCATTTTGCTAACATTGATATCAATCTCTAATTAATACTTATACTCTTCCAGGAAATATTTTCCACTCACCAACCTAACACCACAGGTAACTGCTTATTTCATTCCTACCAAACACATCCTAAGCAGATAAAGACGTACATTACATGGACTAATTACGAGAATGTGTGTGTTCATATACAATATGTTTACAAGTAGCATTTTGCTAAGTGTTCTGTGTATTTTAAACAATACGCAATTAGTATACATAACCATGTCACATACACCTGATCGATATGAGTACGATTAAAGGATAACAAAGGATCCATGTAACATTAGATAAGAGACAGATATTTATGCTAAAGAAAAAAAGTAATATAACTAACTTTCTCTTCTTTCTCCAAGCTTTCTTCTTGCCACCAGTGGCACGTCTTTTGTGCATAGAGTCACGTGAGATACCTTCACATCCATAAATAAACCAGTAAAATTAATATAATCGCCTGGTTTTTTTTTCCAATCAAACATGAAATTAGTGTAATGAAATAAGGAAGTAGAGGGAAACAGCATTCATACCCATGGTTACTGAAAGCTAAGCCGCAAAGAAACACTCCCTCACACCACTCTAATCTTCCACTTTGAACGGAGAGCGCTAAAACCCTAATAACATTTTGAATGGACAAGACTAGGCCTTAATGATTTGGGTTGGGTTGGGCTGAAGATGTCACTTTTGGGCTTTTCATTCTTGGGTTGGGATCTTGCATCTCCATTCAATACAATAGTCGTTTATATCATATGTTTTGACTTGGGCGATTCGCACGAATGTCCTATCTTGGGGTGGTCTTTATTTTTGTCCTTCAAATCGCAGGTCTTTAATTTTTTCCATTCAACACTTTAAGTAATAAAAAAGTGGCAGCAAATATTTCTGACATTGGAAAAACAAAAAAAGAAATTAAAATTCATGATCTAATTTCTCAAGGCAAGGTTTCATAGAAATCTTGGCCGAATTGGCATGGTTTTTATAAACTTATGTCGAGCGAATTAGTTAGTACACAACTTATGCCGGATAACTTAATTTCTACAAAAGAATGTCGGACAAGGAATACTTTCTGTGTAACCGAATAGGCATAATTTCTATGGAACCTCACCTTGCAAACTTGGTTTTTTTTTTTTTTACTCTGCTGCGAATCGAATATAGAATCTCTGATTTCATAGACAAGCGAATAAACGTATTTTGACTCATAAATTTTCATTAAATGCAAAGCAGGGCCCAAAATTAAAGACCAGTCCATATGAAGGTCAATCCGCGCAAAAATTGTTTTGACTTTAGCGGCTTAAAGACATTTGCATTACTAATACTACTACACATGTTAATTATTTTCCTCATAGGTGTATTCAACATTGAAACAATTTCAATTCCATGTTTAAAATATTCTTAGTACTAAACTTATTTTGCTTTTAGAAGTATGAATTCAATCTAATATTTACTGAAGTTTTAATATACTTTTACGTATACTATCTACATACACTGTATTGAAATTCTTGAACTCTAATGAAAGGTAATTGTTACCAGTGAATCGACTAGTAAAGACTTTCAAAACAGTTGGAATAAAAGATTCCCAAGCGATCAGTCCAATTTCATGCAATTACCGAGCTTACAGTTTTGTCCAATATGGCTGTTTCCTAAAATCTCTAATTGACTCCAAGATCAACATATTTTACAGGTGTGATTGATTAGCTGTTATTGTGTTTGGTAGGCCAACCTAACTCTATTTAACCTGTAACTTGCAACCGGCTTTTCATTTATCCACCATAATAGATCCCCCATTATTTTCGCATCAGATTACAACTACTCCATGCTTTTTCTTATCCAGTTGCCAAACAGCCATTAGGGGCTTTAATGCTAGCTTTTACAGGTAATTAGGTATCCAGCCGACGCTTTTTATTATCAGAATAAAAATGCATATTATCAGCTGTTGATCCAACAAGCTGCCAACATATTTGCTTGCAACTCATTGCTCAGCAGTGAAAGTTAACTGGTTCTTTTCTACATCAATTCAAATGGCCTTCAATTAATCCACTCAGCAGCAGTGAAAGTAACTGGTTCTTTTCTACGTCAATTCAAATGACCTTCAATTATTCCACTCAGCAGCAGTGAAAGTAACTGGTTCTTTTCTACGTCAATTCAAATGACCTTCAAATAATCCACTCAGCAGCAGGACACCACACAATAAATGAAGTATGAACACCTAAGATGCCTGATTTCATCTAGGAAACTCTATTACAGGTGGATCCACTTAACATCCGAAATTACCAATGCAGAATCCAAAATTACAGTCAGGGTACTCAGCAAACACTTTAAAAAAAAAAAAAAATCCACTATAACGACTCCAAAGCAGATACGACAATTCACCGGAACCTTCAAGAAAATGATGCTGATCCTTTTATGTCATGTCTGAGTTAAGTTATGCCTTGCTATCTACGCTCATTGGTTCTGGTTCCTTAGGAGCAGATTTCTGCATAACACAATGTCACGAGTCAATAACAGAACAATAGGTAAAGCTGCACGGAGTGTCAAGTGGTTATAAATTCTGAAACTTACAGCTGAGTTCGCCGCATCCAGCTTATTTAACTTCGCGAACATGTTTCCGTAGAACTTTGCATCCTTCTTATTAAATTCCTTAACTTTTTCCTTTAGAGCTTTGTACTCCAGCTTCACATCCCTTGATATCATAAAAGAGAACCAAGTTTCAGCATCATGACTGACAGATATGATAGATTGGACAAAATATGAAGTAGACTTGGTTGTATACCTGTTGTTAGGATCAATCTCAAGAGCTTTCTTAATGTCAAATTCAGCCAGATCAAGATCAGCCATGTTCATATATGCTTGAGCTCTGCGGTAAAGAGCTTTGACATTGGTACTCTCCAGTTCCAACACCTACAGCTCACACAAACCATCAGTGAGAAAAAGTAAACCAAGAATTGGTACTAACAGAATTTTGAAGGGGGGTGATTTCTAGGCTTCGAGTTCTAAGACCTTGGTACACAGTTTCTCAGCCTGCTTGTAATCTTTCAATTTCAACTTGCAAGCTGCATTATTTAAGTTGCAGCTGATCTTCAACGCTTTAGACTGTTTCTTTTCCTCCTCGCTGAAGGAAGTATCATACTCAATGAATTTAGCAGCCTGCATTTGTTAAACTATGCAGTTAGGCAATCCTGGAACATCACAATAGCTTCTCTCTCTTGACAGACAAAAGACCCACTAATCTAGCTCTGAACAACATTGAAAAAATCAAATATCTACCTTCTCATATCTTTTGGATGCCCTTGCGTATTTACCAGCCTTGAACAGTGCATTTCCTTCTTCTTTCTTTTTGCCAGCAGCCTCAATTTTCTCCTGAGTATTCATATCCCATGATTCCTTGTCCTACAGACCACCAATGAGAGAATGTTATAAACATAGATCCAGAAACAGTGCCAGATAGCTAAGGATAGAAAATAAAATATAGACAGAACATACCTTGACGAAAGAAACAAGCTCGACCTCATAATGCACGGTTGAATTAGGAGGAACAACAGCTAAATCTTGCTTTGACTCAGATGAACCAAAGGCATATTCAGGTGCAATTATAAGCAGCGCCACTTCACCCTTCTTCATTGTCATAACAGCTCTATCTAGCCCATCTATAACTTGTTCTGTACAGGGTAAATCAGAGCTCAATCAATACTAGTCAAAGGATAAAAGATCAGTACAAGTCACAAGGTAAGATCTCTGTAGTGATAACAATGTATTCAGAGTCATACCCTCATCCGTCTTAAACTCAAAAAGGTTTTCTTCATTTTCCCCATCATGTCCCTTCTTTATGAAGACTGTGCCATCTAACAGCTTGCCCGTCACTTTTACTGCAATATGCAAATTAAGACAACTGTCAGATACCATAGAAATTTATGTAGCTTTTGAGCACAGACTAATAAAAAATTTCCCACGACTAACATTTAACTACGGCTCCTTCATTGGGTTTCTCATATCCTTCCCCTTCTTTCAAGATCTTCTTTACTACTTTCTTGTCATCAGTAACACTTGAAACAGTTTTCCATGAGACCAACTCTAAGTTGATTTGTAATGTGGCATTAGGTGGAACTGCGGCTCCATCACTCGAGGCTGGTTTTCCTTTCTCTCCAAAGCCATCTGCAGCAAATAAATCAGACATGTTAATGACAGCTCTCTTGTTGGCATACGTAAGATTACAAGCAGCAAGCACCACTTACATTGCGGCTTCACTGTCAACTGGACTTTTTCACCTTTCTTCATAGTTTTCACGGCCTTAGCAAGAGCAGGGCAGAAATGACCTGTTCCATTAAGGATGTCAGAGCACAACTATTATTTTTACTCCTCCTAAAACATTGTGAGGCATATGAAGTCAAAAGTTACCATCCTGAACAGTGAACTCCGCTCCATCTGATTTTCCCACCACTGTGCCATTTTCGAGCTGAGCTTCATACTTGACTAAATTATGTGAAGGCAAAAAGAAAATGCTTAATTTGTGTTCCAAACATATAAGCTGGCCCTTATGAATTGAAAATGAGAATACATACCTAATACTTCGTCAAGATCTTTTGGGTTTTCCCATTTCTCCCCCTCTGTGATGATCTTTTTGAAAATTCCGCCATCCTTGCAAATGTCTTTTACACTCACCCATGATAGCAATTCAACATCAAATTGTAGAGTGGCATTTGGAGGGATAGTTGGAGGAGAACCACTCTCTCCATAAGCCAGCTCCGGAGGAATGGTGAAAATAGCATTTTCACCTTTCTTCATTGTCTTTATACCTTGATCCCATCCTTTAATTACTTGTCCTATTAAGAAAATAAGAAAGTATAAGAGTATCATGTTTATCTTGAAGCAAAATCTAATTTATCTAGTGCAAATGCTGATTACATAAATATCAAAGACTTCCTAATACTGAAAAATTCTGTATTTCTTGGTTTTAATACAATTCACATAATTTGATTCCAAACCAATTAACTCTCCGTTTGCAATCTTCGACAAGCATCATAGCTTCAACCCTTAATCTCTAGGATTGAGGATGAGATCTAATTTGGAATGCCAAAGACCATTAGCTTCGGGTGAACAAGATAAATCCAGACATCCTCAGATTCTTATTATCATAAATTCACTGCTGTAAAGTTCATACCTCCTCGACGAGCTGAAAATCCTACTTTAAATAAAGGACAAGCTTTACGTGTTACCATATATGAACTAAGCCTTTAGAGGCTCTTAAATAGAACAGGATCCCCAATCTCACACTATCTATACTGGTTCTATTGGAGCAGCAATCAAGCTTCATAATACATGAAATGCTCCCCAATCTCACATTATCTACACTGGTTCTATTGGAGCAATCAAGCTTCATAATACATGAAATGCTCAAAATATACTAGTCTTAAAGAGTCCTTGAAGCAGATCAGCCAAAGCAACATAATAATGCCACATCCGCCAAACAAATTTCATTTGTTTTACCAAATAACTGAAGATTATTCACAGACCATTAACCAGCAAATACAAAAAGTGGAAGAACGTTCACTAACCTTGACCAAGGGTGAACTTGAACGGGTCTTCTCTATCACGACTGGAATCAAACTTGGTTCCGTCAAGCAGAGTTCCAGTATAATGAACTGGCAATTAATGTTAAAAACAACGTTAGCTCAAACAACACAGAAATACAAACAAATTCAGGTTTACCACAAGGTTGATAAAACATTAAATTAATGAATCCAAAAACCATAGCAATGAGCTCAGAATAAATCCAACAAATCCAACGTGATCTCAAACAACACAGTAACACGAATAAACTCAGGTTTACTGCAAGGTAGATAAAAACAATCGGAAACTAATAAATCAAAAACCATAGCAATGAGCTCAGAATTAATCGAACGACCCTAGCAACCACTAGATAAAAACAATCGCAAACTAATTAATCCAAAAACCATAGCAATGAGCTCAGAATTAATCCAACGACCCTAGCAACCACTAGATAAAAACAATCGCAAACTAATTAATCCAAAAACCATAGCAATGAGCTCAGAATTAATCCAACGACCCTAGCAAGCGCAAAATACTCATTAACATCAGCAATTTAGGCATAGCAGATAATATAACTGCAATTAATTAATCCAGATACCATTGTGCGCACAAAAAACACATTAACATAAACAAAGTCCAAATTTATTGGCAGTATAAATAATAATAATAGTAAGAAACTAATTAACTCAGGTTTACCGCAAGGTTAGATAAAAAAAATTGGAAGTTAATTAATCAAAAACCATAGCAATGAGCTCAGAATTAATCCAATGACCCTAGCGATTGCAAAATACTCATTAACACCAGTAATTTAGGCATGGCAGATAATATAATTGCAACTAATTAATCCAGATACATTGTGAGCACAAAACACACATTAGCATAAACAAAGTTCTGATTATGGACTGTTTGGAAGTGTAAATAATAACAAGTTAATATCCGTGAGGTGTCAGGTTCAAATCCCAACAGATACAAAAACACTAACACTTGATTGATAGAGTCACCTAGTACATGTTGCCTGTTACAGGTGCGAGGTCACAGATATCTAGAGAAATTAATTGAGGTGCGTGAAAGCTGATCAGGACACTAAGATTAACGAAATAATAGTAATAACAATAATAATAATAATAATAATAATATGCAAACTAATTACCTTCAACTTCATCACCAGGTTCAGGAGTATCCCAACCTTGACCTTCCTTGACAAGTTTCTTCTTCAATCCCTGATTTCCAATTTCCTTTTCCTCGCCTACTTTCATCATCGGACTGTCTTCAGGCAGATCCATATCCTCGTCCATACCATCTACTGGTGGAATACCAAAATCTTCATCCATTGTTACGTCAAAAACAATATGCACTCACGCGAAGAAAATTGATTGAGAGAATCGAGCTCAGTGAATGAATCAAATAATGGCGTTGCTTTCGAGATGGAGAAGATGTAGGCTTAAATGGGGTGATTAAAAAAGAAGGGGTTTAGGTTCTAGAGTGTTCTAAGGTTTTAGAGTGAGCTAAAGCGTGACGAAGGATCAGGATGCTTCCAGAATTGTGGATTTAGTTTAGAAAATTGTGGGGATATGGGACCACCGTTTCTACATTTCTTATTGATCTAACGGTTGATCTTTAAAGTTAGTTTGGTGGCAAATGAGATGGGCCGAGTTTGGGCTAACTAAAAAAGGGGTCGAAACATAAGGGGGGACGTGCACATATAGCCCATTTTCAGGACCTCCAAAGTTCTTGAAGATTTGCAAATTTAGCTACATAAATCAATTTCAGATGCGCATGTCTAAAGTTTAGACGTGTAGTTTTGCTTGTCAAAATCTAACTTTAAACAATTTGACAGTAAGAAAACGAAGTTCAGACGTGTAGTTTTGCTTGTGAAAATCTAACTTTAAACAATTTGACGGTAAGAAAACGACTTAGAGGGTGTTTGGATTGACTTTTTCAAAGTAGCTTATAAGCTAAAAGCCATAAGTTAGGAATACCACAAAAAAAAAAAAAAGTTTAAAATCCAATAAACATTTAAAATAAGTCAATCCAAACACCCTCCTAGAGTTCCAAACTCGATATTTTCATATTTGAAGTTTGGTTTGGGCGTTTGGCAGGACAATACCGAATTTCAAACCCTATTGTAGTAAGTGCAAAGAAGAAGGGGAGATGGAGAAGAAGAAGCGGAACAAAAAATGCTCTTTTATTTTTATTTTTTGTAAAGTCTCAAGCAAGATGGATTCATGAATGAAATTTTTTTTTTTATTAAACAAACTTTCTAATAAATAACAATTTTTTTTTATAATCGTAATGTTCAGGCCAATTTGTGCGCAGTTCGATAATTTTTACCCCTCAAATTGTTGGTCTTTGATTTTTGTCCTTCGCCTAAATATTCCTGAGTTCCGATTTCGATCACCGTTCAATCAAAAAAATTTAAAAAAAAAATTGCAAGGCAGAGTATCAAACTCTCCCTTAAAGCAGAGTTTGCCTTCAGGCATAAGGCAAACTCTGCCTTGCGAATTTTTTTCTAATTTTTTACTGAGCGGGATTCGAACCCGGAACCTCAAGGTATTTTTGGTCACTTTTTTAAGTGAAGGACAAAAATTAAAGACCAACAATTTGAGGGACAAAAATTAATGACCAGTGCCTTTGAAGCACAATCCGAGCAAAAAAATGGTTGGTATTTTCCACCAACACAATATTTGCCTGTCGAAATTTGAACTAATGAAAACACTCACTTATTAATAGAAAAAAAAGTTCTTTTAACCCCAAGCTACCATTCTGAACCTCGTCGTAAAATAATGAGTTGTGGGGTTTGTCATGGCAATCAAATTTTAGGGAAAAAATAATTTTCACCATTTTACTTTATTTTTCATAGGATTTGACAACAGATTCAAAGAGAAAAAATGGTAAGTTCTTGGTAATAATCATGATTCATGTTCGCCTTCCCATAAAAAGTTAGTACTATATTCTTTTCACTCGGTTGTAATAAATGTATTGCCATTTATGTGGCTGAAAAGGAAACTTTCTATGTATATCCTCCATCTCTCTCTATAAATATACAGGGACGAAAGCTATTCTACAGTACCCTTCTCGTTTTCGATTTTGATTTTTGTGTGTGCCAAAGAGAAACGCATTGTTTGGTGTAAATATCAGTATTGCATTGGGAAGGCAGTTGGTGCTTGACTCGTTGGAATTGCTGCAACGGTAGCCCTTTAGAGCTTGCAGTTTCTTTGTCGTTCTGATTTTCATCGTTGTTTCCCAATGGAACATTGGCGTGTTCAGATTTACGACTGTTACTACTGTTTCTGAACGCGCCAATGTTCCATTGGGAAGTAACCATGAAAGCCAAGAACATGCCTCGGACCAAGAAACCGCAAGTTCTGAAGTGATTCTTGTTGCTGCAATTCCTACAGTCAAGTTCCAAGCTTACTTCCCATTGCAGTGTTGATCTCTATACCAAACGATGTGATGCTCTTGCATGTCCACTGCAACCACACATAGGAATGACAATGGGGCAAGGGCGCAAAGCAGGGGTGAGACGGGGCAGGGCAATAGTTTAACGAGGCAAAGAGGGACCTGTTTAGGCGGGGCAGTGGGAATAGCCAATATAGAGATGCTTGTATTTTCTGATTTACTACTTAATTATTGCGAGTGCTCGTAATCTTTCATCAACTATTGCGTGATAAATCTTGAATGAGACAGAATTTTGGATTCTGATCAATTCAGAGGAATAAAGGATGATGTTGGGTAATAGGAACAATAGAGTTGCAGATGATCATGAGGGGATCATTAATATTTCCTTGCAGTTTGAACGCACGTTACCTATTAATCAGCCTAAATTCCAAACTAGTTGGGATGACAATATAAATCCTCTTATGTATGTTCTTGTCTATTCGTGAATAGGAAGTAATAACTCCAATTCATGTCTCGTGTTAAAAATAAAAGTTGAAATCCAAAACCAAGCAACATATGGAGATAGTATTTGGTTTACTTCAACGTTGTCTTTATTTCACTAAAGCATTGCTGGATGAGCTTCCAAAATAGTTCTCATGTTTACAGGGTTGAAATCTACTATGTTTCAATAACATCTCCTTGACAATAAGAATGACTACTATAATATAGTAATTCAGAGTCTGAACTTTGTCCGAGAAAAGGAATACCTTTTCAGAATTGCACACAGTCGGCCAGTAGAATAATAAAACAGGCATCCAGCTCCTGGTGTAAGCCTACTATCAACATCTACTTCGTCTCAATCCCAAGTTGAGCTCAGCTATATGAATACTTACTCTCCATGTTGCTCATAAACTATGGGCAGCAATAAACCAGTTTCCAGGCAGATGAAAAGCACTTCATGATTTAGCCAACTGTCTACTGGCATGATGGAGGCACTAAGCAAGAACCAATATAGTATCCAACAAATCAGCCGTTTAGACCAACCTTTAATTGCATTGTTCATTTTAGTCAGCATCATGAGATTTCTGGCTCTTTTTTCCTTGAAACTCTGTCATTCCATGCCCAACAGTATCTTCGACTTGAATCTATATCAAGAATTCTAAGTGGCCAGACTTTGTCTTCAATTACTGTCAATCACTGTTCAGTGACGTGTTTCTCCATTTTAGCATCTGATTCATAGTTCCACATAGTTCTAAATATACATGACAACCGGAAAAAACTTTGCATCAGTTTCAGAGAATAATCATCTGTACTTGTTATCAACTGAATCAGCAACTTTGTAAAACTTTCCAGTACGGCCAAGTGAAAATGATCCATCTTCACAAGCGCAATGCAGAAAACGATACTCAGTTGCCCAAACTTCACGAAATAAAGAAGCATGCTGAAAATACTGTGTTTCGGAAGGAAAATTCACTCTGATTCCTTGAACCAAAAACTCATATTGCAGCCCCCTCGACCAGGTAGTGGGCATGATTCAGCTATGTCATTATCTAGGCATGCAAATTAATTGATAAGGCTTTCTTCACCTCATATGTGCTATGGTGGAAAAAGATGACTCTGAACAGAAATCCAATTCTAATTGCTGATAAACAACTTTTTCGTCCATCAGGCGAGCAAAAGATGCACTTACATACGTCAATTGATCAATACTGAAAACATAAACATATCAAACTAGATACTCAATCCTGATTAGAAAAATATAAAGTATTCAACAGAGACTTGTAAGTCTTCTCATTCATTAAGCTATCCCTCTTCTTAAATTCTTCGAGAAGTTCAAACGCATAATTTCCTCTCCCTTCCCTACTCAATTCTTCCATCACAGTTTTATAAGTAAGCTGATCAGGCGACAACGAATTATCCAACATATCAAACACCACCTCAGTGGCATCCTCAAACCGACGCTCCAAAGCAAGACTACAAACCAATATCATATAAGTAGATCCTTTAGGAACAAACCCTTTATTCCTCATTTCCTTAAAAAATTCAAGCCCTTGATTTACTCTCCCCTTCTCACACAACCCTTTCGCTATATACCCATACGTATACGCATCAGGCTCACATCCATACAACCCCATTTCACGAAAAACACGAATAGCTTCATCAACCTCAAGACACTTAGAATAAGCTTTAATTATCATATTCAATGCAAATGTATCCGGAATCACCCCGAAAGACTTCATTTGCTTCTGTAACGATCGAACGGAATGTAAATACACGTAACAAACGTGTAACTTATTAAATTTACTTAAAAGTGCATTCAGTAACAAATTATAAGTATCTAATGAAGGCTTAGCATCTTCACATTTTGTCATTTTCTTGTAAATATCAAATGCACGATTAAATAAGAATTTACGACCACAACAAAATTTAATCATTGAATTATATAAAGGGAGACTAGGTGGACAAGCACCAGCTAGAACTTCTTCAACTAGGGTTTCGGCAACGCGATAACGCTTACTTGTAACTGCGATATTAACCATGGTTAAATAAGTGACGTGGTTGTGTTTGTAGTTACGTTGTTGACCGGTCCAACGGAATATATCTAGGGCTAAATCCGGGTCGGTTTGTTCTTTTAAGGCTTGGTTTACGTCGGTTGGTGTGAATCCGGGTTTGAGATTGTTGATCCATGATTCGAATTGTTTCTCTAATGGAGTTCGGGTTCGGGTTCGGGTTGGGAGTTCATCGGATAATGATGGTGGAGGTGTTAGGGTTTTTGGGTGGTGATCGACGGTGGAGATGAGGCGGAGAGATAGGGATGAGAAGAGAGAGGAGATGATCGGACGGTGTAGGGTGACTCGCATTTTCGGTATCGGAGAGAAGAGACAAGGGTGTGTTTGCTTGAGTTGCTGTAATGTTTTACGTACTTTGGGTCATTCATACTTTTGCCATGGGCCTATGACAGTTAGTTTACATGGGCCAAGAGGTTAGGTTAGGCCCAGAGTTTTCGGCTGAGCTGCCTGGATTTTTTCATTTTTTTGCGCGGATTGTCTTTCTTTTGGAGTGGTCTTTAATTTTTGTCCCTCAAATTGCGGGTCTTTAATTTTAGCCTTCGCTTAAAAAAAGTGGCTGAAGATATTCCGAGGTTCTGGGTTCGAACTCCTGCTCAGTCAAAAAAAATTGCATGGAAAGACTTTGAGTTATGCCTTAAGGCAAAGTCTGTCGTCTCGGACATTGGTTCTATGTAACTTCGTCCGATTAGGCATAAGTTCATAGAAACTCATGCCTTGCGAAAATATTACTCCCTCTGTTTCAATATATGTGAACCTATTTCCTTATTAGTCCGTGCCAAAATAATGACATCTTTCTATATTTGGAAACAATTTACTTTTATGCAATGATTTATAGCCACACAAAATATAGGTGACTCATCTTACACCACAAGTTTAAAAGTCTTCTGTACTTTCTTAAACTTCATGCCCAGTCAAATGGGTTCACATAAATTGAAACGGAGGGAGTATTATTTTTTACTCCACTGGGTTTCGAACCCAGAACTTCGGGATACTTTCGATCAACTTTTTAAGCGAAATGCCAAAAAATGAAAGACCAGCGAATTGAGGGGAAAAAAAAAAAAGATATGTATGAAGGGTAATCGTGCAAATTGCTCGGATTATTTTGCTTGGATTGTTTTGCCACTCATATCTATGTTCTTTAATTTTTTCCCCTTCTAATTATTAAATGAAAATATCCAGACCTATTTCGCAAGACATAATGTATGTAATATTTTTATATGGAAATTGAATTTTTGCCTTGCTCGGCTTAAATTTTATAGGAATTAAGTTATGCGGAATAAGTTTTGTAGTATTTTTCAGATTATAGGCATAATTTGTGTGGATGTTATGATACATATGCCGAAGTTAAACTTATAAACTGTGCCTTGCCAAATCTAAATTATGTCGTTTTTCAAATTATGCTGAATGTTAAAAGTTTTGCCTTATCCGGCATAATTTGTGTGGATGTTATGATACATATGCCGAAGTTAAACTTATAAACTATGCCTTACGAAATCTAAATTATGTCGTTTTTCAGATTATGTTCAAAGTTAAAAATTTTGCCTTGTCCAGCATAATTTGTGTGAATGTTATGATAGATATGCTGACCTTAAACATATATAATACCTTGTGAAATTAAATTATGCGGCGCCAAAAATGCTGAAAGGCAAAAACTAAAGACCATCCACCCCAAAATAGGGCGTTTGTGCGAATGGCCTTAATGGCCCAACTATCCCATATTTCAAAAAGGAGTTTCTTTAAAACACTCACAAGTTTGAACAAATTAAATTGCAAATAAAGAAATAGCATCGGAAACTAAGGAATCGTTTGGACATGATATGAAATCAGTGATTAAAATCATTATGATTTGAAGTTAAAGTTTTGTTTGGATGTGCAATTGAATTTCTTAAGTTATATTTTTTTCTCATAGCCATAAAAACCCCACAAGTTGTGAAAACCGTCAAAACTTTTCCAATTCTTATACAATCTTAACAAATGAGCAAATCATAGTTCATAACAAAATTAACACGCTACTAGAAGGCCTTTTTATAAAATACAACATCAATTGATCGAACTTTAGTTAAATAAAAAATAAAATTGAACCTGAGTTGTAGTATAATAACTCTTTAATATAATTCTCCCACATGGTATGCACAATCTCTTAATATACTACCAATTTGTAGATCTTTTAATATTTGATATAAATAGTTAGTAAACATGGTTGGTAAATATTATATCTATCAACTTATGGATCTTTTTTTACAAAATATAAACTTATGAATCAGATTTACATTTAAAGGAATTTGAAATCATGATTTGGAACCCCAAATCACACCATTTTGGAGAATTTGAGATTTGAAATCATGATATGAAGTTGAAGTTGAAATTTTGTGCAAATTACATAAACAAGCGCTAATTTAAAATCAAAATATGAAATCATGATTTCATATCTTATGGAGTAATTGAGATTCTTTCATTCTTAGTTAAATTTTTCGAGGTCGAGCCATGGGTAAGGCGAAACCTTTAGGAACCTTTAGGCGACACAAATGTATATTAGCCGGATTAGTGAATACTGGCAATCAAATAATTATTAAAAAACACAATTAATACTTCAAAATGTAAAATTAAGATTATTTTCTAATGTTCTGAGATGATCATTCGTAGAAATAAAATCTCATCGGTGTAGGTGGTAGTCAGTACAATCATTTCCTGCAGAATTTGTCCTTTTTTCTCTATATTAAGAAGTAAACACAATCCAGAAAAAAAATCACAGCACGATATAGAGGCCTCCCTTTTCATGTCGATAACACCACCACCACCTGCACGCTGTAGTGCTAGGAATATTCCTTTCCGCCTCCACTTTTTCAGTGGATTGCATTTTTCATGCAAATATGAGCAAGCCAATGTGAATTTGTTTAAACGTAACTAAGGGAAGTTAGCATATGTCCAGCCGTAGAGGTGGAAAATGCGTGGATTGGACTGAATTTAGGCGGGTCAAAAAGAGTTGAAATAATAATGGGTGGGTCACTAAGTTGCTTGACTGAAATGAGCTAAAAAGCGGGTTAAAACCCAACACGTCCAATTCTAATTAAGTTCTAATTGCTTTATTTGTTCTTTTATAATTTTTAATTATCTAATAAATTTATTATTCTTCTTTATTACGACTACATATAACATATCAAATTCTTTAAAAAGTATTTTTTTGAAAATTTTGATAAGGTTTCTCATGGATCAATTTGTGCTAGATATCAACCCAAATTTTGATGGATTGAAATGGGTTGAGTTGAAAAGAGCCGAGCTAATAAATATGCGAGTCAATAACCCGTCCAAACTTGGGCGGGTTATGATTTCATGATGTTTGGACGGATTGGACGAGTTATAATTTCATTATTTAATTTTGCCACCTCCATGTTCAAGTATTGAAGACAGAGGAAAGGAAATAAGCAAGCTTATTAAAGGAAACTTCTCAGCAGGAGGAATTGATCCCATAATATATGGTTCACAAATAAGGACATTTGGATATACCTTTAATTTTCACCCAAAAAAGTACTAACTCATTTCTCGTATTCTTTTATCAAGTTTAACTATTATCACTCATGAAACTCACAAAAGGTGTATTACTTCTAATGATGTAAGCTTCTCTTTTTATGACTTAAATGTTTGACGTCTAATTGCACGTATAGCTTGTTGGCACGTGGTTTACACTTATGGGTATTAACCTTGATCACAGACTTTATACTAATTTATAAGAATTGACGATTAACCCTTTTGTGTATAAGGTAAACTCTACCCACAAAATCATATACTTTATAAATAAATGGACACAAAAACAAGTCGATATTCTGTTAAATGCTAAACTCTTTTACCAATGTAGTAATTCAGTTATTTTTAACCAGTGAAATATTTTGCCAATGCTTAAATTCTTGACAGTCGACTTGCATCAAGGAATTAAAGAATATTAGAGCTAAAACATATAAAGAGTTTATTGTCAATTGTCTTATTCAAACATGAAGTACTAATATGTACTGTAATTACTAATATATAGAAATGGGAGTTGGAAATGACGAATAGGGGCACAACTATAATTTCAACGTTTCATTTTGGGGCAAATTTGGAACTAAAGTCACTCTGCTAGGTATATGAGGTTCTTTTTCTTTCTTCACGTAGATTCTAGAATCTGTCAAGAGATCTATTCTCTCTTTGGCTTCTTCTTCTTTGCTTTGGTTCGGGTTTGTTGTAGTTACAGTAAGTTTTTTTTTTCTTTGACTTTGCTTCACTCTCTCTTCTTCAATTGTCCAATTTAATGGCAGCTATTTTCATTTTTTTTTTTGGGTTTTGGGGCAGACCAATTTTCATATGCACGCCTTTGATCACAATTGAAAGCACGCTTATACATTACCGGTGCGATGCCGAGTTTAACAGTGATTCCATCGACCTCTCTATCAAGATATATAGCGCCGGCATGTACCATATTGTGAACTCGCCCAGAGGTGTGGGAGGCAACGAGTCCAGTTACGATTTCCTTAAGTAAAACAGTCGCAAGGTCTCGCGGGAAGCCTGTATTTAGTATCTATCGTAGAGAACCCTTCGAGCTATGCGGCATTGTAACGCATAGTATAGTCCTACGGGTTCCTCTAATTTCATGGTTGAACCTATGTTGAGCAATCAGTAGATTAGGATGAACCTCACTTTATTTGATAGTGCTAGAGAGTGGCTATACTGATCGTTGAGCAGTGCACCCTCGTCCCTCGATGTCATCAGTCCCAATGATACGATCAAGAAAGAACGTATCCAAAGTAATATTCAAAAACCTTCATTGTTTTTTAAAAAAATCGTGCCAATCAAATTACATTATAAAAATTGAAATAAAAGTAATATTCAACTTCAACTTCAAATTTAAATTATACTCATTTTTTAAAGTTCAATGTGTGTATAAGTTTCTTGTTTCCCCGAGCCTAGTCCTAATCTAATATGAAGCGGATGCCAAATTTGATGAGAATGGTTCTTCCGTCCTAATCGTGTGGTCCAATAAAAGGTCAAATACCAATTACATCCCGTTTTTTCTTGAGAATTTCAATTCGTACCATTAAGATTAGTGGTCTAAAGTCATTTTTAGTATAAGATGTTTTTTTCTCATACTTGTTGTTTGTAATGTGGTATCTGTAAAAGACACAAAGCATTTAATTTTACATAGTACTACTATTATTATTTATATATTGTAAAAATTAATTCAAGTTAATACGATTTAGCCTATCTTGGATATTGTTATAAAAACTTAATTTACTAATATGAAGATTTAAATAGTTTAACTCAAAGATACAAAATATTTATGATGTTAGAAAATCTTGGATCTTTCTTTCTTAATTTTGGAGGCATAACAAAGGCTTTATTAGTCAGTCTCCAACTCGAATCATCCCTTTGTTCCCATATTGGCAGAGGCTGGTAATTTTACGAACTATTGGAGGGCAGGGTTGTCATAAAGTAACCGACCATGGATAAGTTTGAAAAACAAGCTGGCAGGAAGGGCTTTTATGTAAATTTAGTTTAAATAGGACCACTCCTTTTCCCCACCACCAAGCATCTTTTGCAATATTTTATCGTTTTCTTTTCCTATTTCTTTTTTTAAGAAATTTCTTCTATTTAACTAAATGATAAATGATATTTTAATTACTTTTTATATATATATTTCGAAATATATTCTTCTCCAGCGCTTCTTCATACTATAATTTTGCGGTTACATTATCGATCAGAACATTTATCTTCTCTCTAAAAATATTCCTTTTTCTTGATCTTTCTCTCTCTAGATGTTTGTAGTTTGACTTTTTCTCCAGCATTAAGCGGTGAGTTTTTTTTTTTTTTTTTTTTTTTTTTTTTGCAATTCGTCTGTTTTTACTATTATATTGTGTTTATTATACGTTTTTCTAGTGGCTGAAGAATCTACTTATGTTGTTTTGATCAGAAAATTATGAGTAAATTCAATTGCATTATTCGCCTGTTGCTTCAAATTCAATTTTCTTCCTTTTTAGTTGTATTTTTGACTATAATCTGAAGTGACTTGCTTTTTTCTCGGTATTGATTTGAATTGGTTTCATCTTTTTTTTTTTGTTAAAATTTTTGTCTGATTTATGTATTGTATTTCTTAATATTTCTTTCGGAAACAGCCGTCCTACTTGGTAGGAGTAAGGTCTGCGTACACTCTACTCTACCCTCCCCAGACCTCATGTTGTGGGATTTCACTGGGTTGTTGTTGTTGTTGTTGTTGTATTTCTTAATATTTGTTTTATTACATGTTTTTCACGAGGTGTTTTGAGTTTTGATCATAGCATTGATGTGTATTTGTGTATTTAATTTACTAGTTACCATGTTATATGATTTGCGCTTATGGTGAATTGTTTTTTAATTTGTAATTCTCCTTTTGTTAGCACTGTTCTTTGTCGAAAGTCGCATAAATATGAAGAAAGTAAAACCAGAGACTTTTTGTTTTTTTTTTTTTTTGGATGAAGGAGACTTTTTGAAATAATTGAAGCTGAATCTGTTTGCTATTTAGATTTAGATGTATTATACAAACTCATAATTATGGCGCAAAAAAGGTGAAACTAATTGCTTCATACGTTTATGGATATAAAGCTATAGGTATAGACTAAGTTGAAGTGAATGAGATTGCTCTTCCACATATTTTTTTTGCTATTTTTGTAGTATTATTTTAATCTCACCCTGTGTCTCCTCTCTCTGTGGTTGTTTGAGACATATCTCGGCTTTTCTGCTTTTTATGTTTTTTTCCGTTTCTATTTCCAACATGCTTTCTGTAGTATTTTGCCATGACTTCTTCATTTCCGCTACTTCCTTTTCCGAACTGCTTTGAACTGTTTTTCCTCGAGCCGAGTGTCTTTCGGGAACAGCCTCTGTACCTCCTAGGTAGGGGTAAGGTCTGCGTACCCTCCCCAGACCCCATTTTGTGGGATTACATTGGGTATGTTGTTGTTGTATTTCCAATCCAGATTTTTGAATCGCTTAAAGCACTGAAGGTAGCATGCGTTATTTTTGTTCTACAGTTGTATCTGATATTTCTGAAACCTTTTGACAGATAAAACATAACTGAAGCTCATGGAAAAGAGACGTTTTCATGGTTTGATAACGTGTTGGCATGGCTGACCTCTTACGTTATCCACAATATAGCAAGTATTTAAGAGAAATCAGTGGCTGCGTTTTAGATGATAACTACTGATTGCAGCTCGTGAAGGCTGCGTTTAAGCATGTTGATAGTCTTTCAGTTGATTTTCAATTTCTTTTGTAATGAGAGGTGGATTTTTTACCATTTACCCTATCGTATGCTGAACATAAAACGTGATATTTGTCAACAACCGCGTGAAGAGCACTGTATTTACAGTGTAGAAACCTCCGCCAAGAGGTTAGAGGTCCATTGAGAAAGTGTTGGTCCGCCAGTCATTGTAATCTAAAAATGGAAAGGTAATTCATATTCATACTCTATTTGGATATTAAGAAGTGGTTTTCCTTTTGATGATCCGAATTGTTTGTGCTTTCTTGTGTGGGACATTTTAATTCCAGATATAGAATATTGAGGGAGCTTGGAGATGGAACATGTGGTAATGTTTATAAGGCCATTAATAGAGAAACATCTGAAATTGTAAGTGATTGTCTTTGTTTCCAAATTTGTTATGTTTTATATATCCACACATGTTTCTCAGATTTTCTCATTTATTAGTTGATATAAGGAGACATATCAGAATCCTGTTTACAAAATGTAAGACTTGAGTAGGAAGCTTGTGTTTGGCAGCACCAGAAAAGATTTTTGATCTATGCATGCCTGAAGGGTTGCATGTCTAAATTAATAAATATTATAGTTATAACTTATAAGTACCAGATTTCAACATGGTAATGCTTAGATTTGCTCCTTGGTTTCTGTTGAGTTCCACAACGGTTGTGGGAGGGGTTACTTGGTCTCTATATATGGCCTTGGGCAATCCTCACCTCTTGAGCTAGGTTGTAGGGTTGAGTTAGGCCCAATGTCCATTTCTTTACATGGTATCAGGGAAAGGCTCATCTCGATTTAATGTTTGCCCAATGTTGGGTCCCCATCTTATATTGTCCATGCTCCAAATATCCGGGTCCTGGGCGTGCGGAGGAATATAGAGTCCCACATTGGTTGTGGGAGGGGTTACTTTTCACTTTCTTCTTTGTTTCCTCTGGAGGGAGTTGACTGGGAGGCTTATGTTGATTGTTTCTCTGTGCTCGGACATCTCAGGATGTTGATTGTTCTCTGAGATTGTAACTTATCAATTCGTTCATTTATTGCAGGTTGCAGTAAAGAAAATGAAGAGGAAGTTTTATTTTTGGGAAGAATGTATTAATCTACGAGAAATAAAGGTTTGTGGGTTTCCTCTTATTTGGTCTCACATTTGATGGTCTGAAGGCAAAAACTTAAACATATTGATTCAGAAAAGTTACTGTGTTAGAAAAGAGTTTCTTGTACATGTTATACTTGGTGCAAGCTAAGCTTTTCAATCTTCCTCTGCGCAGTCCCTCCGTAAATTGAATCATCCTAACATCATCAAACTGAAGGAGATTGTCAGGGAGAATAATGAGCTTTTCTTCATACTCGAGTACATGGTACCAGTTTAAGACTTTTGTCTAGATTTCTTTGTGTTGCACCTTTCTCGTTGTCTGTGCTGTAGAATCTTTAGTTCAGTTAACATTGTGTACATTTATGTAATTGTGGCAATTAGTGCTTTTAATCAGAATATGGAAATACTACGTCAAGGTGAAACTCTAAATTATCTCCTTTTAAATTGTCTAGGAACGTAACTTGTACCAACTAATGAAAGAACGGCAAAGACCTTTCCTAGAGGAAGAGATTCGAGGATTGATGTCTCAGGTGTTGCAAGGACTAGTCCACATGCATAAAAACGGTTACTTTCATCGGGACTTGAAACCTGGTATTGAAATGTCATCTGTGTTATTTACCATCTTTATTTATGGCAGTGTGAAACTAAAGTTACACTTGTTCTGCCTCAGAGAATTTACTGGTGACAAATGACGTAACTAAAATTGCTGACTTTGGGTTGGCTAGAGAGGTTTCATCATCACCTCCTTTCACTGATTATGTTTCAACTCGTTGGTGAGATGTCTTGTCTAGTTTGATGCATCCTTTTCTCCAAATGCTAGTAAATTTTTGCCTCTGATGGAAGGATATTCTAATTTCTTTAAAAGGTACCGAGCACCAGAAGTTTTGTTGCAATCTTCATCATACACACCTGCTATCGGTATGCACTGTCAGTTCATTCTTGCAATTTCAGAAGCTTCTTGGGTGACACACTGGATCTTTTTTAATTTGACACCAATAAATTTCTGTATGTCTTGAAGCTAGGATTTGCTAATAATTACTTAATCCTGAAGTTTATTCTTGAATCTAAGTCTTGACTTCAAAATTGCTGGCTTGATTCAATAGTAAAACTGGAATATGAGACGTTTACTGATGTTCTCCTTGTAGAAGCTTAATATTTTATTTCCATTTCAAAAAAAAAAACAAAAAAAAACAAAAAAAACTTGGTGTTTTATTAGGTGTTGTCCATATTTGTCTAGCATGATATTAGATGTATGTACAAAAGCAAAAACTTGGTTAGTTTTGTAGAACATAGTTGTCATATGTTTATTCACTACTTCACATGATTGGGTTTGTCAATTTGTTTTGAGAAAATACATAAAATCACCCCTAAACTTGTCTCGAAAACTCTCTTTAGCAATTAAACTTTTCGGGCAATTCGTTACCCCCCAAACAACTTATAAGTGAATTATGTTCAACCTTACTTTGCCAGACCAGTTGAGAGCTGGGTGTTGTTTCACCACTCGCTTTGTGATTCGTCCACGTCATTTTAATGATTTTTTTTTATAAATTCGGCGAAACTAACTAAAAAATAATTAAATAAATCCCAACCCACCCCAAATAAAGAACCCGACCCATTCTCAAACAAATACCTAAACTTAGTTTATCACTTCCCAATATTTATTTATTTTAGCTTTTCCCTTCTTCTTCATTCTTTCCTTACTTTCTCCCCATATCCATGGCTATAAGTTGCACATTCATGGCAAAAAAGAATTTCAGCTATCAAATCCACAACACACACACACACACACACACACACACAGCCCATAATTCAAAGGGCTTCGCAACAAGATAACTTGTAGATGAGATAGATTATCGTACCGAGAGATCTAAGGTCTTTTCCGGTGAAGGTGGGACCGGTTCAGTCTCTGTTTTTAAATCTTGAATTTCGATTTATAAGGGTTAATATCTAAGAACGGTGATTTAACCAGTGTTTTAGAAATAAAACATACTCGTGGTCAACCTCAAAGGAAAAAAGATGCCGATTAACAAATTGTCCGGCCGACTAAATCACATCTAATTAAAACCCATCAACTAATTTAATATTTCTTTTGTTTATGTGTAACATCAAATCTATCAATTAAATTTTTTGGATGAAGTAAGTGGTATTAATCAAAGGCATCAAGAAGATGCAATAATTACAAGAAATAGCATTTGAGCTTACAAAAAGAAGACTGGCTGGCTGTACAACAAATATTTAAGCCAGAACTAATGAGCTAGTAAAATCCAAAAGTTGATCTGCATTACCTACAGGGACCAATTTGGTCCAACTAAACAAATTGGCAATACACCTTGCTTTCAAAAGACCTAAAGGTATTGACACCCCCTGAAAACATCTCCTAGTCCTTTCTAACCAGATACACCAAAATATACAAGCTGGTACCATGTTCCAGATTTTCTTGATGGCTTTGTCAACTTTCCATAGATTCCAGCTCTCATAAGCTTAGAGGAATGGTCCAATTAAGACCAAAGAGGCAAAAAAACAGATTCCAGATTTCTGAGGCCACTTCACAGTGGAGGAAACAAAGAAGCAAGAAATGGCCTTGGAAATTGTTGGTACAGAAGCAAGAAAGAGAAAGAGGAGTGGGAAAAGTGCTGGTGTAGAAGCAAGAAAGAGAAAGAGGTGGAAATAAGAAAGAAAAAATAAAAAAGGAAAAAGATAATCTAAAATGGAAAATAATTAATAACTAATTGTATCATCCAATTAGAAAATGATGCGTGTACAGTTGGGACCATTTTGAGTGTTATTTTTTTGTTTCACGCGCTTTTAGAAAATTGATGACCATTTCTTTGCCACATAAGCGGGTATTAAAATCACTTCAAACTAGAATAAGGGGGTAAATAAACACCTATAAAGTTTAATTGCTAAAGTGAGTTTTCGAGACAAGTTTAGGGGTGATTTTATGTAGTTTCTCATTTGTTTTTTTTTTCCTTGCATTTTTAAGATTGCTTTATTTTGGAACTTTATTGGTTGTTCTATGATCTATCCAAAAGAGCATCTCTTTAATCTGCTGTTGTTTAGAAGTTCTCAATCATCCTTAAGTTTGACAGCCTTACATTAGAGATTGTTCAATGCGCGGAACTCTTGGATAGAATTTCATGTTTGTTTTTTTGGTTAAGTAATCTTTTGCTTGACTCATGAGAATAAGGTCTATGACTGATAGAAAAAACAGCCAACCATTGTTATACACAGTTGCTTCTTTTGACCAGTACTTCTTTTAATTTATAATCTTGCATATATCCTCTTTCTCTTTATTATCAGCTGCTTTAATGTACTTATGAATGAACACAGATATGTGGGCAGTTGGTGCGATACTTGCTGAACTTTTCACTCTTTGCCCAATTTTCCCTGGTGAAAGGTGATTTCATATCCCATATTGTCTTACTTGAAACTGATGTCCTAACTTCTTTTAGCTTGGAACCTAGACTGATTTTTCCTCCATGTAACTGACAATTGGATGATGTAGTTAGTTCCCAGAGCTTGTGAAGCATATTGTCCAAATTCTGTGGGAAATTTAAACTTGATTCATATCATTTGGGGAACTATTTCCTTTGAGAGTAATCTTCCTTTTTCTTTGGCCAGTGAAATTGATCAGCTGTATAAGATATGCTGTGTTCTTGGACCGCCAGATTGGACTAGCTTCCCAGAACTGAGAAGTGCTTCACAGTTGTTTGATATAAGTTCTTTTGGTGTAAGTCCAGCATGAACTTCTTGTTAGTTTCCTGCCATTTTCTTTTGACCTTTATCACAGACATGTGAATGATCACGTATTCAGCTCTTTTTATTGTTTTCTTTTGTTTCTGATAGATTACACCAGCCAATCTGTCTGATGTCATTCCAAATGCTAGCTTGGAAGCTATTGATTTGATCAAGGTATTCCTTATAGCTGCTTCTTTACATTGCTGGCATTTTATGCACAAAATATGAAGTGGTCTTTAGCTGATCTATCCCTCCCTTCATGCCGTAGCAACTCTGCTCATGGGACCCATTGAGAAGACCAACTGCTGACCAATGCTTACAGCACCCATTTTTTCATGTAAGCTATTTTATGTTATTTGTCAATTGCTTCAAGTTATTATTGTAACTTGCATCCTTCCACGGAGAGTTGAATAACTTGCCACTTGCTGATGAATAGATTGATATGCGGATTCCTCGTCCTCTAGGGGATCCACTGCAGATGAATTTAAGTAATGTTGGTAAGCACTCGTAAAATACTTTTAGCCTCTGTCACTATCGCTTTTAGTTCATGAAGCTATCCTGTTGTGCAGGACCGGAGCCTAATCTTGAGTTGAACCTGTGGGATTTTGGGACAGAAAAAGATGACTGCTATCTTGGTTTAACTTTGGCTGTGAACCCAAGTCCTTCTTGCCTGGGTATGAACTTTTAAGTTTCTTATTATTTCAGGTTTATTTCCGTACAACATCCTTCCATCGAGATCTATATGTATCTAAGGTGGGTTCATATATATATATATACCGCTTTAGATACATATAAATGCTTGCAATGCACAATTGTCTATGGCTCAGTTGGTTGCAACAATTACTTTTTGTTCATGGATATCCTGGCTCTGTTAAGAATTGACATTTGTGTTTTAGTGTCTTCCTCAATCTTGTTTCTTAGACACAATACCTACACCGCTGTGTAATACAAAAAAAGGAAATATATATTCTTGATATGGTGGTAATACAAGTTAAGCACATCTCAAATTTGCCCAGGGAAACATATTTCTAAAGACAGCAGGCCCGACACTATCTTACATATAAAACACCCTTAAAGCAAAAAACCGTATTTGACATAGTATCATTTTTGTTTTAAGAACATGAGGACTGACGTCCGTCCTTAGTATATGTCTTGCTTGAATTTTCAAGTTTTTGTTTCATTGTTGTACGGTCTCCTTTTTTGAGTTGCCGCTTCCTGAAACATTTTACCTTGACCTCATTATGTAGATTTATTTCCTGCAAAGATGGCAAGTAAAAGTCAAGGTACAGGAACGGTGAGTTTCTTATGTTTTCCTTTCTTTTTATATTTGGGTCACTGTTTTCAGGGATTTCTTTTCATAAGACTCCTGATTTTAATCTAAAAGGTTTTTAATAACATTGGCAGGATATGTTGTTCTGTCCTGGTTTCCAAGATCACTCACAACAATCAGGTAGCTCATATACTTTTCCTCCTAGTGTAATATCTTGTTGTATTAACCATTTCTGCAAAATTTTATACGACTTCTTTTTCTTTTTGTTCGGGGGTGGGTGGCTTAACAATTGCCTTGTGTAAGACTCTTGAATGAAACCTAGAATGCTGAAAGGTTTGTCAGGCATATTGCTTTCTGGGTATTTAATGTAATTGGTTGAAATCCTCACCTTTTATACTATTACTTAGAGATGTCATGGCTGTGTTGATTGCTTCTTTTCAGTTTTCTGGTCATTGTTTCCTCCTGATCACCATCAAATATCTACTCCGGTGGACTCCTCATTGTCATTATCGTTCAGGTCAGTATCCATTTATCGAATTTTCTTTCTGTTCATGGCATAAGTTTTGGTGGGTTTTTGAGTAATGTATTCTCCTATGGAGAACAGAAATGGAATCATCCTGCTACCAAAGTTTCCTTAACAAATTTCTGTTTCCTGAATTTTCTAGATGCATGCACCATTATAATGTCATTACTCGTATTAGTGATTGAAGTAACTTAGCCATTTGGCCCTGAGAATTATTCACTTTTTTCCGCAATAATATTTCACTTTATTTAAAAAAAAGTGTTTGGATTTAAAATTTCCAAATCCAACTTGGAGTTGGATTCCAGATTTGGAAAACTGTTCCAAACCAGTTTTCCAACTTCATCTTCATAAGTTTCAAATAAAATGCCCTCTGCAAATAGTATAACCAAATACAACCTTATCTTCAACTCCAGCTTCATAAATTTCAAATATAGTGAAAAATATTTGGAGTCTATCCCCAAACACCTTAGTCTTCCAACTCTCCACTCCTCCAGCTTAGCAGGTAGCATCAAATACATGCCCTTGAGAAAACCAAAAAAACCCAATTATATCACAACTTGCATGTCAGTAACAGGGAATCTGTCTCTATTGGTTAGAAATATTATCATTTTTTTTGCATGGAACTATTAATTGAAGCTGCTTGTAGGGGTCGACATCTTATGTTTATTACTACTATTATTGGGCCTAATATATATAAAGCCAGCATGAAACTAAAGTTTTCCCTTTACTTTTGTCTGCAGCACGATTCCACACTCAACTATTGGAGCTCCACAATCAACTGGTTTTGGCATGACATCTTTGCAGCCTAACTGCTTGGAGCGCCCCTTTCTGGCTATGTCATCCTCCTTCCAGCAGGGACGTTGCCTTTGAGCTACTACTGATTCAATTCTCTGGTTCGACTAAATAAGCAATAGGATTTAGCTGTAATCTGTAAAATGTAATTGACAGCGTAATTTAAAACTATTTACTAGAATTTTTTCTTCTAAAGATGTAGCACCCAGCCCCTTTTATGTGGTATAGTTGGTGTCCTTGTGGGAATATCCTATAGAAGATGACTGAAAGATACTGTTGTAATTATTAAGCCATCATAAACGGGGAGAAAGATACTACTCTGATTCTTTATTTAGATTTTTATCTCAAACCTTGTGGAATCGCTTAGTTCCTTTAAGGGTATGCTACTCTTGAAGACAACTTTTTGGAAACTTTGACATCCAACTTGTGTAGTCCTTAAAAGGCGTGGGCATAAGCGAAATTTGATTATATGATTTGTCAAGTAGTAGTACAAAATTCCGAGTTCTCAACCAAAGACCAGAAAGCCAGACTCGAGAGGAGTAAATTGAGAAATGAGACTAAAATATGATAACAATTTTAACATAGTTATTGCATCATGAGGAGTAATCTAGAACTCATTTTTAAGAGGGGTAAAAACTGGAATCCTTATCTCTAATTTTCTCAGTTGGCTGTTATTGGGATGATGATCTCATAGGATAAGGTTTGAGAGAAGGCTAACATGGTCCTTAATTTTACTCCCAAAGATAAGTAAATAAAATTTCATCTCATCTTTCTATGTTACATTTTATTCGATCGTTTTCTATTATCAGCTTTGGGTTAATTGCAACAATTGAGTTTAAGGCAAGACTAAATTCGTTGTTTCTTTTTATTCGAATTTAATTTTCACAATGAAAACATGTGTATCACAAAAAATATAGAAAAATACTCAATCAAGTATTTAAAAGAAAATAGCTGAGGGTTAGTAAAGTTTGATAAAATTGGTAGAAGATCCTCTTGATAGCGTTAGTGACCAAGAGTGACAATTGGTACTACAAAATTATAAGTTTATATCATATTTCTCCTTACTGATATTTCAATTAGACTATTCCTACTTTAGGATGCATGTTTTTTTTTTTTTTTATTTATTTATTTATTATTACATAGGCGTAGGGGAAGGGAAAATGCGAAATGAGATTACAACGTGGGGATTCGAACTCTCGCCAACAAGGTAAAAATTCAGATAATCAACCAACTGAGCTACCATAAATTATTCGCATCCAACTGACTGCATTTTCATCTCGTCAACTTGAGGTAAATAAGTTCAATTAAAGAACATCCGAAGAACAGTTCAAAGGGCCAAAGTGTCCAACCCCATTAAATTTCTTGTTTTCCAACTGAGCGTAACCTCCTCAAATAAAGAAAGTCATAATGAAACTGGAGACTCTAATAACCAATCAACTACCGCTGAATCAGATGACACGTGGCAGAAAAATCACGTTAATCCTCCCAAAAAACACCGTGCACACTCCACTGTGATTAAAAACCCTTTCTTATTTTTTGCTTCTTCAACCTTCAACTCTTCTTGGTTAAGTAATTAAACTTCCATCATCATCATCAGCTCTTTAAAGTCCACTCTTTTCTTCACATTAAAGAGTGGATTTTTTTTAAAAAAATAAATAAATAAAAAATCACATAAGTATTCACTATAGTTTGCAGGCTTACAGCTATGGGTGGAGATACAACATCCCTTAATTCCCCTCTCATCTATTCCACTGGTACATTAAATGAATTTTTCCATATAGGTTTCATATTTTTTGGTGTGTTTTCACATTTCTTGCATAATTTACATATGTATGTATGTTTGTAATTGATGAATTTAGATAAAGAATGAGGTGTTTTAGTAGTTTGACTGTTAGATAATAAAAGTAGTTTTGCTCATATAACTCATTGGACTAATTTGGAGACCAACAGTAAATTTGATTACAGCAACAACCACAACTGAGGTCTGGGGAAGGTAGGATGTACACAAACCTGATCTCTACCTTTATGATTCTTGCATAAATTTATTTATTTAAAGATTCTACACTTAATGTATTGAGAACACTGAAAAAGATGGAATTTTTGGTACTTGCAGAAGAATCATCTTTTGAACAAAAGTTCCCTGAAAATCCACTAGGCTCGCCTACTTTTCTCAGGTATTTTCTGTAACTAGTTCCTTTTTTTTTTTTTTTGGTATGTGTGTGTGCATACATGTTTGTAATCCTAGTGGTTGGAAATTGGAATGTGTGTAGTGGTGGTGATTGTTTTGGTGCAAAAGGGGAGAATGGAGAAGTTGGACTAGGTTCTGTGGATTTGGAGGAATTCGTTCGAGCTTCTTCAAATATAATGGAGGAGGTTCATAAAAAGTGGATAAGGAATGTATATATGGATGTCCTCAAGAGCTATGAGGAACTGCAGTTCCATAAGGACCATTTGGAGGAAGCCAAAAATAAAATCTTAAGGTACAGTAATTTGTCGTTCATTTTCTGTTTTCTTTTTCTCTGGAAACAAGTAACTAAATATACTAACTTTTAAAAAACGTTTAAACTGGTTCGGTGGGGGTGAGCCAGGCCCAAGCATAGTGCAATGCAAGGCCGATGCGCGAAGGACCTTCCCCTAAAAATGAGTTGATGTCGTATGGGCAGATGCCGCACATATCATATATTGAACTGATCAGAACAGTTACTAATTATACAATGCTCCTCAGAGTTGTTCAACATATTTATTTGTGGGTGTGGTGTGTTTCATGGCCTTGTTTGATTTCTCTTCCTCTGTTCCAAAGATTTTCGGATGAATGTTGCATTTTGGGTTTTATTACTGGACAATTTGCTAAGCTCCAGAAAGTGGGAAATGGCGATAGCTAGTCTCATATTTAAGTTTTGAATTTGAACAAGAAAATAATCCAGAGCCTTTGTCCCAAGTTGTAACTAAATCCTGTTTTAGTGGTTGAGGTAGAGATTTGGGTCTCATCCATCCAAATTTTGTGTTATCTACGACACACCTCCTTAAAAATGTTGGTCCAAAAAATACATGCTTCATGCTAAAAGAAATTTCTAATAGCTTGCTCCATGACATGTTAAGCGATGCCAATAAAACAACATATCTGGTGTAATCCCACAAGTGGGGTCTCAGATGTTTACATCAGCTTAAATGTAACGAGATGCTTAACACAACTCTACACACACCGATGCTGTATTTAACCATGGCATTAGGAAAGCTAATCCATTCGATTTATCTGAGAGGATAGATACAATTCATCTGGTTATCCAATTATAGTTCATCCACTTGACGGCCTAGAGACAGCTGAATTTGGATAGAGTTCTATTAGTTAGCTAGTTTTATTTTTGCATAACTTTATACAACAACATACCCAGTATAGTCCCACAAGTGGGGTCTGGGGAGAGCCGGGTGTACCTTATCTTATTATGATTTTTTTTGGATAACCGTGTACCTCAACTAATTCCATGGGATACCTGCAACTTCCCGCCAGCAACAGGTACCAGGTAACTCTATCCAGCAAGGCTAGGATAGATGGGAAGAAATCACCTAGTGTTTTTGTCTCTGCTGGGATTTGAACCTGAGATCTCATGGTTCTCAACCCACTTCATAACCTTATCTGATTTCATCTCAGCAGTAATTCAGTTTCTTAATTGTACACAGTAGAATCCATTATAGCATGTTATAAAGTTATTTGTCTAGTGTTACTTGTAAATATTATACATCTGTTGAGATACATGGGAAATGAACACCTGCAGCTACACTCCTGGATCACGAATTGAGGAGGTGAGTGGCATGAAAGTGAGTGATTACAATATACCAAAAAAGACGACACTCTTGTTGATTGGTCCGAGAGGATCTGGAAAAAGCAGTCTTGTTAACAAGATTTCCAGGCTATTTGATGATGATCCTTTTACACCAGAAAGAGCTCAAGTATCATGTACGTTTTCTTTCTCCTTTTCCCATGTAATAAGACTCTGATAAAAGTTAATCAGAAAGAATGTGATTATGGTGTTTACTATGTTTGTCCTAGATGCCAATGCAATACAGTTTGTTTTTGTCTTCAAAATATTAGTTGTCAGATAATTAACATGTCATAACAGCTTCATTGTTCTTGAATCTGCCGGTTACCAGATTCTTCTAATGGAGATGGGACATATTTTCTCCAAGAGTATGCGATACCAAGAGGTTCAAGTTCTTTCTGTTTGTATGACACACGTGGTTTGTCGGATGATTTGAGTGAAAATAAGAAAATGGTGAAGCGCTGGATGAGAAAGGGGGTTTGTCATGGGAAGCTAATAACAAGGTTTATATGATTATTTTTAAATTTCCTTGAACAAAACCTTGGGGGTACCTCGACTCTCTGAAATGCTCCTTTTGGCAGGGATTCTGATGATGCACATCTGAAGTCTAAAGGACGAAATAGATACTGTGCCACTGAGACCAATGTTGTTAATTTTCTCATATTTGTTGTTAGTGGGATCCAAATTCTGCAATTGATGGACACTGATGATGAAACAAAGAGGCAACAAACTCAAGCTATGGCTACAACTTTCAACAACCCTCTCTTGTCATTCAAAGGTATTAAGTCACTTTATTATATGCATTTTGTGAGTACTAAAAAATGTGTAGACAGAAACGAAGTGCACTTCTTCTATTAGATAACAATTGATGTTAATTGAAGCTCCCCTGATCAGAATATGAGGGAGTTCATTATGGATTCACAAAATAATGTTGAAAATAATAAGGAAAAAAAGTGTTAGCCCATTCAAAAATAAGTGTCAGATTGATTCTAAGTTTATAACATATCTCAGTATTTATCATCCCATTTGCTTATTCTCGCCATCTCAGATGAAAAGCCAGTTGTTGTGCTAACGCATGGTGATTTACTTTCACTTTCGGATCGTACTCGCATCCGCATGTATTTGGGACAGCTGCTGGGTATCCATCCGAAGAAACAAATTTTTGACATCCCAGGTGACATCAAGATAAGTTAGCCTGCTATTACATGAATTTATTTAAGTTGAACAAAACTCTAACCCCCTTTTATTTTTCTCTTTTTGGTCTTGTGTTTTCAGAAAGTGATGATTTAGGAACTAGGTTCACTATACTCAACATGCTTTGCTATTGTCTTGAGCACGCAGATAAAAACCTACCCTTCAAAAGAAACCTACCTTACAAAAGCCCATCTAGCAGCAAGGTGAGATTAGAAATCACTTCTACGGGTTTTGCTTTGTTTTTATTTTTCTCTCTGTAGCTTTACAGTTGAGTTGCTAAAAATCGTTCACTCTGCAACAGAGTAAAACTACTGTAGGTTAAAAAAATTTGACTGTCATTTTCTTTTTTCGAGTCATCTACTATTTACCGACCCCAACTTTTTGGGATTGAAACATAGTTGTAATCCTCGATTATTCAACAAAATTTCGTAGTGGTTAGCAGTGTGGCCTAGTCTGCTGGACCATTGATTTAGGCTGTTCCTATTTTCCCACTTAGATGAATGTCTCCCGCCTTAACATGTTGAAATTGGATGGCTTACACTTTATGGCTCAATATTGACACCCCTACTAAGATCCAATTATTATATTTGCTATTTCTAGTTCGTAGGGCTATATTTGCGTGCACAATACATTTTAGGTTATACCGTTCAATGGTATAACGACATAGATCGAAAAAGTACAATGCAAGTATTCTTAGTTTTATAGATGATAATTGATTAGTGCTTGTTGTAAACTGTACCATACACTGCATCCACATGTGCACTTCAGTTTAAATTACTGCTTATCGTGCAATTTCAAACATGTTGTACCGTTTTCTCGTTTAGGGTGTCTTGAAGTTGCTTGTATCATCTCTACTGATACATGCGGTTCTAGTAATAATTTTCGGAATGGGGATGATTTTCATGAATACTCTCCAAGCCAAGGTTGCTTCTGTTCCCAATTTACATGTATCACAATCACATGGAGACATAGATTGCAATGCAACTACTGTTGATTCTGTGCCCGATCTTCAGCCTGAGGAATTGCAACCACATGTAAACGTAGATTGCCATGCAAGTGGGGTTGATTCTGTTCGCGATCTCCAACCCGAGACCCCCCAATCAGATGTAAATGTAGATTGGCGTACAATCCGACACTTATGGTCAGATGAATAAGTATATTGATGAAGCTCGGATGTATCGAGGTTTATGCATTTTATCTGTAGCTGTTATGTTTCGGAAATGCATGCTTTTTATGTGTATAAACAGCATAAGCTGTCTTACTCCTTATATATAAGAACTTTCAGCAATAATTCTCCTGGAGAAGAATGACATTCTGTAGAGAATCTTTGTAAAGCATTACGAGCGTTAAGTAACTGCACTGTTCTACTACTGTTGCATAAGTGACTGTTCAGCATTAGTTCTCTTGCTGAGAGAAGCGACATTCTTTGTGGCATTATATGTGTTTGACTTAATATTCGGTCGGATGAGTAAATACAAGAATTAGACCTGTCAGCTTTTTTAATATGCGAGGAAGGTAATAGTATTTGAGACATTTTGAAATTTCAGTTGCTTGGACTAAAAAAGAGTTTTTGAAAATATAGGAGAAACTTATTCGAAAAAAAAAAGGCTGCTAAAGTTTCTCGAGTAACTTTTGTGCATTTTTTTTTTGATAAAAATATCTTCACGTTCGGAATTCTATCACAACTGTATGAGTCCAAGTTCTACCACGATTTACTTGGACCTCATAAATTCGGGGAAGCTAAGGTTTCATATGTGTTATATCCTTTCGATCGAGGGACAGAAAAGGTCTTCATTCAGTCATTGGCTTATTGCCCTTTGAAAAAGGTAAAAAAAATTACTGTGTTAGAAAAATCAATTATTTGTACTTAATTAATGAAGTAGATACCGCCCGTATTAGATGCTTCAAAGAAAGTTTTAGCTCGGAACACTGAGGAAAAACTCCGATTCAAATCGTACTGAAATGAATTCAATCAGGACTTCAATAACATTAATACGGCAGAAAAAGTTGGAAAACACCATGTATATGCTATATGGCACAAATGTGCCAAGTATGACACTTCAAATCAATGGCAACTGCATTAGGAAAAAAAAAATCAAGGGCAACTTCAAAAGATTGCTGGTATGGACGCTTGCTCATGCTACAGAATATAAGGATGGAAAAAAAAAATGGATAAAATTTCATCACCTGATTTATCACTATGCTTTAGAAATAAAAAAGAGGACCTTGCGCTCCGAGCAAATGACCTATGATCTCCAATTCAGAGCGAATATGCTTCTCAATTCCTCCAGTTTAGAGTCACTTGAAGTAGCTACAACCTGTATATTTCCTTAAAAAAAAGACTCATTTTCCTGCAGAACAAGAGTCTGGGAGGCTCTGCAAAAATTTTGCTCTTGCAGCGGGGTCTGTGGAAAATCGACCCAACACAGCAAATGTGGCTGTGTTGCTTCCAAACTTCTCGATTCCTCTAGATATCATACAGGTGTGATTTGCTTCCACAACCACCATTATGTCTTCGCCTAAGAACGATGAAACAGTCTCGGCTATCTGCCTGGTAAGCCTCTCCTGTACTTGGAGTTTAAAGCCATAAAAATGTACTACTGATTGCACTAGCGGTCTTCCAACAGGGTTCACTCCATCCAAAGAGTGATAACCAATGTGCACAACGCCTTGAAAAGGAAGTAGATGATGTTCGCACTGGGACCAGAATGACAAATTCAGCTCGGAGCAGATATTAAAATTACCAACCTGATCAGAAGGACTACGAGTATCTATTCTATTTCGAACAAAGCCATTCAGTTTCATCTCCAAATTAGAGTTTCTAAAATTCATGAACCATTTCACGAAGCGTGAAGGGGTTCCTACAAGCTCTTCTCTCAATGGATCTTCGCCCAGAGACTTAAGTATCGAAAGCACTGCATTTGCCATAGCTGAATTTGCTTGTCCCGACCTGCCAGAAATTTGAGAAGGGCACCATGTTTGGTCGGAGGTCCTAGGACATGCATTGTCTATGCTTATACCTCGGAATTTCAGAAGACTCAAAAAATCAGTCCAAACATCAGCGTCCCGGTCCTCAAAAACACCGGAACCCGAGGTAGCTACTATCTTTACCCATCCTTGGGAAGTCGAGTCGAGAAATGCTGATTCAAAATTTGGCAAATGAATATGCATACACTGTAGAACCACAGCGACACCTGTCGGCTTGATTCCATGCTGCAAAGCAGTGCAAACTTCATCAGCGAGGCGTTGTGGACTTTGGAGCCGTTTTGCAAAAATATCAGCAACCCGGGAGAGCTTGCTTAGTCCTACTACCCTTTTTCCAGATGGAACATAACCTACATGACACTTAACCTGGAACGGAAGCAAGCAAGACTCACAGTATGAGAAGAGATCAAGATCTCGAACAATCACGAGCCCACCAACTCCTCCAGCCTGACCACTTCCACCTTCCAATCCAGCTTCAGGGAATAAAGCGCCATGAACGATATCATTCACTTTTTGTTTGTAACCTTCATACAAGATAAAATATGTAAGACTAGATTCAAGCAGTCGTTTAAAAATCAATTCACCAACCCAGGTGCAATTGAAAATATCAACATGTTTTATGCTATTAGAAGATGTAGATTTCCTTTGCACACAGCATGTTGAGTTCCAAAGTTAACTAGCATAAGATAGAAAGCTACTAATGACATGCAACGTTTTGTGATGATGTTATCAAGTTCTTGGAGTTTAAAAAAATCACTAGAGAAGCTGCTCTGCAAATCCTCTGTGAGGCACAATTTTAACTTATGAGACAATTTTTAGTTGTTTCAACCAAGAACACAAATCCAGCACTAACTAGCAACCAAAAATAGAAAGGAACAAGTGCTAGAAATAACAGACAAGATGAAATTCCCAAGTGCAGTTGAAGAAAAGTTGTTTCTAGAGATGCTTTTCTTGAATGCAAATAAGCCACCTGATATCATACTTTCGCTTATGATACCCTTCCCACGTTAAAATATAAACTACAAGACAGTACTGCATATTTTTTTTGATAGGTGCAAGACAGTAAAGCATATGTTCCATGTGCAAGATGGAAAACTTTTATCTTTCATGTTTACTTCCTCTCACGTCTGTTGAAGAGACATACACGCGTGAGTTCAATTAACTGTGCACAAGGATGCATTTCCAAATCAACTACATGGATGAAACTACTTGGCATTTCATGGTCGTCTGAAAGCTCCTTTCAACATTCATGACTTCCCCATTCCCCCAACTATATATAGGCTCACTCCAATAGCTTCATACAAAACAGTTTTTCAGCCTCCAACCTCCACCTAAGTGGACACACCAGAATGGCCAAAAATAGCCTCTACGATGGAAAATTGAGCCACTTTTGGGAAACTTCAAAAAGTACAGCGCTGAATCCATCTAGAAAATATGAAATAGAGAAAGCTCCTGTCCTACATTCAAAGACCACTTTTTTCCTGGAAGATTTGATGACTCCTGCTTCACTGACTAACAGGTGCATTAGGAGATTACTGAACTTTTTAAAGGGGACAGTGGAAAGCTGGAAAGTCCATCGATCAGGAGGACATGGCAAACCATCCAAGGCAACATGTTTGGACGATTTGGAGGGAAAGAAACTTGAGATGTTTTGAGGGGTTGGAAACCACCAGCCCTAACCCAAAAAACTTTTCCTTTTGAAGTGTGAGGCAATCATTGCTTCAATTCTCTGGAATAAATATATTATAGTTACAAAGTGAATATAATTATTTCGTGTAATGAAAGAAACCAGACCTGCAAGTACTTTTAAAACTTAGTAGGCGTTTGGACAAGCGTTTGAAACCATGGTTTCAACTTTTTAAAATATAAAATTTAACCCATAAGTTGGTACATATCTTTAACAATTACTCCCATCAATCATTTACCAATCTCATTAACTTTCACCAAATTTTATTTATGTCTACCAACCTTTTAATTTTGTAAAAAAAGACCCATAGTTTAATTTTATTTATTGAACTAAACTTGATCAATTGATGTAGTATTTTTAGAAAGGTTTTCTAGTATTAATTTTTAGCCGGTTGTTATGAATTAGCATATTAATTTTGTTATGAACTATGACTGCTCATTTGGTAAGATTGTATAAGAATTGAGAATGTTTTGATAGTTTTCACAACTTGTAAGGTTTTTTGTGTCTATAAGAGAAAATCCTCCTTAAAATATCCAAATTGCATGTCCAAACGGGGCCTTAATGCATCTCTCTTCCGCTAGTGTCCATCTGCATAACTTTTATGGAAGTATCTAATGGTATAAAAGGTGTCTACTCCTAGAAAATGACAAAGTTTGTTTGACTAGTTAAGCTAATTCCACCACCCTACACCTTCTCTGTACCTTTTTATACATAGAGGGACAAAGCCCCCATGGTTGCAGAATCTACACAATGAAAAAAAAAAAAAATTGCGTAAATTCTAGATAACCCCTGAAATTTAAGTCTATTTGTATTCAGCTAAAAATTGCATCTTTGGGCATTTTCCAAAAAGCACAGCAAAGAAACTAAGAGTATGAGACAAAATGTTGAACACTTACTATATGCATTCATACTATTTCAGTAGTTAATACTAATAATACTTTGAAGAAAAAAATCCACACTGACGAGCTTGATGCACATGCCCCACTTTCCCCAGATCTCAAGCAGATCCATTGATGCAGCACAAATAAAAACTATTCCTATAAAGTATATCAAAATAACATCCAAAAGGGTGTAAGAATTCACCTCTAGTTCCTTCACGAAGAGCTTTAGCAACACGAAAAGGAGTTTTCTTGATGCCTTCCCTATTGATATCTTCACCCAAACCCTGCAAAAGGACTCTTACAGCATCCTTAATTGCCACTGTTTCAGGTTGACCCTCAAAGCCAAGTTCAAGATTCACTTCATTCTCTATTTCTGCATGATAGTGCCCCTCATCTAATGCGCCCATTGATAACAGACACAACCAAATAATATAACAGATCTTACCACTAACCACCTGAATCACACAGGTGATGAAGAAATAAATAACAAAAAAAAAAAACAAGAAAATTGAATCTCTTACTCAGACTCAAAAGAGAAAGATTTTAGCCAAAGATTCCAAATTTGAGACACCCAATGACCCAAATGAGGAAAATTTGACCAAAAATCAATTGAAGAAATGGAGGAATGGGAATTGTAAGGCTGTTATTGATGAACATATACTATAGGATGGGAAAGAGATGTGTGTGCATTACTGCAACAACTTCGCAGCATTTTAAAAAAGGCAAAATTTGTAATAAAAAAAGGTAAGAAAATATATATTAAAAAGGGGGGAAAAAAAAAACAACGTAAGGTTGGAGTTTGATATATTGGAATGTGTGGAAGGCTTTTACCAACTTTTGTCGGGGGCTAGTCAAGATCCAACATCTGAGTCGGTCTATTTGATTCCCTTCACTAGCTGTATAAGATGCGAATCAACAACAACAACATAGCTAATTAACGGGTCTGAAAAGGATGAAATGTATGCATACATTTACGGGGTAGTATAAGATGCTAATCCAAATTAATTAATCTGTTTTAGGTATCAAATAACTTTTTTTAAGAAAAACTTGCTGTGATAGGGAGAATCGTTGTGAAAAAAATTAGGTGAATCATCTTACTTAAAACTTCAAATGACTACTATAACAACAATCATAACTTCTCGCAAATAATTGAAGTCGATTATTAAATTTTAAACTATTAGAGAGTAAAAAATTCATATATAATTTTCTAGTTCGTATTTCAACTATAATGTCTGGTGTGAGTCTGAAAACTATTACGGTCTAAATGAGTGAGAAACAAAATTATATTTGATAACTTTTGTGTTTGTAAATTAAACGACTTATCAATCTAATCGGTTAATTGAGGTAAGCACAAAATATTTTAGACGTCATAGTAGAAAAAACTAATTGTAATCATGTTCTACTCCATCTATTGCTCAAAGTTTTGACTTTAATAAGGGGGTTAGATTTTTCCACATGCCCTAGTTGGTTGGTAGACATAAAAACAAGCGTCTATCCAATGCGCCGTCGCACCGTAGCCGTCAGATGAGGTTTCCAGTACTCATCATGTGGCTATGGCTGTGATTGCTCAGCTCCTCCACCAATAAGCTTCTAAAGTTCATTTTAATTTTACCCCGCGGCTTTTCGAGAAGTGACGGGACGAGTTGGCGGTTGGTGACGATAAAGGCAGTATTCAAAATTTTAAGTTTATAAATTTTTATAATAATCTCAATTAATGTATAACGATAATTAAATTTATAATCAATTATTTAAATATATATAAAATTATACAAAAGTTACTGAATTTCTGTAAACCTGCATGTTACTTTCTGGATCCGGTCCAGCATTAGTCATAGTTGAATTTGGTCCTGGTAGGTCCCTTTGTTATCTACAACAACAAAGTGGGTGGGAGGAAATGAGATGCCAATAGCCAGTGACCACTAACTAACTCATCATTTTGCCTTTTGCTTGAACTTGTAAAATTCATAACACAGCCATTCAATTTCAACTATGTGGGACCAAACTACGAATTTCTCAAAGCATGATCACATTATAAATAGGGGAGTTACTGTTTCAAATTATATCGTTTGTGGAGATACTGTTTGAATTTATATCGTTTGTTAGACGTTTGATCTATTACTAATATTCTTTATTTCAAATAAATTACTCTCAGATTGGAGCAATATGTGAGGTCAACAGTAAATTGAGATTTTTCCTAATAATAGGGGTGCTTAGATTAAAAATTTAACGGATGACAGAGTTGCTTAATTTCGTATAAAAATTTAACAATTGGCAAAAGCTGCTTTATTTGTATAAAATTTTTACAAAAGGCAAACTTACGAAATTTTGTGCAAATGTTAATCCCTTTTTTGCCTAAAATATAACACAGTATAAAATTTCAACCTTCAGTGGGAGTTGGTGGACTTTGAAAATGTCACTATAGCATGGTTCTCTACTTCTCTCCCGTCAACGTACGATATTGGTTTGGTTTTAGTTAGTAAAGTCAATCGGTTAGGTTAAGACCAAACATAATTAGACTAACAACAACTAATATTTGGTTTAAACTTCGTTAATGGGATTCAAATGCTCTTTCAAGGATTCTATATTTTTTTTTCCCGCAATAACTAGGAAATTATTATGACAAACTCATAATAAAAAAACACACAATCAATCATATAGACAAAGGACAACACAAATATCGTGAACTGTAAACATCATCATGATATTAAAATTAACCCGTACCCCTCACTAGCAACACAATATATTCAGTATTCACTTAAATTGCACGACGAGTCAAACTATGTCACATAAATTGAAACGACGGAATTAGAATGGCTTGTATTGTACAAGAAGAAATTGCATGGTTTGCCTTTCAAATGGGCTGGTCTTTAATTTTTGTCGTTCAGCTGGTCTGATCTTTAATTTTTTACCCTTCAAAATCGAAGTTATGCCTAGCAGGTCTTAAGTTTTGTAAGGCGCAGGAAATAACTTGTGAGGTATTATGATGCGAAAATATAAACTCATGCCCTGTGAAAAAGTTATTTGCTATGAAGGGCAAAAATTAAAGACCAACACAAAATAGGGATGGATGGTGCAGTACAATCATTTTTTCGCGCGGATTGTCTTTCTTTTGGGGTGGACTTTAATTTTTGCTCATCAAATTGCTGGTCTTTAAGTTTTTGACCTTCGCTTAAAAAGGTGGCCGAAAATTCTCCGAGGTTTTGGGTTCGTACTCCCGCACAGTAAAATAAAAAAGAAAATAGCAAGGCAAGACTTTTGCTAAAAGTCTATCTTATGCGGCAGACTTTACCTTTAAGGGATAACTCAAAGTTTGCCTTAGAAGGCAAAGTCTGCCGTTTCCGGCATAAATTCTATGTAACTTCCTCCGAATAGGCATAGGTTCATAGAAACCTATGCCTTGCGAAAATATTATTATTTTTTACTCTACTGGGTTTCGAACCCAGAATCTCAGGGTATTTTCGGCCACTTTTTTAAGCAAAGGCCAAAAATTAAAGACCAGCGAATTGAGGGGCAAAAATTAAAGACCAACGAATTGAGGGACCAAAGTTAAAGACCAATCTGTATGAGGAACAATCGTGCAAATTGCCCCTATTTCTCATGTGGGCCGAACCACTGAATGGTAAGTCCAGGCGGGAAAGAGACCAGTATATATGGGCTTTATTGTGTAGCCCATCTGCCAATATACATTGGGCAATTTGCAGGATTGGCCTTCACTGGGGGTGGTCTTTAATTTTTAGCCCTCAAAATGATGGTCTTTAAATTTTGTCCTTCAGGCAGAATTTACATGGCTCAGGTAGAAATTCTGCCTGTACAGGCCAAATTCTGCCTTGAGGCAAAATTTTGCAAAGTCTGTCTTGCGATTTTTTTTTTAATTAAGCTGGAGTTTGAATCCACTCCTAGTGTTAGGCGAGGGATAAAACTTAAAGACCACCAATTTGAAGGACAAAAATTAAAGAGCACCCCAAATGAAGGACAATCCGCGCAAAGAAAAAAGATATACATTCACAGCCCAATACCTTGACCCGAAATAAGAAAGAAGCAAGTGCACTCCTCTGTACAGCTCCAAGCCATCGATGGAGAGAAATTCCTCAGTCGGTGCCAAGCCATGGAGTCATCATCCTCATCACCATCATCATTTTCAGATATTACATAATTGTCCACTTCACAGCTACATGTTGCAGTGCAACAATCATGTACCAACATGCCCACTTTTCAGTCCTTCTCCAGTGCCGCAAAACCCTGAACAACACATTACACCTGTTTTATTGCCTGAGGATTTGAATATACATATTTCTGAGCCTAATGATAATTTTACCGACTCAAGGTACCATTTTTGTTCTTCAATGATGAATGAATGCTTCCTTTTGCTTTGATTGAAATTGGTGTTAATTTAAAGATTGAATTTTCTGGATAGTATGAAATTAGTTGTGATATGTGTTTCTAATGGTGCTTGTACTTGCTACACATTACTCTTGGATTTTGTGATTATATAAAAATGTCATTCGTATTTGTTGATAATATAATTATATTTCCTAGTAGTATTTTACCTCCTTTTTTTTTATCATGGTTTTCTGTATAAGACAAGTGAGAAGTACTGGATATCTGATGTTGTTTAGAGGCTAGAAGTTGGTATATTCCGTGCCTCCTTTTAACCCCCCCCCCCCCCCCCCCCCCCCCGCGTGTTTGAATGGTGGTTTCCTGTGGTTCATTAATGTATGGTTTCATAATCATTAATGTATGATTTTCTATGAAACCATGTTTGTTTCCATTGTTCTTAAAATTATGTGGTATGGTGTTGTAAACCCGTAATTCATTCCATGGTTATATAACCATGAAAAGTCCCAATTTTTGAAACTACCGATTTGGTGATTTTTTCGTGGTTACGTATTTCATTTCTCCATTATACCCCACCCTCCACCATCCACCCCACCCCCACCGTACCACTCACCCCCACCCCTGCCCTCACTACTCAACCCCACCCCACCCCCCGCCACTCACCCCCACCTCACCCCCTCCCTACCATCCACCCCCACCCCAACTACCCCACTCCGCTGCCACCCACACCCACCACCCCAACCACCACCCACTACCCCTCACCACCGCCCAACCCCACCCCACAACAACTCACCCCCACCCTCATCCCACACCACCCACCTCACACCACCCACCCCTCCATCACCCCCACCCTACCACCCACTCTCATCCCACAACCACCCACCTCTCCACCACCCCCACCCACTACTTACTTATTTTTAAAGTTCCTATTTTATTCTTTATCTGAGTTTTATTAATATATATAAATTAATTTCTAATTAAGAGTATTTTAGTAAACTTACAAGTTATTATACAGTACCATACAGTCAAACCAAACAATTCAAATGTTATTAAACCACAACAAACGATACAGTCTATCCAAACATTGTGTTAATTAATACAGTACAATACAATACAACACCATACTGTACCATACCATATTGTACATTAATGAACCACGGGAAACAACCATCCAAACAGAGGGTAAATGAAGAGTCTGAAATCGTGGAATTCACTTTTTCCAAACTTGGAGTTCTCTTCTACTAGTGTATGGGAAGTACCTATTCCTTTGGTGCTCCGTTTTGTATCTTTTCTTCCCCTGAATAGCTAATGTAAGTCACTGCAGTTAGATACGAAAATGGTTGGACATGTTAAATAAAATTCAGTGTGCAATTTGCCTTATGCTGCTGATTGTGACCGGCCGTCCCTGAATGTCGTGGTACTGTTTGCTTCCGTCTCATTCTTGTAACTGTCACCTGTAATCTGCGAATGTGCTTTTATACCCTTGAGTGGATGAGAAAGAAAGGATTTCCATTATCAACTTGAGAAAATCTGTGACAAAACAGTTTCTGTTCAGCCATATACACCTCATCTCTGCCTTCACACTCTCCTCCTTGTGCTTCGGCACCTCTCCATTCCTTTTCCTTGCCCTTGCCAGTTTTCCCATCAGTCCCTTTCCACTCCCAGAGCCCATTTTTTAATAGCTCAGCCCCTCCTCACTCTGTGTATAACATCTCCTGGAGTCCTACATCTTCTTACTGAATGCACCCATCTCCAAGTAAACCTAATTCTCTCCATCCCTCAACAGATCCATTCCACATGTTCAGAACTTCTTGCAGTTTCAGAGCACATGTGCAGTGGTAATATTGAGTTAATTGGGGCTGAATTTGGATGTCAAGAAGTAGGCGCACAGAAAATAGTGATTTCTGTGCATGTTCTGTTAATAGAAGAAATTGAAAGAGGAGGGAGTTTGTCCATTCTCCATGTTGGAGTCGATCCAACATTTCTTCGCGTTAGCTTTTTCTTGGAAAGGTGATGATGGTTGGTTTGGCCTCACCTCTTCCCCTCCCCTTCCCCCTCCCCCCACAAAAAGAAAAACGAACTCTGAAGAGCTGAGTGTCAGTGGTTGATACTTGAACGGTAGATTTTGTGTATTTGTTGTAATGCTACTTCAGTGGGAAATAACTATTTTGGTTTCCGATAAACTTGCAGAAAAGTATAAATGATCTTGGAAATGTAAGGAGTTTCTATAACCACTTCATATAGAATGCGGAGGAAAAGGATATGAAACCCCGGACTTGAACATAAAGTCCTGGGAATGAAGTAGGTGTTGTAAGCGAAATTGAACGTAGAACCTCACAGGCTTGATCCCTTTCTGGCACACATGTGAAGCTTTACATTTGAGATGTTATCGTTGTGATAGAGTTGTCAATTTTTAGGCTCTTTCACCCTGTAGATTTTAACTAATTCTGTGTGTCTTCATCTGAAGAATGAAGCAAGATGAAGATCTGGACTTAGAAGATGAAGAGCCTATTTTCGTCCTTACAGATGAATGGAGAGATTTCTTTGCCAAATCTGAAGCTAAAAGGAGAAAAGGTACTCATCGTTCCCCTTCTCTTTTAACTATAAAACTTTTGCTAGAGGCGTAGTGGACTAATGTATTTGATTGGTCTGCAGCAAAAAAGCATGCTAAGAAGAAAGGGAAGAGTAAGGTCAAAGATGAGAACGCACCAGCATTGGAGAGTGATTGCGACGTGAAGAATGAATCTGCTATATGTCCAGAGGTCTAATGAGCAACAAAAAAGTTACATTATGATGCACATAGGACAGGACCGGGACAAGCCCCTTTTGTTAATTCTGAGATAAAATGTCAAATATTGTAATTCTAAAAGCTCAAGAAGTGTGTCTTGGCTTGAGGAAATGTTTGATTTTGACAATCACGTGGGAGGAAGCCTGAAGCTGATGCAATATGCATTTCTCAATTGCTATTAATCCTTGTAATCGTTTGTGCCTTCTAGGGAATATTTTCACGACACTTTTGGTTCTATTCATAAGTCTTGTTAGTTGCAGTTGCTTTGATCCCAGAGCTATTTGCAGATTTCTGTCTAGTTTTAATTATCAACAACATTAACACAAGATTGGGCGAGGAAGCCACCATTTTTTCCAAGTATTTTTTTCACTTCAAATCATAAAACAAGACTATGATCTTTGCTGACTAGCAATTGGAGAATAACTGAAGATATCATAATGCTCAAATATCCAGTATTTGAACCTACATCAATGTCAAGTTAATATATAATGTTGACATACAATAATAACTGGGTTCTAATCAAAGATTTATAGATATTTAATGGCTTTTTTAAATACATATATTGAGGGTCCGGGCAAAGCTACTGGATTCATGTAAATACATAAGTTACAATCTAGATCCAGCCTGGATGGCGGTACATCAAATTCGACTCAATCCTATTACATGTTGTTGCCACACCTCCTCTCCTTACCCTTGAATCTCTTACTTGGAAGTTGCACTGGAAGCTGTTCGTCACTCAGCAATCATTCAAGAGATCTAGAGAGTAGAGACAACTAAGTTGACATAACCTAGGTCACTGCCCTGGTATTAAGTTGACATAACCTAGGTCACTGCCCTGGTATCAACTACCTTCCAGCTAGCTTGCTCATGGCAGCGTTTACCCTCTCCTCAGGGATCGATTTATGGCCGTCATAAAAATCTAGTATCTCCATTGCTATATTTTTCACCTGTCAACCAACATTGAGAACTTGGGTTAAAAGATTATGCTTAAAGTCAAAAACTTCATCTAAGTATAGTCAAATGCTCCAGCTGTTTAAAACTCGGACGAGCATGGCTGGTTGTTTTGAACAACAATCTAATTATCATTCTTGAATCAATGCCATGGTGGAACCTTCTGCATCATATTTACCTAAACAGCTGTGTAAATCATTTTGCCCAAAAGTGTGATTGATCAATTTTTTATTTTTTATTTTCCCAAGCATAGACAACTTGTTTCACCACCCACAATTGACATAACAAAGAACAGATGACATCAAGTAAATTTTAGAGTTCACAGAAATCCTAAACCAATATGGACCAAAATCAATCTTCTCTATCTTCTTTATGGTGACTTACATACATCTCTACTTGCTGATAAATCATGAAATACTTGGATAAAATATAAAGTCAAGTCGCATATCAGAAAAGAAAAAGAAAAAAAAGTCAAGTCAAGCTAAAGGTTCCATGTGGCGACTTTGTACTAAGGACTAGTCTACGATGGTCTTAATATATTTCGAAGTCATCAATTAAGAGTTAAGCTTGCATACATACCACGTTCATATCAACTCGAAGCTCCTCAAACCAGGCAGTAGCTTCTTTATCCTTCAGCACACTTGCAATATATATGCAGGCTAAAGTAATCAAATGTGGCGGATGAATGAGAATTAGGTCCATCTTATAGGTATCATTTATAAGTCCCCTGAAAGAAAGTAGAATTCAGTAGTTATCAAAAAGAATTCAGAAGTTATCAAGACAAAACAAAACAAATGTAGAATTTCGGAAAGACATATTATGGACATAATACTTTATAGTAATCTGATAAATTCAACTGGAGGTCAAAGATATGAAAGACTCTGAAAGTTTCTTACCAAGTCAATTGAGTTACATCATTCATGCCGGCATCCTGAAGGAACCTGCCAATTGAGTTAAGAATCAAGTTGTTTACTGAGAGAAATTGATCAGATACACAAGGAAGATCATAATTTGATTGTTTGGAGAGGGTAGGCCAGATAATAGACAGATGATAATATAGTTGCTTAAAAGGACAAGATTATATAAAACCCTGTATTATTGCAGTGCAAGCTCTGAAAGACATTGGAGACGTTAAGCTCCTTAGAGACTGTCCAGCAATTGAAAACAATATTGCAACTGGATTAATGAGGCATCAACTGTAAAAACTTTGAACCACCACCTGAGGAATTTCATTTATACTCGAATCAATATGCCTCACCTCTTAAAGGTACATTCAGTATGTGACAATACTCGAATCAAATGCCTCACTAAACGTTCATGCTTAAAGAACTCCTGAAGACTGCAAAAACCATAGTTTGAGCTAGTTAACAGATGCTACATGTGTCACAATAGTTTGGACTTTGGAGACTGTGAATCATTTGTTCCTACACTGTCCAGAGGCAGCAGCTCTATGGAATATGTTCATCTCAATCTCTGGTATCAACTGGTCTATTCCTCAGAATGTCAAAGAAGCAATGGAAAGTTGGAACGTAAAAGAAGTTGATAGTTCCATCAAGAAGACGTGGCAGATGATTCCTGCAGGTATCTTTTGGAGTATTTGGAAGGAAAGGAATCTCAACTCCAAGCAGTAGTCTAAAAATTTTTTTTTTTTTTTTTTAATCTTTTCAATTGGAGCAATCTATCCCCTGTAAATGACATATTACCCCTTTTAGACTTCATTAGCTCCATCAATATGGCTTAGAGACCATATTTTTGCTTTCTGGTCAACTCCCTGATTTAGATTTGAAGTTTTTGTTCTCAGGACTTAACCATGATAGTTTTTGTTCTCAGGACTTAACCATGATTCTCTTGTGTATGTAACATGCATCTACTTGATGCCTTCCTAATATAACATCTTATTTCCTCAAAAAAAAAAAAAAAAAAAAAAACATAAACACTCGACTATCTACTCTGGTCTTATCATTCACATTCAGAACTCCACCATTAAAATAGATATACATGAACTAAGATTCTATAGTTTCTGCTGCATAGGGGTGCAACCTGGGGGCCTGACAAAGCATACTTCACCGGCGGAAACCAATAACTATTATGGAAGTACGGAAACCCTATGTTGCTCGGACTCAGGTGCGGGTATCTAATCCGGGTGCGTATCTAGAGGTCGGATTCTTCATCACATAAATTTTAGGATTCAGGGGTATGGATCCGAGGGCGGATACGGGTGCTGGAATATGGCCAATAAATGTATACTACGACACATAAAGTATCTATTTCAGTTAGTTAAAGTTATTGACCTAGAGCCTGTTTGGATGGGCTTAAAATAAGCAGCTTATAAGCCAAAAAAAAATAAGTTGGGGTAGGCTAACTTATTTTTTTTTAGCTTATAAGTTGTTTTTAGCTTATAAGCTGCTTTAGATAAGCTAAGCCAAATGGACCCAATTATTTTTTTGGGCTTATTTTATGCACAAAATGGCTTTAAGCTGGCCAGCCAAACACTCAAAAAAGCTGAAAACAGCTTATAAGCAACTTATAAGCCAATCCAAACGGGCTCCTAAAGCTAATAAAATTTTATTCTTTATAAACACCGATATTTTATTCTTATCTCGCGTAATAGAAAAGCATTCTCATACTTTATATAACTATATATGTATATATATACAGACACACACATGACATAATCCCAAAACTCAAACCAAATACCCGATTAATCTATAATTCTCGGTCATAGAATGTGGTCAAGGTACACAAGGTAAGTTGACCAAACCCAGTATGGATCCTACATCCACATGTCGTGTCGACACGGGTGCAGTAGGGATTTTGAAGAGTCCGCACAACATAGTGGAAACCTACAGCGATAGTTTGCTTTGGGCATAAGGAGAATCAATAACAATCTTCTTCTCAAGAGGAGGGGGACAGGGGGTTATTGGAAATCATTTAGCAGCAATAAAACTATTTCTTCTTTTGAATACTAAGAATATCTAGAAGATACTTACTGTGATAATGAACGATATGGATGATATACGACTAAGTAATAGTTTAAGGCTTCCAAAACTTTCATCTCCATGTCAAGTATGTCTTTTATTTCATATTTATACTTCTCGTCCGAATCTGCATAAGCAAATCAGAAAAATCAAAATCTTGCATTAGAAATTAACTAAATTAGGTATTCCATAATAAGTACTCCGTCATTGTAATCAAAGAAGTACTTACATAACTTCTTGATGTAAAATACAAGAAGTCGGGCCTGCACAGTGCTTTCTTCTGCTTTTGATGCCAAATACAAGCAAGTTGGAGCAACCAGACGAGGATCATACTCAGTCATACTTCTCCTACGGACAAGAAAAAAGATTATTAGAGAGAATGGTTCAAGGTGAAGCAATATAGGCCCCTAGAACAACATTGTGATTTTAAAGGGTTCAATTTTGAAACGGAAAGTATACACAGTTAAAGAATTCTCCTTCGATTAGAAATAATTTTTCCAGAATCTATTCCATAAAATAGCTAACACGTGGATTCCAATTACAAATATACAACTGGTCCGAACAACCAGAATAGAGGGTGCTTTTTTTAAGGAATTTTTTTTTTTTAAGATAACTTTATTTGTAACATATGGAAGCATATGACATATTCATAGTTTGTCATTTATGTATGCATGTGTGATTTCTTGTACATATATTTCCATTTTTTGTAAGAATAGCTAACTTGGTCCATCTAATATCCTCCCTGAATCAGCTGATTTATATTTTTACTTAATTTGCTTTGGGCTGGCTGGTGGTTACGCATATCTGTGAGGAAATCATTTGGAGAAGAGACTCTTCAGACTCTCTCCCTCAATGCATTAAATTTATCCGACCAGTTCTGCATCGGAACTTTACAGCAAGTAATACCAATCTTCTTTTCTCGTAAGTTCTACATTTTGTTCACAGCACTTATTCGCTTTTCCTCTTGTATGATCCATTTAAGCAAGCTAAAGAATTTATGCAATGGCTTTATACCATTACTCCATTAGTGGATCACAATCTCATTGGCTTTAAGCAATATGGATTTATGGCTTGGGGTGGCTTGTAGGGTTAAAAGTTAAAGCAATGTACCCTCCACATCAACAAGCTGAAGGTACATTGAATAGTTAACTTTTCTGATTAGGTAAATAACTTATAATGAATAGTGTACTGTCCTCCTAATATCAAAGATAGCATGATATACCTGACATATACGCGTCTCATGTACGTAATTGCGGTAGCAACAACCCTGGAAAAATAATTTTTTTTCTGTCAGTGCCCACTGTGAAAGTTAAGGAGAAACGCATAATAAACACTCATGTCCAAAGAGAAATCTTGAAAAGTTTGTGACGGAAAAAAAAAAAAAAAAAAAACTATGCCGATAGGTAATCTACATCTATGATCCACATAGTCAGCAGAAGACACACTTATGTAGCAGCAGCGAATTGATTTTCCTCCATCATCAAGTGAATCCTCTAACTTTTTTTCGATGAAGAGTGAATCCTCTTACTTTTAAAGAGCTATAACTAGTAGATTCTTCCACCTTATTCAAATCCAAGTAATAAAACAGATAAATGAACACATACATGTCGAGCAGTATATGTCTTCCTTCAGGAAATAATAGGTCTAAACAAAAATTGATGATATTTACAGCAACAACATTGAATAGGCATGTTTACTTGGAAAAAATCATCGAATAAAGCATGTTTTGTTCAGACCGAATAGCACTCCAGTTTCTAGGCTAAAGGTTATGATCCTCAGAGGAGAAGTTATGCTCTTAAAGGGACAACTATGCAGGTGAAAGAACATAAGAAATGTTTATTATTTATAAAGAAAAGGCTTTATAAGTAAATGGGAAGAGAAAACAGACCTTTGTCTCACTTTCACATTTTGAGCCAATCTCGCAACATCTGCGAGGGAGCAGAAAAATTAACAAATCAATTTTGAAGGCATGCAAAATGTGTTCAAGAAAGGATAAGTGGCGCTCTAGAGGTACATTGAAGGTTTCAATTATTTCTGAAATGTGTGCATATGCCAGACAATTGAATTTAACTGCAATCACCAGCATCTACATCAGCAAAATTGGCCATACAATGTAAAGAGATGCATATTTTGATTTTGTCACAAGTTTGATATAGAAATTAAGTGCCAAAAGAACAGTATTTTGTGTATGTTACATACTTTTGACAAATATTTTTGTTATGTTGGGTTTTTATTACAAATGTTTCATTGTATATTACAAAAGATAAGGTGAATCGGAGCTTTTTCCGTTTCTGTCTACTAAAATTTCCATAGCCACCAGACAGTCTCTAAGCAAGCGATAAATCTTAAATAACAGTTTTTTTAATAGCTTGGGGTAATCAACGAAAATTCTAAACTAAAAGGCAATGACAACATAGAAATTTTCCATTTTAGGTCTTCGGATCTTGAGTAATGGCACTAATTTCTTTCAAGATAGGAAATTATTGGATACCAATAGAAATAGCTGAAAAGGAAAAGAGATTCTTAATTTTGGGACAATGGAAACTACTTATTTTGCGAGCCGAGGGCAAGGTCCATAGTGCACATCAGGAAAATAGACATGTATGGCTATTATTATTATTATTATTATTATTATTAAAGAAATTTTGGAACAAATATATCCAATGACAGCAAAGACAGCAATAATAGCTCTTTAGCCACCTCTTTGTACTTAGATGCACTTGCTGGCGCTCTTTTCATGATCACTAAAATTTACTAATCCTACTAAAAAGAAAAAAGAAGACAATGGCTCTTCATCAAATATGGTAGGAAAATGATGGAGTTTCAGTGCTCTTCTATATGATCGAGCAAAAGAAAATACTCGATATGGTAATTACTAAGCAAATCAGACTAAAGCTACCATTTTGAAAAGGGGTATTTCAGGAATGGTATGAAGAAGAGAAAAAAAAAATGCAGCTAACAAGCTACAAGGTCACAAAACAAAATCAAGAAAAAAGTAAATGCCATTAGCTTAAAACATAATGTAATATAAACTGCAAACTCCAGCAAGTGATTAACACCCTTGAAAATTCAAATTAACCAAAAAAGCTAGTATATACTTTACGTCGATTTCCATAAGTAAAATCTAAGTTGAGAACACCCACACAAAACCAAGGGCAGATGTAGCCATATGGCTACAATTCGTCTGAACCTATGGCTTTTGATACGGTGTATAAATACATATGTAAAAACCTACTAAATTCTCAATAAATATTAGCTCTGAAACCATAATTTCAACAATATAATAAGTTCAATACTAAAAATCTTATTAATACCTTGCAAATTCAAATTAACCTAAAAAGATATATACTTTACGTCGATTCCCATAAGTAAAATCTACGTTGAGAACGCCCTACACACAAGGGAAGATGTAGCGTTTTGGCTACGGGAACCCATAACTTTCGACATAGATATATACATAGTAAAATCGCAATAACTATTAGTCTCAAGCCATATTTTTGAACAATATAATAAGTTCGATGCTAAGAATCTTAAAGTTTAAATCGTGGATACAGAGAGATAATGGGAATTACAAATGGACATATGCAATTTGATGAGCTTGAAATCATCGAGAGTGATGCCTCTCTCTTTATCCAACTGATGCACAACGTCAACCTCTTCAGGATCCAAAAGTTCTTTGCTGATAAAATGTCAACACAAACAAAGAATAAGAAGAAAGATTGAAGACCAAATAATTAAGGATTTTATTAAACATACTTACTATTGAGAAGAAATCCAGAAATTGGCAGCCATATGATGAACTGAGCAACACCCAGAACTTTAACTTGCACAATTTGACAAGTTATCAGTTATCAATTCACGTTAACTACTAAGGTTCTTCTTCGTCTAGTTTCTTTTCCCTGTTTTTGACAGACGAAAAAATAATTAAGGGAAAAAGAATCAAAGCTCTCTGTTTTGTTGGGCTGAATAACTATCAGTTTTATTGGGCCCATTATGGAAAATCTTCTTGGGATATAGGAGGGAGAAGTCGGCCCAACCCAAAATCTCGAGTTAATGCTCTTAGGGCAATTCGCAGAATTGCCCTTTTTTTGGGGTGGTATTTAAATTTTGCCCCTCATATTTGTGGTCTTTAAATTTTGCCCTTCGGCTAAAACCCATAGGTTCGGGGTTCGAACCCCCGGTCAGTCAAAAATTTTTAAAAAATTTGCAAAGCAGAGTTTAAATTTCGCTATGCCCCCTCCGGCAGACTTTTAGTCATGTTTAACTAAAAGTCTGCCGGAAGGGGCAGACTTTGCCTTGAAGCATATATACGTATTATTTTTTTTTAACTTTTCAAGGTAAACTTTTAGTAATGCCTTAACTAAAAGTGTGCCCCATAAAACATAACTAAAAGTATGCCCCATAAGGCGTAAGTTTTCCTTAAGGCATAACTAAAAGTTTGTCTTATAAGGCAAAGTTTAAATTTTGCTATGCCCCCTCCGGCAAACTTTTAGTTGTGTTTAACTAGAAGTCTGTCCCCTCCGGCAGACTTTTAGTTAAACACAACGAAAAGTCTGCCCCCTCCGGCAGACTTCTAGTTAAACACAACTAAAAGTCTGCCCCCTCCGGCAGACTTTGTTTTGAGGCATATATATATATATATATATATATATATATATATTTACTTTTCAAGGTAAACTTTTAGTTATGCCTTAACTAAAAAGTGTGCCCCAAAGATATAACTAAAAGTATGCCCATAAGGCGGAACTTTTCCTTAAGGCAAAGTCTATGCCTTAAGAAAAGTTCTTGCCTTATGGGGCATAATTTTGTTATGCCTTAACTAAAATTCTGCCCCATAAGGCATAACTAAACTATGTCTTAGGAAAAATTCTGCCTTATGGGGCAGACTTTTAGTTATGTCAGATCCGGCATAACTTTAGTTTTTCCTTAAAGATTGTATGCTGGATCCGGCATACACTCCCCAGTCCTGCCTTGTGAAATTATTTTTTTATTTTATGCCTGAGCGGGGGTTCGAACCCAGAACTTCATGTATTCGCCCACCTTTCCAAGCAAAGGGCAAAACTTAAAGACCACAAATATGAGGGGCAAAATTTAAAGACCACAAATTTGAAGGGCAAAATTTAAAGACCACCCCAAAAGAAGGGCAATCCGCGCAAAAAAATGATGCTCTTGTGATAATAGCAATATCAGGACCAAGTGCACAGATATCCAATTTTGGAATCACCATTTAAATCGGTAAAAATTTGCAAGTCTACATAGCAACTTCAGACATGCGGTATCATGGTTGAAGTTCAGTCATTTTTACTTGAACTCTAGACAGAAAGGCTTGAACTAGTCATATGTAACTTTTTTTTTTTTTGGTAAGTAAGTATTTCTTTATAGACCAAGGGAAAATATGTACATGTATCTCAAAAAAACCCCAGGGAAAGTTGGACACAGCCCCAACTTCCACCCAAATAAACCCTCGCAGTATCTCATTCTACTCCTAACACCTGTACCAACATTTTCCTATTTCTTCTTAAGGATAGTAGTTCAATCGCTACATCACACTAGCCAGTTTGGGGAACCTGGAACTCCTGCCATGTATCTCCTGTACTATCAGTTTGCATATCACTTCTTGGGGCCTTGTACTTTGCTTGAATATTCTATAGTTTCTCTCCTGCCAAACATAGTACACACAACTTGCCATCACCATTCGGTAAACCAAAGTTTTTGCATTCTTACCTGTCATGAACCTGGTAGCCCATTCAAGTTCTGCCTTCCAGCCTAGCGGTGCCTATAAATTCCTTTCCATCCCAATAGCTTTGTCCAGAGAGTCTTTGAGTATGGGCATTTGAAAAATAGGTGCTCCACATCCTCGTCATCTATATTGCACAGCACACATTCTTTGTCATCCACCACACCCCATTTAGCCAGTCTAGTTATTGTATAAAGTTTCCCGTGAGCAGCCAGCCTTAGAGTGAATATCCATTTTGGGAGCCCTACGTTATTACACACCAATCTCCTCCAAGGCACTTTAGTGAAGTCCCCTCTAAGTTTTTGATACAATTTTTTGATGGAAAGGTTGGCCATATCCATTACTTCCTGTTGAGAATAGCCAACTTCATCAAAATGTCTCTTCGCCTTCAGAATCTTCCTTATAATCCACGAAGCAGTAGGTTTATCTACTTCCCATACTAGTTCCTTCTTAATGTAGTAGACATGAACCCATTGAATCCATAGCCTATATTTCTTTTTACACAGATTCCAAAGGTGTTTGCATATCGCAGCCTTGTTCTACAACCCAATGTCAATTAGGTTCAACCCCCCAGCAGTATGAGGCCAACATAATTTATGCCATGACATCGGTGCTTTTTTGGAACCCTCTTTCTGACCAGTCCACGAGAACTTTCTGCACGTAGCCTCTATCAACTGGATGATCTTCTTTGAGAGCCGCAAGACAAGGTTTTCACAGTCCATGATGTTATCCTGCCAACCATTTTATCTATCAAAGGTTAGCATTGCGTAATAGTGATCTTCTTGGTGCTTAAAGGGACACCCAAATATCTGAGTGAAAATTCTCCCTTTTCAAACTCCAAGTAATCAAGGATTTTTTTTTGTACCACAACGTCCACCCCTCCGAAAAACACAGAACTCTTACTTTTATTCACCATCAATCCAGAAGCTTGGGAGAACTGTTTAAAACATTTATACAGTAATTGAATGGACCATAAATTTCCCCTGCAGAACAACAAAAGATCATCAGCAAATCCCAATTGCACTATGCGTAGCTTCTCACACCTTGGATGGTAATTAAAGTCTGGAATTTGCTTTAGAGTCTTTAAGCTCCTTGTGAGGTACTTCATGACTAGCACAAATAGGAAAGGGGACAAGAGGTCACCCTGTCTAAGTCCCTTTTTTGCTTCGAAGGGTTCTGTTGGTATTCCATTGATGAGGATAAAGTAGAAGACACTCCGGATGCACTTCATTAGCCTTCGAACAAACTTCTCAGGAAATGCAAGTCCATAGAGGATTTGTGTGACACCCCAGCTTAGAAGGAAAGTCCCACATCGGCATAACACAGGAGAGGTGCTGGGTATATAAGTAAGCATTCCTTACCTCCTAGTGACGCGTTTTAAAGCCGTGCAGGCCTAGGCCCAAAGCGGACAATATCACTAGTGGGCTGGGCTGTTACAGATGGTATCAGAGCCACTCCTGTGTCAGACTTGTCGATGGGGGGCTAGAGTTCAACTGAGTTTAGGCAAATCCCGGGTAGGCGGGGCAAACCTCAGTGCTGAGTCTAGGCAAATCCCATGCGGTGGGGCAAACCTTAGCGAGGACGCTAAGTCCATAAGAGGGGGTGTATGTGACACCCCAGCTTAGGAGGAAAGTCCCACATCGGCATAGCACAGGAGAGGTGCTGGGTATATAAGTAAGCATACCTTACCTCCTAGTGACGCGTTTTAAAGCCGTGTGGGCCTAGGCCCAAAGCGGACAATATCACATCATGTTGAGAGTATCTTTGGGCCGTTTTATCTCAACAACTGGTATCAGATCCAATGGTTTGGCGGGACGAGTATGAAGATGACAGAGTGTGGCGTGGGGCCCGGTTTAATGCCTTTGCCCGTCTATGGGTGGTTTACAACCTTTACCCATAGCTTTGAAGACGCATACACAGCCTTTGGGCTTTGGCGATCGTAAATATTCTAACGATGTGGGTGACACATTGACACGTTGAATCTCTGACCTGTAATGAGTCATGTGGAACTTAGTTCGAGGGGGAGATTGTTGGGTATGCGAACAAAGTACCACATTGATAGCTGAAAAGAAAAAGGAGCTACTTATAAGGAGTTGGATACTCTTAATGATGTGAGGCATTTTTATGTGACACCCCAGCTTAGGAGGAAAGTCCCACATCGGCATAACACAGGAGAGGTGCTGGGTATATAAGTAAGCATGTCTTACCTCTTAGTGACGCGTTTTAAAGCCGTGCGGGCCTCGGCCCAAAGCGGACAATATCACTAGTGGGCTGGGCTGTTACAATTTGCTCTAGGAATACCTACTCTAATGAATCGTATGCCTTTTGCATATCCAGTTTCATCATGCATCTTGGGGAAATGCCCTCCCTTCCATAGCCTTTTATAAGCTCATGACTCAATATGATATTATCGGTTATGACTCTCCCTGGTACAAAGGCTGCTTGCCCATTATCTACTAGACTATCCATAACTCCTTGGAGCCTCTTGGTAAGAATTTTGGAGATGATTTTGTATAGTGTATTACAACAAGAAATGAGTCTGTATTCTTTGATGGAGGAGGGGTTTTTGACTTTAGGGATCAGTGTAACTGATGTAGAGTTAACAGGTGGGAACAAGTCAGTTGTTTCAAAGAATTGCAATACAGCGTCAGTGGTATTCTCACCTAGTATTGGCCATGCTTTCTTGAAAAATATGCATAGAGTCCATCACATCCCGAGGCCTTCGCATCATCAATATCTCTCAAAGCTAGTAGTACTTCGTTCCTGCTAACTGGTGCAATCAGGTTTTGTTGTTGTTTTCTGGTCAGGACAGGACCAAATTTGATCACATTAGGATCAATAGCTGGTAATTAGTCGTTGGTTGAGCCCAACAAATTTTTATAGAATCCTAGGACCTCCGCTTGGATCTCTTGGTTTGTCTCTAATAAGCAACCTGTAGTATCCTGGATATTCCTGATGTGGTTCATAGAGTTCCTATTCTTCATACTTGCGAAAAAAATAGGCTATGTTAGCATCTCCCAAGTTCAGCCATTGCATCCTGGATTTCTGCCTATAGATGCTTTCTTCAATCTTGCCCCATTTTTCTACTAGCCCCTTCAATTCCTTTTCTTGTTCTATCATCTGTCGTTGTAGCATGGTGGAGCCCATATTTGCTTGCACTTGTTTCAACTGGCCCCTAGCAGCTTCCAATCTATCCCCCACCCCCAATGAACTGGGTGGTGTTTAACTGTTTCAGCTGCGGCTTGATGGTTTTCAATTTATTCCAAATCCTCCTTAGATCCATTTGTTGGTTATCCCGACCCCAACAGTGCTCAATAATTGGTAAGAATTGAGGAGATTTAGCCAGACAATTTAAAAATCTAAAAGGTCTCCCTTTTGGTTGTGGTGGTTGATCAATTTTTAGTAACAATGGGGAGTTATCTGAGAAATTTGGCTCCAAGATCCTAACTGGCATAACTGGCATTTGATTAAACCATGCAGGGTTGACTTTAAACTGGGTCATATGTAACTTTAAACACCGTATATTTGAAGTTGTTTCCAAGTGGATAAAATGTGTACATAATTTTAAAAAATGGGTGCATATTGAATAGCGATATCCAAATAGAATGCCCGTGATTTTTTTTTATGCGATATCAAATGTCTATTATTCGGCTTTTTACTCTATCTATTCCATTTACAATATAAATACTCTTTCCTTTTAAATATTTTATAAGAGCATTAAAATATTTTTATATTTGGTTTTTTTTTTTACTCTAAATTTCTTATTTGATCTTCAATGACACACACACATATATATATATAGTCATAAAAATGTAATAAGATGTTTATGAACACAAGTTTTAGTTATACTTTTGATATGTCAGATAACTTTATTTTTACAGAATTTATGCCGGACAAGGCAAAGTTTCTATGTAACTTTGCCCAAAAATAGAATTTTTGCCTTGCGATTTTTTTTCTCCGACTCTGTTGGGATCGAACCCAGAATCTCTGGTTTTGTAGACCAGCGAATAAGGATACTTTGGCCCACAAATTTTCATTAAATAAGAAGTAGGCACAAAAATGAGTTCTTTGCATTTTGCACTCCAATATATGCACTCATTTGTGATTTGCTCCTTATCCTATTATTTCTTACAATATGGACCCTAATCTCTTTGTTTTCTTACAAAACCACAGAGAATTTCTTATTTCTAATTTATTTAAGATGGTAAAGTAGGAATAACACGATTAATAAATATAACAAACTCTTAATACTTCTTTTGATGTTGCTGTTGCTCGTCCTTCATCCATTACAAACAAGACTACACCTCCAATGTGTAAAGCTAAACTGAAGCTCATTCTATGAATTAGTTTGGAGGACTTCAAGATTATTATTTTGTTGGTTCTTTTCTTTTTTTGCTTGGGGTTGAATTCAATTTTTTCAAAAATGAAAAGTGATAATTTCTGTTTTGATATTAGTTTTACTGGCTTTATTACTGTATATTGCGATAGAAGTTGTAACGCATATTAATATCACAGTATAATTTATTTTAGAAAAAATGCATGTTATAAGAAACTTTTGAGAAAAATAGCATATTACAACCTCTAAGAAAAAATAGAAATAAAATAACTAGAAATTCTTGCATTGTCTCAATTAATTGATTAAGGACCGATTTTGTAACATGTAAAGGTAGAAGTTAGAATGGTCAACATATAATTTATATATTGATGAAGCCAGTAAAAGAAAGGTCAACACAATTTATCATTTACTTTCATCTTTGAACAAATGGATTCCTCTTCAATCGGAAAGAAAAGAAAAACCAAAAAATCGTTAAGCCCCGTGACCTAAAAAAAAAAAAAAAAAAAAAAAAAAAAAAAAAAAAAAAAAAAAAAAAAAAACTCCTGATTAATTTATGAGTATGATTTTAACAGTAATTCTGGATATGTAGTCTTGCTTGTAATGGATTGAAGGGGGAGTAAAAACAATCTTAGAATGTCAGGTGAAGTTATTTTTATTAGTTGTGTTTCCCTAATTCACCCTCTTAATAATTTTTAAAAATAAGATATTTGTGATTTTGTCAGAAAATAAAGAGATTATGGTGCATATTGCAAAAACTAATAGGATAGGGAGCAAATCACAAAATATGCATATGTTAGGGGTGCAAAATGCAACGAACTCGACAAAAAATTAAAGACAAATGACTTGAGGGACAAAAATTAAAGACCAGTCCGTAGGAAGGTCAATCCACTCAAAATTGAAATTTTAGAGAACGGTTACTAATAAGGGAGAATGGCCTACATATACATAAGAATATTATACATTTACAAAATATGACGATACTTTTCAATAGGGGTGCTCACGGTTTAGTTAAAAATCGATCCAACCCGATAACCAAAACCAAACCGATCTTTACTTGGGTTAGGTTTGGTTTGGATTTGAATTTTAAAAATCGATATTATTTGGTTTGGTTTTGATTTTACTAAAAGCAAACCGAACCGACAGATTTTATACATAATTTTATAATTATATATATACAATATATTGATTTTTAAAAATACTTTTGAATAATTTATATACTTTTTAAGAATTATTTATTTATCTCTAATAGGCTCATGAACTTTATACCTTAAGCCGATTTAAAAAAAAAAAATCCATGAATTCAAACTCATTTATTCAAGAAAACAACTATATGAGATTTACCTAGATTTATTTTTTGTATATCTTATAAATTTTATTCGCTTAATTAAAATCATAAATCATAAGACATTTTCTCCATAATGCAAGAAACTATAGCTACCGCAATAAAAGGGTAATAACGGATTATAAGTTGGAAAATGATAGAAAATTCTCTCCTAATTGTAGGAAAAATATCATGAAAGAGAGAAATACAGTTAATTTTCTTAAAAACCGAAAAACCGACCCAAACCAAATCAAACCGACCTCAACCAAACTGATGGATATGTATTAAATTTGGTTTGTTTTGGTTTTAATAATTTTAAAAACCGACTATATTGGTTTGGTTTGGTTTTAACCCAAAACCGACCCATGAACACCCCTACTTTTCAGTTTACAAAATATACCAATAGATTTCTTACAAAATATATACGAAAATTTTCCCTCAAATTTTTTTATATAAAAACTATATGAAATGTGTATATCTCGGTTAAAGCTTAAAATTTTCACTTAGAATTTTGTGTGTGAAAACTGTATAAAATATGTATAGCTCGCTCAAGACTTAAAAATTTCGCTTAAATTTTTGTGTATGAAATATGTATATTGAGCTCAAGGCTTAGAATTCTCACATCTTTTGTGTATGAAATCAGTATAAAAATGGTATGAAATATATGAATAGTGATAAGTAATAAATTATACACATTTCATATAAACATAAGAAAAACACACATTTTTCGGATGCACACCAGTTTCTATGCACAATCTATACATATTTCATACACTTAGTAATTCCCACACATCTAAAAAGAAATGGTACAACCCATTTTCAACACATTTCATTCAAAAATCAGTAATTAGTAATGCAACAAATAGGATGTGAGAAAACATAGAGAATGTGAGCGATATTGTAGTGAGGTGAAAAATCTTAAAAGAGGGTAATTTCTTTTGAGTGTGTAGTGGTCTTTGGAGTATTTTACTCAGACCTACAAAGTGTAAAATCCTTGCTATAGTGATATCAGTTGCTCCTCTCGGCCTGTGATTTTTCCCTTTTGGGTTTCCACGTAAAAATCTTAGTGGCATTATCGCTCTTTTTATTCTTGTTGATTAACCGTATCGCGGTGCTATATTATTATTCCGCTGTAAATATCGGGAATATTATTTCTGTGGCGGGTTTATTCCCAACAATTTTTTGATAGAAAAGAGGAAGAGACGGGTCGTTGTTTTTTTTTCCTCCAAATCTGGGCAGATTATGATGGAGAAGGGGATGGAAAGGGTGAGCTTTTAATCTTTTTAGCCGTTATGTTTTGTAATTTTGTTGGTATATTTTGTAAATAAGGAAAAATATCTTTATGTTTTCTAATACAGAGAGTTAAGTAGTATTATTACGTCTTTTTCCCTACTAATAATAAGTACTCTTATTTATTTCACATTAAACTAAAGCTGAGAATTCAACAAAGACAAACGTGAAATAATTACCCATAGCCAAAATTTCCTCATTATCACCTTCTATAGAAGTGGGATCGTGTTTCAATTTCAGTGTAGCTGATCACCCACTTTTATCAACTATTGCTAATACAACCTATTTTTTGTTTCCCATTATAGTCCAGTTAGATTTTTCCCAGATGATACGTTAAATTTGAGGATGGATGAAAAAACCAAGAATTTTGCTAGAGATTGATACAAGGAAAAGAGAATATTTCACTACGGGAAAAAACAAAACGGAAAAGAATCAAAAATATCCTTGAACTATTCGAAATAGCTCTCATTTACCTTCGGTTTGTTTTTGGTACCAAAACTACCCTTGCCGTCTATGTTTTGGACCACAAATGCCCTTAATACGTTAGCTTTGCTACTGGAGCTGACATGGCAATCCAGCTGGGTTAAATTTGTTGCCATGGCCGTCCACCTAGGCAGCCCAACATGGCAGAAACCTTCTTGGTGAATTTTTTTTAGCTGTTGTTGGGTTATTGAAGTGTAGAAATTTTGTGTCAACTTTGAAGAGATTTAATTGTATGTTACTATAAATTGTTTGGGCATCGCGATTGAAGCTGAAAATTGAACTTTAACAACTGATTTCTTGGTTTAAAGATTGGTATTTGAAGATATGAGCTTAAAAAAAAAAAAAAAAACACTCCATGGAAGAGTTCTTAAAAGCTTGAAAATCTGAAAAAGGGTTTTGTGAATTTATGATTGGTTTGATCTAAATCTTACTAGGGATTGTTGGGGTTGATGTTGTGAAGCGATAAATTACAAAATATGCAACTAAAAATTTAGATCAAACCAATCATAAATTCACAAAAAAGAACAATGGATTTTTTTAATCCAATCATAAAGCCCAATCAAGAATTATTTTGGTATTTCTTTTTTTAATTTTCTGATTTCTTTTTTGTGATTAGGATTCAACAAGGAAGAACAAAGCATAAAATTTTTGCCATGTCAGATTGCCTAGGTGGACGGCCATGTCAGCAAACTTAACCCAATTGGACTGCTATGTCACCTCCAGTGGAAGACTAACGTTTTAAGGGGCATTTGTGGTCCAAAACATAGACGGCAAGGGTAGTTTTGGTATAAAAAACAAAGGGGGGGGAGGGGGGGGGGGGGGGTAAATGTGAGCTATTTCGAATAGTTCAAGGGCAATTTTGGCCCTTTTCCGAAAACAAAATGAACGACATGTGTTGGACTTTAACCAAATATGGACTACAAAAAGAAAATAAAAAGAAATCAAGCAATAATTTTTTTTTCCTTCTTATCCAAGTAGCAATATTTACTTATCTTGATGCGTTACAAATATTTTAGCCAACTACAATATTGAAGTTATGTATAATGTCCTTTTTCCTTGCTGTTCCGCTGCCTTTTGCTTCACTTTTACGTTTATTTCATCAAATTAAAGGAGATGTTGATTACATGCAATGTTTGACTAATTTTTTGCAATGTTTCGGTCCGCCACTGATTAGGTGAAGAATTAATTTAGATGAACAACCAACGACACATACGGTGCATGAATAAGATTTTTCACCTTTAGTCAAATATTTTGGTTCTAAATTCAATAAAAAAAATCTTATATGAACCTTATGCTATCTAAAGATGCTTGCTCGGGCCGCTAAGGGCCGTTCCTCACGCAAGTGAAAGAATGTTTTGGAGCACTAAAGGCGATAAGCCGATAACGAAATGGATATTCAATCAATAATGAGATTTGACTAGAATTTGGATCAATCGAATTACTAGATAAGAGAAAAAAAAAAGTTTTGGTGAACAAACGCATATACTTGGTTCAACTACAATATTATTTGTTGCTGATTATTCTCTAATCATTTCCGGGTCAAAATTGACTTTATCGAACACATAAAAGAATCAAAGGAAAAGCATTAGTTTTAGTAGGCGTTTCGCCGCGCGTTTTCAAACCATGATTTGAAACCATAATTCTAAAATACCATTTGGACATGCATTTTTACTCATGGTTTCAAATCATGGTTTCAAACTCCAAATCATCTAAAAAAGCATGATTTGGGGTTTAAAACCATAGTTTCAACTTTTTAAAATATAAAATTTAACCCATAATTTATATTTTGTAAAAAAAAAAACCCATAAGTTGATAGATATTTTTAACAATTATCCCCATCAATCATTAACCAATCTCATTAACTTTCACCAACCTTTATTTATGTCTACCAACCTTTAATTTATGTGGGAGGATTATATTAAAGAGTAATTACATTGCTATTCATGTTAAATTTTCGTTTTTATTGAACGAAAGTTTGATTAATTGATGTTGTATTTTTTAGAAAGGCCTTCTAGTAGTGTACTAATTTTGTTATGAACTATGACTTGCTTATTTGGTAAGATTGTGTAAGAATTGAGAATGTTTTGATAGTTTTCACAATTTGTGGAGTTTTTATGTCTATAAGAGAAAATACAACTTAAAATATCCAAATTGCATGTCCAAACATGTTTTCAAACCATGATTTCAAACGGAGCCTTAGACAAATATACTATTGTACAGTCAACTAGTATTACTCATCTAATTAGCCAAGCATGTGACATGTGTTTCACCAATGTAAACACCAATTAACAATACTAGTACTACCTTCTTTGAAACCTGTTATATATATATATATATGTCTGGTACAAAAAAGAAATATGATACACTTACATAAATATTATCGGAAAAAAAGGTCCAAATATACTTGCAACATATTTGTATAAAATAGTTTTACCTTAGTTTTAAAAAGGCCTCGTTGGTAATTCTGCCGTTAGACAAATCAAATTTGCCATTATTCAATGACGAAAATTGTTTTTCCTATTAAAAGTCACATTTTTTTTAAAATCAAATAAAATTCACCTATTAATAATGAAATCCCCCACCACCCTCGCCATTTTAATTATTGACCAAATTAAAGAAAGACCAATTTGACTCATATACTGTTGGGAGATGACCAAAACCCACCAAATCCGTTATGGAAAGTATACCTGTCCGAATACCAACTAATTTAATGTCCTCTGTAATCTGTTACACCAAAACAAAAAAACATCCTAATTAGGGAAAACATTTAATAATCCACGTGTTCATTATTCATTGGTTCTCCTACGTATACCTCTCCACGCTGTATTTTCTCCACAAAAACTCCGCCATTTTCAAAGCCTTAAAAGCTTCTCAAAGAAAACGTTAGAATTCTTTCTTTCATCAAATTTTCATAAGAGAAAAAAAAAAAAAAAAAAAAAAACTCAGGGTAACGGAGATGGGTCAAAAAGGGTATCAATCACCAGTGAAGAAAGTGTTATCATGGGTTCGAAAACAATCAAAGAAAGTGAAAATCTTATTGGGTTTAATCACAGCTATCATTTTATTGGTGACTCTTAAGTTAGTTGTTCATGATCATAACTACTTCTTTGTTGTGGCTGAAGCTGTTCATTTGATTGGACTCTTGGTTTTGATTTACAAATTGACTACCCTCAAGACTTGCTCTGGTAATTCAGTCATAAAAATCTTTTATATTTTTTTCTGTTAATCTGAAAATTTAATTCTTTATGTGTAGTTTCCCTTTGTGTTAAAATCTTTCTACTCGTTTTCTGGTCTGTTTTTAGTAAATCCTTAGTATGTAACAAGTAAAATTTCGGCTTCATGGGTAAAGTTCCTTTTTTTTTTTTAAAAAAAAAAAAATATTTATCTTTTGAAGTGTTTGGGTTATGCACTTTTAGATGTTTATATCAGAAAAACTTTTACTTTATGAGTTTTCTCAGCATCGTTATCAATTTAGACGAGTTATTTTTTGAGGTTTTCATGGTTTGTTTGTGGCAGCTCTAAACGAGTACTCTTTTTGCGTCCCTTTTTTCTCCTTTTACACCTAACTTTGCTGACATCTTAAATTTGGGAATGGGGATATTCCATTAAAAATTAAAAAAAAAAGGAAAAGATGGATTTTTCGCATTTTTAATTATTATTTTTTGGGCAATGGGAAGCCTTGGCGAATTTTGGGCATTGAATTGTCTATTTTAGTCATGAGTCAGTGTCCATGAGCGATATTGTGGGCTTTTCAAGGCCAGTCATTTTTACTATTGATTGATAAAGTAAAGCACATAAATAAATAAATAAAAATTCAAAACAAAGTTCAAAATGAGACAGTTGAATCTAACCAGAGTTATTGTCATGGATTATTCTATTGCTAAATGAAAGGGGGCATGACAAAAATTTTCCTTTAAAAAAGAGGGTGTGTTATTTGCTTCATGAGGAACTTCTTGATAGTCAGGAACGTTTGTGCCTGTGGTCCTTATAAAACACACACACACACACAAAAAATAAATAAATCATATTGTGCCTGCGGGATTGATAAGAAACCTATTCTAGAACTTCTTCTCAAAGAAAAGAAAAAATGAGACCTATTATAGAACAGTTGTGACAGAAGGATGTTGCTAATGTGTAGTGCAAGTCTGCTAACGTGCTGTTTTGATCAAAAGATCCCAAAAGGATTTAGCTATGAAGTTATGAGTCTGAATGTTTATCCATATCTAATAGTACAGTATATTTATTGGTATTTATCATTTATGTATGTCACACTGAATGTTGCTGCTATACAAGAGGCCATTTGTTCTTTATACAGTTACTTGGTGATGTCAAAAAGTTGATTTATTTTGCTTAAGAAAACATAAAGCACTTCAGGGGTATAATTCTAACTTTAATGTTATATAACTGTGCAAATATTTTTAATCCTACAGATTGATAGGTCGTAAGGTAGTTTGTTATCTGTATATCCTATTGTATGAAATGTGCTACTCTGGAACCATGCCAATGAGCTGTTTTTATTTGTGGCACTTGTTAGATTTTCATTATTTTTTGCTGTTCCTGAAGAAAAGATCATTTTTTAACCATTTGTCTGATATGCTTTCTTCTCCTGCTTTGTTAGGCCTTTCATTGAAGACTCAAGTGCTTACAGCTATATTTTTGGCGGTAAGATTATACTGTAGTTTCATCATGGAAGCAGATATCCACACTGTGCTAGATCTTATCACCCTTGTGGCAACATTGTGGGTCATATATATGATGAAGTTCAAGCTGAAGGCATCCTACATGGCTGATAAGGATAACATGCCCTTATATTATACGGTAAATTATTTTTCCCCACGGCTCTTTTCCGAAATATTGTTGTTGAATCAAACTCTGGTTTCTGCTAATTCCTTGAGTTATTCCCGAGCTTATATAGAACAAGTACTTTTTGTTTAAGTGTTATTTTCATGTTCAAATGTGTGATCCATTACATGTCCATGATAAACATTTTATTTCGTATTTGTTATTTCTCCCCCACATGATCATGTCCTCTCATGTGAAACTATCTTGACTTGTGTAAGTTCCATATGATGCATGTACATTATGAACAAATGAAGCAAACAAATTAGGAGGAAGAAGCTCAAACATTTATTGTTCAAGTACTACAAAAGAAATATTACAAATACGCATCATTGACAAAAGATACAACAACAACATACCCAGTGAAATCCCACATAGTGACGTCTAGGGAGTGTAGAATGTATGCAGACCTTACTTCTACCTTGGGAGGTAGAGAGGCTGTTTCTGGTAGACCCTCGGCACAAGGACCATTGACAAAAGATACAGAATAAAAATATTACGAATACATCTATCAGAATGGTTAGGCAAGTAAAAAGTCCAATTATAATGCATCATTCCAGTTCTATAGGATATCCCGGAAGAGACAAAATATTATAAGCAGATTGTATAAAATTGTTCTCTCATTCATTTATTCTTCTGATGATCTACAACAACTTCCCATCTAGTTTGCTAATATAACAGACACCTTACGTCTTGTTTAAATATTGTGACTCTTTCTTGCTTTAAGTTGCATGACAAAGACTTCTCTTCACTAATTTTCGTCCAAAAGTTGACCAAATCCTGATGATGTCGTTTGAATCATTAAATATTTATCCGAAATCATCCTTAGGCAAATCTCGGGCTTGAGACATGGTTTAGCACTGAATATGCTAAGTAACTCAATCAATGGTGATTCAGGCAAAGTGAACTTAGAATTACTAATATCGGAGCTCATATTCTCATCTTACTAGATCTAATTGCAGTTACATTGTTGACTTTTCTTTACATGCCACGGATTTGTGTTCCTTTTCCGTGAGTTTATATAATATATAACTCTCTGGTTTCCTAAATGATTAACTTTCCACTAGACAAAATCTGCAGCTATAGTTTTGAAGAGGAAGTTTCTCTTAGATGTTGCTTTGAGCTTCTGGAAGCAAAAATGGAATTCCCAGATACCTCTAATAAGCTGCTTCCACGCATGACAGTGCCATCCTTCGTAGAGATAGTGCCTTGTAAATTATGTGCACATAAATCCCTAAGGGAAATTGCTTTTAAACCATGCCACTCATTTGTGCAGATAGTTCCTGCTGCGGCTTTATCCTTCTTTGTCCATCCTACTACAAGTCATATTCTCATCAACCGGATGCTTTGGGCTTTTTGTGTATATCTGGAATCCGTCTCGGTGCTGCCTCAGCTTCGCTTGATGCAAAATGTTCAGGTTGGCAAAAAAAAAAGTGTTCTTTTTAAACTTGTGTTTCCTGAATAAGAAGCTAATAGTATTGTTCTATTCTTGCCATTTCAGATAATTGAGCCATTTTCAGCCCATTATGTTTTTGCATTGGGTGTTGCAAGATTCTTGGGTTGTGCTCATTGGATTATTCAGGTTAGTTTTGGAGTGTTATCTTGTTATGTATAACTTCTTGAATTAATAGCAGCTGTCCAACATCCCCAACCCTGACTCATCGGTTTAACTGAATCCATTGCTTTTTACTCTAATTATGCATGCATTATTAATAAAATCTCATTCATTATAAACTCACTGACTCTAAGTTCTGAATTCGCTTTTGCGATCAATATTATCCAAATGGGACCCACCATACACATTTCTCCATTGTCAATGCGAGTCTTAAGCTCTATAATCTCCAGACTTACGAGTTTCAACTATCCTCACACAGGTTTATGATACTGCTGGAGCATACATATACTTGGCTGGACGAGGTTACTTCTGGATACCGATGGTCTTTTTGGCAGAAATCGTTCAAACATTCATCTTGGCTGATTTCTGTTATTATTACATTAAGAGGTAAGCCATTTAGCCCGAGTAATTCAACTGCTATCGTAACTAACTCCAATTTCATTTACATGAGTTTTTCTGATATGTTGTCTTTCTTGATTTGCAGTGTCATGAGCGGCCAATTGATCGTTCGCCTGCCAACGCCGGTGTAAAACGATTATGACTGTATCAAAGAGACTGTAGCGTTTGTTAGTTCCTAAGTTATTATGTGAAATCAACTTAGAGCTTTTACTCTGCTGTTTCTCCATCCTACCTTTTTCTTTGACAAAGAAGCAAAAGATTTTGTTTTGGAGATTTGGCATTTTTCTGAATTTGAAATCTCAAGAGCAAAAGTTTCAGGGACAGTGACTGAATCGTGCACTGCATTAGGATATCAGAACTTATTAGAGATCTTTGACTTGGTTCCCCACCCCCCCACCCCCACCCCCACCCCCACCCCTTTTTTTTTTTTTGGTTAGGAGTACAAGAGATTATATATACTAAACGTGGAGGAAATTGAAGAATTTGAAGATCTTTGCCCTTTTGACATATTTCTTAAAAGGTTCCAGTAAAATTAAGTGTTTTGAGTCGTTTTTTTCGAGTAACAATTTACTCTGCTCATGGTGTTTATGCCAAACAATATCAATTATTATAGTTTTAAATGGTAAGCAATTTAATCAAGTAACAGTTTCTCTTGATTAATTATGGTTAAGCGAGAAATATTTATTGTAAATATATATTAGGGAAAAGACATAAAAAGACCCTAAACTTGTCCCATATTTGCTGTTACGCACTTATTCTTTATAAGGGTCTTATGACCCCTCAAATTATGTTGAAGTGGAATATATACGTCCTTAAGAACTGATGTGGCAAAGAGAGTGTCTGGGAAGTCAAAGAATATGTGTTTTTCCTATTTCTATAATTGTTCGTTTCCTTCTTTTTTCTTGTTTTGATTTCTCTCTCATCACCTTTCTTGTCCTTCAAAATCAAACCAGAATGTTATCTTTATTTTTCTGCCTTTCCAGTTTCTTTTGCTCCATTAATTGTGCTTTCTTCTCGCTTTGTATTATGTTACAGTCTCCAATTATTGTTTACTCATATGGATAAATCTCTTTACTGTCCAAGAAAGAGATGCTCTTTACTCTTCCTTAAATTCATAAAAAACCTCATAACAAGAAGAGGTCAATGTTAAAATAATAAATATCGGAAACTTTTTTAAACAAATATATACAAAATATTTCTCCATATAACATAGCTCTTTGACTCCGTAAAATGCTAGTGTTTAAAATTATTGAGTAAAAAATGTTCATTTCCCTTGATTTCTTAATTTTCAAATTATTGAGGAAAAAAATTATAATTTCTAAGTTTCTATTACCCCATATAACAGAGCCTTCAAGAAGTTTTCGGCTAATTTAATTTTAGAAAAAAGGAATGAGAAAAGAAAACAAATTGAATAAGCAAAAATAAGAAATAAGGGAGGGCTAAGGCGGAAGAAGCCATGGCCGATCTAGTCTGCGGGCAGAAGTAGAGAGCATGAAGAAAAGAATGAAAAAGAAAAGGAAAAAAGAAAAAGGAAAAGAATAAAAAAACAATAAAAAAAATGAATATACACTTGTCAACACCTGGTTAGTGCGTGTACATCACCACTTTTGCAGATTTGGGTGTAACTTTTTAAGGGGTATATATTTCACTTTAATAAGTGTGTAGCAGCCAATACTGAACAAGTTTAGGGAGGTTTTTATGCCTTTTCCCTATATATTACTATGTATTTATTGGTTTCGTACTAATAACTGACGTCTGGTGTGAATAAATTTATACCACCAAAGATACCACGACTTTCTGAAGGACTTTATAAATGAAATATTACAAATTCATGAGTTTTATTTAATAGAAACTTCAAACAATAAAACAAAATTTATAAATCTTGGTGTCCTAAATTAGATATGTATGTGTGTATTTTAAATTTTGTGATTTTAAATTTATTGGTAAGGTGTCTAATCATCGACTTTTAAATATAAAAAAAAACGCTTTTATTTCGATAAATCAAAAAGGAAAATAAGATAACAAATGAATATTTTTATCTCGTAATTCACGTGTTTATTGATGTACTAGATGGCCCGAGCCCGTGCAAGGCACGGGCGAGTGATGTTATAGAAAAATGGTTCGACTTTCGAAAGGTAGTTCCTTATTTGTTTAACATGAGTTTAACCAACAAAAAAGAACCAGTACTATCAAGTTAAATATGCTTTATATAAAGATAATATGCTTCATATTGTGCGGAACAAAGTTACACTATTACATTGCCAAGTTTGTTAGAAAGAGAGAAGGTGTGAAATTTTTGATGTTCTTCGTGTAAGGGACTACAATCTGGATTCAAGTAGCTGTAGTTGGCTATAAACTTTTCTTGAAGAGCACATATACGTCCAAGCATAGAATTGCAATGACCTCCATCAATTGTACCCCAATTTTCCTAGTTGGGTACCTGCATCCAAAAAAAAATGCTCCAATGATCAATGAAGCAGTCATTGCTGACATTAGTAAAGCTTATGTAGTAAGCCTCAAACACACAAGTGGGTCTACCATTGTTTGAGTTTATGGGTAAAACAGCAAGGGGCAATGTTCGTGTTATTGGTGCAGCCGGAAAAGGATATAAAACATCTGTGTGAGGTTAAGTTTGAACATGTGAAGAGGGAGGGAAATAATCTAGCAGATTATGTTGTAAATCAAGTCATTCTGTCGGGATCAGTAGAATATAAGCAATACACAGATCTTCCTGAGGTAGAAGACTGCTGAACCTAGACAAATAGTATTATTCAAATAAAACAAATAAATAGGCATGTCCTATTGATATATTTGATTAAAAAAAAAAAGTCATGCTTGTTTTCACTATATGCTATTTTAAAGCAAACCAGCCACTGGAAAGTTTTTTACTAAAATGTATGCCACCTTGGAGGTAACACATTACTTCAACAGTAGAAATCACTAAATTTTGAGCTCGAAAATGGGATAGCATAATACCTCAACATCAAGCTATGAGGTTGCTTTCTTACTGTCGTTTCTTCATGTGCTTGTGAAACCAGTACGTACTCATCAATTTCTTTCCAAGTCTTCATAGCTGCATTCAACCAAAAAAAGATACAAATAGATTCTAACAAGAACTGTGGCGATTTTAGTACAGAAAATTAGTTTTGAATAATATTTGCTTCTTCTCTGACAAACAACATCAAATAGAACTTAGTTGGGTAGATGTGCCTTCAAAATCCTCATTAAGTAGTTGCAACACTGATTGGAAATTAAGTAAATTGAAAAAGTACAAATCAGATTTGATCAAAGAAAAATGCGGCTGACAAGCACTACCAATTATGTGGATCTTGATTGAGTCCCTAATGTAAAACATGGCAAGGGACACTCCATGAGACACAGTTATAATAATCATTTAGAAAACAACATAAACTCAGAGCAAGTAGTCACCTACTTAGAAAAATAGCCACACTAAATCCCAAGGAAGAAATTATATGTAAATAAACCCTTGTTCTTCTTTTTCCCCAATAATAGGCCCATTATGTAGATTATATTGCCAAGTACTGGCTGACCTAGAATTCCTGTGAAAACCAAGCAAAAATGATGGACCTGAGAGAGTCTTCCTAGTCAGCCAAAAGTAATTCAATCCTTAAGGTGCAGCATAGGAGAGAGCAACTCATGCATGTCAAAGCATCGTTTGAGATTGGTCCCTACTTTAAGAAAAGGATATTATAGATATGGACATGGTTGGTGGGGCTTAATTTTCAGTCACCCGTAAGCCTTTTATTTGTCATGAGTTGATACTCCAAATGATCTACTTTCAAGTTTGCTCATCGGCCAACTAAACAAACTGAACATAGAATTGGATATATAGGAAATCAAATGCTTAAAGGAAAAAAAGAGCAAAAAGTGTCATATAAAAATATGGAACTTTTTTGAGGAGAATTACATGTGCACTTTTCAACCATGCATCAAGTTTCCTGGAAGTATCATCTATTTAAGAAATATTATCAAGAAATAAGCCTTGAACACAAAAGTTCAGCAAGCAGTAGGCATCCTTCACCTTATGGGGCTTTGGATGCCTCTAACTGAACTAAAAGGACTTGCGGAAATTATGTAGGTTATCCACTGGCTTACCATATATAAGTGTCTCACATAAAATTTTGAATAAAAAAGTTCATTTCAAGAGATCGCAATAGTGGTTTCCTTCCAACTGAATTAAAATACAATCTGGTTCATATATCTCACATCTCTTTTTCCTTAATTGAGTAGATATTATGGCAAAGGTTTAATTAGTAACTATTAACTAATACCACAATAAAGAGAACCAAAAACTTTCATGTCTAATGGAATTATTGTTACAGCAGATAGAGGAATATTACGAACGCTGCTGCAGTCCATCAATTATTTCACTTGTGTAGTGGACATTAAATTTATCAAGATGGACATACTATACCAATATGCAGCCAATAAACATAATTAATAAAACAGATACATGTTTTTTGTTATGTTGCTGATACTCCATATTTTTCATAGCTCGTTGCCTCTGCTTTATCTAATGACTTCAAGTAAGTGTTTATACCCTTTACAGGACCAAAGAGCTTTACGGCATTGTAAAGTCAGAGGATCTAATTGAGAACACGACTTTGAGCAAACCACCTGAAGGTAAGGTAAATTTGATCTTTCGGTATTATGAATCATAATCTAATTGAAAATCTTTTGATTAAATAGCAAAGTTTTCACCATTTGCGATTGTAGGATCATACAATGTGCAAAAACAAATATGGCTGGCAACTGCAAGTAAGCCTTTTTGAGATGCTATTATTTTTGTTGTCCATATTAGAAACCATTAAGAAAGTTGGAAGTATTTTCACCTTCAAACAAGATAAAGCATACCGTGAAACTCTTGTTAGTGAAGAGGTCATTAGCCACCGCAGCCCTCATGATCCATGTAGTTATCATATTTTGCTGCTTCTTTGAAAGACACTGCAAGTGAAAAAATATATAATCAGATAAGTTCCAACATAAGATGTCCAACAGAGCCACTTGATAGGGGAATTATCACCATGTGAAATGAAATGAGAGAGTTTTACTCGTAATCTTTAGTTGAAAAACTGTCAATACTTGGAAGCTCAGATCAATCTACTACTATATTGCTTTGCAAATTAATATTTATAGACACAATATGTATAACCAACTATATCGGTAAAGAAATCTTAAGTTGGAACAGAGAAAACATTACTGCTGCCGTAGTACTTGATTGGTGCTTCAAAACTGCTGTAGTACAACCTTTGCATGGCAAACAAAGGTTGAGAAGCTAATATTAATCCTTCAAGATTGTAAAACACAAAAATTTAGGTTTTGTAGCGGCTGAATTATAAAAGTTACAAAATCAGAACTTTAAGTCGGGAAAATAAATGCATAATAAAGAAAGAGAAAATCATTTGTTCAAAGTTGAGACTTACATTGGAATTTCATAGAGGACGAATTCACAGATTAAATCCCCAAAGAAATAAGGAACATCGCCCCTCTTTGATCTCAAATGACACAGTTGTTTGAAGCTCCTCTCTCTAACACAGTCATTGCTTTAGTAGGAGACAGAAAGATAGTACAACAACAACAACAACAACAACCCAGTGAAATCCCACATCAGACAGAAAGATAGTAATACATGGAAATAAATAAATAGATTCAAAGAAATAGAAATGTATACCTTAAACAAAAAGTGAAAAGCAAACTTCAAAAGAGAATTGATTTCTGTACAAAAGAACTGTTTAAGAATGAATAAATTTTAGTTGTGGTTGATGTTAAAAATTTGTAAAAAGATAATTGTGGAACATTTAAGTAATGGAATAGGGTAAATAGGTTTTGATATAAATTACCTTTGTTCCGCAAAACGCAAAAGTGATTGCAAAAAAAGGCTATCCTGCAAATGTGTTTACCAGAAAAAATGAAAGAGGGTATCAAGATATAATATCAATATATTCATACAAGGAATAAGAAAGAGAATTTTGTGGTGACCTTTATTTCCTTTTTACTGGAGTTGTTGGCTCCAGTTTTTGTTTCAGCTTGAGCGAGTGACGTCGCTCGGTTGGTACTTCTGTTTCTTCATCAAAAGAAACTAAATGTTTCTTTTTCCTTTTGTTGCCTTCTTCAATATCAGTTTTTGGTGATTCAGGGAGAGAATGTACGATTTTTCCTTTTTCAGCGAAAGACAAAATGTACAATTTTCCAGATGTTGCTTGAGAAGTGCGGGAGAATGATTTTTTCACTTGAATTATGTAAAAGTTCTGATTTAGCTTGCTCTGAATATTCTGCATTGGTAGAAACTCATCCTGGGGAGAAATATATGTTAGCTTTTTGTTTGATCAATTGAAAAGTGAGATTGTGTAAATTATTCAATTAGAATGCTCACCTCATTTGAAGCAAGGTCGTAAATCTCATCTGTGGTAAGGGATAATAATTTTTCTGCTTCTTTGTCCATAATTATCCCAATTATTGATCCGGAAGCATCTTGGAGATTTACATCAAATCTGCACCTGCAAGTGTATATGTCCAAAAGATAATATATTTTTTTATAAGAATAGAAGGATTGTGGTAAATATTGTGTTTGGATGTATGTGTAAACTTAGAGATAAAAATACCTGGGAATTAACATATTTCGTTGCTTACAAATCATACACAGAAACTTTCTTTTTATTAAACTTCTAACTTCTTGTTTGCAGTTGGGACATAGTAAAACATAACAACTTTTGAGTTTATCTGGAAGTAATACTTTTGCCTCAATGGAGAAGGAATGCCCCTGCATTAAAAGGAAATGAGACTATTTATTATAAGGATAAGTATGGGCAGAAATTATGAATTATGTAAATAGAAATTATACTAACGTCCTGTTGTGATTGAACATTTGCAATTGGGACTATTTGTTCATCTACTGAAATGCTGATAAGAGATCCAGATTCAGATGTGCTCCTCAAACTGAAAGAAGCAAGCATTTCCTTGTTTTATGTGACCCTATTCGAGGAAAAAATTAAAACACTTTAAGATAACAATAATTAGGAAGAATCAAGCACAATATAGATTAGAGTAATGCGGTACCATGTGTGCAATTGTAGGCATTGGGTATAAGGGGGATCAATTTGTATTGTGGTGTTAAATTTTGTTGTCAACGATGTACCTACATTAACAAAGTACAAAGTAATATACCTAAATTAATTGCAATAATATTTTTTATTTATGAAATACAAACTTACGTTAGTAATTTAGCTCACCATTGTACTTGGATACCCCAATACGCCTGACAAAGATAATAGGACGTTTTTGGAATTGGTCAAGGAGTTTTCTGCCTTCGTCCTCAATAAAAGTGTCTTCCCATAGTGTGAAGGTCAAGGCTTGTTTGCTGGTTACATTAAAAAAGGGAAATATGTCGAATTAATTTTGAAACAGGAGAATAAAAACTAAATTAGCAAGTTCCAAATGCTACAAATTAAGTCCCACTGTTTATCTCAAGCCATAGCGAACACATGCAGCACAAAGAGCAACTTTACCAGAGAAGGTGAAGAAGAAGAAAATGAAACTCAGTTCTGGAAGAAGAAGACGAGACTGAGGTAACAAATTGAGAGAGCCATGAAACAAATAGGATGAGTGAGGAAAAGAGGAGTAAATTGGGAGCAGAGCTAAACAAAAAGGTTACAAATGCACTTACTCAGTATCAATGAGAATGACTTCTTGCAATCTTTTCTGGACTTTTGCAACAAACCTTGGCGGGAAGCAGCGGACAACAATTGCAAGTATATCTATTGGCAAAACAATATGTATTTAATAGATGAATGTGTTAAAAGTTAAACTGAAAAGAAGTAATATAACCATACTAAATTCTACGTCCTTAAGCTGCTCTTTGGTAGACTGGGAGGCCTGATTGTTGATGTCTTCAAATGATGTAAGATTCAGCTTTGTGGGTGGTGGCAATTCATCCTCATCTGGATCATCTTTTTCAATTGGATCAACTATGGTTTTTTTTGTCAATAATCCACTCAAATGTATGCAAGGGTCTTTCACATCTCAAATTTGGTACTTGTATGCGCGCACCCGTTATCAAATAGGTGTGGAACAACTTGAATATATCTTGATAAGAGGAGATGTCATCACCGTAAATAATAGCTTTTATTTGGTCTTCCTGTGAATGAATCATAAAAAAATAACGAAATAGATATACGCAGGCAATATAAGTAATTGATTCGAAAATGTTATACATACATAGACATAAATAATTGATTTTGCTAGAAAAAGGAAATACTTGTTCATCTTGAAAGATCATGTTCAAATATTTTATCTTTCGGTAAGAACCTTCTCCTGGTTTGCATATATCCACAACTTGCACTTTACAGGTCCGGTATTTCAGGAGTGATTGCATATATGCCAAGTCGCTGTGTCATTTTATATCTCCTGAAAAATAATTAAAGTGGGTTAAAAGTTGGCTAAGTATACCTCATCCACAAAATTCTCAGAATGGTTAAAAGATACCTACTTTACAGCCAAATAAGGCAAAACCATAAGAGTTAGGCATACCATTGGCACAACATAATTATTGGCTAGGAAAACTAAACTCATCTTTTCATCAATTTTTATCAGTTTATATACTGATGTAATTAATACAAATAGTAGGCTTCATATGTCTTATATTTTGCGAAATTGTCCAAATGATCAATTGACACAGACAGTTCTGATAAAAAGAACTCACTTGTGTTGATGGAATACATTGACGATATCTATGGTTACTCCATTCTCCATATATGTTTGTAAGTTTGGCAGATAATTTTACAGGATCACCAAAGTTATAGTTATGTAATCACAAAAGGACAACTTGAGCAGCCAACATAGTGAAAAATGGCAGAACATCAAAGAAAAAAAGATGGCTAAGTATACATCAATAAAAGGAAAACAACGTCAAATGCTTAAAATCCACAACCAAACAGAGCAGCAAGAATAAAATAAATACCAAAGAAATCATACAGAAATAAACAAAATGACACCCCAAAACAGCAAAAACAAAAAAGAAAAAAATGAAAGAACAAATAGACCGACCTCTCAGCAAAGTTAAGATTTTCTCTATACCTTGTGTTGAATTTTGGTCCTGAAAGTAACTTTCTATTTATGGTTTCATCAACAAAACAAAACTATCTACTGTAACCTTTTTTTTTTCTAACAAAATTCCAAGAAAAAATTAAATTAGCAAACAGGAGAATAAAAACTAAATTAGCAAGTTCCAAATGCTGCAAATTTAAGTCCCACTGTTTATCTCAAGCCATAGCGAACACATGCAGCAGAAAGAACAACTTAATGAAAATCAAAGTAGATTAAGCCCGCAAGTTTTGCTCTAAAACACATATATGATTAAAAAAAAATTAAAAAGACGCAAAGAAATATCCATTCTCCCTCCCTTTTTGCAGCTAGGAAACCCAAAATCAGCTGTGAAAACCACCAAAAACGTAGCAAAAAGGAAAGAGGAAAAAGAAATAAAACACAGGAGAGATAAACGAAGAAAGAAGAATTTATAAGAATCTAAGCAAACAAAAGGAAGAAAAGATTATGTATGAAAGAAGAAGGTCACCTTTTTCTTGTCTCAGAGAAGGAGCACTTTTCCGGGAAAGAACAGTCCAGAAGAAGTGTAAAATATAATAGAAGCAGATGGGTCTATAATTTTTTTAATATGGATTGTTCCAGACTGTTGGAGTATGTTATAGAATACCGAAAATACCCCTGAGGACTTTTGCAGCTAGGAAACCCAAAATCAGCTGTGAAAACCACCAAAAACGTAGCAAAAAGGAAAGAGGAAAAAGAAATAAAACACAGGAGAGATAAACGAAGAAAGAAGAATTTATAAGAATCTAAGCAAACAAAAGGAAGAAAAGATTATGTATGAAACAAGGTCACCTTTTTTCTTGTCTTAGAGAAGGAGCACTTTTCCGGGAAAGAACAGTCCAGAAAAAGTGTAAAATATAATAGAAGCAGATGGGTCTACAATTTTTTTAATATAGATTGTTCCAGACTGTTGGAGTATGTTATAGAATACCGAAAATACCCCTGAGGACCAAGGCATTTACTGAATTACCCTTGGTCGTCCAAGGGACTCATGCTTATTATAAAGTTAAACTACTGCATTAGTTTGTTCTTTGAAATTAGTCGGATTATCTGACCAACCGCTCCATTCTTATAAAAATCCTAATGACCTCAGTGACAGTTGACATGTACCTTGGAACTAGCCCCACCACGCGTCAACCCCACCATTCTTTTCCAATAGGACCCACCAGAACAAACCAATGTGCGTCGTTATTCGCTACGTTTACATTTCAACTCACATTCCTAAGAGGCATCAAAATCTCTTCACCCACTTGACAGAACTATTCGTCTTTTTCTGTTCAATTGGACACGTGTCGTGAAACAAGAACCTCAGTAAAATGTGCCACCGTTCAAACCCAACGTGGCAAATAAATAGCATGCAGGTTTGGAGGCGGTGGATTAAAGCTTTGCTTAAGCGCTGGATTAATTGATCTTATGTGTCATGTAACTCTCTCTTCATCGTGTCCTTCTTGATGCCCCTTCCTCCGCGTCTCAACATTTACTGCCTAAATAAATACTTTTGTTTTTATCTTCTCTTCATATCTTTGTTCCAAAAGATTAATCTTTTTCTGAAGAACAAGAAAGTTAACACGCTGTTGAAGTTCTAATTGCAAAATGTTGGGGCTTATGAAGGGTAATTTTGAGGAAAATGATAATGGGATTGAACTACGTTTAGGTTTATCACTTGGGGGAAGTTATAGCAATAAGAAAATGGATTGCAATTCAGATGATAAGATGTTAATAGAGCGGCAGACGTCTCAAAAGAGGGCAATACATAGAGAAATTATGGAGAATGAAGAACTAATTCCAAAACAAACAGTTCGTGGGAAAGGGGAAATTGGTACTATTGGCAATGAAAGTTGTACCTATGATGAAGCTGTAAAAAGCTTGAATCTTTCTTTGAACCCAGATTCATATGCAAATAATCAGAATCTTACAGTTCTATTAGAGTCCTAAATTTGTACTGTTAGCAATGAATGTTGTACCTATGAAGCTGCAAAATGCTTGAATGTTTCTTTGAACCAGGATTCATATGTAAATAATCAGAATCTTGCAGTTTCATTTTGGGCTCAGAATGCTGGGAAGAGGAAATATATTGTCAGGGTTTTAGGATTTATAATGAAAATAGGGGTGGGAATATGAGTTATGACCAATGTGGGAGTAGTGAATCGGAGGAAAATTTGTCTGGAAAAAGAAGTTCTAAGAATTACGGATCATTGTCGAATGTATATCAGGAAAGATGTTCGTCAACAATTTCAGAATGCCAAAGTTCGTCTCCAAAACGTAATCTACTTCGTTCTTATTATTTTGAAGTTCCTCTTAGAAGTACCTTTTTTTATTTATTTACCCTACCCTGTACCCATTGAGAATATCGTTATTATACTGACCTCCCTAATCTCGCCTTATGTTTTAATTTTGCGTTTATTGGGCATATCGGCATATGAATTAACTATGGAAAGATGTAATAGAATGGGTATGGGTGAGATCCCTTCCCCCTACCAGAAGCTGTTGGACCCCGTAGCTTGAGATTGATAACTTCTTGGTAGGAGCATTTACGTCTACTTGATGCAAATTTGAATTAATAGGGTCAGTAAGTTTCTATTGTTCGGATTTCTAGAGGAAAGAAAAAACATCGTGTGCCTGTAAAAAGGGAAAAATTACAATGATTAGTGGCAATGCCTAGATTTTCAGCAGGAGTGTTTTATATATGCATTAAAAAAATTGATCTTGTAAAGTTGTATATCAGATGAACCTCGTCCTACCCTCCGCTCTAACTTGATCACCATCTCCTGACAAAGAAAGGATAAAGAAAATTTAGCTGTATTTACTATTTCAACACTTCATATCTATATTTATTGACTTCATTGGATCCTCTAATAAGTTGCAGGTGGCTTCGCAGGTAGAAGCAATAATAACAATGCACGCGGAATACAATCGAGTATTTCAGGAAGAAAAGATGCACATTTTGAACTACTAACAAGTAGTGTCATTAGAGAAGAACAGGACCAAACAGGGGAAAGGAGAATGCAGTTTGGTGCTAAAATTGATTCATCTTTCAGTCCAAAAAGCATCCCAACTAAATCTGATCCGATCAATAACCCAATTTCCACAACTCAGGCAGATGTAGGTCCATGTTCTTCTCCTTTGAAGCAGACCCCAAAGACTGAAGTCCAATTTCCATTACTTTCTCGGATGCGGTGTGTTTCAGCTACTGGAAATAGCCCAAATGGGAAGAAGATAAATGGGTTATTATGCAAGTACAACAGCAAAACGGATATAAGCATTGTATGTTTTTGTCACGGAAAATCATTTAGCCCTTCTGAATTTGTGGAGCATGCTGAGGGTGTTGATATATCCCATCCTTTGATGCCTCCAGTGTTCTTGATGGAACCCCAAATGATCTTCAACTTCCTTTTTTTTTTCTTTTCCTTTCTTCAATCTGTTTTGTCTTATATTATGTAGAGACAGGTTTAAATGAAGAGACATGAACCATGAGGACTAATATAGTTGACTCGAAATTTTGCTTGGACGGAGGCGTGGTTGACAGTGTAGTTCTTTCGTAGTGTCAAGCAACTGGAACTCTGTAACAATGTAAAGTTTTGCTAGTTGTGTGGAAATAGGACTATTATAGAAGCTTGCTTTGTTGGATTTTGAAGCATTTCTTTTCAATGGGCGAATTTGGCACAAACAAATTTGGGGATATTGTGCGTTAAATTATTCTCAATTTGTTAACTTGAGAAGATTTGACAAATGTTTTCTAGCCCAATCTCGCGTGCCACTCTTTAACAGTAGAAAGTAATATCCACAAATCTTTTCTAGCTCAATCTCGCGTGCCATTGTATTATTTAAAACATTCTAATGTTGGGTAAAAATGGTGGTCAAGACTCAGAAATCAAAAAATTATACAGAAGATAGTCATCTTACAACAATAACATACCCACTCTAATTTTAAAATATTTTATGTTATCTCCGTTATACTTGGGGTCATTTATATTTTGCCGTTAACAAATCATTTACTTTTAATCTAAATGAAACTCCGCACTAAAATTTAAACGAGATTCAAGGATAATTATAAGTCATATTAAAACTAGAGAAACAAATTTATGTTTTTTTCTTAAAATATTTATATGCGAAATTCATCCCGTTCATATTGGAGCTTTGTTAAAATTAATGACGAATATGAGATTGTACGCTAACAACAAAGATAGATAAATTGGATCTTATTGTTTCCTTCATTTTATTTGACACCTTTAATTTTTTTTATTTCTTTAAAAAAGAATGACGTTTTGATTTATTTAAAGATAATTTTATTTTAAATTCAAAGTCATGATTTTATCAGTTACATAAACATTATGTTGGATTTTATTGATACGTTGAATGGGAAATGGAGGGAAAAGAAGTGGTGGGAAAATGAGTTGTTCCCTCTTGTTTTATAAAATAAGCATGGAAAATGAGTTGTTCCCTCTTGTTTTATAAAATAATCATTTGTCTCTCATAGGTTGTGAAAAGAAAAGTACTCCTACTTAAAAGTAGAAGCACTCGTTCTTATTGCTCAAGGGTTAAGAAGAGAGTCTCCCCTCGTGCTGTCGTCGCTCGGTTCGGCTTCGGACAAATGATTTGATTGATAATCTTTTTTGACCAAATTTTCTTTCATTTAATTATTTAATTAATTATTATTTATTTAATTAATTAATTAAAATATCCCGATCTGACCCGTTAGTGACTCGGATCCGCGTGTCTGACCCGCGACCTTTTCTTTTCCGGATTATTTTAAATTTCCTGCCAGTTGTAACAGATTTTGTGAAAGGTTGCAAGCCTTTCACGAAAGGTGGCAAACCTTTTCCCAACCAGTGCATTAATGGCTATAAATTCCAGTTAACACTTAGATTATTACTAACGAATTTTCTGATATTCTCTATTCTTCTACTCTCTTAAAAGTTTTCTTCTGTGTGTTATACTGCCGTTGAGTGGTTCGTCTGATATCAGAGTTTTTGGTATCAATACACCGGTGAGTGAAATCTTTCTATCCTGGGAGGATATATTCCACATTCAACCTCGGGTACTTGAGGAGAATAATTTCCTTAAGGACACACTGTGCGTTCAGTGGGCTAGATTTTTGTTCCTTAAAAATATTTCGTATACTTTTTCTGATTATTTTTCCAGATTCTGTTTTACATTGGTTTAAACTTTCTGATTTTATAAAGTTACTGGTTTCTGGAAATTTTGCTAAGTTACTATTTCGTAATACAGTTTAATAACACATTATCACTTACTTAAAAATACAAGTTGCCAAAAAAATAATTTTTAAAATTTCGCACACAGTTAGTACCGGTGATAAACAAATAAACTCATGCTACTCAGAGAATTGAAGACACGTCGTTAAGTATATTTCGAATGAGGTGAATTCTTTTATAAGCGAAATAATATAATTTGTCATTGAGATTTGAAAGCAGCACAATGCCAAAATGTGCATAATGGAAGCTAAAATAGAAGGCGCGGAAAAGAAAGAAAAAGAAAAATACGAAATTACTGTTTCTTTTAAGTACTTACTTCTTTTTTCTTGGTAAACTTTAATTATTTATTAAGCATTCAGTGTTAACATTGAACTAATAAATCCACAGAGTCTGTTTAATAATAGCATATACTTATATGAGTTTAACATAGCATATACTTATATGACTTAAAACAATAATTAACAAAATTAATTCTCCCTCCGTCCCAAATTACCAAAAGATTTTATTCATGTCTTTAATTAATTTTGAAACTCAAAAATAGGAAAATGAACACAAATTATTTAATAAAATATATACTATTAGCAAAAACTTTCTTGCATGTTAAATACAACAACAACACCAACAACATAACCAGTGAAACCCCACAAAGTGGGGTCTAGGGACGGTAGAATGTACGCAAACCTTTTCTCTATTTTGAGAAGACAAAGAGGCTATTTCCGGCAGACCCTCGGCATAAGAACAAGCAATTCAAAGCAGGATGAAAAAGAAACAATGAACAAACCATAGAAACAAAGTAATATCTTAGTCAAAGGACAAGAAACAACAAATAGTAATAGAAATCGAAGGGCAATAAACTACAAGAGCAATACTACGACTACTAGCATGGAAAGATAAGTGGTATAATACTCAATTACCTACTAACCTTCTACTCTAATCCATGTCCTCCAAAACTGCCTATCTACGGTCATGTCCTCGGTAAGCTTGTACTTTAAATATGTAAGTTATTTATAATTTTTTTTGTTATATAAAAACTTCTCATATTATATTTTAGTTTTGAATTTATTCATTCGCTCCAAAATAATCTTATATACTTAGTTAGATGAATTTTTATTTGTGTAGGATTTACTTTATATAAAATGTTTAACTTTTCAAAAATGGGAGAACATCATAGAGGATGTAGGTGAAGAGTCTTTGTATCCGCAACTGAATTATTATAGTACATAGATATTTAGGCCCCATTTGTCCATATATATAAAAAAAAAATCACTTTTTTTTTGGAATTTTGGAGTTGGAGTTTTGTTTGGCCATAATTTTTGAAATTATAGTTTTTGGTGAAATGTAGTTGTAAAAAATTGAAAAAGGTGAATTTCTTTTGAAAAACAAGTTTTTTGAGTTATTGGTATTTCAGAATACAACTTCAAATTGTATTCGGAAATTTCATTGCCAAATGCCAATTCCGAGAAAAAGTGAAAAAAAAAATCGGAATAAAGTGAATAATTCTCATGATCAAATGGAGGCTTAGTGTAATTTAGCATAAACGAAAAATAGAAGGACTAAAAGAAAGAGAAAAACTGGATGCGAGCACACGGAGTACGCAACGAGCAAACTAGATGCGACACACGAAGTACACAACGAGCAGCATCGAAGATTCTGGAAGTTGCAACTTGCAACTAACGCCACCAAATACCAAATTAACCGAGTATTTATTTTAATTACTTATTTAGGCATTAAATGTTAGTAACATTTAACTAATAAATTCACAGAAGTCTGTTTAATATTACTACTATATATAAGGGACTATAAAATGACTTTTGTAGTCCTCAAAAAACTTTTCCAAAAAATGTTAAACTTTTCAATTAATTACTTTTGGGTCCTGATTTTATTTTTTAAAGTTAAATTTATTTTTTGTTCTTATGCTTTACTTTTTAAAAGCTATCAAACATTCTGCCTTATTTACCTTTTTTCTATCCAGTAATCGGTACCCACATTGGAGCGCCTAATCCAGATTCGCGTCGCATAGGGCCCAATCGGGGAAGCGGTCCCTACCAAGGATTTTTTTCATATTCAGGCTCGAACCCGAGACTCTTGATTAAGAGAGGAACAGCCTCATCCGCTGCACTTTATTTTCCATGTTGCTTTCTTCTATTGATCTTATCTACTAACCTAAAAAATAGTCATTTCTTCGCTAGATATTCTTGCTTCTTGTTGCTTTGTGTTTTCGACTTTTTCATTTGTTGCTTATTATAGATTTTTACATGTAAGCATTTCTTTTAGGGCCTGTTTGGAAAGCCATCCAGATAATTGGAATTGGGTGTAATTACACAGTTAGGTGAAAATTTGGTGTAATTGAGAGCGTATAATTACACTCTTCAATTCTCAAGGGGGAGGGGTGTGTGTGTTGAGAATTGGGTGTAATTACACCCTGTAATTACAGGATTACTTTTTAGTTTGTTTCTTTTAATTTATTTTTATTTTTAATTTATTTTTTATTTCTATTATTTTTATTTATTTTTTATTTTTACTTTTTAATTATTTTTATTTTTTAAAATGTATTTTTATTTTTATATTATTTATTTTTCATTTCCTTTCTTATTATTCCCAACCTTTACTTCTTTTGGTTCCATGTAATTGCTCGTATTTTTTATTTTATCATTTAGCATAACCGTGTTATTATTCTAATTTTTGAAACTACACCTCTTAATTTTGGAAAGAATGAGTCATTAACAAGGTTGGCATATAACGAGTGACGTTATTAAAGTAGAATTTCGTTGTGAATGAGGCTATAGACTTATATTTTCCCTTTCTTTTGAATTATTTACTTAAGTTACGTTGGATCTTACTTATGTAATGTTGGAATTTGACATAAGAATATTATGTTAAACTTTTTCCTTTGGATTTTGAATTTAGGTTATATTTTCAATTTTAAGTTATTTGCTTTCATATTGCATGTTGTTTATTTTTCACTTACATTTGATGGATTTTTCGTGTCAAACATTTGAATAATGTTATGGCATTATGTTTATAAATATTATTTTTTTGTCAAACATCCAATCCATGACGTTCTCACAAAAAAAAAAAGTCTTCTTTTGAGTTTTATAATTAATTAAATTTAAATATTATTAATTTTAAATATATATATCAATTATTATTTACAATATTAGTTACAAATATATGATTATTAATTAATATATTTTCAAGAAACAGTGTGTTATTAAATAACTAATTTAATATCATTTATAATGGAAAATATTTTTTTAATATTAATTTTGATTTTTTTATAATTAAGTTTTATTTTTTAAATTAAATTAACTGTGTAATTACACTTGTATAACCAAACATCACGCTCGTAATTACACTGTAATTATGTTATGACAAACAAACAGGTCATTGTAATTACACTACTGTTTAATTACTAGGCTGTGTAATTAGTACCCTAGTAATTACATTAATTCCAATTACCAGGTGGCTTTCCAAAAAGGCCTTTATTATTTGTATTATGAAATTTGAGAATTTCTTAAAAATCTTTTACTCATATGTAGATATTTCTTTTACTTTATATTTATACTTTAATGAGATCATATGTGTTTACCAAGATTAGAACAAAAATGATTTTCGGATAGTTTTAAAATTATTAAATGATGCTATATAATGTTGAAAATGAAGACAATATTATCAGTCAAGATCGGGTTATCTTTAAAATCTCTTGTTTGGTTAACTAAAATTAATCTTTTAAACACAAAATGAGTTTAAAGTAAGGCAGAATTAGAGTGTCAGCCACCGATTTGATCGGATTCAGCAGCACTTTAGTTCAAATTCTGTATTTATCTTAAAAGTTCATTAAATATGTATAAGTTATTAATTTAGAACTAAATAACTTAAAAAATTTGGATTCGAAACTCATATATTTCAAATTATGGCTCCGCATTTAATTTGAAGTAAGTAATTTCATAAAATGAAAGTTAAGATATTAAAGGAGTGAAATGAAAGTTTTGCTTTTATATATTGAAAATATACTTGTTTGAAGTTTAATTATTACCAACATAAATTATAGTTCTTTAATTAAAATATTACTTTTTATATCTGGAGTGAGAATAAAAAAGTTTTGTATTCCTCACATTGAAATTTAATCCAATAAAGCTTTTACATGTGGCTTTTGTGTTCTTTTCCTTATTGCATATTCTTAATTCCGAAAAGGGCCAAATATACGCCTGTACTATGAGAAAAGAGCCAAATATACCCTTGGTTATACTTTGAGGTCAAATATACCCCTATCGTTATACTTTGAGATTAAATATACCCCTCATCCATTAAAGTTGTCTAAGATGGACATCCGATCCTGCGTGGCTGCCACACGTTTGATAGATGGATGTCACGTGGCATGCCATCTCAACACTTCTAACCCATTTTACCCCTTGGCTCTATTTGTTTTTCTACCATTAAAATTTCTTTTCCGTCCACCACCATTACCGCCACTACGAACACGCCCTCTGGGATTATTATTCCTTTCTCCAATTTACTACTTCCCATCGTCACTACCCACAACCAAATTGGAAACAAACTTAAATTTCCACTTAATGTTACTAATATCACAATTTTAAAAGAAAGCAAAATTGATTAAGCAACGCTGCTCAAAAAATATCTAAACAAGATTTCTCAATTTAAGGCAAGACCAATCAATTTCTTTCTAGATAATTGAAGGCAAGAACCAATTCCTTGAGCTGCAGACACAGCTGGAACCTTTTGAGAGCAAGACATTTCTTTGGCCAAACACTTCCCTGTTGAAAAATTTTGTGAGTTCCCTTTTAACAGAATACAAACACACCATTGTCCGACGTGACCATCCTTTTCGAAGCAGCAGTACCAACAATCCTCTCAAGCTGAATTCAACGGAGAGTAGATTATGCGGTAAGAACACTACAAAGGAAATCAAACACTTGCTAAGGGTCAATTTTTGTTATTCATGGATATAACTGTTGGATTTAGAACGGTGTTTTGATTGAATAATATAGCGATGGTCGTGGTGGCGGTAACGGTGGCAATTATGGTGGAGGGGAAATAAATTTTAGCGGTAGAAGAACAAATAGAGAGAAGGGGTGTTGAGGTGGCATGCCACGTGGCATCCACCTCATCGAATGTGTGGCAGCCACGTAGGATCGGATGTCCATCTTGGACAACTTTAACGGATGAGGGGTATATTTGAACTCTAAATATAATGGTAGGGGTATATTTGGCCCTAAAGTATAACGAATGATATATTTGGCCCTTTTCTCATAGTACAGGGGTATATTTAACCCTTTTCTGTTTTTACTTTTACAATTATTCTTTTTTTTTTATGACATTTCACTTGGGCCTTTATAATTGGTTAATGTTATAGTAATTTTTTATGAATTTATTTTTAGCTTCTTATTAAATTATTTTTACTCCTTTATCTCAAAATAACCCCACTTATGGGATTTCACTTGGTATGTTGTTATTGTTGTTGTATCTCAAAATACTTGTCACGTTTCACTTCTCGACGATCAATTACATAAATTTTAACAAATATGTTAAGAATCTTTTCATTATATTGATAGAAGAACTGCAATTTATAATATTTTTTTTAATATCTAAATTTTAATTTTAAAATATTAAATTAATCTAACTCAATTTAGCTTTGAAATTAGTTAAATTGCCTTTATATTTTGGGACGAAGAGAAAACATTATTTGTCTTTATACATTCTGGTAAAATTTAGGCAACTTTGGAGGAAAATTTTCTTTTACAACTGAAACATTTATCATTTGCTTGCGCGGACTACCCTTCTTTTGGGTTAGTCTTTAAATTTTGCCCCTCAAATTGGTAGTTTTTAAGTTTTGCCTTTCACTTGAAAAGGTGGCAGACCCACTCAGTCAAAAAAGAAAATAATTTCGCAAGGCAAGGCTTTGCAAAAAGTTTTGTCTTATGCGGTAGACTTTGTCTTAAGACATAATTAAAAGTCTGCCCATAAGGTAGAACTTTTTCTTAAGGCATAAACTTAGCCTTACACTATAACTAGATTGGAAAAGAATGACTGTGACGAATTCATTTGTCATTTAACATTACTCCGGAGATGATATTTTTCACCCGGTGAATTCTGAAATTATTTTTAAATTCTCTGCTCTTGTTTTTTGTGTAACTTTTTATTTTGAAAATATAAACTTAGGTATAATGTTCAAACATAATTTTTTTTAAAAAAATCAAACAAATAAGAAGACAAATTTCAAAATTGATTTTTCCTTGAAGCATAACCAAAAGTTTGTGCCCTCTCCGGCACACTTTTAGTTATGCCTTAAGGCAAAGTCTACCGCATAAGGCAAAACTTTTTGCAAAGTCTTGCCTTGCGATTTTTTTTTATGACTAAGCCGGGGTTTGAACTCAGAACTTCGGGATATTTTAGACGAAAGGAAAAAATTAAAGACCAGCAATTTGAGGGACAAAAACTAAAGACCACCCCCAACAAAGGGCAATCGTATTACAATATCTTTTTTTATCCTTAAGCCTCAAATATTTTGCTTCTTTAGTGGGCCCCATATGTACTTATAAAGATCTATCCTAAAATATTTTTAAATACACTTGTAAAATCTTTTACTTTATTAATGTACTTTAATTACTTCATCCGTCTCAAAAACTTTGTCATGTTTCGGATTACAAGAGTCAAATGATATCTTCTTTTACCATAATTTTTTTTTCAATAGTTTCTAAATATTTTGAATTGTTAGCCATTACTTATAGTACTTTTTATGTGATTTCCAAATATGTAATTTTTATTTTAAAAAAATAAATTGAAGATTCTAAGTATGAATTCACACGTAACATTAGTTAGTTTAACTCTCGTAAGCCGAAACATGACAATCTTTGTTGAACGGAGGGAGTATTATTTACTAATATTCTTGTAGGATCATTAGGTTAATTTGTGTAAAGATTCTAAATGAAAGTAATAAATATTGTAGTATAAATTTGAAGTTATTGGAATTTTTTATTATTGTGTTAGATGATTCTAGCACAACAATATTTATTACTCTATCCTCTCCATACCCCCACATTGTGGGATTCATTGGGTATGTTGTTGTTGTTAGATGATTCTAGAAGATGAAAACATGAGTTTTGTTATTATAGGTGAAAATCTTAAATGAGTTCAAGATAAACGCAAAATGAATTTGAAATAGGGTGGAGCTAGAGTGTCGACAAGTGTTATGATCGAACTCGGTAGCTTTGGTTCACAAACTTTGGATTTAAACGATAAACTATTAATTTAGTATTGAATAACTTAAAAAAATAAGAATTCAAAACCCATAAATTTCAAATGTTGACTCTACATATGAATTGAAGTAAATAATTTCATTAACAATGAAAGTTAAAATGTTTAAGAGTTTGGGCACGGGCTTAGCACGGGCCTCATGAAATTAGTAGTATATATATATGTACTTATATGATGCAACGAATAATATAATATAATATAATATAATTAATAACGAATAATTATTTAGTTTTATAGTACTGTACTAGATGGCCTATGCCCATGCTGCGCACGGGCCCAACACTTCGGATTATAGTGTATCTATGTATATGTAGTTGTGTTTATATATATATATATATATATATATATATATATATATATATATGTATGTATGTATATATACTATGTTCAAAATACTATTAATGTCAGTGCCCGAGCTGGGCACCTATACGTACCCGATACCCAAATTAGCATATTAACAGAATACTAATATAATAATAATGTCAGTGGACGCTACAGAATTTAACAGAAAAGCAGACTTGGCACACATAGGCCGATAAGGCCATCAAAGAACAAAGTATCCCAAACATATGTACAGAACCCACACAGATGTATCCACAGACCTCTACAGAACATATCATAATCATAAGACGGGACAGGGCCCCGTCATACCCAGAACAATATACATATCCAGATAACAGTGACAGACTGTACCAAAAGATGGGCTCTGAAGAAGAGAGCGCCCCAAAATAGCAGAAGTGGGATCCTAAATAGATGGATCAGCGAACCTGTCGTCTGTACCTGCGCGGCATGAAAACGCAGCCCCCGAAGAAAGGGGGTCAGTACGAAATATGTACTGAATATGTAAAGCGGAATCACAGAAGTCAAATCATAATGATTTCAGAAAATGAGTACAAAATCCAGAGTGTCAAATGCATATTTCCAAAACAGACAGAATGTGTACAGAAACATATGTCATATCATATCCGGTCCCTGCCACGGGACTCAGCAGACAGAACGTGGCCACCCTCCCGACGCTGGTGCCACAATACAGAGGAATCAAAAAAAGGGGCGTGGCCTCGTATCATAAAATGTCAGATCAAAATGGCCATAACAGATCAGATCAGAATAGGCGGACATGGCACATCATACTCCACAGACCCATGTACGCGTGTACCTACCCCCTCACATCGGGACGCGGCGAACAATGCAGAGAATCACGCTTGACAACATATCCTGGCCCGGGCTCAGTGTGGGAAACATTGGGACATCCACGAATGGAGTAGTGAGAGACTAATGCAATTTAAAAATATCATAAATGTTTTCAAAGACTCGATGAAGCGTATCAAAGCCAAACAAATCCAATGGAGTCGGACGGAATCATAATAAATGCATTTCAGATATCATAATAAATTACAGAAATATAACTTTCCTGAAGTCATTCTGAGTGTCAAAATAATTCATAATATTTAGTAGAATATTTAAAACAATATTCGTTAGGCGATTAGTAGGGTAGTCAAAACATTTCTTTCAAAAATCGCTTAAAAAGAAAGCTTTAGCACATTAAGGGCAAAACCGGGAATAGTGGGCCCGCCTCGGGACAAATAAGGCGACGGACTCAAACTGTGCCCTCTAAGCTTATAGTATCACTTAAAAAGGTTCTACAAACATTCTATGACTTTCCAAGTAATTTGGAGCACAGTTACATAATTTTCCGGAAAAGCATACTAAAGTGGTTCAATTCCACTGAAGGAAAAACTAAAATTTTCTCTTGCGGATTCCGAGGGCCAAGAGGTCCTTCGAGGCCCGGATCCGACCCTAACACACTAAGGGCATGCCAAGGGAAGAATAGGGGTTGCTTTACATGTCACACCCCATTTTAACCGGGTTGATTTAAGGAGTATGACGTATTGGTGATTCCTATTTATTTTATTTGAGGAGTCGCCACCTAATTAATTTAACGGTGAATTAGGACACCTAGATGCTAACTAAGGCAAAGTTAAAACTAAACCTCAATTAATAGTCTGCTTAACCAATGTGATTCTAGGTAAGGGCTCTATATTATCCTAAAGGGAAGGGGTTAGGCATCCTTTAGAATCCGTTAACTTACGGTTATCCGACCAACTTAGATTAATTAATTAAATTAAATGTAGGATTAAATTTTAGAAAAATGACTTTAAAATATTGCTAAAGTTTTAAGAAGAAAATCATGTTAATTAAAATAAGATTTACAGAAAAGAGATAATAATTTGTATAAAAGAACTTTAAATACCATTTTAGAATAAGACTTATAAAGATTATTAAGGCTTTAAATAAGAGACTATTGAAAGTAAGACTAATATTATGTATAAAGGGGAATTTTAGGATGCTATTTGAAATAAAATTTATAATCGTTAATAATAGTTTCAAAGGAAGTGGCATAAAAATGAAGTTTGCAAAATATGATGATTTACATATAAATAGAAGAAGATGCGAACTTACGCGATAAATATTTGAACGAACTAAGCAATGAGGTATTAATTAAACTTGAATTTTAGAAATGCGAATAAAACATAAAAGTGTTAAATAGATTTCTTTCATTCATTTTTATTATCTTTATCTACTATGCTTAATTAAGAAATGCGTGACTGACTCTAAATTCAAAGAGTTGTTTAAAATATGTTTGAATTTATATTTGCATATTAATGAGAAGTAGATATTGTGGATACTACAAATAACTTTTTAATATAAAAAGAAACAAATGAATTTTGTGGAAACTAATCGTTGAATTTCCTTAAATTAACTACCCCTTATTAAAACTAAACCTACTAATTAATTAGGATTTATCTAAACTAATAAACAAAACCAACAAAAAGTTAGTTGAATAATACAAATTGATATGTATAAAATAAAAGAGCAAATATAATTGAAATGGGATTCAGCCCATTTTTGGGGCTGCTTCGATTCGTGGGCTACTGGGCTTCGGCCCAGAATTGCTCTTTCTTTAGAATGGGCTGCGGACAGGGATGGATTGAGAAGAGATCTCGTTGGGCTTTTAGCCCAACATCGAATGCGGAGGAAGAACGAGTCTCTCGGACTCGTATGCGATGTTCATGCATAAAAACGAAAAAAAGAAGAATTAGTACACGATCAATAAATGATGTTAGACATATGAAATATAGACTTGAAAACAAATCAGCGGATTATGCATATACCATGTATACTTGAGTATACTTCCTGTATACATATTCATAACTATTTCATATAGAGATATACCAGCAGTGTACGTAATATACATAAACCAACTGAAATATACTTGCAGCGGTGCACAGAATTCAAACAACAATAAATGATAATACAAGCTATGCACAGAAACTGCTAATTCATGTTCACTGGCATAAAATGCATATGACCAGACTGAACGTATTCCTAATATTCAACAATTTGAAGAATTTCAAATCAGATATTTCTGCATACATAGCACATGCATAATTTAAAGGAAGGTGGACTGCCCACCTCTACTGGGCAGAGAAACCTATCAAATTGGCCATATATCTTTTGTGCTCAAATGAATAATCAAAGCTTCGAACATCTTAAAACCATATGACTTTTAAAGGTAACAGAACCTCAACAAAGCAGATATTCTTCAGGTTTAGCCAATGGCACAATATTACAGAGGCAATACCGAGATTAAGAAGACTATCACAAAGATGCCTGTCACATTATATCAGGATCAAAAGGGTCATAGGTGACCTTATACACATCTGAACAGAACACCAGGATGCTTTAAATATTACAGGGATCAAATTGGAAACTTAACAGAGCTAATCATGCTTATTACAAACTAGTAGGACCCTGAGTCAGACTCAAATATTTCATAAGCAAGGGATCAAATTTCAGCAATATATGCAATCGCCGACCCATGAACTTTTGAACTATGTATCATGCTTTAAAGTATACTAGATCAGCACCAGGCATGACATTCATCATACAACATAAACAATATTCATATTGCCTATACTTAGATGATATTGCGAGGACTTAACAGTACAAAATATTGAGAAGAAACAAAAAAAAACTAATGGCATTAAAGCATGTCTTAAAACAACTCAGGACTCGTCTAAGACTCAGCAAATCAAACAGCAAGATCACACAAACGAACTAGACAGTTAGTACTATCCTGATCAACAAATGCCACACCTTTCAGACCATGAGACTGCATTTCTCATCATAAATCCCAACAAACTCTAACCTTGTCACTTATTTCTCCATAGCAGGACAGCAGACAGGGCTAAGCCAACATAAACTTAGAACAAAACTCATAACCAACACTGTATTGAACCCAACCATTTTTTTTACTACCTTAATCCACATAAACTAACCAAATCACCAATAGAACATGCTTCAAACAAATCAACCCAAGTTAATCTTTATATACATATGCTTGCCTGATCAAGCTATTCCTAAATGGATGGGTTGAAGCTAATTGATATAAAACATGTTTTTTCCATACATACGAATCAAAACAATCACTCGGCATGTCCTAGGCAACAAACTAATTAACCTTCAGGTCATCTAAACAATAAATGATGCAACTAAGTTAAACTGCCCAAACAGGTTATGAATACCTATTATAGAGACATACCAAGCTTTAGCTAAATCAAAATAGACATACAAACACTTGACGTAAACATTTAACAGAATAAAAAAGAAAAGTAATAATCAATAGACCATATAAGATCCTGAGAATAAACATGAGAGGAGATTACATACTTTTATATATTTGCCAAAAAAAACTAATTACATATGCTTATAAGGACTAACATTAACATCAAAATAATTCAATTAATCCATACAATAATCAACAAACGACAACTTAACAAACGATACTGAGTCCTAAGCAGACATATTAAGATTAGTCATAGACCAATCTAAACAAACACAATCAAACGTACGAACATACGAACATGCGAAATATGAACACTACATTAAAGACATTATACTAATCAGGAGGAAGAATTACCTTCTCCGGGTGCAGCGAAGTGGGTGCGAGTCTTCGATTTACACTCGAACACTTCAAATTCGATGTCGCGAGACTCGAATTCGCGACAAACGCAGAGTAGACGAAAAAAATTGTTTAAATGTTTTTTTTTTGATTCGATGTTTTCGGGATATTGTGACAGCTAAAAGAAATTACTTTGCAAAGGATTCCTTGAACCGAAAATCAGTTATTTAGGAAACTTTCAGAATCAAGGATTTCGTTCTTTTGGGGGTTTTCTCGATTTTAAGGTTTCAATCCTTGGGGGGCTTCCTGAATCCCAAAAATCCTCCCTTTCTGTGACTGGAAAACGATTATTTATAGGGGATTGTCAGGGTTTTTCGTGTGAAGAAGAGAGAGAGGAGCGTGAGGAACAAAATTGAGTGGGGATGACAGTGGTGTGGGTGTCGTGGTGTAGTGGAGGGTGTCAGAGGAGTGGTGGGAGTGGCGTCAGACGCGTGGTGTAGTGGAGTGATGGGTGTGACAGAGGTGTCGGAGGCGAGTGGGATGTCGGTGGTGAAGTGGGGATCACGTGGTGAAGTGGGGGTATGGGTGTGGACGATGAAGGTGGTGAGGATGGGGAGATGACAGAGGTGGGTGATGACGGAGAGATGGGTGAAGACGGCGGAGGTGTGTTTGGCGGGATGAGGAGGCGGCGAAGAAGAGAACGAAGGTGAAGAGAAAATGAGGGGAAACCCTAAAAGGGTTTCCCTTATTTTGAATGAACAACGGATCGGACCCAGTCCATTTGTGGACGGGGTCAATTTTTAGATCGGGTATTAAAAGAATGGGCTAGCGAATTAAAACACGGACTAGTCTAAAAATTGAGACAAGAGATATGGGCTAGTCTAAAAAATATTAGGAGTTAATCGGACTTTTGATTTGGGATCCGGTAAGTCAAAATACGGACCGAGTGCAAGAAATAGTTTGGCTTATAAATTTGAATAAGAGACCTATTTAAATAACTTGTGTTAAAATATTGCTCGACATGAAATATGCAAACACTAATGCTCAGATCAAAAATGGCGTTGTAATAGCCGTGCAATAATATTTTGAAAATCCACAGTAAGATAAATACTATTATTTAATTATGCAAAGATAAATGCGATGCGCGTGCGTGAGCTGGTAAAATAATAATAATAATTAGTAACTTTAATATAATAATGAAACACCGGCTTTGATAAAAGGCTAATAATTATAGTAAATATAATATATATTTTTTTTTAATTTTCCAGAAAATGTTAGAAGCGTAAAATAGGTATTTTGGAAGAGAGGCGGGACAAAATTGGGTGTCAACAACTTGTCCCTCTTTGCCCGGTAATGATGAAAGAGTTGTCGGGCAAAGACGTTGACTCAGTAGCCTATTTTGTCCCGGCTAAAGGAAATTCGAGAGGATTGTGACCGAACTCTGGTCTCTGAGTTGCCTACATATCTCGGGCTGTACGAGAATCAGGTCGAGTGTAGTTCTGGGATACTTACGACACTTGAACCCCGATTGGCGCGAAGCTTGCAAAATATTGTCCAGTGTTGAATTGTGACAAACTAGGTATTATGATAGAAACTTGAGAATTCTGAACATTGAATTGCTGGAACGCAAGAGAATGCTTGTAATTAGAGACGAGTGTTCGAGGTAGATCTTTGACCCGTGTTGGGAAGTCTGATTATCCTTCCCGACAAATTGCCCCAGTTCGCTGCCGAAGAAATAGTTCCACGATTTGATGTGTGATGCCAACTTTGATATTGTCAAAAGCCATCAGCTAAAAACAAGTGTTAGCAATAAAGAAATATATGTAAATAAGGCAGGGTTGGAGAAGTTACACTTGTAGCCCCTGTTTCGAAAGTTGAATCCATATTCGGAGGTGGGTGCCTGAATGAAATGTAAGATATCCGCATTCGGAGGTGGATGCTTGAACTGAAATATAAGATACCCGCATTCGGAGGTGGGTGCCTGAACTTGAAATATAAGATACCCGCATTCGGAGGTGGGCGCCTGAACTTGAAATATAAGATACCCGCATTCGGAGGTGGGTGCCTGAACTTGAAATATAAGATACCCGCATTCGGAGGTGGGTGCCTGAACTTGAAATATAAGATACCCGCATTCGGAGGTGGGTGCCTGAACTTGAAATATAAGATACCCGCATTCGGAGGTGGGTGCCTGAACTTGAAATATAAGATACCCGCATTCGGAGGTGGGTGCCTGAACTTGAAATATAAGATACCCGCATTCGGAGGTGGGTGCCTGAACTTGAAATATAAGATACCCGCATTCGGAGGTGGGTGCCTGAACTTGAAATATAAGATACCCGCATTCGGAGGTGGGTGCCTGAACTGAACATTGAAATACCCGCATTCTAAGGTGGGCGCCTAAATTGAAAATTGGCATACCCGCATTCTAAGGTGGGTGCCTAATTTGAACATTGAAATACCCGCATTCTAAGGTGGGTGCCTGAATTGAACATTGAAATACCCGCATTCTAAGGTGGGTGCCTGGATTGAAATTGACATACCCGCATTCTAAGGTGGGTGCCTAAATTAAATTTTGAAATACCCGCATTCTAAGGTGGGTGCCTAATTTGAACATTGAAATACCCGCATTCTAAGGTGGGTGCCTAAATTGAACATTGAAATACCCGCATTCTAAGGTGGGTGCCTGGATTGAAATTGACATACCCGCATTCTAAGGTGGGTGCCTAAATTAAATTTTGAAATACCCGCATTCTAAGGTGGGTGCCTAATTTGAACATTGAAATACCCGCATTCTAAGGTGGGTGCCTAATTTGAACTTTGAAATACCCGCATTTTAAGGTGGGTGCCTATATCATGTCCACTTCCCATGGTGCAAAAAATGTAAATCCACATCCACTTTCAGGGTGCAGAAAAATAAATCCAAGTTCACTTTCACAGTTCAAAATATAAATCTACGTCCGCATTTCACGGTACAAAATATAAATCCACGTCGACTTTGACGTCCGTATTATACGGTACAACAGTAAATTTACATCTACTTTCACGTCTGCATTATACGGCGCAAAAATAAATTCACTTTTACTTTCAAAAACATAAATCTGTATCCACTTTCTACAATTATATGTATATTTTTTTTGTAATATAATTCTATTTCCACTTCCATGCTCGCATCCACAATGTAAATGTAAATCCACGTCCACTTTAGAAATAGTATTGTAAAAAGATATCCACATCTTAATCCATGTCCCGTTATGACGGAAGTTAAATATATAATTAACCCCCACAATTTGATATACGATGCAATATTTCGATCTTGTTATCTTATTAACATACTTCATTCTAAAAGAATTTGATAATGATTTGAACATGTATGAAGTGATGACGAAACTGAGGAATTCTAACCAATAACAGGTGATCAAGGTCAGTGTCCATGATTATATGTATTCGATCCATCGATGAATGTCACGAGCTAAAACAACTGTTAGTGATAAGAATCAATAGCTGGGTCTAAAAGAATTATACTTACAGCCCTTGGTTGAGAAGATGAACTTGTGTCCACTGTTGCAATTGAAATTTCGTGATGAGTGGAACGACGCCCACCGTTCGGCATAAGCTACCTTTGCATCCACGCTGAAGAGTATTTGCATTTTGAAGAAAGTTAACTTTTTGATCACGCCCATAATTTAATACATGCACCGTGTTCATGTTAATTGGACCTGTCTCAACAAAGAAAAATTGTGAGTTTAAAAGAAAATTGGTTGACTTGTGCATGTCGGGGAACTTGGCCCTTGAATTGACTTTTGTCTCGGTCGCGTCCACGTTCTTCGATGTCTCACCACATATCTTGCTTTGCCGGGGAGTTTCAGTTATAAAAAAATGTATTTTGAAAATAAAAGTAATGAGATTTGGATGACTTTGAAAGGAAATACTTAGTGGCTCTAATATGTAACATGATTAAGAAGACTCGATTTTTGAATTTACTCACATTTTAGAAATATGGATGGACTTTTGTTTAAGACCACTTTTATGCTACTTCTAAAAATTTGTCCCAGTTTCAGTCCTAGAGATGCTTGATTCTAGACAATTTGAAAAGTAAAAACTCATAATGAAAGTTTTTGAAAGTGATTTGACCGACTTCAAAATTTGTCCCAGTTTCAAGTTCTGGAAACACTTGGTTCTAAACAATCGAAAAGTGAAAAAGTTGTAATGAAAAATTTTGAAAGTGATTTGACCGATTTCAAAAATTTATCCCAGTTTCAAGATACTGAGACACATGAATTTAAACGGTGGGAAGACCAAGTCTTGTATAAAAATCCTTATGTATTTTATAGGAACCAAAATGTTTGGACAAACTGAAGATAAAAATTTTAAGATAGAAGGGCCGAACCCGCCTCGGGTTGCCTACGTATCCCAAAGGAATCAGGCCAGACGTAGTTCGTGATGAGCATAAAGATTTTTGAGTTTGTTTTGTTTTTTCAATAAAGGGGTCGAACCCTATGTGGGTTGCCTACGTATCCAAAAGGAAATCAGGCCACACGTAGTTCCAACCATACAACAAAAACACTGAAATATTTTGAAAAAGTGGCCGAACCCGATGTGGGCTGCCTACGTATCCAACAGGAAGTCAGGCCAAACGTAGTTCCAACCACAAATAAAGATACTGAAATAATTTGAAAAGAGTGGCCGAACCCGATATGGGTTGCCTACGTATCCAACAGGAAGTCAGGCCAAACGTAGTTCGTTACAAACAAAATGACAGAATCTTAATTTAAAAAGGCCGTAACAAAACATAGAGGCAACATGACAAAAGGAACTAAATGTTCTAGTTGATGCCTCCGGCCTACTACAAAAGGAAATTTAAACTGAAAATACTGAAACTCCCGACGAACCGGGGCTAAGATAGAAGTTCAATTTTGCAACTCAGGTCCTGGCTCAGCAGCCTATAAAGTCAATATTTCAGCAAAGTCTTTGATTATCGCAGCATGATCATCTTCATCTTCCACGAACAGGTTCTTGCCTCCCTCCACGATATCATCATAGGAAACTTCAACAATCAGATTTGAAGGTTTTGAGAAAGTTTGATCAATGGTAGGAATAGGTTTTGGCAATGCAATCTCCTTCATTTTATTTTTTCGTGCTTTCTTCACTTCTTCCTCAGTTGGCTCATATCCCAAACCGAATGTAAACTGTTGCGTAGGGAGAACGACTGGCTCAACTTGCCCATTTAGTGTTTTCCCTAGCCCAAATCCAGGTTAGTACCCATTTCTCAGCATTTCTTTTGCAACCATAATTGCGGCGCATGATCTTTTGAACTCTTGAGTTTGACACACTTCACTCTCTTTAGTGACATTCACAACCTCCCAAGCGTGGTAAGCTGCTCCGTCGAACCCTCCTTCTGCCTCGATGAATGGGGTGGATTGCTCTAGATAGAAAGACGTGTCCCCTTCTCCATGTATACATATTTGTTGCTGATCCCACTCGAATTTGACAGTTTGGTGCAAAGTAGATGGTACGGCCCCAGCCAAATGGATCCACGGTCTACCTAACAACATGTTGTATGTCGTGGAAATATCAAGTACTTGAAAATCCATAATGAATTCAACAGGGCCAATCAACACTTTCAACTCTATTTCCCCAATAGGGCGCCTTTGAGCCCCATCAAATGCTCGAATATTCATATCACTGGTCTTGAGCTCACTAACATTATATCCGATCTTCTTCAGACTTGCTAATGGACAGATGTTGAGTCCAGAACCCCCATCAATCAATACTTTAGCCACAAACATGTTACGACACTTGACAGTTATATAGAGTGCTTTGTTATGCATACATCCTTCTGGCGGCAGTCCTTCATTATCGAAGCTGATTCGATGGCTGTCAAGTACGCGCTCAATCATCCCAGCTAACGCCTCACTAGTTGTTTCGCTTGGGACATATGCTTCATTCAAGATCTTCAACAGTGCATTTCTGTGCATATCTGAACTCAAAAGCAAAGAGAGAATAGGAATTTGAGCATTGGTCTTTTTCAACTGATCCACAACTGAATACTCACTAGCCTTAATCTTCCTCAAAAATTCTTCTGCTTCGAATTCAGTCACGACCCTTTTGGGAGGTACATTGGTTTCCTTAACTTGCCCCAATCTAACTAGCTCTTCTGGAGAATAGCATCTTCCAGACCTTGTCATTCCTGATGTCTTAACCTTGTCAGTGATCGTGTCCTTTCCTCGACATTCCATCACAGTTTGTTGATAATTCCATGGTACGGCTTTTGTATCGAGCACTGGTAACTGATTTGGTGCTTGAACTACTTCCACAGGCGTTGATGAAGCTCCTAATATCTCGACAGGCACACAACCCCTTATCACTACAGTCGGAGAAGCAACGGCTACAAAATCATGATCCTCCACACGATCCACAGGCACTATAAATTCGGCTGGGTCGTCAACATTTTCATCTATTCCAATCATATTTATCGTGGCCCCATCATGGGTCGGGAGTGGATTGTTAACCACATTTGGTGTTGGTGGTTTGACCGTGATCTGTTTTGCTTCAATAAGATCCTCAACCTTATGCTTCAATGCGTAACAACGATCAGTGGAATGGCCTTTTACCCCCGAATGATATGCACATGTTTTAGTGGGATCAAAGCTTCTGGGTAATGGATCTGGAATTCTACCTTCCACAGGATATACTAAGCCTGAAGCTTGCAGCCTTTCGAAAACAACGCTCAGTGGTTCTCCCAATGGTGTGAAATTGCGAAACGGTTTATTTGGGCGAGGTGCGGATGCATTGTTTGGATGATGAGGTTGTGATGGTGGAGCTGGATATGTTGGTGGTCGTGGAGCTCGATATGCTGGTTGTGTGTTGTAAACGGGGTAAGATATTTGTGGTGATTGAGGTTGGTAAGATGACAAAGTTTGGTCGTATGGATATGGAGAATATTGGAAATACTGTGAGTGAGGAGCGTTAGGCTGGTATCGTGGTGGTTGTTGATGGCGGTACGAGGTGTTTCCCAAAGCCATTACCGAGGCTGCTTCCTTTTCTTTTTTCTTTCCGTTTCCGAGAGTACCTGTTTGTATAGCCCTACTAGTAGACTGCAAAGCCGCAAGACTTGTTATTCTCCCTGTCTTAATGCCATCTTCGATCATGTCCCCAGCTTTGATCACTTCTGCAAAAGTTTTTCCACCCATTGTCACCAAACGTTCATAGTATTCCGGTTCTAGTGCTTGAATGAAGAAAATAACCATTTCGGTCTCCTCCATGGGTGGGTGTACCCTAGATGCTTCTTCTCTCCACCGTATAGCATATTCTCGAAATGATTCGATCGACTTTTTCTGCAACTTTGTAATTGAGATTCTATCAGGAGCGATCTCAACATGAAACTTGTAGTGATCCACAAAAGCATTTGCCAAATCATCCCAAGTACGCCATTTGGTTGTATCTTGCTTGGAATACCATTCCAAGGCTTTTCCACTCAAACTTTGATTGAATAGTTTGACTCTTATCCCTTCATTCTTTCCTACGCCAATCAACTTTTCACAATAAACTTTCAAATGAAAGAAAGGGTTTCCCGACCCATCAAACTTCTCAAATTTTGGGATCTTGTAACCTGGTGGCAATTCTACCTCAGGAAATGCACATAATTCTTCATATCTCACGCTTTGATTACTACCCAGTCCACGCAAACTTCTCATGGCATCTTCCAAACTTTTGAGCTTTCTATTTATCATTTCATCATTAACTGACCGTGCCTCATTTTCAACTTCGACATAATGATCAACATCTGGGCGACATTGTCCTTGAATCTGTGTCATGGGTGGAGCTGTGGTATAAGTATACACTGGCGGAACTTGATGTGTGTCATGTGCTGGCGGTATGAATTGAGCTTTTGAAGAGGTGGTTGTAAATAAAAAGGGAGCATTTTGAGTGAGGTGTTCGGAACGAACTGGCTGAGAAGTGGTGAAATAATTTGCTTGGTTAAATTCGTCCAAATTTGGGAATGGATGTGGCACAGGCAAAGTTTGACGAACTCCCTGGGACGGAGTCATATGTGGCGGTGTTTGAGAAAATGACCGGTTATGAAGTACCATATGACTTAGTTCGGCAACTCGTCGCTCCAGACGAGCAATGGTCTCCAAATGTGTTTCTGGTTCATTAGAGGATGTGGGATCACTCGTGATTGGTAAACTAAGAGATGGCTCAGATGAAGTGGTTGCATTGATCAAACTTTGCTCCATTTTAGAACGAGTCCTTTTAGTTAACCAGGCGATTAGTGATGAGTCAGAGTCTGATTTCTTGGCTCTAGACCGTGTGAAATATGGATGTTCCGCCAGTTCCCCTTTAGCACAAGTCAACCTTTTTTGTTTTGAAAATAAGTTTAAAAAGAAAAAAGATAAAAACAAGAAAAAGAACAGGAAAATGAGTCAGTATACGGTAAGGATAATATTATTGCATATAAACACATTATTGCACATAATACATCGCGTTTTATAATGCAAGGGACCTCTTTATGCCAGAGGTAGGCCTAACGAACATTGAAGGACAAACATGTCTTTTATGTATCATTCCAACTCCTCCTAACGGTAATTTACAGAAAATAATAAAAAAATATTACATGCCAAATTGATAATACATCTCAAAATTAGTCTAAGATATATAATACTTCAACTCCACTAATTTCTTTGGTTGTCTTCGACCTCCGGCATTAATTTTAGATGCTCCACATCAACCTGCAACAAAAGGTCAGTTTTTCTTGAAATATTTATCTATAGAGTACTAGGTCCACATAATCCACATATTTATCCTTCAAATAATGCACATAGATAGTGAGTAGTGTCACTTAGAGTCATAGACTCTTTTGGACATTTGGTAAGGTTGACTAATGAACTTAATACACCAAGGGTATTAAGCCTCCTAGGTTTAAAATGATGCATGTCCTTACAAGGTTTTGGCTTCGCTCTACCCTAAGTAGACTAAGAATGGGTTTACTAGACGCAAAGTTCCCAAGCGGACTGCTCGAGTGAGAAGGCTACGCGGTCCCCGTTACTCGGGCACCCCGCGCATACGCCAACTCTCCTAAAATTTGGATTCTACGAAAGAAATTTGCGGGTGCGCAAAACACACCTCGCGTGTACGTGTGATAGTGTGAGTTTCCAGAAGTGGAAGAAATATGAACGGAATGCCAGTTTAAGAAAAGCAGTAATATACATATTACATACAAAAAATGCACATGAGAAATGGAATATAAACATTTAAAAGCATATAAAGCAACAATATAGGGAAAATAAAGCAAAACAAACAAAATGCCCCACAAATTATTTATTAACCTAAGTTGTTATGGATAGAGCCTAAAGTCCCCAGCAGAGTCGCCAAGCTGTCACACCCCATTTTAACCGGGTTGATTTAAGGAGTATGACGTATTGGTGATTCCTATTTATTTTATTTGAGGAGTCGCCACCTAATTAATTTAACGGTGAATTAGGACACCTAGATGCTAACTAAGGCAAAGTTAAAACTAAACCTCAATTAATAGTCTGCTTAACCAATGTGATTCTAGGTAAGGGCTCTATATTATCCTAAAGGGAAGGGGTTAGGCATCCTTTAGAATCCGTTAACTTACGGTTATCCGACCAACTTAGATTAATTAATTAAATTAAATGTAGGATTAAATTTTAGAAAAATGACTTTAAAATATTGCTAAAGTTTTAAGAAGAAAATCATGTTAATTAAAATAAGATTTACAGAAAAGAGATAATAATTTGTATAAAAGAACTTTAAATACCATTTTAGAATAAGACTTATAAAGATTATTAAGGCTTTAAATAAGAGACTATTGAAAGTAAGACTAATATTATGTATAAAGGGGAATTTTAGGATGCTATTTGAAATAAAATTTATAATCGTTAATAATAGTTTCAAAGGAAGTGGCATAAAAATGAAGTTTGCAAAATATGATGATTTACATATAAATAGAAGAAGATGCGAACTTACGCGATAAATATTTGAACGAACTAAGCAATGAGGTATTAATTAAACTTGAATTTTAGAAATGCGAATAAAACATAAAAGTGTTAAATAGATTTCTTTCATTCATTTTTATTATCTTTATCTACTATGCTTAATTAAGAAATGCGTGACTGACTCTAAATTCAAAGAGTTGTTTAAAATATGTTTGAATTTATATTTGCATATTAATGAGAAGTAGATATTGTGGATACTACAAATAACTTTTTAATATAAAAAGAAACAAATGAATTTTGTGGAAACTAATCGTTGAATTTCCTTAAATTAACTACCCCTTATTAAAACTAAACCTACTAATTAATTAGGATTTATCTAAACTAATAAACAAAACCAACAAAAAGTTAGTTGAATAATACAAATTGATATGTATAAAATAAAAGAGCAAATATAATTGAAATGGGATTCAGCCCATTTTTGGGGCTGCTTCGATTCGTGGGCTACTGGGCTTCGGCCCAGAATTGCTCTTTCTTTAGAATGGGCTGCGGACAGGGATGGATTGAGAAGAGATCTCGTTGGGCTTTTAGCCCAACATCGAATGCGGAGGAAGAACGAGTCTCTCGGACTCGTATGCGATGTTCATGCATAAAAACGAAAAAAAGAAGAATTAGTACACGATCAATAAATGATGTTAGACATATGAAATATAGACTTGAAAACAAATCAGCGGATTATGCATATACCATGTATACTTGAGTATACTTCCTGTATACATATTCATAACTATTTCATATAGAGATATACCAGCAGTGTACGTAATATACATAAACCAACTGAAATATACTTGCAGCGGTGCACAGAATTCAAACAACAATAAATGATAATACAAGCTATGCACAGAAACTGCTAATTCATGTTCACTGGCATAAAATGCATATGACCAGACTGAACGTATTCCTAATATTCAACAATTTGAAGAATTTCAAATCAGATATTTCTGCATACATAGCACATGCATAATTTAAAGGAAGGTGGACTGCCCACCTCTACTGGGCAGAGAAACCTATCAAATTGGCCATATATCTTTTGTGCTCAAATGAATAATCAAAGCTTCGAACATCTTAAAACCATATGACTTTTAAAGGTAACAGAACCTCAACAAAGCAGATATTCTTCAGGTTTAGCCAATGGCACAATATTACAGAGGCAATACCGAGATTAAGAAGACTATCACAAAGATGCCTGTCACATTATATCAGGATCAAAAGGGTCATAGGTGACCTTATACACATCTGAACAGAACACCAGGATGCTTTAAATATTACAGGGATCAAATTGGAAACTTAACAGAGCTAATCATGCTTATTACAAACTAGTAGGACCCTGAGTCAGACTCAAATATTTCATAAGCAAGGGATCAAATTTCAGCAATATATGCAATCGCCGACCCATGAACTTTTGAACTATGTATCATGCTTTAAAGTATACTAGATCAGCACCAGGCATGACATTCATCATACAACATAAACAATATTCATATTGCCTATACTTAGATGATATTGCGAGGACTTAACAGTACAAAATATTGAGAAGAAACAAAAAAAAAACTAATGGCATTAAAGCATGTCTTAAAACAACTCAGGACTCGTCTAAGACTCAGCAAATCAAACAGCAAGATCACACAAACGAACTAGACAGTTAGTACTATCCTGATCAACAAATGCCACACCTTTCAGACCATGAGACTGCATTTCTCATCATAAATCCCAACAAACTCTAACCTTGTCACTTATTTCTCCATAGCAGGACAGCAGACAGGGCTAAGCCAACATAAACTTAGAACAAAACTCATAACCAACACTGTATTGAACCCAACCATTTTTTTTACTACCTTAATCCACATAAACTAACCAAATCACCAATAGAACATGCTTCAAACAAATCAACCCAAGTTAATCTTTATATACATATGCTTGCCTGATCAAGCTATTCCTAAATGGATGGGTTGAAGCTAATTGATATAAAACATGTTTTTTCCATACATACGAATCAAAACAATCACTCGGCATGTCCTAGGCAACAAACTAATTAACCTTCAGGTCATCTAAACAATAAATGATGCAACTAAGTTAAACTGCCCAAACAGGTTATGAATACCTATTATAGAGACATACCAAGCTTTAGCTAAATCAAAATAGACATACAAACACTTGACGTAAACATTTAACAGAATAAAAAAGAAAAGTAATAATCAATAGACCATATAAGATCCTGAGAATAAACATGAGAGGAGATTACATACTTTTATATATTTGCCAAAAAAAACTAATTACATATGCTTATAAGGACTAACATTAACATCAAAATAATTCAATTAATCCATACAATAATCAACAAACGACAACTTAACAAACGATACTGAGTCCTAAGCAGACATATTAAGATTAGTCATAGACCAATCTAAACAAACACAATCAAACGTACGAACATACGAACATGCGAAATATGAACACTACATTAAAGACATTATACTAATCAGGAGGAAGAATTACCTTCTCCGGGTGCAGCGAAGTGGGTGCGAGTCTTCGATTTACACTCGAACACTTCAAATTCGATGTCGCGAGACTCGAATTCGCGACAAACGCAGAGTAGACGAAAAAAATTGTTTAAATGTTTTTTTTTTGATTCGATGTTTTCGGGATATTGTGACAGCTAAAAGAAATTACTTTGCAAAGGATTCCTTGAACCGAAAATCAGTTATTTAGGAAACTTTCAGAATCAAGGATTTCGTTCTTTTGGGGGTTTTCTCGATTTTAAGGTTTCAATCCTTGGGGGGCTTCCTGAATCCCAAAAATCCTCCCTTTCTGTGACTGGAAAACGATTATTTATAGGGGATTGTCAGGGTTTTTCGTGTGAAGAAGAGAGAGAGGAGCGTGAGGAACAAAATTGAGTGGGGATGACAGTGGTGTGGGTGTCGTGGTGTAGTGGAGGGTGTCAGAGGAGTGGTGGGAGTGGCGTCAGACGCGTGGTGTAGTGGAGTGATGGGTGTGACAGAGGTGTCGGAGGCGAGTGGGATGTCGGTGGTGAAGTGGGGATCACGTGGTGAAGTGGGGGTATGGGTGTGGACGATGAAGGTGGTGAGGATGGGGAGATGACAGAGGTGGGTGATGACGGAGAGATGGGTGAAGACGGCGGAGGTGTGTTTGGCGGGATGAGGAGGCGGCGAAGAAGAGAACGAAGGTGAAGAGAAAATGAGGGGAAACCCTAAAAGGGTTTCCCTTATTTTGAATGAACAACGGATCGGACCCAGTCCATTTGTGGACGGGGTCAATTTTTAGATCGGGTATTAAAAGAATGGGCTAGCGAATTAAAACACGGACTAGTCTAAAAATTGAGACAAGAGATATGGGCTAGTCTAAAAAATATTAGGAGTTAATCAGACTTTTGATTTGGGATCCGGTAAGTCAAAATACGGACCGAGTGCAAGAAATAGTTTGGCTTCTAAATTTGAATAAGAGACCTATTTAAATAACTTGTGTTAAAATATTGCTCGACATGAAATATGCAAACACTAATGCTCAGATCAAAAATGGCGTTGTAATAGCCGTGCAATAATATTTTGAAAATCCACAGTAAGATAAATACTATTATTTAATTATGCAAAGATAAATTCGATGCGCGTGCGTGCGTGAGCTGGTAAAATAATAATAATAATTAGTAACTTTAATATAATAATGAAACACCGGCTTTGATAAAAGGCTAATAATTATAGTAAATATAATATATATATTTTTTTAATTTTCCAGAAAATGTTAGAAGCGTAAAATAGGTATTTTGGAAGAGAGGCGGGACAAAATTGGGTGTCAACATTACATACCTTTCACGCTCCTTAAGCCTTTCCAAACTCACTTCCCGTTTCGTCGAAAAACTGCAATTGGTCAAGTTTACCAATTGTGAGTTATTAATGCCATTATTACAACTTTAAGCATATTTGGCTACCGAAATTTCGGCAGCACTTCCCCTATACATATGGCACCCCGAGAATTCAACTCGGCTAGAAATCATCAACAATAACCCAAACGACAACATTAACATCAACAAAGAACATTAAGAACACAAATATCCTTCAACTAGACATTTTTCTCACAAGTTGACATAACCTTCATTTCAATCCAAACTTTCACTAATATCAATAATTTCACATTCATCAACAATCAAGATCATCACCATATAGTTCTAGATACATTTCATAATCATAAGACGGGACAGGGCCCCGTCATACCCAGAACAATATGCATATCCAGATAACAGTGACAGACTGTACCAAAAGATGGGTTCTGAAGAAGAGAGCGCCCCAAAATAGCAGAAGTGGGATCCTAAACAGATGGATCAGCGAACCTGTCGTCTGTACCTGCGCGGCATGAAAACGCAGCCCCCGAAGAAAGGGGGTCAGTACGAAATATGTACTGAATATGTAAAGCGGAATCACAGAAGTCAAATCATAATGATTTCAGAAAATGAGTACAAAATCCAGAGTGTCAAATGCATATTTCCAAAACAGACAGAATGTGTACAGAAACATATGTCATATCATATCCGGTCCCTGCCACGGGACTCAGCAGACAGAACGTGGCCACCCTCCCGACGCTGGTGCCACAATACAGAGGAATCAGAAAAAGGGGCGTGGCCCCGTATCATAAAATGTCATATCAAAATGGCCATAACAGATCAGATCAGAATAGGCGGACATGGCACATCATACTCCACAAACCCATGTACGCGTGTACCTGCCCCCTCACATCGGGACGCGGCGAACAATGCAGAGAATCACGCTTGACAACATATCCTGGCCCGGGCTCAGTGTGGGAAACATTGGGACATCCACGAATGGAGTAGTGAGAGACTAATGCAATTTAAAAATATCATAAATGTTTTCAAAGACTCGATGAAGCGTATCAAAGCCAAACAAATCCAATGGAGTCAGACGGAATCATAATAAATGCATTTCAGATATCATAATAAATTACAGAAATATAACTTTCCTGAAGTCATTATGAGTGTCAAAATAATTCATAATATTTAGTAGAATATTTAAAACAATATTCGTTAGGCGATTAGTAGGGTAGTCAAAACATTTCTTTCAAAAATCGCTTAAAAAGAAAGCTTTAGCACATTAAGGGCAAAACCGGGAATAGTGGGCCCGCCTCGGGACAAATAAGGCGACGGGCTCAAACTGTGCCCTCTAAGCTTATAGTATCACTTAAAAAGGTTCTACAAACATTCTATGACTTTCCAAGTAATTTGGAGCACAGTTGCATAATTTTCCGGAAAAGCATACTAAAGTGGTTCAATTCCACTGAAGGAAAAACTGAAATTTTCTCTTGCGGATTCCGAGGGCCAAGAGGTCCTTCGAGGCCCAGATCCGACCCTAACACACTAAGGGCATGCCAAGGGAAGAATAGGGGTTGCTTTACATACCTTTCACGCTCCTTAAGCCTTTCCAAACTCACTTCCCGTTTCGTCGAAAAACTGCAATTGGTCAAGTTTACCAATTGTGAGTTATTAATGCCATTATTACAACTTTAAGCATATTTGGCTACCGAAATTTCGGCAGCACTTCCCCTATACATATGGCACCCCGAGAATTCAACTCGGCTAGAAATCATCAACAACAACCCAAACGACAACATTAACATCAACAAAGAACATTAAGAACACAAATATCCTTCAACTAGACATTTTTCTCACAAGTTGACATAACCTTCATTTCAATTCAAACTTTCACTAATATCAATAATTTCACATTCATCAACAATCAAGATCATCACCATATAGTTCTAGATACATTTCATATCGTTTGCCTTAAGATATACACTCGATATACATAATATACAACTTTCCGCCAAAATCATAACTTATGCAAAACATCAAATCTTTGGCATCCAACTTCATAACAAGTTTCCAACTTCCAAATTCATCAATGATCACCATAATTCACAACCAAACAACTTCATTTCCTTAATGTCGGAAAATCATACTAAAACGACATAAGTTTCTACATTCCAATTCAATACAAACTTATATCATTCTAACTTCATTTACATATCAAGCATCACAATAACACAACTAACGCATTAAACAAATTTAATCCATTCCATTCCCTACACTTCATACCACACGCCCATATGCTTGTTTTTCCATATCAACTAATTTCATCCAACTTTCAATTCCCATATGCATTTCATCACAATCACAACTAGAATATAACATGAATTCAACACATTGTGGGTATACCACCTATATATACACACGGCTACATCTCATATTCCAAACCCACTTTGCAAACTTCCATTTTTCCATACAATCAACACATTTCTACATACTACAACACAAACAAAACTCAACAACACAATAAAAAGGTAGAAATTCTTACCTTTTCCTCAAGTCTTCTTCACTTGGAGATGTAATCACTTTGGTGATTCTAATGCTCCCCACTCCAATCCAACTATACCAAGTTACAAAGGAACCTTGACTTAGTAGGAAATCAACAAGAAATGAATTTTTGAAGCAAAATTTTTGGTACCTATTTTTTCCTCCCAAACCCGAAACCCCCTATCTCTTTTGCTCTTGCTCTTGATTTTTTTCTAAGTCTCTTAAAGTCTTGAACCTTCTAATATGATTAATATAAAGACTTGGTCACATGACTAAGCACATGACCAAGTAAATTGGGCTTGGATCAAGGCCTTGGTGGCCGGCCATGACCCCTATTTTGGGCCTCCATTCCAATTAAATTTTTGAGTCCAATAACTTATAAATCATATTTTGTAATTCCCGAAACTAATTTCCAAAATTCCAAAATTGCCCTTAGCCTTGTCCCACACTTTTATGACTCTATTCTTTCATGCATAACTCCTATGTTCAACAAAATATCAAATTTGACCTCATATCTCAAGAATCCATTATTTATCGAATTTTTTTCAAACGTGTGAAAACACGGGTTATAACACGGCTATACAATAATTTCATTTGCTCTCACTAATGGGTTGATACGCATGTGGCAATGAGTTCATCATTATTGATTTAATTGTTTGATTTTCTAAGCACTTTTTTTTAACACTATTTTTTTTTTTAATATGGGATTCATTTTTTTAATATTGCTTGATTCTGTTAATATGGGGTCCGTTTTTTTTTTTCCCGTGAGTTTGGATGTGGTGGGTTCCACATTTTTTTTAATACTGGTTGGTGTTTAATATGGGGCCACGAAGAACTTCTATTTTTTAATTTTTAGTAAATATTTTTTGTTTAACTCATTTTACTTGTCATATTGTTTTTTACACGTTTTTTTAAGGAAACGTCAATTAGAATTATAATTTCACTAATTTAGCTTATTAATTATTTGATCTCCATTTAATATTATTTTTTCTTTTATGACATTAATCTCTTTTCACATTTATTAGAGTAAGGAAAAAATGAAAAAGTAATTAGATTCTATCTTATTTTAATATATAAGTATTTTAAGTATGTTGCTGTACAATAATTTCATTTGCTCTCACTAATGGGTTGATACGCATGTGGCAATGAGTTCATCATTATTGATTTAATTGTTTGATTTTCTAAGCATTTGTTTTTTAACATTGTTTGTTTTATTAATATGGGATTCACATTTTTTTTAATATTGCTTGATTCTGTTAATATGGGGACCACTTTTTTTTTCCTGTGAGTTTGGATGTGGCGAGTTCCACTTTTTATTTTTTATTTTTTATTACTTGGTGTTATTTAGTATGGGGCCCACCTTTTTTTTTAAGGGACAACGGACGATGAAGCATGGTTCTAAACCCATGCTTTATATAGTTTCTTATTTTTTTATTTTTTATTTTTTATATTGCTTGGTGTCGTTTAGTATGGGACCCACCCTTTTGGACATTATTAGTTTGCACTATTTTTATGCATATATATATATATATATATATATATATATATATATATATATATATATATATATACTATGTTCAAAACACGATTGATATAACATTGTAATTTGTGCTCCGTATCTAAAACTTTATTATATTAGTGTTTGCTAAGAATACAAAGTCTGCACTTTTTTTTTGACATTGTTTATTTTTTTATATATTGCTTGATTTTGTCAATATGGGATACTATGTTCAAAACACGATTAATATAACATTGTAGTTTGTGTTCCGTATTTAAAATTTTATTATATTAGTGTTTGCTACGAATACGCACGGTGTTTAATATGGGGCCCACAATTGTTTTTAACATTGTTTGTTTTTTTAATATGCGATTCACTTTTTTTTAATATTGCTTGATTTTGTTAATATGAGGTTCAATTTTTTTTTCCCGTGAGTTTGGATGTGGTGGGTTCCATTTTTTTTTTAATACTGGATGGTGTTTAATATGGGGCCCACAATTTTTTTTAATATTAGTTGTTGTTTAATATATATGGGGCCCACAATATTTTTTTTTACAATTTTGTTTTTTTATGGGCCTGTTTAATATGGGGCCCATTTTTTTTTTTTTTTTATATATATTATATTCCAAACACGATTGATGTAACATTGTAATTTGTGCTCCATATCTAAAACTTTATTATATTAGTGTTTGCTAAGAATACAAAGTCTGCACTTTTTTTTTTGACATTGTTTATTTTTTTAATATGGGATTCATTTTTTTTTATATATTGCTTGATTTTGTCAATATGGGATACTATGTTCAAAACACGATTAATATAACATTGTAGTTTGTGTTCCGTATTTAAAACTTTATTATATTACTGTTTGCTACGAATACACATGGTGTTTAATATGGGCCCACATTTTTTTTAACATTGTTTATTTTTTAAATATGAGATTCACTTTTTTTTTTCAATATTGCTTGATTTTGTTAATCTGAGTCCTTTTTTTTTTTTTTTTAAATACTGGATGGTGTTTAATATGGGGCGCACAATTTTTTTTTAATATTAATTGTTGTTTAATATATATAGGGCCCACAATTTTTTTTTTATGAGCCTATTTAATATGAGGCCCAATTTTTTTTTTATGGGGGTCCACAACAAACGACGAAAAAGAGCATCAACCGGTCCTTCTTAATAGTAGTATTATACTTGTTACTACTTCATTTAATGAATGATTAATAAGTAGTGTACTTATTTGGTGTAAATAAATATACCCAAGTTTAATATCTCACGAGTCACCAGATATCCCGTATAAATTCCAGTGTGGAAGCCTCGTCTCTCCTTTTCCCTCTTTCTCGAGATCCACCACTCTCTCTCTCTCTACAGCAAAACCCTAGCAACACTTAACATCCATAGAGAGAGAAGCTCAAGCACCAAACTTTTCTCTTCCATTTTCCTGATCCGAAACAAATCCAGGTACAAATGTTCATCTTTTTTTCTCCGTAAATTAACTCCAATTTTTAATACAGTTCCTTTTTTTTTTTCTTTCACGTGTTTATATTCGTATTTATATGTGATGTAGAGATATTTGCTCATAAGATCACGAACTTAGTTTCTTTTTGTTTTGAGCTTTTTTTATGGTTAATTTTGTATTTAGAGCGTTAGATAGGAGTGAATCTCATTGGTTTTTCGTACAGTTCAATTGTTCATGTGTTTATTAATAAGATCACGAGCTTAGTTTTTTTTTTTTTGGAGGGGGGGGGGTTAATTTTGTATTTAGAGCTTTAGATAGGAGTTAATCTCATTCGTTTTCCGTACATGAACTCCAATTTCTAAGTACAGTTCAATTTTCATATGTTTATATTTATCCTTTTTTTTATGTGATGTAGAGATATTTGTTCATAAGAGATCATGAACTTCAGTTTTTTGAGCCTTTTTTTGGTTAATTTTGTAATTAGGGCCTTAGATAGGAGTTAATCTCATTCATTTTCCGTACATGAACTCCAATTTTTAGTAAAGTTCATTTTTTTTAACGTGTTTATATTCGTCTTTATATGTGATGTAGGGAGATATTTGTTCATAAGAGATCACGAATTTAGGATTTTTGAGATTTTTTTTTTGGTTAATTTTGTATTTAGAGCCTTAGATAGGAGTTAATCTCATTTATTTTCCGTACATGAACTCCAATTTTTAGTAAAGTTCATCTTTTTAACATGTTTTTTTTTTTTGAGAAGGTAACTTTTTTTAACGTGCTTATATTCGTCTTTATATGTGATGTAGAGATGTTTGTTAAAAAGAGATCGCAAACTTAGTTTTTTTTTCTGGTTAATTGTTTATTTAGGGCCTTAAATAGGAGTTCGGTTGACGATGGCGGCTGAAGCAGCAGTAGCATCAGCAACACCAGTTTCTGCTCAATCAGCAACACCAGTTTCTGCTCAAGTTGTGCGTATATATATCATTCTGTTTCCAGATTTTATTTTCCTCGGCTAATTTATGCTTGCTTTTGTTTTCATTTAATTGGTTGTCTTGCTGTGGATAGTCATTGAGTTTGATATGTTTTGTTTGTATAGGTTGCAAATGCATTTGTGCAGCAATACTATCATATATTGCACCATTCGCCTGGGCTCGTATTTAGGTTTTACCAGGATATAAGCAAGCTTGGACGCCCTGAAGATGATGGATCCATGGGCATCACTACGACAATGCAAGTAAGTGCAAGTGAACTATGCTTCTCATATGCTGTGTTATTCCCTTCCCTCCTATCATATGCTGTCTTATTCCCTTCCCTCCTATGTTGATTAAGTTTGAGTTACTATTGTGGCTTCTTCATTTCTTATTGGCTGCTAGGAAATTCTGTAAGAATTGAGGGGTAGTTGATTGAGTAGACGAGGAACAAGAGATTTAAAAACTGTTGAATTGATTTTTATTGCTGCAGGTAAAGATCACATCTTTTAGAAGAAATTTCATTAATTATAATCAGTGTTAGGTGGTCCCATGTAAAAGAACACATTTTTCTAACTAATACCCACACATTTCTATGGATAAAATGGTTATTTCTCTCTGTCTCAAACTAAATGTCTTAATTTGGCTTTGCACATATATTGAAAAGCTAAAAACTGGAATAATGGTCTTAGTTGAGAGAGCATGTTCTATATCGACCTTAGTTTTTAAGTAGAATAATGTAGAGCTAAAAGTCATACTTATGGGCTTTGTTAGCTGTAGAGATGTTGGACGTACTTGAATGTTTTATGCAGGTATTTGGGTGTGGTTTGGAGAAGATACAATTGTCTTTGAATGAACTTTAAAACTGGTCAACCTTGAGGCTCATCATTAGGTATAACAGGGAGATAGATTTATCACTTTCTGATGCTCTGTCTTGTTTTCTCTAGCGATCACTTGAATTAACGATGCTAGAGTTGCTAATGTTCTTTTGTTTGATGTCAAACACAGGCAATAAATGATAAGATACTCTCACTTAACTATGGAGACTTCAGAGCAGAGATTAAGTCTGTGGATGCCCAGGAATCCTTTAATGGCGGGGTGCATGCGCTTGTGACTGGATATTTGACTGGGAAAGACAACTTGATCCGAAATTTCTGTCAAACTTTCTTCCTAGCACCGCAAGATAGAGGGTACTTTGTCTTGAATGATATGTTCCGATACGTAGAGATCGTCGGTCAGCATGAGACAGTCCAGGTTCCAGTAACTGATGTTGTGGCTCCTGTCACGCCAGAGCAAAGTAATTGAAACAATTGACTGGTTCTTTTGGCAATACCCTAATTAGCTACTGACGAAGTATTTTTTTTTGCTAGTTGTTGCAGATCCACCTCCAACACAGCAGAATCACATACCTGAGCAAAGCACACCGCCAGTGGAAGAAGCTGATGTGGGAGAAGTTTACAATCCACCCGAGAATGGTGATGTGCCTATTGTTGAAGAGGAAGTGCCTGTGTCTGAGGTTGTCGATGAAGTCCAAGATGCCTCTGAAGTGGCAGTTGAATCTGAAACCAAAACTGGGGATGTTCCTAAGATGTCATATGCTTCAATTGTAAGTGCCACGGGCAACAAATAACTAGAAGCATATTCTTCTTAGTGAATGCTTTCAAGGGGTTGGCTAGCAACACTAGTACCTCTATACTATTATATGCTGCCGAAAGCTTAGACAGATTATCATTTGCCAAGTCTAGTTGTTCTGTATTGGTCTGTGGCGAAGATGATTTGAGGAAAGAGAAGGTCTATTGAAGCTTTTTTAGTTAAGAAACATTGTAATTTGTTTCAGGTCAAGCATCTCAAGGAAAGTACTGCTACCTTCTCTCCAGCTCCAGCACCTGCTCCAAGGAAGCCTATTGCAAAGAGGGTTGACCAAGTGAAACAACCTGCTGCGACAGCAACTGATGTCCCAGTTTCCAACTCAGATACTGTTGATAACATAAATGATCAAGAAGGCATGCAACTGCAGAGTTTGCTTCTAGTTTATTCATCCATTTAGTTTTTATTTCACTATAATTTGTGTTGATTTCTCATTCTCATTCTTGTGTTTGTTAAACTGCCTCCAGCAGCTGATGGCTACTCAATCTATATAAAAGGCTTGCCTATGAGTGCAACTGTGGCCCAACTTGCAGATGAGTTCAAGAAGTTTGGGCCTATAAAAAATGAGGGAATTCAAGTCAGAAGTAACAGGGTATGTCTGTTTGTGCTATTTTGCTGCTAATTAGACTATTAGAGAAAAAGCTGAGAATGTGTGCCTTCTTTTGCTACAAGTTCCTCCTTTGCATTAGTGGGTTCTTTAATCAATAAATTGGTTTATGACAGCAACGGGGATTTACTTTTGGATTTGTGGAATTTGAAGTGGAAAGTGCTGTGCAAAAAGCAATTGAGGTATCTCATTTTTACGACTTTACCCCTCATGCATGTCGTGTATTATAGGCTGGAGTGGATGAAATCGAGAGGAATAGTTGCTAAAATTTCTTTCATCAAGTTGAACTATTATGTGAAATGCATAAGAAATCACTGACCATCTTTATGCCCTTCTTTCTTTGAAGTTGAACTTCTTGTTGATTCGAAAACTGGATATTGAGCCCGTTTGGATTGGCTTATAAGTTGCTTATAAGCTGTTTTCAGTTTTTTTGAGTGTTTGGCTGGCCAGCTTAAAGTCATTTTGTGCTTAAAATAAGCTCAAAAAAATAATTGGGCCCATTTGACTTAGCTTATCTAAAGCAGCTTATAAGCCAAAAAAAAAAAAATAAGTTGGACTACCCCAACTTATTTTTTTTTAGCTTATAAGCTGTTTGCAGCTTATAGGCATAAGCCCATCCAAACAGGCTAATTAATCGTAGATATTTTTTCAATGTCTTTTAATTTACAATTTATTGTTTGATGTTTCAAGTATCCATCTCTTTGGCAATAATGACTTGGTAATTTATTCTAACATAGTTTATCGTTGCATGGTAGCTGTGTGAAAGCATCATACTGCTTTACTAGTATTTGTGGAAGAGGAATACTGAATCTTAAAACAATTCTCTTTCAATTGATGGCAGGACGAAATGATTACCCTGTCAATGTATAGTTGATCCATTTATGCAACGTCTTAACCTAGTATAGAATATACTGGTAATGGACCTTCTGTGAAATGTATCGTTCTTCGAATTGACTCTACTTCTGAGAATAATACTGCCTCCTGTATATAGTAAGGTGAAAACTATGGAAAGGCTTAGGGTTTACTATGTTATTCGGTTAAAATTGCTGGGGATTCCATGTTGTTTTTCGATTTCAATGGAAGTTCTTTCTAGTTCGGTTTCCTCATTAGTCTTGCTATGAAGAAGCTTCTTCTCAAGATGATGCATACGTTCTTAAAGTGGGAATCTTGATTAATTCAATTTGGTTCATTTTGTTCTTCCTAATCTACAAATAAGACAGTTCAAGCCGTTTTTATGAAAATATATTTTATCTATCATGCTGGAAAATGGTATGAATGTTAATCTTATATGAGCTGTCAAATGAGTGGGTTGGATCAGATTTGGAATTGTTAAAATAGGTTGACTCCTTGAACGCGTCATAACCCCACCTCTTTGAAATTTGTTTGGGTTATGATGGACTGGACAATGGTTCATACTTCATAGCCCAATTCCAACTGGAAACCGTTTTTGTTTTTTTTTTTGTTTTTTTGTTTTGTTTTTTTGATGTGCAGTTATACAATTGACCTGCTTCATATATCCCAAAGCTTCTCCCTTCACCAGGGACGGATCTAACCTATTAAGTGGGGGTTCAATTGAATCCCCAACTTTCGACACGGAGTATAAATTTATGTGTAAAAAATTATTAACATAGTATATATAGTAGATATGAACCCATAACTTTTAAAATATAATGAGTTCAATACTAAAATTCTTAAGATTGAACCCACAAAATCTAAATCCTGGATCCACCTCTATCCTTCACTCTCCCATAACAAGGAGACTGCCGGTTATTTTGCTTAGTGGACTAGTCCGTCCGCGTAAGTCTGTTCCCTCATTATCCACCTTCAGCAAATTGATGGCACTGGATTGAGGGAAGTACTGTTCGTTTAAGGTCTTGATTAAATAGTGAAATTGTGTCCACCTTCATCAAATATTGAAATCGTGTCAATACTTTTTAACCCCAGGTTTACTGTCTCTGTCATTGTAATCGAGTCATCTTGCCACTGGATTTGTAATTCAATGCCATGTAATATTTTCACTAGACCCTCAGTTGAAAAGAAATTTATGTCATTAGGTTTATTTGGGTAGTTCTTTACGGGTTAATATGGGCTATTAAGGTATCCCTATTTGATCTGAACTTTTGTGCGGGTTGTTATGTGCCGCCGATCAGTGAATATATTCCTTGTCTAACCTGTAAAAATTCAGATGGGTTACATGTTTGTGTGTCAAATTTGGTACTGTCCAAGTAAACTACATGTTCTTGCACAACCCACCGACATGTGGCGGCTTACACTTTTCTGGGTCTACTTTGGGACCCCTAATCATTTAGTAAGGGCATGGTTAATATGGTCAATCGCATTAGGTCTTCGTTAATAATTCTTATTCTCACCTTGGCCAGTTCTGCAAATATAATACTTTCTCCGTTGCATTTTGTTTGGCACTATTTTCCTTTTTTGTCATCTCCAGAAGAGATTGACACGTCTGTAGATTTAGAAACTAGATGATATACTTCCCCTTTTGTAATTTGACACGAGTTGTTATAAAACAGACTTGAGGGTAGAAGAGTACATTTGACATGTTGCTATACTATGCATTCCAAGTTGTTGCCTACAACTACTTTAAATTCCGTTCCGCAGTTCAAGGGGATAGAAATTACCGTTAGAGGTATTTGTGTCTTCTGTCACAAGTTCGATCCTTGTGCCAAGCGAACTAATCTGTCACAAGTTCGATCCTTGTGCCAAGCGAACTAAGTCCAATATTTAAGTGAAGAAAGGTAGAGGGGTGTACCCATCATCCCCGAGTTTCGGAGGCTGCAGTTGGCCCAAAGGGTTGGCTCCAGAAGGATTTCTTGGTTATAAAAAAGATGAAACTACTTTAAGAGGGAAAAATTGTTAAATCTGGTTTGGAAGATTTCATGTGGTAGGTCTCAGAAGCAAGTAGTGTATTAGTAAAAATGCGCTTTTGGTCATGTTGGTATGGTATTACCATTTATGCTATGATGCATGTTATTTCTCTCCGCTTGTGTGATTCCTCATCCAATGTGTCTCTTTGCACCTGCTCAGCTTACTTTTGGGCTTCCTTTGCTTCAGGCTTCTCCAGTTCTAATTGGTGGACGGCAAGCGGTGGTTGAGGAAAAGAGGTCTACCAAATCTCGAGGTAAGTTTAATGATGTCCTTCGAAGTGATTAGATTGACTGAGATGCATAGCCAACAGGAAAAATTTAAATAATTGCGTATTCAACGTATTGTGGGTGTAGTGAAAGACATGTTTCTTTAATTACTGCATATATTCTGATTAAGGAGAATATTATGTCATTTTTTCACATTGTTGAAAAGAGGAAGCCGAAGTGGCATGTTTAGTGGGCCGTCAATGTTTCCGTCTTTGTTTTGGGTTTTTATGTACATAAAGGGAAAATGGATTTAATCGAAGCAGATAATGGAGTGAGTGGGTAGTCTGCCTTTGCAACCTTGCTTCTCAATATGGATCTTCAGAATCAAAATATTATTACTTTTTCAGTGATTCTAAATGTCTTATCTGTTGCAGGTAACACCAGAGGTAGATTTCAATCTGGAAGGGGTGGTGGATTCAGGAATGATGGAGGAAGAGGGCGAGGAAACTATGGAGGCGGTAGGGGCTATGGTCGAGATGATTTCAATGGAAGAAATGAGTTCAACAACAGGGGTGGCAATCGTGGGGGGTCATCAAACCGTGGTGGAGGTGAAGGATATCGGCAAGCTGACAATGGAGGTGGGGCGAGGGAATGGTGGTGTTGAGATGCCTAATGGAACAGCCAAAACCCCGGCACCTCGCTATTCTGCTACAGCTTGAAGAGTAGTAGCTTAGTACTGTTATTTAAATTGACATTTAAAATGATTTATTGTTGAGGTGGAAAGAAATTTTGTCAGGAGCCATGATGTTTCCCAAAGAGCTCTATTTGCTAATTTTTCTAGTTTTTTTTCTTTTCCCGGTTAATCGGATAGGTGAGGTAGGAATGGATTTTTTAGGAGATTTCTTTGTGTAGCATACGGGTGTTGGAACCCCTAGGAAGAGATTATCTCTTCATTCGTTGGCCTTTTTGTATTGAATTATTGTTGTGGGGGCTTTGTTACTTGTGGTAATGGTGGAAATTTATTTTTTTAGCCGTTATCTTTTAATGACTTACGTGATCAGACAGAATAACTTGTCTATTCGGTTGACGCCTTTCATCAGTGTCGCAAGAAATTGTTTTTATTTTACTTTAAACCTGGTGTCCGAGTATGCTTCTGCAGCTTGACTACACTGGGTGCTCCATCAGCATAGCTGCATAGGCAATAGGCTTTTAATCAAATGCGGAGAAAATAACTATCGTTTTTAATCTTAAAGCTTTTAATCCACCGACCGCTAGGCCGCTCATATTAAGCGAGCCAAACTGTTGACTCTTAAAATCTGGCCATTGTGCTGGTCCCAATTTTAGTACCAGTTCATAATGGATGTAACAAAATTTTGTTGGTTTACAGCAACATATCCATCAGAATCTTGTACAACTTACCAAAGATACAACAACATACCCAATGTAATTCCACAAGGTGGGTCTGGGAGGGTAGAGTGTAAGTAGACTGCCCCTACCTTGGAGATAGAGAGGCTGTTTCCAATAGACCGCCTCAAGTAAAAACAGTTCAAAGTAGTTTGGACTTCGGAACAACTTAACAAATATATAGGCCTAAGAGTCAATTAAAGTGGTCTCACTTGCACCAATAACAACACACTTACTGATCGATGACTTCATAAGCATCTGGCAGAAGACACCTAAAGCCGACAGCCTCTAGGAATTAGCCTGCAAATTCTCAGCAGTTATGTATTTATTGTTAACGAGAGTTCAGTTGCAAACAAAATGGTTGTCTAATAGGAAACTAAATATATGCGTTAACAACTTGAAATGCGTCCCATATTCAAAAGGAAATCACAACTGACCTACACCAAAGTGACGAAATTAAATACCAGAAAATATGTTGCTTAATCACGAATTCTGAAATACATTACTGCCCAAAAATTGCCAATATCTAAACTCTGACAGTAGCCTTTCGAATAAATAGAAGTTGATATATTATTTTTACTTCTGGTCCATAAAAGTATTAAACACCGTATAGACAATTGAAAACTAAAGCTAAACTACTGCTGGAGAAAATAACGAAGACTTGGATAGACAAATACCACCTACGGCATAGAAAATGAGCACTATTTTCCGTGGGAGAGAGCAGCAACAAGTCAGCCTACTTGCAGGAATAGCTTGTTAAACCCATCAAGCAAACATCCACCTGAACTCGTATATTTAAAAACCGAAATTACACGCCTGCACGTACTCATTTTCATAATCCACATACTTTGTCCAAAGAGGCCGAAATTGGTTCATCGCAATATCAAGCCATGGTTTCATATTCCCATTAAAGTGGACAACTGCGGCATTATTGATCTCTTCCATACTGATGCTTGGATTATAGCCAAGCCCTAAAACATGCCAAGATTTGTCCAGTGGCTTTGTTGTGGAGTAAAATGTGATTAAACCTGGAGGCAGTGTACCCAATTTCCATAAGGTCCGGTTTTCGTTCTGCAAAAGATTAGATGCTCCATTAGTTAAAATAGTATAAACTTACAATTCAAACTGTACAAGTCTATTTTATTAAAATGTAGTGCAGCATGACACTTTAGAAGTTGGAAATATTGCTTTACTGGAAACAGCTGCACAAGCTAGTATCTGCTACTAAGTTAATCTACCAGAAGCTACACACCATGCTTAATAACCTCTTCAGATCGCAGCTATAACTACTGGACAAAGTTTGCGAAGAGCTCAAAACATAGCAGGTCCAGATATGAAGAAACAGTAGATAGAAAATAATTAAACGTATTCATTTGTATGCATGTGACGCCTCCGTAAATGCTCGTGCCCTCGCCCGCGTGTACACACACACACACACAGACAAACAGAGAGAGAGAGAGAGAGAGAGACCTATGATTTTTGTTATAGATCAAAAAGGCAGATCCGTGCTTAATTACATGCAACACAACGGGTGTGTTCGGCTTGGAAAATGTTTTCCTCAAAAATAAGTGATTTTCGTACCTATTTTCTTGTGCTTGGTACATAGACAGAAAATATTATCCCTAAAGCATTTGTGTATAATCTAGCAAACACTATTGGAGTTCCGAGGTGGGGGTAGGGGTGGACTGTGTTGAAGGGTTGGGAGGAGACAATCGATGTGGAATGTCACTTGGGGAACTTGTTTTTCCTACTTCTATTGGAGAAATCATTTCCATCAGTTTAAGGATCTTATTTTCCTAGAAAAAATGTTCTCCAAAAATTTTGACCAACCAAACATGAGAAAATTGAAAAACACTTTCTTGGAAAATGTTTACCTGCATACCAAACACACCCAGAACTACCCATGTAAAGTTGTAAGCTAACATTTTTGGAATAAAAATAACTACTCATGCTCTGTTCCATTTAATGGCACACTTTTTGCTCCATAGTATGTTTTGAAAAGAAAGACACCCTTATATATTTTGAAACAATTGAATTTTGAACTTCCCATTTTACTCTTAATGATATGCTTTTATAGCAACAATAACTATTATGGCAGGTTTAAGACCACAAGTTAGAAGTCTTCCTTTCTTTTTTGAACTTCATACCCAGTCGAAAATTGCCACATAAAATGAAATGGAGGGAGTATATCTTACCAGAGTCTGCCAATAATGGTATTCCTCAGTGAGCTTCTCCCTCCTCCAAGCATCCAAGTCAAAGAAGTTCATTCCATAAGCCCATGCGCACGCTTTGGGGTTGAACTTCTCCTTGATCAAAGGATGAGAGAAATTCATGTATTGTGCATAACGATGAAATGAACCAAAACATGTCTCCACAGCTCCATTCACCTTACCATCCATATCTATCTTCCATAGACCTGTCAAATCCCTCTGAACAACTATATCATCGTCCAAGAACAATATCCTGTGCAACTTGGGGTACAATTCTGGTAAATAGAATCTAATGTGGTTCAATATTGAGAGATATTTCGGGTTCCTGAATTTCATATTAGTTGTATCCTTTGTTGCATTCTCGAGCTTGTTCTCAAAGTAAAACTGCTGAAGCTTTGCAGATTCAAGCTGTTTAAGTACTGGAACATAAGAAGAATTCAGGAACTTATAATCCTCGACCGCCTTCACTTCGATAAAAGCCCCATTATATTCTTTCATCTTGAACATAACTTGCATAGCCCCAAGATTCATTTTATCAGTCACCACGTGAAACACATGCTTCGATGGGTCTTTCGAGTTTTTAACTGCCGAATTCACCACAACTGAAGCAGCAAGCACATTGTCAGAGAAAATTGCATAATGATAAAGGCTAGGATCCTCATATTCTGGTGGAGTAGGCTTCCCATCATCTGTATACTTATCCGGATGTGTGATTCGCTCATCCATTAACCTCATTGCCAAACAATGCACGCTCTTCGGGATAGACTTGGCAGCAATCAAGCTCGAGAAAGCACCTTGCTTCTTCGCCTTCGTTAGCTGCTCATTGACAGCAAATATTGTATCTTTCAGCTTCTGAATCTTTAATTGATTATCAAATGACTCTTTCGCCTCAGCAACAACTTGTCGCGTGACTTTAATCCTTTCCTTCACCTCCTTCTCAAACTGCCTAAGCACCGACTCATTCATAGTGTTCCCATCTGAGTCAAATAGTGTGCGGTAGGAAGGTTTTGAAATCAGATCTGTAAAGTTCCTCGATAACTCAGCAAAAACTCGAACAAGTTTTGAATTCTCGAGCTTCAGCTTCCGAGCATAGGAAGCATAAGCCAGAGCCAATGAACGGTGATCATCTGCCTGCTTCTTGACCTGATCAAGCCGCGGTTTCAATGGATCAGATTTCAGAGCCAAAACCGACCTTCGTACTGATCCAACTCCATTTAAATCATGTGAATGTCCCTATTCAACCACATTCAACACCGTCAATACACAAGCTACTAAGAGATAAAGAAAGATCCATGGAAAGTTATGCAATTAAGGCACATAAAACTCAGAAATAATAAAAACCTCGTGGAATCACACAAGCTGAAAAACAAGTCTAGAGTCACTAAGCACAGACAAGTAACTTGAAATTTAGGAGCTGATAATAAACAATTAAATCTTTCTAGATTAAGATCTTAGTAACTTAAGGATAAATGTGTACTTAGTAAGATTAACAAAAAAATCACAGAACATAGAGTAAAATAGTTTCACAATCAAAGCTAATAACTTGAGAAGATGTGCATATTTAGTAACAAAAAATCACAAAAGTATTGAGTAAAAAGTTTCACAAAAAAATTAATCACAATCAATGTTTCCAGTTTTAGATCTCGGTAACTTGATAAAATGTGCATACTTAATAAGAATAAAAAAAAAAAAACTAGGTAAAGTATGAAGAGATCACAATAATAACTTCTCCAAATTGAGATCTCAGTAACTTGATAAAATGCGCATGCTTAATAAGAAAAATACTAAGTAAAGTATCAAGAGATCACGAAAATAAATTTTCGAGATTTTAGATATTAGTGACTAGAGAAAATGTGAATGCTCAATAAGAAAGAAAAATTAGAAAAAATGCTCAGATTTGTAAGCCAACCGACAGTAGATAAAGTAAAAGGATTTCACAATCAAAGCTTCCAGATTGAGATCCTAATAACTTGAGAAAACTGAGCATATTTAGTACGAAAAAAATCACAAAAGTATTGAGAAAAGAGTTTCACAATCAAATGTTTCCAGATTTAGATATCAGTAACTTGATAAAATGCGCGTACTTAAAAATATATGAAAGAAATACTAAGTAAAGTATGAAGAGATCACAATAATAATTTCTCCAAATAGAGATCTCAGCAACTTGATAAAATGCGTACACTTAATGAGAAAAATAGTAAGTAAATCTCACAATGAAAAATTCACCAGATTGAGATATTAGTAAGTAGATAAAATGTGACTAAGAAATAATACACAGATTCGTAGCAGTAAATCAACGCATAGTGAGAACAGATTCGTAAATAATTTAATTCTTCAGATTGAGATATTAGTAAGTAGAGAAAATGTGAGTACTGAAATCAGAAAGAAAAAATAACAGAGACCGACAGTAAATGAAGACGTACAGAGAAATTGCGAAATACTTACTACGTGTAGATCGGAAGAGGAAGTGAAGAGAAAAGAGAGAGCTACCAAAACGAAAACTGACACACTCACAAAATACGCAAATAGTTTAAATGTTAGCCTAATCCCGGTGCCGGAACGGGAGCTCCGGAGAGCCATTTTGTGATATATTGCTTTCACTTTCTTATTTATTTTATTTTGTTATGAGTGTGTGTGATTATTATTTCACACTACGGTCTATGGGAGAGGAAATGGAGAAATTGGAGAGAGGCAACTGGCGAGTGAACAAGATACGCGCATATTACGGTGGAGGAGTTGAGTGTGGGTCCCGTCCCACCTCTTAGATCTACTTGTGGAGTGCATTTATGAATCAGTAGTTAATTACACGTCGTATTTGTCTCAGGGTTTTTCTAATTACCGACATTCTGTTTTATTCATTTCAAAGTGATTTTAAATATAATTATCTCAAATTATTCATAATTTTAAGAGTTCAAAGATAAAATTAATTATTCAAATGAAAGGTAAAATAATCATACCCCTTCTAAATAAAGATTTCTTGTCAAAGAAAATTACGATAATTTGAGAATGGTGATTTGTTTGGGACTGTCGGTAATCATGAAACTAATTAGGGCTACTGAAACAATGGATCGCGTGGCCCAATTTCTTCGTAGCCCAACCCATAGAGTAGGGCTTAATAGGTCATTGGACACATTTTAGTCTGTTTTCACCATATTATTTAAGTTATACTATTTAATTTTTAAAATTGTATAACTCGTAATTGATTTGACAAACTTCAAACTTTCTGCTTCGCTTTTCTTCCTCCTCCTCCTTTGCTCTGTATTGGTTGACGACATTAATTGCTATGAGGGGTACTAGCATATGGTATACTTTTTTTTTTTTCTCAGTGTTTAGTAGGCGTTTGGACATGCGATTTCATTTCATGAGATGAAATCAGCGTTTGGACATGCAATTTCATCTGTGATTTCATCTCATGAGATGAAATCCCAAATCATCCAAAAAGACATGATTTGAGATTTGAAATCATGATTTCAAAAAATATAAATGTAAAATTTGACCCATACATTTATATTTTGTAAAAAAAGATTCATAAGTGGTAGATATATTTATCAATCATGTTTACCAACCGGAAAATGCATGCTCAGCGTGAAGAGATTGTTCGTACCATGTGGGAGGATTATATTAAAGAGTAGTTACATTTCATGAGATAAAATCATCGTTTGGACATGCGATTTCATCTGTGATTTCATCTCATGAGATGAAATCCCAAATCATCCAAAAAGGCATGATTTGAGATTTGAAATCATGATTTCAAAAAATATAAATGTAAAATTTGACCCATACATTTATATTTTGTAAAAAAAGACCCATAAGTGGTAGATATATATATCAATCATGTTTACCAATCGGGAAATGCATGCTCAGCGTGAAGAGATTGTTCGTACCATGTGGGAGGATTATATTAAAGAGTAGTTACATTACTATTCATGTTAAATTTTCCTTTTTATTGAACTAAAGTTTGATCGATTGATGTTGTATTTTTTAAAAAGGTCTTCTAGTAGCGTACTAATTTTTTTATGAACTATGATTTACACATTTGGTAAGATTGTATAAGAATTGGAAATTTTTTTATGGTTTTCACAACTTGTGGAGTTTTTATTTTTATAAAAAAAATTACAACTTAAGAAATCCAAATTGCATGTCCAAACATGACTTCATCTCATGAGATGAAATCATGTCCAAACAGCTGCTTAGTTATTGTATTGTAAATTTCCTTAAGTTTCTGCTCAGTTGGGCTAAAAAATAATAAATTAAGTTGAAAAATGGATGAATCATTTAATTTTGAGTTGAAAAGGAATAAATTAAACTACAGTACAACGGATGAAATAACATGCGTGAACTGAAATGAGCAAACATTCAAAGTTCACACATACAAGTAGGGCTGTTAAAAATCGAACTGTTATCGATAACCCATCCGCAAAATTGGCTTATTGGTATTGGGTTATCCGAATAACGATTGGTGAGCGGGTTAAAATTTTATAGTTAACGGTTTATTGGTGTGGGGGGCGGATTACTTAATTTTTTTTATCGGGCAAACTGTTAACCCATTAAAAATTATGATATTTACATTTTTACCTCTAGGCATATAAAATATGTATTGTAATTTGTAAATCCTAAAGCAATAAAGCCAAAGCCCCAACCTCCCATTCGGTATTTTTCTATTCAATAATATTCACTTATTTACTTCTAACTTAAATCTTCCATAGATTCTGTTGTTGGGGGCTCTAACTGTTGCAGTGTTGCCAATAATTTGGCATTCAACTCTTAACAAACGCTAGAATCACTCCATAACAAATATTTGTTACACATTTGCTTGAACTTTGAAAACCTCAAAGCAAACTAGGAGTACTTTTTGCCATCACTGGCTCACTGCATTTAGCACAATGAAAAGAAGTTCTTTTTTTCCCGGTAAGCTGAGTAAATTTCATTGAAAAAGTAGATACCGTGGAGGTATTATAAAGTGATAGTTGTTACATAATTTAGCCGATACACCGCCCGTTAACTGCCCGATAATTGCTAACCCGGTACCAAACCAACCGATATCTTATCGGTTGGCTAGCGCATTAGCACATTTAAAAGCCAATATCCGACAAGCCGAACCGTTGAGCGTAGTTATCCATCCGATCCGCCTGATAAGTAGCCCTACATACGAGTCTGAAGTTTGAAATGTCAAGCTAAACTTTCACACAAATATGTCTAACATTTACTTGCAAGCTTAACTTTAGACACATATATCTAATGTTTGTAATTTCAAACGCTGGTTTTTCAACTTTGCTTCCGTGCATCTGTATTTTAATTATGAAACGGCTAAAATGTAAAAAATATGTGAATTTCAACTATAACTTAAATAACGGTCCTCAAATCAGCAATCTTTGCACTTGCCCCGATATTTGCAGCACTGTTTGTAAAACAATGCACTGAAAGTGAAAAGAAGAAGTTGAGAAATTTTAATTGGCGGAAATGATATTAAATAATAATATCTGAAATGAAAATTAAATTATGACTTTGGACAAATAAATTTAGTCTGAAAAAATTATCAATCAATTAGATCACAAATCCGAAACCAAACGACAGTAGTGTGAGGAGAGGTCCTCTTCTTATCCCTTTATGAGCTAGAGGATGTGTTTTGATATATAAACACACAACTCTCTCTTTTTACTACCAATGTGGTACAAAGTGTTTTTTTCTAAAAAAAACTTTGCTCAAATTTTTAATTTTCTCTCCATTCGTCTTTCCTCCATTTCTCATTCACACCAACTAGCTTAAAATCCTAACACCTAGTACAGTGTAAACAATGCATACACAATCGGGTCTGTTAAACAGATAATTACAAATATTTGTTTTATTAGCATCCGTTGTTAACATACAATAAAGAATAAGTAACTTGTTGAAAATAGTACGTTATTTGCTATCATGTTGATCATATAACTTAAATCCCCTTTACCATTTATTCCACTTCATCTGCATCTATTTACTTCCAATGCTTGATGATTTGTCTTTTGGACAAATCTTACATTCTCACTAAAAACCTTCCCTTCTTCTCTCCCAAAAAAATAAAGAAGCGAAAAACAGAAAGAAAAAAAAAACAAGGGAAGAAAATAAGGCAATAAATCTCATTATCTGTGCAGTCGATGCAGAAAATCTGTCGTCCGTAGCTGTGCAAGTGAATCAGAACAAGCTACAAAGTTCAAACTTATCACAAGCAAGCAAGAAAGTTGCTACAGGGAAAAACAAGGGAATTGTGATCGAGGAGGTAGTGCCAAAAAGGAAAAGGCCTTGTTATAAGAATTTGGAAAAGTTGAAAAAAGGGGATATCGCGGACAGTGAATTCGACGCTACTAGTGATGACGATAGTGATGAATTTGATAACGATTACCAACCTGAAGGTAAAGTCTGAAGATGGTAGAAATGAAGGTAAGGGCAGTTCTGATATGGATTTTGATAAATAGATCAGTGGCCAAAAACACTTGCTAGCTAGAAATGAAAATACCAGTATGTTAAGTCATTAAGATTTGTACAAGAGAGAACAGATTACAAATATTCTTTGATTTGCATCAGCAAGACAGTTTTTTTTCGTTGCAATCCATGGATTAATATTGCTAAATGCATAGCAGCAAGACAATGTTGTACTTTGGATAAGGAAGGGATAATGGCTTTCACTGTTTTACAATATAGTTTTATCTTGTTTTAGGCATAATTGACAAATCTCAATTGCATCGGTATTGCTTCATTATATTAGCTGATCTGCAGATTCTTGCCTAACTCATTTGTGTAACTATATTGTGGGATCCTGATATATTCTTGTAGTTTCTTCCTTCTTATTCCACCCCAAGACAAGAAAACATGTTTCTTTAACTCAATTTCTTAACCTTTAGATTCCTAGATTCCTCTGCCTTTTACTGTTGTACGTAGGCAAAATTGAGCCAGACAGCAAAGTAACCTCTGATCAAATAGCACTATTTTACTACAATAACAGGATTATCCATCTGATGGAATATGAAATTGTGAATTGCTGGTTCTAAGTTTCGATGTAGGAGGGTTGCACTAGGTTGACAACTAGTATAGAACTAGTCAATTCATGATGAATGCTTACAATACAGAATAGAAATGAGCTTTAATTAATTGAGAGACAAGGACAGAGGGGGTTTATATTGCCGACCTCAACTTGCTTGGGAGTCAAACGTAGTTATTGTGATAACATTTGATAAGTTCCTGTCATGTGTTTAAAAATATATGTCAAGGGATAAAAATACAAGGAATTCACTGCAGAATTTACCAGGAGAAAAAAATATACTACTACTACAAACAATTTCTTGTAGCTGCTAGTTTTATTCATAGAAAGTAATTTCACAACTCTAGAATCTATCTCCACAATGCACCTTCTTGTTATTCTTGCTCACATGGTATAGCCATTTAAACCCTTTAATTGCCCTAGAAATTCTCACAAAATTAGCCCTTCCCATTCCCAAATTCTTTTTTCCAGCTGATAAATTTAGTGCCTGTAAGCAACACAACTGCTCAATGTGCTCATTTATATGTTCTTCTTTTACATAGCTCCTCATCTTCTTCTTGCTATTGCTATTATCTCTTTTTTCATTGTTCTTTATAGAGTCCATTTCATACTTTTCCCATAACAAATCCATTTCTTCGCCAGTGCTGTCACTAGCATTGTGCCTTTCCTCATAAAACTTGCATGCCAATGTCCTTTTCCAATCTTTTGCTTTGTGGATCTTTTTGCCCTTTGGCTCAGTTTTCTTCTCTTCAACAGTACCACTCCATGCCATATTTTCAAATACATCCAGTTCTTTCAAGAAGTCTTCTAATTTCTTCCTCTCCATGGTGATCCTAGTACTTCCCATTTCAGCTGAATTTTCTCCTAATTTGTCTCTTAGATACTGATCATGATCACATATGGCTGTGCTAGAGCCATTATGATCATAACGTGAAGACTCAAGAATTGAAGTTTCACTTCCCTCAGCTGATTTACAGTCCAAGAATTCAACTGGGGTCTCTACAAGAATTGGAGTTTCATTTTCCTCAGCTGATTTACAGTCCAAGAATTCAAAAGGGTGTCCTAAAAACACCATCTTGAAGACTTTAAAATCCTCCAAACAATAAAGATCCTTACTTTCATTATCACTCTGCAACCTTAATCTTTCTACTACAGGATAGTATTTAGAGAGCAAAATACTAACCTTGAGGCTTGGGTAGATGATGAGAAGGACTATACATAAAAGGGTAGTTTTAATGAGGAGAGGGGAGAGGAAAGCAAATACTAAATGAAGTATGAGAAGTAAAGAGGGTGAGAGAGAATGAAGGGCAAAAAAGAAGAGGAAGTTGGTGGAAAGACTTGAAAATTGAGGACTTGTATTAGTAGTATAACTGCTAGATAAGCACAGCTCAGACATTTTTTTTTTTATTTCCTCAACACTAGTTGGAAGATGGAGGAGAAATGGGGTAAGAATAATAAGTAAAAGAAGAATCTTGTGCTCTGTCTTTGTTATTGTGATGCTAATGTAAATGCGGCGTGAATAAAGGAAAAGGATTGACTTATCTCCAAAAAAATCTGTTTGGTTCGGTGTGCGATTTAATTTTTTTATACAAAAGTGTGAAGATATTATCGATTAATCAATTAAACGTCAACTACGAATAACTATATGTAACAGTAACAAAGAAAATAATAAACTATAATTAGTAACTCAAATACGCTAACACAAAATATTACTTATAATAGTCCGAGCGCAATGCATCATTGTTCAGCTGAATCTCATTCTCTATAAACTACGGGCAAAGATGAAATAAAGAAAAGCTAGCTTAAAAAGGAATAAAGTCACGAACTAATAATCGAAGGCATCATTATCCATGGGAATAATAATTTTGTCTTCTTTACCAAATAATTTGACATTTTTGTCAAAAGTTATCTAACCCCAGTTGGAATCTCTATAATTGCCCTTTGAATACTGTCCTAGTTAGGTGAATTTGATGTAAATTCTCTCTGGTTATAAACAATCGGGCAATTTGCACGATTGTCCTCCTTTGGGGGGTGGTCTTTAGTTTTTGTCCCTCAAATTGCTGGTCTTTAATTTTTGTCCTTCGCTTAAATACCCGAGGTGCTGGGTTTGAACCCCGATTTAATCATAAAAATAAAATAAAAATCGCAAGGCTTCGCGTAAGGCAGACATTTAGTTATGACTTAAGCCAACGTCTGTCACATAAGGCAGACTTTAGTTATGCCTTAAAGCAAACCCTGCCGTATAAGGCAGATTTTTTGCAAAGCTTTGCCTTACGATTTTTATTTTTTTTAAACTGAGCGGGGGTTCAAACCCAGAACTTCGAGATATTTTCAATAACATTTTTAAGCGAAGGACAAAAATTAAAGACTAGTGCCTTTGAAGGATAATCCGCGCAAAAAATTGGTTATAATCTGACGACCAATTTACTCCTTTGGGCTTCTCTAATTCTTCTTTTTAGAGGAAGTTACTTAATTAAGCAATCTTAAAATTGGCATTGCTGATTTTTAGCATAACATTGATTGTATCAATTATAGCCAAATAATATTTATCATATTAACATAGCTCCTATTAAAAACCTAAAAAAAATCCTGCAAAATATTAGCATAACCCCTATTAATGAGAAAAAAAGATATCTACCAAAAATATATCCCCCTTTTTCTCAACTAATTCCTCAAAAAATGCTAATAACGGTTGACTAAAAAAAGATTTTTTTCCCCTAATTTCTTCCATTCTTATTTTCTTTTATACTAGGAATTTTTCTTTTTTCTTTTTACCTTTCCTTTTTCTAGCGTCTTTATTTCTTTTTTTTTTAATACTAGTAACTTTTCTAAAATGCGAATTTGGATATTATATATTTATTTTAACATATTACAAATTTGATTAGTAGTTTGTATTTTCTATTCCAAAGATATATATATTATACTATTTGTATATTTGGTATAATAAATGTATGAACAATATATATAATATATTGATGAAATATTAACATTATATAAAAAGTTACAGTATAATATACTTGAAATATATTAATAATTTTTTTAAAAAATAAGCTATTAGCATAAAAATAAAATTTGAAAAAGAAAATCAGAAAATTGTGGGGGAAGAGAGAGAAAAGAGTTAATGTATTAAATTGTATTGATGGAAATAGATCTCATTAATAATGTAGAGGGATAACATTTAAATGGAATTTATTATTTATTTATTTTCAAAATGCTAATTTGTTATAACATGTGCTATATTTGTTACTTTTAAAAAGATATGTTATTCTTGTATATAATTCTTATTAACTGGTTTAGCGGGTAAAAATCTCTTCTTTGTTACGTATACAAATCCTTTCAACAACAAATAAATAAAGAAAAACAGAAAATTACTACCGATAGATAAAAATTCATGGGCTACCAGTGAAAAATTGGTACTATGAATTAATATAGCATTAAAACAAAATTGATATTGACAACTTTAACATGTCATGCACTGCAAAATGCAAACATGCTACCTAAAGCAAACTGAACGTATACGCTCCGAAGACTCTCTGTTCCTACTATTTTAATCTTTAGATTGACTATGGCTTGTTGTTCACAAGGTATTCTTCTTCTGCCTCTAGACTCTAATGGTCAAACAACGGATGAGCTACGTAATCATCTGGTTTTTTAGAGAAGGAAGTTGAAGAAAATTAAATGCACTCAAAGATGCGTAAACCGGTCTTGTGACTTTAAAAAACCTAAACGGGTTTGGCAAAGAGAGAATGCTTCTTTTGTTATCCCTCTAGTAATGATCTTCTTTGATCAGTACCTTGGTCCGGTATCAATTGATAAACCATATTCAAAACACTACTGAGTTTCTCAAGATCAAAAACCATACCACCATTTACCCACTAACGTGACACTCATTAGTCCCAAAATAAAAAGCTTGTAATAGGAAATTAAAACCAACAGAAGTAAACGATCAAAATATCTTAAAAGATAGATGATCTATTCAAATGTCAAATGTAGCACATGATCAACATTTTCTAAAAAGAGTCTCTTAATAACATTTCAGATATTCTAAAATAAGTTTACATCTGGAAGATTTCACTCATTCATAACAGGCTTGTTTTCACTTGCTTTCGGCCTCTGTTCCTTGGGCTTCTGCTCTTCTGTTTTCCTGGACAATTAAACAAAAAGTTAGAGGTGCTGCCGTTATATCAACAACATGGAGAGACCTGCTTGAACATGAAGAGAAAACTCAAAACAATGCCTTGTAATATGATGTCAAAATTGCAACCAAACGAAATGGCTTTGATTACGACAACACAGCAAGGACGGAACCACACCAAGTCGACACAAAAACTACATTAGATAACGATTGGAAAGTTCTCAATAATTCTCTAATTGCATGTAAAACCTACGTTGCTCTGACCCTCCAAGAAATACATAGCTTTTGGAGGATCCAACACACTCCTTGTAGTATTTTGGAGAGTCCGAGCAAGCTTAAACCCCATAATAAGCAGTCTAAGCCATCTTAGACAACAACAGAATATTTATTTAATTGAAAAACTGATTTCCACAAGCAGCTGGTTCCGAAAGAAAAGACCATTTTGGAAAGCTCTGAGCTTTGCACTTAAAACCAAGACCCAATGGTTTTGATAATTGAAGAGCTGACTTGCCACAAAGCAGCAGCTTCATAACAAGAATGTTTACATATGGTATTAAGCCAAAATCACATCAAACACAATATTTGGCAAGATATATGTATCCTGCCAGACAATATGTGTTCATACACATGATATTTAGTAGGAATATCACGCTTAAGAACATTAAATACCTACAGAGTAGGCTGTAGAATAAGCCGAAATCAAACATATCTTCTCATAGTGTTATTTCAGAAGCTGAATCAAACTTCTAGTCTTGCCCAAACACTTGGCAATCACAAGGAAGTATATTGACAACATGAAAATAATATTCAGGAACATCATATAGTTGGGGATACGAAGACATTCACACAATTGCCTATCAGCATATTTTCAACAGGTCAAACACTTGATAACTCATCAGCATCATGCAATAGAGCAGAACTAATCTGGAAACTTAAATATAAAATTTATACAAAGTAGGCTCATAAAAGGAACAGGCAAGCAGTATATCACAAATGATGTGAACAGAAATCTGAACATTGCATAAAAAGCATAAACATAAAACATTGAGCAGCGATGAATTTAAGAGTTAAGGAGAGAATTAATAAGAACCTCTTGTCAGAGGCGCCTCCCTTCTGGCTGAGGAAGGATCGGAAAAGCGGCGAATTCACGTCGTAAATCATCCTCCTTGTCAGATACACAAAACCCTAATTTCCTCTTTGCTCACTTTCAGCTTCTGTTTGATAATTCGCTATTCAAAAGCATTATATAACTTGGGTAATTGCTAATGGGCCGACTATATGGGCTAAGTTATTTGGGAATACTATACATAGCCCAGATGTTTCTTTTCGTTTCACTAATTAACTACTCCAAGTCTCCAATAATAACTAGCAGTTAGCACGAGTTAGTTTTCCTTTTGCTGTAGTTGCCTCTTCCCGGCGTATTGATATTCTCATCAACGGTGCATTTTTTTTTTATTTTTTTTTTTATAACTGTGGTGTCCTTGCAGAGCTAGGTTGGGCCTAGGGGTTTATCTGAACCTCCTTCAGCGAAAAATTACATTATATATACAAGGTTAAAATTATTTTGATGTATATATATAGTAGATATTGAATCCCTTTAGCTTCTTCGTTTGTTACTTCTATATATTTTTGAACTACCTTAGTTAAATAATTTCTAGCTCTGCCAATGGTGATCAGCTTATGTACACCTCGACTAATTTCATAGGATACTTTCACTTTCCACCAACAGGTACAATTACATCCTTGGTGCATTTCTTCTAGAAATCAATAACATAGACTTCGTTTTCTCTTCTTCCCTTTTTAATACTAAATATTTCTCTTATATTTTTGTTTCAAAATAAATCTAAATCATGCATAAAATCTACTCGAATAGTGGAGATTCATATAATTAAGACGTAATCGTAGTTAGTGGACTTAAGATCTTCACGGCTTGTTCATAACGGGCTATCGAGCGGTCAAGATTATAAATTAAAAATGGTTTTGACAATTACTGTATTGGCAAGACAAGTAGTGATGGAACAAGTATTTTTTGGGAAGTTGGACGTGAGAGATTGATAGGCCCGGTGCCTATTTGGAGTTAGTTGAACTTAAAGAAGTTACATAAACTATTGAGGCAAATCAACCTTCCAAAAAATTAACTCACAACATTTGTGAATCTCCTTGTTAGTAACAGATGAATCCTTCAATTTGTTTTGCTCGTTAATGCTCCTAGAGTTTGAAAAATGGTTTAGAGGGGTAAAAAAACACTGAGCAATTTTGGCTCGGAGATAATATCTATCTTTAAAACGGTAGTGGTCGCACAGCTTGCGCGCACCTCGAATATTTTATCGTGTTCACACCAGCAAAAGTACCAAGTATTTCTGCACACCAAGTTCAGGCCCCATGTTAGATACAACTGACTTGAAACTCAACTTAAGCTAGCTAAACGTCTTAAATATGGCAAGCTCTCATGAAAGTAGTGAGACAAGACAAACAAACTCCAAAGTCAATCGTCCCTTAGATCGTGTGTTGATAACGAAATGCTCCGGATATTTCCTCAACAGCATCAGCAATCCATACCATGGCTTCGTTTTGGCTTCCGGGCTGGGATAGTCTTCCGATGTTAGGTACCTCCTCACACGACTATGGTGCCAAGTATCGCCATAGTGTTCGACCAACTGCAGTTACATAAGCTGACTATCAGTCAATAGTCCAATTCTCAAACAGAACACAAGTTGCAGTGCCTACGACCCAAAAACAGGGAGGGAATTATCCAACTACTACCATGACGATGAATCAGTAATGGTATCTGATATACTAATGGAAACATAAATCAGTATTGTTTCGGATCCATTTTAAATGATGAGACAAGGGTGTGATTGTGAATATTAGATTTGTCATTTGAGAACTGCCACTTCACGTGAAGATAAGTTCTTCCAGACCCACCACCCGAGCCCCTTCATAAAGAACTACTGAACTAGCATAAAACAAGAAGGAATGCATATAACCACACATTTCTTTTCTTTCCCCCATTGATGGCTGAAAAGATCTACTATTTAAACTAAAATTTGTAATAAAAAGAAGACAGTTCCGAAGTGCAGGCTCAACAAGCAAACTTAATGGATGGAGATTGATACTGTGTCTGTGTATATGATGTGGAACCACTAAAAAGAAGAATAAATAGGGTACAAATCAGCATTTTACTTGACATATGGGTCTTCAGGTATACCGAATCAGGTTTTAGGTATTAAGAACTATGATTAAAGAAAATTGAACCCTCACCTACACGTACCTAAAATGTCAAATTTCTGGAGAAATTTCATCAGAATCTCTATTTTTTGTGGATAAATTAATGTCAGATTTAGGTCTTACTGCTAAGGCCAGTGATATTCAAGAGAAAAGTGATCAGGGAGCAACAGAGAGAAAACAGAAAAGGTAGTAAAAGAAATAGCCATTTGAAGTTCAAGCGGATGATAAGAAAATCAACCGAAAAGATAATGAAAGAAATAGCCACTTGAATTTCAAGAGGATGATGAGAAAATCAACCGAGGGTATGTACCCTTCCTCCTCCTCCAAGCACACGCACCAAACCACTCATACTGCCATTTGAGCATTGGGAGAATTACGCGCTGAATTTGTATTTAGGGGAAAAAGAAGATCACAAAGGAGGAAAGTGGCCAGTTATGACTTAAATCCTTTACTTAATTGACCTTAATTTAACTTAACATACTGAGAATTCAGAGTAAAACGAATGGAGGCAGAAAATAAAACGGCAATGGTTTTTCGTATTCCGTTTGTTTTTGTAAACAAACAGTTTAGTCTTTGTTTGAGAAATAAAAATTTGTTTCATATGACATATATGTATCTAACTTTAATATTACCTCCGCATGAAGCTTCTCCATTGGCATCCATTCTCCTGGACCACAGAGATCAGAAAGCACATTAGCTACAGATGATACAACATCCTTTTCTTCTAACAGCAGGAGCTGCTGATTGTCAGCATCTCTGTCAGCACGTAATCTTCCATCCATCTTCTTATCTGCACGAATTTCAGCCAGATAACTTTCATACTTAGATATCAAGTTCCAACAGATTTTCAGACTAATAGAAGAAAAATGGTCCAACATATTTTGAGATAAAGATCCTTCACAGTTGCCTTTCCCACTATACTTCGTAAATCATATACAACAACAGCAACATGCCCAGTGTAATCACACAATTGGGGTCTGGGCAGGGGGGAGGGTAGAGTGTAAATCATATATGCAAGAATAATGCTGCACCGGTGTCCAAATGTAAAAGGATTCAAAGGTAAAAAAGATGAAAGATTGCATTTATATCATGTTATAAATGTATGTACAACTTTTCTCAAATATCCCAAAAAGTTTTAAGACCCGTGTTGTTTCCCTAATGACATCATTAGAATAGTATTGGTCTGATCACATTGAAGACTAATTTACTAATCTGAAGCAAATATCCTTGCAATGCATATTTAGGGGTCAAGCAATACTTTACAGCTTGTTTGGATGGTTGTTACCTATTGTATTATGTTGTTAGTTTAAATACAACGTTTGTTTTGACTGTTACTTTAATTTTACTGTATCGTATCGTTAAATGCATCGTTACGTAATGACGAAAAGTCCCACTTTATGTAACGACCAATTTGGTGTTATCGCATCGTTACCATATTTATTTTTTCTCGTTTTGTCTTTACTTATTATCTAATAATCATATTTTATTCTTCATCATACCTTTTTATGATAGTTCTACGCTCTACCTTCCTTTTCTCGTAGGTTTATCCTTCTAATTATTGATGTCTAACATTATGTAACGACGGGAAACGATACAATCTATCCAAACATTGTATTCATCAAAACAATACAGTACAATACAATACAGCACAATACGTAACAACCATCCAAACAAAGCGTTAAGTACCTCTAAAAGGCCAATAACTGTCAATCAATAAACTGCACATCGATTCCAAATTAAAATGGCCAATGAGTCAAAGACAATTAATATGTTATCTATACAATAACGCCGCAAAGTAAAAGCATTAGCATTTATCATTCAAATTCTTGATAGTGATGCTATACACAACCACTCGGCAACCTCCTTCCCATGAACCATTGTTGAAGTTTCAAAACTTTTATCAGCATATTCAATTCTTTTTATAGCATATTAGTCTATACAAGTGATTGTGAGCATATGCTAGCAGTGTCTTCCTAAGGCATACAGGCCTCACAACATAGAGAACATAAATTTCTAACTCTCGTTGATGAAAATACTTGGCAATGAACTTCTAGTTTTTATTTCTTTGACATTTCCTTTTTCAGAACAAGGAAACAACAAAGAGATAAACGACGTCAAGTCTAAGCAGAAATAAGTGAAGTCATCCCACTTGCAATGTAGAAATTTGATATTTATATTGATGATTTTGCTACTTTTGTTTGTAGATATTCTACAATAGTTACAAGCATTACAATTAAAATGAAAAAGACTGAAAACAGCCAGATATTTGTATTGCTGTGTGAGCAAGTGCATATATTGTTGAAACATCTAGGAGCCATACTTTTATCGAGACTCAATGTAGTTAGAAAACAGAGGAAAAATCCCAACTTGCCGATCATAAGTGATCCTATTTGACTAGAAATATCATTGTCGTGTCTCCAAGAAAAAAAAGCAGAAAAAGATTGATGAGCATAAGCCTCTTAAAAAGGGTAACATGCAGTATACAGTTTCCCAGCTCATCAGGCTTTTGATGATATTTTTCCTGGTTCAGCATTTTATCTCTCCTCATTTCTAAAGATTCAAAGGATCCTTCATCAACTGGCAATCCATATCCCAACTTTGACCTACAGGATAGTTTGCAGGGAATAACTAACCTCGAGGGGTATATCATGTTCTTTTTCATAACCAACAAATTGGAACCTTGAGGAGGTATAATCTTGTTTTTTGCACGACAAATAAAGGGGCAAAACTAAAAGGTACATGGTGGTATTCATTATTCGCAGAAGGGGATTGCTTTAAACAGACTTCATCTGTAAGACATGCTAACAGTATAAAGTGGTAAGCAAAGAAAAAGCTATTATAAAATCTCACTTTCCAAAATTACATATAGCATACTGTATCTGCTAGTTCTAGTCATAAATATAAGGGATAGCTGGAAATTTTGAGTTCTTAGGATTGCAACTAGAAAGCAAAAGATCGCTGAATCTATGACTTCAACTTGAGTCATGATGAAAACTCCATATGCTCTATTCAGAGCATCCCGAAACCGAGCTCCAATGATTGGGATTACATTGTCAGTTTAACTTCCAGAAAAGAGAAATAACACCAAACCAAAACCAATTACCAGAGGGGTTCTAGGAAAGAGAAGGCAAAAGGAAAAAAACGTATTACTGGACAGCAATGAAGTTACCCACCCGTGAAGCTTGAAGACTGTAAGACACAATGGATATCAAATTCCAGGAGGACTACTTACCAAATAATCCAAGCAGACATTAGAGGCTACAAAGGTGCTTGCCATCTCAGTAAGCGACTTTTATGCTTTGGTAATTTCATGAATGAGTCTACTGAAAGTCAAGCAAATTCATGACTTGTAGATTTCAAGGGGCAACAATTTTGAAATACGGCCCAAAGCTGAAAAAGTATTTGTCCTTCTCTAGATGGTCTAAAGAAGAAACGTCATGCGTCATTGACACTATTGTAATTCTACAGAACAAAACACCTCTATCCACGAAGTTGTTCAGGGAAACACCCGTATGGAAATGTCAATAACTCCTTACATTAAAAAAAGATGACTTTTTTACTATCTAGTAATTCACAAGCATAACAAATCTTCACTGGGTATCTAGTAATTCACAAGCATAACAAATCTTCACTGGGTATCTAGTAATTCACAAGCATAATAAATCCTTCACCGAGAATCTAGTAATTCACAAGCATAATAAATCCTTCACTGGGTATCTAGTAATTCACAAGCATAATAAACCCTTGTACAATTGCAGTTTTATATAAAAAGAGAACTAATTCTCATGGTTAACCAAGATTAAAGCTTTCCTGGACAAATACCACAAAACAGATAGTATAAAACTTACTAACCTAATTGCCCAGAAATCGTAACCTTCCCACTAAAACAGGTGACTGACTATTTTACTATCTAGTAGTAATTCACATACATAATAAATCCTTCACCGGGTATCTAGGAATTCACAAACATTATAAACCCTTGTACAATTGCAGTTTTATACAAAAAGACTACTAATGATCATGGTTAACCAAGATTAAAGCTTTCCTGAACAGATATATATAAAACTTAGTGACCTAATTGCCCAGAAATTGAAGCCTTCCCACTAAAAAGGTGACTTTTTTACTAGGGAAAAGGGTCAAAAATACCCCTCTACTTTGGAAAAAAGGCTAAAAATATCCTCCGAACTTATTTTGGGTCAAAAATACCCCTCTCATCTGTAAAGTTTTCAAATATACCCCTGTCTTGACGGAAATTATCCCCCCCAAAAAACCCGAAATCCTTTTTTAAACCCGCTCCATCATTTAAACCCGACCCAACTAAATAATATCCCATAAGATCCCCTTATTCCCCCAATACGTAGGTATGAAGTTTGAGGGAATTGGGGGGAATAAGGGGATCTTATGGGTTATTATTTAGTTGGGTCGGGTTTACATGATGGAGCAGGTTTAAAAAATGATTTTGGGTTATTTTGGGGGATAATTTCCGTTAAGACAGGGGTATATTTGAAAACTTTAAGGACGGAAGGGGTATTTTTGACCCAAAATAAGTTCGGAGGATATTTTTAGCCCTTTTTCCAAAGTAGAGGGTTATTTTTAACCCTTTTCCGTTTTTACTATCTAGTAATTCACAAGCATTATATATCCTTCACAATCCTCAATTATCCTCCCACAAACAGAAGTTAAGATGGAGTTTAATTTAATAGAGCTAAATCGAAATGCAAAAATCCAAATACAAACTACCCTTGTCCAAATGCAGTTCTATACAAAAAGACAACCAGTGCTAAAGAACATCATAGTAACATTAAAGCTTTCCTAAACAAATACCATAAAACTTAATAACCTAATTGTCCAGAAAAAAGAGAACTAATGCTCAATTGCCATCCTACAAACAGAAGTTTACATTGAGGTTAATTTAACAAAGCTCAATTGAAATACAAAAATCCGAATACAAGATACCCTTGTATAAATGCAGTTTGATACAAAAAGACAACTGGTGCTAAAGAACATCATAGTTAACCAAGATTAAACCTTTTCTTAACAAATACCATAAAAAAGATATAAACTTTACTGACCTAATTGCCCCGAAATCGAAGCTTTCCCACTAGAACCACAAGAACCATACCCATAACCTTCACCTTTCCTCATTTTCTTACCAACAGAAGCACCATTGTCATCATCATCATCATCATCATCATCATATTCCTCCTCATAATACTCTCTCCGTTCGCGAATGTGGGCCCCACCACCATACCCCGTGGGACCCACATTCCCCACCGCCGTCGTCTCCAACAAATGGGTCGCCACACCCGCTTGACCCGACCCGGCATAATTCAAATTCACATTTTTAACATGTTGTTGTTGTCTAGGCCCACCAAGAATACTCCTAACAGGAAGAAGGAAATAAAACTCTTTATCTCCAATCTGTAAAAGGTCTTGTGAATCTAATTTAATTGGTGGATTACCAGGTAAGTGAAGAACACCTTCAACTAAACACCCGTTTTTCCCTAATACTTCTAAAGCAAAACGGCGCCGTTGGAAGTCGTAATAAATACGTGCGTGGTGACGTGAGATATTCATTCCACCACCGAGTGATGATAAGTCGACATCCACCGTTGATTTTTTGGAGTTACGGCCAAGGATAATGGAGTAAGTTTGCATGTAATACTCGAAATCTTCACCTTGTAGTTTTGCAAATCCTGCTTCTACATCGCTACCACTGCTACTTCCCATCGAGATGGATTAATCGGACTTCCTTTTTTCCAGCGACAAAAAGAGCGGTTTGGGAATGGAGTGTCGATTGAAGTAGGGATTTTTTTATTATTGCTGGAAAAGTAATTCTTAAAACCAAAACCAACCAGATTTTGGTAATTAGCAAATTATTTTGGTTATCTGAAAAAAACAAATATTTACTGCAAAGTTTTTTTAAATTACGGAATGGAGGGCCTAAAATGCCCTTGAACTATCTTTTCGGTATAATAATACCCTCAATTCACCTTTCGGGTGGAAAATGCCCCCGCCATAAACTTTTTTGCTCTAAAATAAGCTTATTTTTAACGGCTCCCTCTAAAATTGAAATTAATGAATTCATTTATGACGTGTCACGATTCTCTTAGCTAATTTTATAATGATCCTAATTAATTAAAATTTCAACCCAAACTCTGGATCCATGTAAGAGTCATACCCGCCATGCCTAAAAGCTTTATTTCTCATGGATTCACAATACACCCATTTGGTCTTCGAGCTTTTTCAAACCTTCCAATGGTTATTACAATTTTCCTTTGAATACATATCCCCTAACTTAGTAAGTACATCTAAACCTAAATACAACAAATGATTTTCCAAATGATTTTAACAATGGGTAACCTACAAACTTTAGTTCTCATATTTTTGAATTGGGATCTGAAATCCTTTAGCTTTAAAAATGGAGTTTCAATAGTTTCCTTCAACTTTTTCTTCATATTATTCACCAAATCAACAACTAAATCAAATTAGGTCAAACCAAAACGACCTCAAAGATGGTTATACTCAAAGATTCACCAACTTACATGTGACGACCCACCTCTGGGGACCCACTACTCAGGTATTGTCTATGCCAGGGTACAGCCAGTCCGCACAGGGGCTTGCCCCATTATCCCTCTTCACGCTGCAGCGCTACGGGGTATCGAACCCGGAACCTCTGGCTCCTTTACATTCCCCAAAGGGAATCGGCTCTTACCAATTGAGCTGCAGCTCAATTGGTAAGAGGCGATTCCCTTTGGGGAATGTAAAGGAGCCAGAGGTTCCGCGTTCGACCCCCCGTAGCGCTGCAGCGTGATGAGGGTTGGGGCGAAGGCCTTGGGCGGACGGGCTGTACCCTGGCATAGACAATACCTTGAGTAGTGGGACCCAAAGGGGATCGTCACATTACAACTAGAGGAATGGGCTGGCCCAGCCCAACCCAATCCAATCCAATCCAATCCTAAAGGGCCAAGAATTAAATGGGCTAGGACGGGCTGGCCCTTTTAACTGAAGGGCATGTAAAATGACAGCCCAGCCCAGCCCTAAGCGGGTCGCGGGATAGGACGACCTAGCCCTTTAAGTTTTTTCGTCTTCCGAAATAACATTTTCTAAGTGATTTTGGTGCAATTTGAACGTGAATTTTTTGCAATATGAAATAAAAGAAACTTTTGCAGTATGAAATAGAATCCTCTACCACCCATTCTTGCGCAAGTCGATATCATAGAAGAAAAAATTCAAGAGAACAAATATAAATTATTATTTTTAATCATTAATTCAGATAACGTTCAAAAGAAATTAAACACAATATAAATTCTAAGACTAAAAAATACTACTCCACTTTCTAATTACTACTTAGTCGTAAGTACATTCCTTTTTCTCATTACTTTTTATTTAATTTACTTATATTTTAAAAAAAATTAATTAATTTATTATTCTTTTCTGGCCTCAAGGAGCCCAACCCTTGAGGTCGGTGGGCCAAGAAAGGCTGGGCTTATGAGCCTCACTTCTGTATAGGCCAAAGAAATATTAGCCTAACCCTACTTAAATAAAGGGTTGGGTTGGACCGGCCTCGCGGGCCAAGCCCATATTGACAGCTTTACTTACAACTTTAAACAAAACCCCAAACAAATTCGAAATCCTTGAACCCTCAAATCAGTAGATAAATTTGATATTAGTAAATGTGCGATTTTGAGCTTAAATATGATTAGTGTTGTATGTGAAACTTAAAACTCATTGTAAATCATTTGAATATTGATAAGAAAAAAAATTGATTTCAAAATCTGTTGACTTATTTTAAAATTTGTTGAACACCATTGAAGCTCGGATGAACCTCTAATGGAGATTTTGAATTTTCAATCCATAATTTATTGCTTATTTTCAAGTGGGTGATTCAAATTATTGTTCTTAGCATCACTGTAAAGTTGTATTTTAATTTTGGAGCGCTCTGAAGCTGGACTAAGGTGGCTTGGATCGATTTTGGAGTTGAGTTCAACGAAGAAGATGATCAACATTTTGAAGACCAAATCAAATTTAGAACAATTAACAAAATGGGAATCAAGGTTTCTTTTCTTAGTTAAATGGGGCTTTTAGACGGGGCGGGAATGGCTCTTAGATATGGATCCAACTTTTGGGTTGGGATTTTAATAATTTGAATCAATTCAAAATTAGCCAATAGAATCACGCCACATAATAAATAATTTCATTAATTTTAATTTTAGAGTGGCCCGCTAAAATAAGGGTAGTTTACAACCAAAAGTTTGACGGGGGCATTTTTGGCCCAAAAGGTAGATGGAGTGTATTATTCTATCAAAAATGATAGTTCAGGGCATTTTAGGCCATTTTCCGTTAAAATTATGATGATCGGGGCTTGAGCTATCTTTTTCTTGTTTTTTTTTTCTTCATAATAAACGACTTTATTGTATTAATGAATACACGGTCTCAAAGAGTTAAATGGTGCAGTAGCATCAATTATAATCCAACTACGAAAGCCAAAAACCCAAGTAACCTTACGTAACAACAAAATATAAAACTTAGCTAAATTATGCCCTGCCATATTACGTGATCTAGGAATATAGACAACATGAACATCTTAAAAAATAAAATAAAATAAAAACTCATAAGCTTCCAGGTATCTTCACAAGTAGCCTCTTTCTCCCATGAAATTACGCTTCTTTTCAATATCATGTCCAACACAAATTTTGCATGGGCAAGATTTGCACTTTTGACCATTCATTTTCCTTAGCGTTTTCCAATGCTTATTGCTAGTGCTTCAACAGTGATGGTCTTCCCAACAAATTGAATTGGGGTGCCAAAGGCTTGAAGCAAATGACCACAACTATTCATACTTGTCACTCCAATGCTTGTCATCTTTTTAACCTTTTGTAAGCTATCATTTGCAAACACAATAATATGTTTATCATTAGTATAATCTGATAAATGTGTAGGAGAAAAGGTAGTGAGCAAATTGTTTTCGTATTCATGAAAATAAGAAAATGCTTTGTTTACAATTTTACTGAGTTCACAAAATTTCCTGTTAAAGTTCATTGAGTTTCTTGCCTTCGAAATGTATGGGGCTTGAGCTATCAAACTACTATATACAATTAAGAAAACAAACTTCGTTGTGCAAATCAAATACTATATAATTTGGACTACGAGAGTTTAACTAACTAATTTTTGTTGTGAATGCAAATATATAATATATAAATTTATTGAATTTAGTTTTATATATTTTAAAAATTACATAAAATAGCTATTATAAGTCGCAATACTAAACAACTCTTCACGTAGAAAGTAGAAAGTAAGGAATAGTAATAGTGGCATATTGTTACGCCTCGCACTTTCAGAGCATGAGCATTGCAAATACTTCACCGTATTAATGGAGAATCGAAGGCGTCCCATGAAGTTTTAGAAGGTACAAGTCATAGGAAGTACGTAACAATGAAGTAAAGAATGAATTACGATCTGGTAAGTCGTGACCGGGAAGGACAACTTTGGAACCAAAGGATATGACCATTATCAAGTATGATTAATGATAAATATCATGTATGGAGAGTTTTGGAAGATTCTGGGACCAAGCAAATCGAAGAAAATAAGTTTGTTGAAAATTTGAAAAAAGTTGGAAGAATTTTGGACAGAAATTTTGGGTCAACTTTAGAGGGGTATATCTCCTAGTATATCAGGAGTTTTGAAGTGAAACAAAAGCCTAAATTGAAGTTCAAGAAGTCTAGTTTCCAACGCAACAAACTGTTCGTCAAAACGACATCGGAGTAGGGAGTTATGGGCATTTCAAGATAAGCCTCCAAGCTGTCAAATGGCTCCTCGCGGGCTCCACTTGGAAAGTCTGTGGAACTGACTCTCAAGGGGTATAAATACCCTATCATTCCACTTTTGTCATCATTTACACTTCTTGGGAGTTCTAGACACATCCATACACATCTCTTAAACACTTATAACCCTTTAAATCAAGAATTCAACAAGATTACACCAAATTAGTTCATGAAGAGTGATTGTTCTTATTTCTACTTGATGTTGTAGTGAGTTTGGTCTTGAAGAAAGTTGGTGTGGCTAAATTTCTTCAAGTATAAGTTATGTTCTTCATCCTATCTCTTATCAAGTCTTAAAAGTCAAAATAGTTATGGAGGAAAGGTCATAAAGTGTTGTGTTGTAGTTGTTGAGTTTATGGACTGCTTTAGAGCATGTTGTACCTGTGTTGTTGAGCTAGTTTCCATGTATATGGATGATATCTAATGTTGTTGGTGTGTTGATGAGATTATGCTCCTTGATTGGGAAGAAAGTAAGTGTATAGTGTTATTGTATGTTGATAAACATCGTGTGGGAAGTTTTATGGAATATTTGGTATTGATGATGATGCTATTGATGTTAGTGTTGTTGTTGTTGTGTTGGTTCTTGGTATTGTGATTGCGGGCTAGGGGTATAAACAGGGGAGATACTGCTCGAATTTTGGCAGATTCTAAAGGGGTTTAATTTGAAGACTTAAGATAAACATATGACAATAAGCCTAACAGTGGTATGAATTCTCTTGAATGTAGATTTACAAGCTTGGAAGGATAAACGTTAAGTTGTAGGAGACCAAAAAGGTATGTTAAGGCTAAACCCTTTCTTTTTAAAGGCATGATTCTTTTCTTATGAACCCATATATGTTTTCCATAATATCCTTAGTCTCAAAAGCTAGAAGTTCATGATGCTTAGAGTTTCTTATGATGCTAAAGATAAGTATGTTCCATGATGATAACGATGATGATGATGATCCTATTTTTGGAGATTCCAAAGCTTATGGATTTGATGCTATTATGAGATTATTAAGCTTATTTCAGGATTTCCTTGATTTTATTCATTGTTGTTGGTCTCACCTTATGATAATTGTTCCTTCGAGGTGAGATATAGCGATGATGATTGTTCCATAATATAATCGGAGGTTACCGATCTTACGTCACTCTGATAGAGTTGTAGCTTTTGATTGGGCTCTCATGCATGCTTATTTTTATGTATGATTACATCGGGCCTAGTTGGCCGGGCAGACACCACTTCGGTGGGCGGCTTATGGATAATGATAGTTACACCGTGCCTAGTTAGCCGGGCAATCACCACTAGTGGGCGGCGTGAGATGATTACCCGGACGCAGGCTAATGATGATATTATGTTATGTATGTATGAAAAATGTTTTTCTTAAAAGGCCAAGCATGCATGGTATTCACCTTAAAAGGCAATCATATATGCAGGTTATCTCTTTATCTCATGTTATGTTCTATCTCTCTTGTATGTTGTTATTCATGCCTTACATACTCAGTACATTATTCGTACTGACGTTCTTTTATTTGTGGACGCTGCGCTCATGCCCGTAGGTAGGCAGGGAGACGGATCAGATCCGTAGGTGCTTTATCAGCGGATTCTCAGGAGCACTCCACTTACTTCGGAGCTGCAATCTATTGGTATTGGTCTTTATGGTCACTTGTATTCTATGTAGAGGCTCATAGACACGTGTGTACAAATAGACGTTTCATAACCCTACCGGTTCATACCATTGTATAACATTTTAGTAACCTTGTCGGCTGGTGATGATGAACATAATTGTTGAAGTTATATAGAGATGTGCCGTTATGTTATGATATATGTCCTTACAGATTATGATATCCATGAGCTATCTTTATGGTCCACCCAGAAATGTTTATGAGATATATATTTAGAGGTGCTCGGTGTGTTAGCTCCGGGTGCCCGTCATGGCTCTGTGGTTAGGTCATGATACATATTATATAACATCGTAAGATATTCTGCCAATACCGAAATAAACTATACTGAGTTACTACCTCGAGGCCACTTTACTTGTCACATTTTTGTTTTACATGTCCCTTAAGAAACTACGTGTCTTGACTATTATGCCCTTATTTATTATCTTAAATAATTAAGAATGTTAATCTCGGTGTGGGTTCCCAGTAAAATAAACTACCATGCAAAAAATAATCGGACAAAAACACTCCAAGGGAATCGATCCCGCGTCAATGACATGAGCACTGAAACGGGGGTTCCTTTGTTGTTGATGAGGTAATAACTTCTTTTAGTAGTGGATTCCCAACTATTAATTTATTGTATAATTAATGAATTCTTGATATAAATATAGGGTTCAGGCTATTGGTGCGGTTCTCGAAAAATCCCACTTGATATTCCGAATCCGCCCATGAATCTAAACAATCACAATGTTGGAGGATATATATATATATATATATATATGCTTTCCACTCAAGTTTTTTATGCTAATTAGTCAATATTTATTACTAAAAGCAAAATGGGAAGAATGAATATAATTATCTCTTGATTTTCTTAAATGATAACTATTTTAGACCATCTATTTTTAATAAGGGTGACAGAGTATTTGATTAGTCATGGGAGTTTAGAAAACACAAATCTAAACACCAAAAATCACAGTCTTCTAAAAATAAATAAAACTTTGAAAATTGTCATGCAAACACAATTTATATTTTCAAAAATTCTTTTCCGACAAATCTGCCGAGAAGCCACGTAAATATCAACTAAAATTTTCAATTTCATAATGCTACTTTTTTTTAACACAAAAGAAAAAGAAGTTGCGGGTCGGACCAGATCCATATCAAAGAGAAGACATGTCTCTGAAAGCCCAGGCCCATTCACTTGCTATATATACTGAAATTTCTTATGAAGGAACATAGCTGCTTGTCTGCTGAACCTTAAAACTTCGAAACTTCAAACTAGGTTTTTTCAAGATGATCATTCCAGTTCGCTGTTTCACCTGCGGAAAGGTAATTATATTTATTTACCGAGGAAAAGAAGCTGATTTTTACTTAGTGTTTTCGAGTGATTAATTCTGTGAAACTGGTTTAGTGCATAAATCGATTGTTCTTTTTTATGTATTTAGGTCATTGGCAACAAATGGGATGAATATCTTGATCTTCTCCAAGCTGATTACTCCGAAGGGTAAGAATCCTTACATTCCCTGACCCCTTAACACCCCCCCCCCCCCCCCACACACACAAAAACTAAAAAAAAAAAAAAAGAATAGAAAAATTGTCTGCCATTATTTTTTTAAGGAAAACATTTTCCAAGATATTTAGTTCAACCAAACAAGGAAAAATAGGAAAACATTTTCCATCATACCAAAAACACCCATAATGGATTTGATGGAACAATTGATTATGAAAGATGCTTATTCGCTTTCGTTATTTTTATTTCCATATCGCTTTGAATTTCTTGGCTTTATCTGACCTCTTTTTATGCTTTCTATTGAGCCGAAGGTCTTTCGGAAACAACTGTCCTACCTTGGTAGGAGTAAGGTCTGCGTACACTCTACCCTCCCCAGACCCCACCCAGACCCCACGTTGTGGGATTTCACTGGGTTGTTGTTGTAATTGATTATGAAAGATGATTTTTGATAACCCAGCTGATAATAGGCAGCGAATATCTCTCAATCCCTAATGAGTTCCCTAGGGAGTTGATGATTTGACCATCTTTTACGTTGTTAGTATACATATCCGGGCTTGGGACATAGAATGCGAAGTTTAAATCGGATGTGAAGCTCATGTAGGTAGAGTTATACAAAACTATGCACGAAGAATTTGCTTCAAAATGAAACTCGCAGAACCTTATAAAAGTCTTTTGACTTTCGGTTATGTTAGCATGGATCTTTGATATGTATTATCTCATCGTGCAGGGATGCACTTGATGCATTGAATTTGGTTCGCTATTGCTGTCGTAGAATGCTGATGACTCATGTTGACCTCATTGAGAAGCTTCTCAACTACAACAGTATGTTCCTCCTCTCTCCCTCATTTGTATATAAGTATATGATGTTAAGGAACAAGTATGCATTTTTTTTTGGAAAAGGTAAATGTTATGAACAAGTATTATGCTTGAAAAACTAATGGGACTTGCCAATTAAAGACTTCTTGTCTAAACGGGCTCGTATGCGTAATATGCTTGAAAAACTTACAGAACTTGCCAATTTTAGACTAGTGTACACATTCGCCTTTGCTTTGCAAGTCTCTTCTTTTGATGTTGGTGTATAAATATGTGTACCTAGCTTATTTTGCTGATTGACAGGGCTATATTGTTAATATATCGTTCTCAATCTTGTAACAATAATTAGGGGGTTCAATTGAAGGTTTTGGAATTGGTTAAGCGAGGGCTTTCAAAAATAATGACATGTATAATTCTTAAGCAATTATCATACAGCTCTTTTATATTTTGCGAAGGTGAAAGATTTCACTGATGACATAAATCTTCATGTGATTTGAGTTAGACTCACTTTCAGTTGCTGAATATTTTGACACCGCCAATGGTGAATAAACTACTTGTTTGTGTCTTCTTCTCCATTCTTAATCATGTATTCAGCAGATAGAACCTCCTCTTAGAAAAACTAGCAGCTCTATGTCTGTTTGACTGAAAACCTGTATATATTGCTTGTTTTTCTATATAGAGTTATTGTGCTAGTGTAGCTCCAGTGAAGGAGGCACCGCCTCACCCAGTCCCCTTCGTCTTATCATGGAAAGCACCAAATCAGTCACTATGACAATGGCCCGCCTTGCACTTCCATTAGTCTGTCCGTTGATCTATCTATAGCAACAGCACATAGCACTTCCTATTAACATGTGCCCTTGATAGGAACCTTTGGAAATTGTTCTTCCCCTGTTCTCTTAGTAAAGAAATCAATATCACCTCATGGAAGGAGGTGATGATGCTACTTAAGACCAAGCCAATATAGAAATGATAATCTACATGGTTTTAACTGCTGACTCATAAAAAACAATTAGAAAAACCGTGTTCAAGTTATTCTGCAGAGAGATATGTAACTGGAAAAACCAGATAGAAATATTAGTTATTAGTTTTATCTTTAATGTTTCCACTGTGATCAAATGACATGATTAACTTCTTAAAGCACGAGTAGATCAATTTTCTAATGTGGAACTCATGTTCTAGCTGCTAAAATTATTATTTTCATCTTCTGTGGTGCTATATTTGGTTATCACTTCTCATTACGTGCTGGTAAGAGAAGCTGGCTTTAATACTAACATGGTCATCTTATGCCTCTTTTCCCCCTTTTTCTTTGGCAGCACTGGAGAAATCCGAAGGCAGTTGAAGCAACTTCCCGGACTAATGAGCTTAATTAACTAGTGTTTATATCTAGAACGTTTACTTTTAGCTGTAATTCTCTTTCTAGTTGTAAGGAGGTGAAGTAAATTGTTCCCTTATGAAGTGAGCCTTTTGATTCGTGCAACCACTAAACGGTGTGATACTGCAAGCTGCACTTGATTTTTGTTGGTTCTTAATCTTCTGGTTGCCTATTGACAATGTAATTGCTGGTGTAGTAAAACCCAAAACTTTAAAGTTTGGACCTTCTACTATTTTTGTTTTACATTTTAGTGCAAGGCGTTCCATTTACGGTTTGTTTAGCATTTCATTCATGGTGGTACATTAAAATAGTTGAGGAAAGTAAGAAGGAAGAACAAGGTATTTTCATTCGCCAAAACACCTCTCGCTTTTATTGCAGATGGTTATTCAAATCCATATTTCTAATTTCTCTGCGGAGAATCAAATAGCTTATATAATAGAGATAATCATAAAAAACGTACTTCAAGTATCACTTATTTTTGAGTTTCTACTTGAATTATAAAGTGTCAGAATTTCCTACCTAAACTAGTTCACTTTCCTTACCTGAATTATTACCAACTAGTTTGCAAAACAAATCTCAACTATTAATTTTGAGGTGTGTTTTGCTCAACTATCAATTTTGAGGTGTGTTTTGCAAATAAGTTGGTGATAGGAAAAGTGAACAAGTGATAGTTGAGGTGTGTTTTGCAAATTAGTTGGTGGTAGTTTAGGTAGGAAATTAAAAATAAGGTGATACTTGAGGTGTGTTTTTTACCCTTAACCCTGTATAATACTTTTCAATGTTTCACATATGGGTTTTGTATATAAATTTTACCTCGTCTCAATATTTACATCAGATGGTTGACCACTTGACCTTTGCGTTTTTTGTAAATTGAATCGAGTAATTAGTAGTATTGGAAGGAATAAATAAAAAGATAAGAGTAGAAATAAGAGACAGGAAAATTGCTTCAAGCCATGCATGTGAGAGGATGGTGGTTTGGGCAACGATCAATGTGGAATTGAGCTGTTGGTATCAATCAATTCGAATGAATCATTGGCAGCGAGGGCTCGTGCATGTGATTTGTTGATGGTTGGTCATCATATTTATTACTAGTACTAGTGCTTGAAAAGGAAAGTAGACAGAAATCTCATCACTCGCGGATGATCAAGGAAGTTACCAGTTCTTAGATTGAATTTGGAAATACTATTGCATGTGACTTTGCCGGGAGAAATGATATAAAAGATTGTTTTTCTCCAGGTTTGACCAGTGAATTGAACTGAACGGGAATCAGGTTTTTCATTTTACGAAGTAAAAACGCATAAAGTTTTATAAGCTGTCGATGTAAATGTTTTTTCCATCAAGTCATAAGTATATCTATAAAGATTTGAGATCTTAAAATAAGACATATCACATTTTACATCATGCAAAGATCCTTTGGGATGCTTACCTGCCAATACCTTAAAACAATACGTTTAATATTGCACCACGCTAATATACTAATTGGGTCTAGTTGAAGTACATTCATACCTTATGAAGTAGTACTTCATAAAACTTCTTACAATTTGATACTGCGGAAACTAAAATTCACAAACAAAAATTGACTCTTCAATAAAAGTTTAACAGAGATGGAACAAAAAAAATTCTGGTTCTATTCTCCCCCTTTTAAAAATCCACCCTCTCTTTTTTAATTAAACATTGGCAACAAAATACGTTTTCCTCGGGGTGGGAGTTGACTGTTGAGTGGGAGAATGTGAAACAAACGTGAACAACGTTAATGCACCAAAGTGACAATCTGGAAAAGGGAAGTGTTAAAAAATAGTATTGTTATGTCACCATTACTTATGTTTCACTTCTTGGTTAAACTAATCCAATCTTTATGTTTATGTTAGTCTTTTCCATGTTGCGCCTAATATATTTTCTTATTCTAGTAAGTTTTGAACAGAAGAAACAATAAAAATACACTACTGGTACTAAATGAGACTTACCATTTCTGCAGTTTCCTGTCTTCTGCTCATCCCTGTGCTTTCTCTCTCTGACAGGAGATTTCATAACTTTATTTTTTTAATATATTTCGGATTTGAAAAATCCCATCTTTTAAGCATATTTTGAGCGACTTGTTCCCCATTTCTCTGCAATACGTTATCATATTCAATGATAGTTACCGCACCCCCTTATAGACTGGTATGAAGCTACCTGGCAAATGTCACAAACTAGCATTTTGAGCTAAAAATGCAATCTTTTCACCTTCAATTGTGGATCTAAATTTTATGTTCTTTCTTGATTTTAAAGACAACCCATTTAAATTAAAGCTATAACAATGGTGGGTTTGATAGAATCTTGGTGTTTCTGTAATGGAGGTGGCAAGACTGAGAAAATGAAAGGCACCATTTTTACAGGCAAAGGTTCTGCTATGGCTCATATAGGTGAAAATGGCACTGGTTTCTTGATCCACCGGAATTTACTGCTTACTACACATGTAATTCTTCCTTCTGTGAATGCTGCTGAAGGTGCTGAGATCCGCCTTCAAAACGGTGTCGTTGCTTGCCTTTTTCCCCACAGGTTAGACTTTTCTGTTATTGACTTTGATCTTTGGTCTTTAGTTTATGCTTTATATAGAGTGGAATTGATACTTATGAGTGGCAGAGTTAGAATTTTCATTAAGGGGATTCATAGTATAGTCAAACTTCTCTATAACAGCGTCATTTGTTTGGATATGTTTTTGCTACCATAGCAAAATGTTGTTATAAAGAACATATGATATATCATGGAAGATCGGTTCCACAGAAAACATGGTTGTTATAGTGAAATGTTGTTATAGAGTATGACTGTTATAAACAGGTCTGACTGTATAAGGAAGTACACACGCAAAAGCCAATGTGATTCAATATCTACTATATATACATAAAAGATAATTTTGACCTTGTGCCCCCTAGCTTTGCCCCCTGATGAGTCATATGGTTTACTCCAACTAATTTGGGAATAGTTGTATTTGTTGCTGCTGTTTTATTGTAATGACTGTTTGTTCAGACTCCAAAGGGTGAAAACTTTCCTCTATTATGCTTGTCTTAGTCTATTGAACACCTAATTGACTTAAGGATTCTGTTAGTTCATGACTGTTTTTGGTAAAAAGTTTACTCTTTGTGAGTATGCATCAAATCATTGGCCTTCCATCATCTACATTGTATAGGAATCTTTCAAAATCATATTTTCCGTCGATAGACCTTTTTATGTGGCATTGACACCATTTCAAGCTCCAATTATACATAATATCTCTAAGGGTACAGGAAAGAGTAGTATTTAGTAGTCAAAACAGTTCTTTCTCAAACTATCATTTCTGGTTCACATTCCTGGTCTACTGAAATCAACACTGTGGGTTGTGGCAATTAGTGAAGAGATTGGAGTCTAGATGCCTGCCGATGAAGCTTGAAAGGTGTATGCCAGGCTTCAGCTGGCAAATATTCTTGTTAATGAAATTTGTAATGGTGTTCACTAGTTTGATTTTAGTGAAGCGGATGGTGGTGTTGGTACAGTCCTTCAAACTAACCTTTCCACCAGGCACTGTTCTGTTCACCTCTTACATAAATGATTGATGATGATAAGAAACAGATCAAACTAGCTCTGGTGGTGGTAGGTGTGCATGTTGATCTTGAATTGCTCAAAAATCAGACTACCTGCAGAAGCCAGAAGCTTGTTAATACTTTGTACATATTGAATTCAGTTATACCATGTTCCTCCCCAGAAAGGGAAAAAGAGTAACTCAAAAAACCTCATAATACTCCCAAGTCAAAGAAGGAAACACTAGGAGATTATAGTAATAATTTCTCTGTTTCCCCGTAAAAGAAAACATGCTAGAGTTTCATGAAGAGCTAGTCCTAGTCAAGTGGGTAATACTTCTGTGCTTCTGAAAATTGTTTTGCTGGATCCTTTATTCCCAAGAGTCACAGAATTTTGCTGTGAATGTATATGTTTGAAAGGTATTTATGAATTCAATCATAAGATTAGGGCCACTGCTGACGGAATGGCCCAAATAGGGTGGAATATATAGAGGAGTCAATTGTTGGGCTGAGGTGTAGTTGATTGATTATCAATCACATTAGCAGTAGTTCAGATTGGAGTCATTAATAGTTTATGAAGTGGTTTAATCAACTCAAGTACGATTAATTCTGTGAATAGATATCACACTTGACCTTCCCAAACAAAAAGAGAGATCTGTGGCCTACCAACTCCTGTATTTGCCCGATATGATGTATGTGACAAGAGAGCATGAGAACATAAGAGAAAATGCAACAAGGATTAGATCTGCTAATCTCCACACTACAAGTTTGATGTTTTGCAGAAGATCGGGCGGATCTTTGGGCATTCCATCTTTGGACGAATTTGGATTTTGGAGCTATAAAAATCCATCTCTAGTCGCTGATGTCATCTGTGGCTTTAGATAGAGCATAGCAAACTAAAATGCATGCATGTAATGTTGATGTGTATAAAAATCATTTTCTTCTCGTGTTGCGCAGCAGCTCAAGGTGAATTAATTTTAATTATAATCAGGTTTGAATTTCTTTGACAGGCTACAGTAAAGGTTGCCGATAAATACTTGCAAGTTCTAAAAAAATGCAACATTGATCCATAAAAGGAGAATAAAAATTCCTGGTTAACTGTTATTACCCGGTTCACCAGTCATTGAAGGACATTCTCCTCTTTCCTTTTCTATTTTCCAGTGAGGGAGGCAAATTCTGGAAGTTGACTTGGGCACTAAATTTCCTCATTTTTATCAGATTGAGTGCTTAACTTTATTTTTGTTTTTTAGACTAGCGAATGCTTCTGAATGTTATGCATTATACTTGGGCAGATTTGTCTACCTGGTCAAGTAAGTTTTTGTTTTCGCAGCCCATCTCATTTTATGTAAACTACCTTTTATTGCAGATTCTTCATTACCAGCACCATACTAGATCTGACTATAGTGGGCCTTGATGTCATGGACGGAGATACAAATGCACATGTTCAGCAACCTCACTACCTGAAAACTTGTTCCAAACCTAATCTCGAGCTGGGTAATGTCATTTACCTGTTAGGTTATAGCAAGAAAAAAGAGTTAACAGTTGGCGAAGGAAAAGTGGTAATAGCCACTGACAATCTTATAAAGTTGTCAACCGATGGAATAACTTGGCGCCCGGGCTCTGCTGGTTTTGATGTAAATGGCAATTTAGCCTTCATGGTATGTGATCCGATGAAGCTAGCAAAATCTCCTAACTCGAAATCCTCATCAACTTCACCATCCCCATTATCATCACGGAATCATGGTATTCCTATGCAATTTGGTATACCCATACCTATCATATGCGACTGGTTGAACCAACACTGGGAAGGAAGCCTCGATGACTTCAACAAGCCAAAGTTACCGCTAATTCGGTTGATGTCTGCTGGGCAAAAAAGTGATCATTCTTGTGCATCCTTCACGATGCGGCGTGTTTTTAAGTCAACTGAAGCTGAAAATGACGGGACACCATCATCTTCGAACCGATTGTCCAGACCTAGAGAGGATCTTGGACCAAGCTGTTCTGCTACTAACACTAATTTGGAAGAGGAAGCAGTAACTACTGATCCGCATGCTATCACTCATGTCCAGGTAAGGGTGTCAAATGGGCGGGTTGGGCTGAATTTGGGCAGGTTAACAACCTGTCGAAAAGTTACTTGGGCTGAAATGGGTTGGGCTAAAAAGAGGATCATAACCCAACCCAATTTTTATTAAGTTATATTTACTTTCTTTGGTCTTTTATAATATCTTAGTACCTAATTAAACTATCTTTTTTTTTATTATTGCTTTATATATCATATCAAATAAGAAAATTGACATTCTGAAAATATTTAGACAAGATTTCTCATGGGTCAATTTGAACTACATATCAGCCCAATGTTTTGATGGGCTGAAATGAGCGAGTCAATAACCAGCCAAATCTTGGGCGGTCATGTTTTCATGGGCTAATTTTGCCACTTCTATGTCCAGGGAATTCCAACCCCTGAAATTTTTGAGTCGCGGAGGTTAACTTCAATACAAGTTAGGAAGAAGGAAAGTACTCAAATCCAGCTTTTGGATATTAACTTTCCACCAAAGATTATCAAAGCTGATGATAATTGTATCAATAAAGCGAGAGAAGAAAAATCTAGTGACATCGGCCAGCCAAGCCCTGTGCCAGACGCTGAGGTGTCCTCGACTGGATCTGTTAATGGGGCCCATCAGAGTGAGGTTGAATCAAGTTGCTCTCTCATAGATGTATTGGAAGCTCAAAATGAATACAACAGTGATGGAGAGACAACAATGTACTCCGCTGAAACTGCTGAAAGCAGAAACTATCCAAGTCCTAAAGGGGGAAGGTTTCAGCAAGTAGGAAGAAGCCAAAGTTGTGTTAACTACAATAGATGGGGTCCGGTTTCGAAAAATTCAGCAGCTCGTATTAGGGTAATGCAAGAACAGAAGAGGGGAATTATGCAAGGAAGAAAGGTCTACTCTCAAGGGGCAAATTCTCATAGGAGTAATAATAGTAACTATTACAGCCCGACAGTATCTTCAATCGTGAAGAAACGGAACAACTTGGAGCCGCAAACAAGACCACCCCGTTTAAGTACAGGAAATTCATCACCGAGATGGAATTTCTGATTAATAAATTCTGAAATAAAATCATTCTTTATGTCAGTAACTTTATGTTGGGACGACATTGCAAAGGAATAAAGAAAGAGAGAGAAAAATCAAGTTAGTGGTCATTTACTGAAAGTTCAATGACAATTCTGTGAAGGGGAAAAGATCCTTGAGGCATCTTCAACAGTCCAACATTTTCACCAGTTAACGATTGGTTAGTAACTGCTGCTTATCATTCTGTTTGCTGAGAAAGCAAAATAGGTGGATATAACATACAATTCAAGTGTTAGGGAAAGTGAAAACAAAGCAAATGTTCGATATTGTGTTCTCTGAGGTAAATAATACTCGCAAAAAGTGACTTGCTTTTCCTGAAGATCAAGTTGACCTCATTTTGATGCGATTCTTTATTAGAGTATATTGTATTATGTGTATTTACTCTATGCAAATCAATAAAATTGGCTTCACTTTCATTTCCATGTCTTAGTATGCTTGATTTTATGGAATCATCATCAGAAATAGTGTGTTGTCCTCTTTGAAGGGTTAGTATGCAAGAAAAACTTGACCAGTTCCACTGATACCAAAGAAAGACTATAGTAAGGACCATTTTGAATCCCAGAAGCTGGTCTACTAGAAACTGACATCACAGAGTATAATGCTTTGAAGGTATTTACAACATTTTGACGTGAAATCTCATTTGGTCAGTCAAAACTTCTAAGAAAACAGACAAAATCATTACAACTTCCAAACATGAAAAGGGAAGTACAGAAGATCAAAATGACGCCCATGATGGATTTTGTGATTTGCTATGTCAGAAGAAGAGACAGTGCTGGAATTATGCAACATCTCTGGGACCATACTTGCAGTGATAACATAATACTAGATGGTCTTAACATAGTTACCGGCCCCAGGGTGTGAATGAAGTGGCAATCGTAACTCATAAGGTCTTGTGTTCAAATCCCGAGAGAGCTACTTGGTACTTGTGGGCTTGGTAGAGTTACCCGGTAGCTGTTATGTGACGGGAGGTAGTAGGTACCGTACCCCCTGGAATTGGTCGAGATGAGCGCAAGCTGGTCCGAACACCACAGTTATGATAAATAAGAATAGTTAGTGTGGGGCATATTTGGACTTCTTAATTGACTTGGAATATATTTGAGAGAAATGAAAACGTTAGGCTCATTTGTAAGTGATAGATTAACGAAGGCGAATATGAGACAAATTACGAATGTTAAAGGGTATTTTTGACCCTTTTTCAAGGAACATAGACTATCATTTCATCAATACCTACCAACACATGCACCATATAATCCTATGCACTACGGTGTAGATAGATGAAAAAATATTAAGTACCACACTACAATTTAGATAGATAAAAAGAAATTAACTAACTTGTAGGCACTGGGTACTCCAGACTATGACAAAAGACAAAAAGTCCACCCACTTAATTTGCTAGGCAAATAGTCAAGATCTTCGCTGTAATATCGAAACGTGTAATATAGCCTTAGTCATACCATACTCTATCAAGCTATTAGAACTTCTACATTCTGGTCCTATCCACCTATTGCTGAATCAAACCAATTTTTGAAAAGGACGTGAACACTTCTGTGAAAATAGGCAATAGATGGCGAAAGTTAATAAAGTTCGAGGTTCTTTGTTTATTTTGTTTTTATCTTTTGATTATTATTCTTGTATTCTTTATGCTTAACTTCTTATCCAATTACTATAATTTAATAAACTTAGCATAAAGTTGGTGTGGCAATAGATGGTGAAAGTTAATAAAGTTCGGGGTTCTTTGTTTAATTTAATTATTGTTATGATATTCTTTATGCTTAACATCTTATTCAATTACAATTTAATAAACTTAGCGTAAATTTGGCTGTCCTCAAATGATTATCGTGATCCCTCAGCTATGAATGTACACGAATATATCATCAATAAGCTATGAATGTACAAGAATATATCATCAATAAACACTGTATTATAAAAGTGTTTAAAATGACTTGAAAACCCGCTTCATCACTTTTATAAAGCTATCGGTGGGTTCGTCAACCCAAAAGACATGCTAGGTAATTCCTGGATCAACAAGTCAATGTCGTAAATCGAACTTAGGCACTTATCGATTAAAAAAAATTGATCACCTTAAAGCTCAGCTGAGCTCGAGTGGTTAATTAGTCCGGTTATCTCGGGAAATTCCCGAAAGGGTTGGATTTGGATTGAGCAGAGCCCAACGTATGCGTGGAGATGACTTCATTCAAACGAAAGTTTAAATTTAAAATCAACGACATCGAGCCTAAAGTTAGGATTTGACAAACCCAACCTTAAACCCGTATGTTTGAAATTTCGAACTACATATCCGAGATTTTCAACCTCAATCACGTATGTCTAGAGTTGATTTTGAATGGGCTAAATATTAAATTCTTTGTAATTTCGATTATGTCTTAAATATCGATCTTCCAAGCAACTACACGTGGTAAAAATTTGTAAAGACTAGCCATTTTTCAGACCGATTTTTAAAAAAATAATCATGTCTGAAAATTTGTTGGAAAGTAAAACATCATGATAGTATCATGGATTTCATACTTTTAGTTATGTCGGATCCGGCATAACTTTAGTTTTTCTTTAAGGAGTGTATGCCGGATCCGGCATACACGCCCCAAGGCTTGCCTTGCGAAATTATTATTTTTATTTTATGTCTGAGCAAGAGTTCGAACTCAAAACCTCAGGTATTCGCCCACCTTTTCAAGCGAAGGAAAAAAGTAAGAGATAATATGAAATGGAAGATCAAGTATCTATCTATATTCGCCCACCTTTGAAAGTGCTTTGAAGTTTCCTTCATGAACCTCTCTATGTACATATTTGAGTTGCGATACAAGAGATTAGACGGATCTTTTTCCGCTTAATCATGTTTAAAGATCCTAAAAAAGTAATGCAACACCACTCTAAAACCCAAGCGTAAAAAAGGAATTGGATTTCCAAGTAATTTGTCCATGATGCACCACCGCTCTACAACATTGAGGGAGCAAGTAACTCTTGGAGATATTGATTTTTCAATCTAATGTATAGGTTCTAATAATCAATAAGATAGTGCAAGTTTATCCGAAAATTTTGGTTTGGTTTATCATGCGGGAAAATTTCACTAATGTACAATCTAGCATATAAAATTACATTTGCGTAGTCATATTTTTAAATTACATCCCGCATAGCCACTTTTTTCACAATATACAACATTATACAATAATATACAACTTTATAAATCTGGAGTAGACGATGTATCAACCTTGTATAAAAGTGTATAATAATGTATAGTAATGTATAGAGCTGTTTATATCCAAGAAAATTCAATTGTTTATAACAATATACAAAAAAAATTCAATTGTATTATCACATATGTTAGGTAGCCCCAGACAATGTATCAACATTGTTAAAAATGACATAACGAATTATTAACACAACAATACGAATAATTGACACAACAATCAATATATCAGTAATAGCCAATTTAATCGTACTTACCTTCTATTGCCAAACCTTCCAAAAACGAAACCGCCAATCCTTTTCGTAAAATCTGGCATGCCAGAAACTTAATGATCTTCCGTAATAGTCGCAGCAAAATTCCACCTGGATGTAAATCAATTCTTTCATATTTTCTATCTAAAAAAAAATTATTTTCCTTACTACTTCAAAGGGATCCCGTTATATTTTCTCGCTAAAATATATTCTCTTCCCTAAACGACTGGGACAAAAATACTTACTATCCATGACGTGTTAAAAAACTTTAAATATATTTCTATTAAGATTAAACTATTTATATTTTTCTTTTCAAAGTTAAAATGTTTATGTAACTAATGATTGTTACAGCTAATAGAAGGGAAACTTTTATGTTGATAATGGCTAGTGATGGCCTTTGTGTTGATCCAATGACGTTACAGTGAAGGGTAGAACGGAGCTTTGCAAGACCAATACATATTTTTAATATCATTATTCAAGATTATTTGGGAACTATATGATAGTTAACTGTGGTTAAACACTAAGAACTATAGTTAAATAAAATGACATGTGTTATGCGTTTATTGGCCGGGTGTAAACACCCCGTGTGGGTAAGTTTTTACCCTATCAAAAGTGTTGATAAGTATAGCATTTTCATCGCCAATGCAGAACTTTGACACATTATTATGTTACTATAACAACCTGAATTGACCAAGCAAGATCAGACGTAGCCCCTTATATAGAAAATTATAGTATCATAGCAACTAAATATATAAATTTCCATAGAGCTCTTCAGTTGATTTTCAAAATATCAACATAATACACGGTCTTAACAAAAGTACCAAATCTTTGAATAAATAGACATTCCAAAACTTACATGCTTGTACAAAGGACGAGACAGGCATATAGTCAGGAGCCTTTGGTACATTAACAAGTTACTATAACATTCAGCTCCTTATATAGAATATCATAATATATAGCAAGTAAATATATTAATTTCCAAAGAAGGTCAATTCATTTGATTTTTCAAAACATGAACAAAATCTATCATAATTAATAATATTCCAAAAAAGGGACAATATTTTTGTATAAATAGACACTCCAAGATACACATTTCTGTACACAAAACAAGACAGACAGATAATCATATAGACAAACAAAAGCCTTTGATTTGAGAAAATGGCTATTAACAAATCCATTCTATTAATTGGTTTCTTTTGTTTGGCTCTTCTTTTGATTTCAAGTCAAGCAGCTGATGTAGTCCTTTTAGGACCATGTGATCAATTCCCAGATTGTAATGCAGCTTGCATGAAGGCAGGATATCAGAATGGCACTTGTACTAAGATTGGTGCTGGGATTTTGGGTTGTTACTGTGCATCACTTTAGTGAATTTACTTTTTTACTGCAAGTTATGGTCATTTTTGTTTCATGAATAAGTTGTACTCTCCACAGTATTTGGATGTTCCAAATCTATAGAATTCCGTATGGTTAATTAACAACAAATTTTTTATCTTCTATGAGTCCAATTCAATTTTAGCAAATCTTTATCTTCTATGATTTATCGTGGTGATGAACTTGCAGTACTGTTTCTCCTTCTATAATCTTTCCTTATGTTGGAGAATTCAACAAATTTTATATAATTAAAAATAGTAATTTATTTTTACTCTATTTGTATAATATAATTTTTTTGATAAAGGGAGAATCAATTGAATCTTCTTACCAGAGCCGACTCAACAAGATCAGGGGCTCAAAACCAAACTTCACAAAGAGGCCTATTTTTTTTTTTAAGAAAGGAAAGATTCATACATAATTTTATTTAAAGCCTACTTTTCTAGATTTTTAGTTGTGATGTCATTAACTACTGGTTTATAATCCATTTGTTCTAACAAATCGTTTTCGATTGACAATGTAGCTATCAAAGATTCCTTTTTGGGATTTAGTTAATTCTTCCCAAAAAAAAAAAAACCTTTTTCAAATTAGAATATTTACAACAACATACCCACTTAATCCCATAAGTGGGATTTGGGGATTATTGGTTGTATGCTGACCTTAGCCCTTTCGGAGGTAGAGAGGTTTTTTCCCATAGACCCTCGACGCAAGGAAAAACATATTAAAATAGTACATAAATAGAAATATTTAATAATAAGAATAGTAAAAGCGAGAAAATTAGAATTTGATAATATATAGTATATTACAATATTTTAGGAAAGGGGCCTAAAAATGTTGGGACCCCAAGCCATTGCTTTACCGGCCTTATGATCGAGTCGGCCCTGCCTCTTACCTCCAAGCTCGGTTTTGGTTGTGAAATTAGGGCTAGCTGTGGTTGTATTTGTGAAAGATTTGAACAATAAAGTAAACACAATGTAGGTTTTTTTTTTTTTTTTTTTTTTGGTTTCCCACCCAGTATGTGTATATGTGTGTGTGTATATATATATATATGTAGATTACCCGCATTGGAGCCCGACAACATTCGGGATTGCGCCGCGTAGGGCCCCATTAGCGGGGAATCGCTCACTACCAAGAATTTTTTCATACTCAGGGTTTAAACCCGAAACTTCTGGTTAAGGGAGTAGCAGCCCCATCCGTTGCACCACATCTTTTGATAGTACACTTAATTTAGTTAAATATAAACATTGAAATACAAATCCCCATTAAGTGAAAACAAACAAAACCTCATTATTATTTATTTTAGAGTTTAAATTATATATACTTTGCCCTTCGCCTAGAATCCCATGAGTTTCGGGTTCGAACTCCTGTTCAGTCAAAAATTTTAAAAAAATTCGCAAGACAGAGTTTGAATTTCGCTTTGACTCTTCCGGCAGAATTTGCCTTGAGGCATATTTTTTTTTTTTTTTACTTTTCAAGGCAAACTTTTAGTTATGTCTTAAGGAAAAGTTCCGCTTTATGGAACATACTTTTAGTTATGCCTTGACTAAAAGTGTGCCCCATAAGACATAACTAAAAGTATGCCCATAAGGCGGAACTTTTTCTTAAGGCATAACTAAAAGTTTGCCTTATAAGGCAAAGTCTATGCTTTAAGGAAAAGTTCTGTCTTACGGGGCATAACTAAACTATGCCTTAAGAAAAAGTTCTGCCTTTTGAGGCAGACTTTTAGTTATGTCGGATCCGGCATAACTTTAGTTTTTCCTTAAGGAGTATATGCCGGATCCGACATACACGCCCCCAAGGCTTGCCTTGCGATTTTTTTAATTTTATTTTATACCTGAGCGGGAGTTCGAACCCAGGACCTCAGGTATTCGCCCATCTTTTCAAGCGAAGGACAAAACTTAAAGACTATAAATATGAGGGCCAAAATTTAAAGATAACCCCAAAAGAAGGGTAATCCGCGGAAAAATAAGTTGAATTTTACCACGTGTGCAGTAATTCCAAGACATTTGTGGTTTAGACCGGATCGGGTCCCGGGTAGGTAAAATTGGCAGGAAACAAGTGGCATCATTAATTTCCTCTGTAAATGCGCTAACTTCCTGAGAACCTCAACTTCACTTCACCTCGAGCACATCGATAAAAAGAAAAAAATCAAGACAGACGCAAACACACAACTCACTCAATTAACATTCGACCACATCAAACACTCAACTCTCTCTCTCTCTCTCTCTCTGTATTAATTCGGGGTCAAACAATGTTGTTGCGAACGACGTTTCAAGCTTGCAATGCAACAATTGGAGATAACAATCAGTGCTCTTCAAAGCGATTCTTTAATTCGAATTCCGTTTCAATTGGGTGTAGAAAATCTTTTATTTCTTCTTCTTCTTCTTCTTCTTCGGCGGGTCGGGTCGGGCTGGTTCGGGCTGTAGCTACTAATGAGACGAAGAGTAAACAGGTTGCTTACGAGCCCAGCCTAGCGGATCGGTTAAGGTTAGGGAGTATGTCGGAAGATCGAATGTCGTATAAGGAGAAGTTTATTGTTAGGTGTTATGAAGTTGGGATTAATAAAACTGCTACTGTTGAAACCATTGCTAATCTCTTGCAGGTCTGTTATTATTATTTTGCCATGATTGATTTTTTTTTTGGGGTGTTGATTAACTCTTCCAGTGAATTTGAGTTTGTCAATGCACGTCTATTTCTAGAAAGCATCGCCTAACTTTTGCTGGTCTGCTTTTGTGACAAGATTGATTTTTTGTTTTTTGTTTGGTGTTGATCAGCTCTTTCAGTTAATATGAACTCTTGATTTGTCAATGCGTATATGTTTCTCGAAATCATCGAATCCATTGTATGTGTGCTTTATACTCTCTGTGTATCAATTTATGCGGCACACTTTCCTTTCTAGTTTAATGTCACCTTTCTATATTTGAAAGCAATTTGACTTTAAAATTCCTCTTTTATCCTTAATGAATGAGATATTTATGACTACACAAATATTTAAGGCTTGTTTCGGACCATAAATTTTAGAAGTCCTCTTTTTTTTCTTTTTCTTAAACTCCGTGCCTAGTCAAATATTGTTACATAAATTGGGATGGAGGGAGTAATAAGTTTGATTCTTTTGTGTTAATCAACTCTTTCACTGAATATGAGCTCTTGGTTTGTCAATGCATGTCTTTTTTCTTTTACTCCCTTCGTCCCCTTTTAACTGTCACTTTAGCTGGAAAAGATTGTCCCAAAATAATTGTCACTTTAGGAATTCAAGATTAAAGTTGGTAATTGTTTCCAACTATACCCTTAACGCTAAAGAAGTAGTTCTTTCTTAATATTGCTCAATTCTCAAAAAAAAAACAAACAAAAAAAAAACATAAAGGGTTAACTTAGTAATCTATATCTTAACGGGCATGAAAAGAGCTAGAGCGATAGATAAAATGGGACTGAGGGAGTACTTTTCTTTCAGCTGGAATGGTATGAGTATAAAATTTCGGGGTATTATCTTTCGCTCTCCTTACTCTGTCAGTGGTCCTATAGTATTATTTGGCTAAACATGTATGCTTATATGGGCATAAATATACCTAAACTCTATTATGCAGGAGGTCGGATGCAACCATGCACAAATGGTTGGATTTTCAACTGATGGATTTGCAACTACCCACACCATGAGAAAATTGCATCTCATATGGGTTACTGCTCGACTGTACATTGAGATCTATAAGTACCCTGCTTGGTAATCCTTTTATACCTTTGAGAGTGTTCACTGTATAGTTGATTTGACAAGGATGTTGCAGCCATTTTTAACGTTGCCTGTGATATGGAACAGGAGTGATGTCGTTGAAATAGAGACTTGGTGCCAAAGTGAAGGTCGGATTGGGACTAGACGTGATTGGATTCTCAAAGACTGCGCTACTGGTGAAGTCATTGGAAGAGCAACCAGGTGGAGAATTTATTATAAACTCCATAATCCGTAAATAGACCTAATAGAAAGAATATAGGTAGCACTAAAAGAGATTCTTGTCTAATGCACCTCTCCAGGTGTCCTTATCCACAGAAAAGAAGAAATAAAAAAATGCACCTCGCGAAGTGGACATGTATGCTTCTGGGCATGCAGTTTTCTGGGCTTAAATATATTTGTTGCAAATACTTAATCTTTTTTATACATATTGTTATCCTGTGAATTCCTTACCTAACAAGTGTGGTCTAGTTTTTCCATGCCACTTGGTTATTAAATACATTTCCCGCAAAAGTAGCTTTTGGAATGAATGAATTCTTCTTGTAAATTACTGCATAAAAGCTGAAAGGACCTCCCATGGAGTATGTGTTACGCTTCTAAATCAACCCGGATCAATATATTTACTTTGTGGCACTGTAAATGATTTTTCTCTAGTATCAAGGTCACAGATCCCAATTTTTGACAATTGATAAATCCTTTCTTTTCCTATATTGCTTGTCTTGTTATTCTACAAAACTTAAATTAGGATATTATGATATTTGATTGCAGCAAGTGGCTCATGATGAACCAGGACACAAGACGGCTTCAAAAGGTCACTGATGAAGTTCGTGATGAGTTATTGATTTATTTTCCAAAAGAATTGAGGTAAACTTAGGTTCCTTTTTTGCCTTTTTCTTATTTCCCTTCCCTTCGGTGGTACTTGTAATTTCCTTAGTGAGTAAATTCTTGTAAAAATAACTCTAATGAGAAGCTGTTCATTGAACTTCTTGAAAGGACTGGTGTTAGGTGGGTACACGCTTCTTTCTACTTGTAGATGAAAATTTAACTGTTAAATACTATCATAAGTTATGCTTATATCTAACACTTAATTGGTTTGGATCTTGAGGATATTACAAATTCGTAATTATTACATCTATTTCTTGGTATTTGATGAGTATGTCTGTATCTTAGACTGATAGATGGAATGGAAGAGTATAACACTTACATTGATGGTGTAGAAAATGGGAACCTGGCCCCCTCCTCAAAACTCCTCAGATCCATTTGACTACCTTACAAAAATTATTGAGTAGAGATATGAATTGCAGGGGGAGTTTTTCGTTCCTTTTTTTTTTTTTTTTTTGGGTTCAAAATATTCCTTCATGCCATTATTAAAAAGATCATCAATAAAAACTTATCCTTCTATTTATCATAATTTACATCTTATTTATCTATAGTAGTTAATGCTCCTTTCTTTCCGGACTGTTCTACCATGACTTTCTCACTTTTGTTATTCCTTGTTTTCATATTGTTTTCGATATGCTTGGTCCTATCTGACCTTTTGTCTTGTTTTCCTCTCTTGTTCTCCTCTCTTGAGCCGAGGGTCTTTCAGAAACAACCGCCATACCTTTCAAGGTGGGGGTTAGGTCTGCGTACACTCTATCCTCCCCAGACCCCACATGGTGGGATTATACTGGGCTTGTTGTTGTTGTTGTACAGTCTAGGGCTGGAAAACCATTTGTTCTCCGAAAAAATTTTATTTTGCTTTCTGGAAAAGTAAAGGTTGTTTCTCAAAAACAATGCTTCCAACATATGCAAAACTAATGCTTCAAAACCAAATCCAAACATGCATGCGCGCACACAGTTTTGCGGAAATCAAAACCGAACTAAAACCAATCTGTTTCCCAATCCAAATGCTATCTGCCACCATTCTGAAATTGGACTGTAAGGAGGAAATAAATATTGGTCTTTCACCTCCCTTCCACCTTTATCATCTTAGGGATCTGAAGAGTACTTCACTCTAGGGAGTCAAAAAATATCTACCCCTCCCCCTCCTTTAATCAAACATTTAAATTGTATATACTTTCTTTTTGATAAATGTGGTGTCCGGGCCAACTTGCGTGTACCTTGACTAATTCCACGGGATACCTCACCAGCAACAGGTACCGGGTAACTCTGTCCACCAAGGCTAGGACAAATGGGAAGAAATCACCTAGTGTCTTTGTCTCTGCTGGGATTTGGACCTGAGACTTAGATTGTATATACTTCATAGTAACACCAGCCATAATTGTGTTATGTGTAACTTGTTACTCTGTCTACTCTGTTGCATATGCTCTGCAATGTCAGTGACGGCCTTTTCACATGTTATAAGGGGTGCTCAATTTTTGTTTGACGGTTCACAATTCCAGGTTAGCTTTTCCTGAGGAGAATAATGGCAGCCTAAAGAAAATAGCAAAACTTGACGATCCGGCTGAATATTCGAAGCTAGGACTGGTGGTAGGTATCATTTTAAAGTATTGAGTTCAATGACATTCTTTTTCAAGCACTCGGGATAACATTCAGTGTTTGTTGGCAGCCACGAAGAGCTGATCTGGACATGAATCAACATGTAAACAATGTCACTTACATTGGATGGGTTCTTGAGGTTTGTAGCTGGTTCCTATCTGTAATTGAATAATGTGGCCAACCATATTTACAACACATTCTTTTTCTTCTTGTAACTAAAACTGTTCTCCCCACTGAACTGTCTGCCATTATAGTGGTAAATTTGACATTTGTGCTGAGATGTTTTAGGGTCTTTTTGAAGTCTAGTTGACAGAACTTTTGTTGCTCATCATTGTGATAAACAGTTAGACTAGTCACGGAATGTGTTTTGTTTTGCATCTATGGACTACTTCCTCTATTTTGCTAACAAAAAACTTTTCTGCTGGCAGAGTATGCCTCAAGAAATCATTGATACACATGAGCTGCAAACAATTACATTAGATTACAGGCGTGAATGCCAGCAAGATGATGTTGTCGATTCCCTTACAAGCGTTGAACCTATTGAGGATGCTGCTGCTTTAGAGATTCAGGGGGCTAATGGATCTGCTACTGCTCCAAAGGATGTAAACAAGAGCTTCTTACATTTGTTGAGATTATCAAGCGATGGGCTTGAAATAAATAGGTGTCGAACTGAATGGAGAAAGAAGCCTGCAAGGATTTAAGTTTTAAAGTATTCTATTGTTCATTGTAGCCTAAGTACTCGACGGAGGAGCTCCCTTTTCTTTTTCTTTTATTTTTTTAACTTTCAGCGTCTGTCTCTTTTCTCGCCTTTCTGCAGTTTTTCATTGTTCTTCTTCTCTTTTTCCTGGAGCTCTGGATAGATTTTGGTTGAGATGAGGCTTCATTGGTTTGTACTAATGCTTTAGTTATGCAAATAGACAGGATGAGAAAAAAGTGTACTAGTATGGGAACGGTAATTATTTTTATCATGTTACTTATGGCATGTATCTCCTGCTGGTAGCTTCATTTGTTCTCATCAGTTCAAGTAGTGTGATTTCAGCGTCATCTTTGCACTAGGGCATTCTTTACCTGCTTAATTTACTTGTTTGCTAATTGCACAACCTTTTAATCTCGAAGTTAGTTGTCAAAACAACTGCATATTAAAGTTATTTCACATACCTCTAATAATAGGTTAGTAGAGATCCAAAATGCCTCGCTCCTACGAGTTCCGTCACTTTAGTCCTCTTTAACTACCTTTTTTCCTGATTTGCCATTTTTGGACGCATTTCATTACAAACAAAAACCAGTAATATATGCATGAATTTTGCCTTTTTTTTCTCGGTAGGGAACGACAGGGGAGGTTAATTAACACGGATCAATTTGATTTAGGAACAAACAAAACATGATTAAAACAATAAGTAGACAATACAATTGCAAAATTCAGCTGAAAGCGTAACAAAGACAAGAAACCACTAGCCCAAACTTATTGCTACAAGAAGCCTCGTAACATAGAAAAGATGGCATAGCACAGGAAATTGTTGATCTATTTACACATCCACTTATAGCTTCAGATCACCAGAAAAGCAAGGCCCTCAATTTCACCAAAAAGGACAGCAGCAACTCTGCATAATACAGAGGAAAGGATAAGTAAAAGGATGAAACAAATGGATAATCGTAGCAAAGCACAAGTAATTACTGTTGAGACATATATAATTATGTAACTATGCCCGCTCTATCTGCTTACGCTTTTAGATGAAAAGGTCACACAATTTAATGTGGTACCAAAGCAAGCAAGAGGTCCTCGATTCAAATCTCAACGTCAACCAAAAAACATGTTTGGCCAATGAAAAGGAATGAGGTCCACACGTTAGTAGGCGTGTTAAGACATAATATAACTAAGTCACTATACCTTCTGCTTTTCGTTTCGTTGATTCCTTTGTGTGCTGTAAGATGGTCTACCAACTGCGCCTGGATTTCCAGAATCAACGTGTCTTTCCTCTCGCACCTTGTTAAAAACCTCAGTGTAGTTTTCTGCAGCTTGAGGATCGTTGTCGTCCCATTCACCAAATTTTGGAACTACAGCTCCTCTATCAGGCTAATAGAAGATGGAGAATAATCCCTTAGTTCAATTTCAATATCACCATAGACTTTTTAAGGTCAAACTCAATGATATGAAAAATTAACTGGGCAAAGATTTAAAATGATTAAACATTTTTTCGTGCAGATTTAGCTGCAGCATGCATCAGCTTGACCTCAAAAATCAAATGCAACATTCAGTTTGCAGTATTTGTTAAATAATTGGTTACATGTGATCCAAAGGATACAGTGTAAGAGCCACTAGCTACTATTAAAGCAGAAGTATCAAGAACTTATATACACTGACGGTATAGCAAGATTTATACGAGCAGTACATTTTAACCTGTTGTAGCCTTGTAAGTGTAGCTGGTAACCTGCTTTATTTTCCAGTGTACTAATTTTAAGATGGTTACCTTTTAGTTATCTTTTACGTTACTTGATAGTGCAAAATCTTTTTATACAGTTAGTGTATATACAAGTTAAACTCAAGGTATCAAATGCAGCTCCAGGAATGACCAAATATCTAACTCCTCCTAATTAGCTTGTCTCTGTCAAATAGGACAAATAAGACATGCAATCACAAGTTGAAAGTCAATCTTTTATGATGCAAGATGAAATAGAATATGAAGAAACGTACACTTTCTTGCTTCGTTTGGTACCTCCCAGGAGTAGCATGAGCACTTTCAAATGATCTTCCAGGAGTATTACGAGCACTTTCAAATGATCTTCCAGGAGTATTACGAGCACTTTCAAATGATCTTCCAGGAGTACCATGGCTACTATCATATGAATTCTTCCCTTCCAAGACAGGAGATGCAGCTACTCGTCTCGATATCTTTGCCTGGTTATAACGGGAATTCGGGTGAAGTGGTGACTTCGCAATGCCGTGATCCGAACCTCCACTTTGTCTAGCAGGTCGACCAGAATTTGATCCACGACCTCCATTACGGGCAGGAGAATTAGCACGAAAATCACCATCTTCTCTACTCACCCGAGTTTTAGGTTTGGAGGGAGGAGCAACATTGGGAAACATGTCTGGATTCTCTTGAGGGTCATTTGGATTTATTATCTTTCCACCACCACGAGTTTTCCTTGCATTGTCAAAAACGGCGGTATAGGGAGTGTCGTCTTCACTTTCCCAATTGCCAAACTTGGGCACATTCGAACGCTGCAGTAACAATTAAAAGGAAATTCAATATATGTGAGTGTGTCTTGTATGATGGTAGTCATTTTCCGTGAAAAATGTTGAAAAAGCTAGTCTATTTTTTACGATCAAGTGTGTTTAGTATGATTCAAGTCATTGTTCTACCCTTGATCATAAATAGCATAATATTCAATTATTTCTAATTGTACAAGAAGGTAAGTACTTTACACACAAATTTCAAAAGAATTACAGTTTGTTATCAGCTTCACTACATGAGAGTTAAGACAAGTGAAACCATGGAACAAAATTTTTGATGCATGAATAAAAAAGAAAGTATCATAAGAATCATTATAATTAGGTAATAAAAACAAAAAGAAGTTAATTTCAACCAACTGGTTTTGTTGAATAGGATTAATATCTATTCAGGAACTTATTGAATCTGAGCTAAATCCTTGAAATAGATCCTCATAGTATGTTACAACAGCAACAACGAAAACTACTTATCAATCCGAATTATATTGGGGTCAACTACATAAATCATCACTATCCATGTCGATCCTTTTAAGCTCGTCTCAATCCAATATTATGATAATTAGTTTCTCTAGCACTAGAAGTTCTCTAACATTTCTACCAGCATATGAATCTCTAAGAAGACCAAATGACTCCTAACAATAGAGCTGGAGCCGAGATTTGAAGTTTTTGGTGTTCCAAATTTGCCACAGAACCCCTTTTTAATGGATTCATTGATGCAAATATGGGGTCTAAGCAAAAGCTACTCCTCCGAACCTGTATCTTATAGCTTAGACCCAGCTAGCAAACACTGAACCTAAAGCAAACATACTAACACGACAAAACTTAATCCACATATAACACACCAAACAAAACAAGTAATTAAGCCTCAGCCACATATTGCTGAGCAATTAGGATTGAAGCAAATGGAAACCAAAAGAACCAAGAAAAAAGACTTACAGCCATTGCTCTTGACCAAGCTGTTTGGAAAAGAAAAAACAGATAACAGTTTCTCGAGCAGAGCTTCAGACTAAAAGAGGAAAAATTTCAACAAGAACTCAAAAAGAGAGAAAGAGAAGGGAAGGAGAAAAGAAGATACAAAGGAAGGCAACTTTAAGAGAGATATATAAATACATGGGAAGAATTTTCAAAGCATTGACTTTGTCTTAGCACGTATTGGTTGACTATTCTTCTCACACAACCTGTAAATGTAAATTCTGTTTTAAGTCACTGCCTACTCGTCTTTCTCAAAGTCTTCCCCACTTCTATGTTATTTTTACCCCATGCAGAGAGTGGACTAGCATTAATGAGTTTTATCTGCCTTGTTGCTCTACTTGCTTATTTATGTCTATCGTGAGTCCTTTCACCACTTCACCTTTTTGGAAAGTCACGGCCGAAGTTTTGGAACCTAGTAAAAAGTGAACACACAGTAAGTCAAGCTGATTCAATATATATACAATAAAAAAGGTTTTTTTTTTTTTTTTTCATCTAGCCACACAATTTAATTCATCCCGGACACGGTTTGATTCATGATTCATTATAGGGGAAATGTATCAATAAAATTATTCTTCTTCTTCTTGGCGGAGAAATAATCTTTTGCACTGTTATGACGGAAAAAATGATGGTTATGGTAAATTTTGGGGATACGTATGGCAATTTTTTTTATGCTGACATAATTGTATATTTGGGGTATGTCGGGTGTATATGATTGTATATCTTATGTATCACTAGACATACAATGGCAGACACGCGTCATATAAAATATATATGACATCATTGTATCATATTGTTGGAACTGAGTATTTGATTTCATTTACTAATTTTAAGCTTTTGAAGCGGAACAAATTCACAGTTGGAGAGCAAGTTCATTGTTGATGGTTATGAAATAGTCTTTTCTTCTCCTTCTTCTTCTTCTTCTTCTTCTTCTTTGTACAGGAATGATTTTTCATTATTATGGTGAATGAGTGGTGTTTATGGTGTAGTGTTCTGGTGATCGTTATGGGGTTCGTAATTGCGGTCTAGAGGAGGAACAATGATGGCTAGGGATAGTGGGAAGAGAAGATATGAAGAAAATAAGAAAGGAAGATCTTCAAAATTTCTAATTTTGTGGGATTTGGTGAATGCTATATATATTTTGTTATAAAATTATTAAAGTGTAATTCTTTCGTTAAATAGATTAATTAATTTTGTCTCTCTAGGGAAAAAATTGTTTAAATTTATTAATTTTTAGATTTTATTACTAGATCATTATACTTTCGAAATTATAATTTCTTACTTAATATTTGTCAGAATTTTAATAATAATTTCCATACCTATGTATGTTCTTATAAAAAATATACTAGTATGGTGGCACCTACTAATGATATCCTTCGTTCGCCTATAAATATTCTCCGCTATCTACCGAAAAGGCCAACGTCTTTCAATTATAGTAGCATTCTCTAGCGTCATTGTGTTGCCCAGTAAAAGGTCACAAATTCTCAATAGTCAAATTAAAGGAAAATTACATATAAGTATTATGTAGAATTTAAACTTGTAATATTGTAATTCGAACTGTGACAATTAATAATCTATTGTAATTCGAACTGTGGCAATTAATAATCTTCGTCAAAGGAATAGGATAATTTTGCTTGTTTCTTAGATTCCTCTTTTTCAATTTAAAAAGAAAATTGAACGTAAAAGCAAGCAGCACACCAAGTTGGACCGAGGGTGTGGTGGAATGTTTAATTCTTTCACTCTTAATTAAATTTTTAGATATTAAATTGGAAATTTGAAACATAAATTTTTTTTTTTTTAAAAGTCAGAATCTGGTAAGTCTGGGTCGTGACTCGTGAACATCTCTGTTTGACTTTGATGTTCAAACATTAATATTTCACAAAAAAAAAAAAAAAAAAAAACCCATTAAAATATTACTGTTTGTGCGAGCCACCATCTTGGCAAGTTGTCTAATAATTGGTACCATCTGTTCTCGTAATAATATATATTAACTTTATGTCGGTATTTCGTCAATACACACATTCGAAACATATAAGAAGGATATTTTGCTTCTCAAAACAATAGAAGCTACTTTTTCTTTTTTTGAGAAAGCTATGTCAAGAATATGTTAATTTGTTGAATGATTTTCCAAAAAAAATAAAATTAGAGTAGATGCTGTAATTTGTTATTATAGAAGCTATCCTAATTTGTTGAAAGAAATCACCTTATAACAAACTACGGTAAGTGATTAGCTACACGATCAGTATATTTTAATTACTTTTATAATTACTTGACCGTAGAAAAAAATAACTTTATATGTGTATAGAGAGGTTAAACCAGTGACGGAAAATTGTTTCATTCCGTTTGATTTCATGTAGATATCCACTAAAATAGAAATACATATGATTTATAATGCTAATTAACTAAGTATTTTGATGAACACATTCTGGGAACCTACGTCTATTATGCCTACAATAACTATAAACCATATGTCGTTGTCTGAAATTCCTCATAACTTACAATTGTTTTTGGTCTAATTTGGGCCTAATCCATGGATAAAGAACTGGGGACATGCAATTATTGTCAGGTTGGTATTGTCAGGTTTGTGCGAGCCACCATCTTGGCAAGTTGTCTAATAATTGGTACCATCTGTTCTCGTAATAATATATATTAACTTTATATCTGTATTTCATCAATACACACATTCGAAACATATAAGAAGGATATTTTGCTTTTCAAAACAATAGAAGCTACTCTATTTTTTTTTTCTTTTTTTGAGAAAGCTATGTCAAGAATATGTTAATTTGTTTAATGATTTTCCAAAAAAAATAAAATTAGAGTAGATGCTGTAATTTGTTATTATAGAAGCCATCCTAATTTGTTGAAATCACTTTATAACAAACTACGGTAAGTGATTAGCTACACGATCAGTACATTTTAACTACTTTTAAAATTACTTGACTGTAGAAAAAAATAACTTTATATGTGTATAGAGAAGCTAAACCCGTAACGGAAAATTGTTTCATTCCGTTTGATTTCATGTAGATATCCACTAAAAGAGAAATACATATGATTTATAATGCTAATTAACTAAGTATTTTGATGAACACATTCTGGGAACCTACCTCTATTATGCCTACAATAACTATAAACCATATGTCGTTGTCTGAAATTCCTCATAACTTGCAATTGTTTTTGGTCTAATTTGGGCCTAATCCATGGATAAAGAACTGGGGACGTGCAATTATTGTCAGGTTGGTAAGGGCAACCAGAAATATCGAAGTCTTGATAGTAAGCTATAAATGGTTCTCTGTTCCAATTAATAGATCCAGCCCAAAGACTTTGTGAATACCATAGACTTCCTTCTATCCACATTGGTTTCGTCGGGAAGTTAATACCTCTGTTCGTGTTGTTCTTGAATGTCCTTACTGGTATGTTGTCCACAAAAAATCTACAAAAATCAAGAAGTCAATAATGTTGCTGGCAGCAACGAAGTAAGTAATTTCAACAAGGTGATTCAAAAATATACTAGAATGCAACATTTATCACTTGTCAAGGGATTCAATATTGTGTACAGATATATATAACAAAAAATATCTTTACCCTTGTTACGTAGTATATATAGTTTTCAACATGAGATTCAATTGAACTACACCGGCAGTTGGTTAGGTGGATACATCAAGTTTCCATTGAAATAGAATTCACACAAAAAAGATTAATTATTATGTGAAACTAAATAGCCAAGCTTGTGAACATGAAGAAATGAGATACCCCCTCTCACTTTATGTGGTGGGGTCATCTGATGGTCAAACTACTTAAGTTTTGGTGTGAATTCGGATATACATGCCCATTCAACACTTTATTTAGTAGTTAAGGCAAATTTATTGGATATCCACCTAAGATAAACTACACCATGTGTGAGAGAAAGAGATGCTACTATTGATGGACCGGTGCTACATCTAGATCTAAAAAACATGAATATGCTTATTGATAAAGTCTTATTTCAGACTAACAACTTGCTTTTGATTTCTATCTGCTATAAAGTTAAAACAATCAGATTCAGTTAAATCATTGTAACAATCATTAATTGGTAACATAATAAAGCTAATTGACATGCTTAATTTTATTAAATTGTATTGATCTCAGTGCAACAACAACAACATATCCAGTGAAATCCCACAATGTGGGGTCTGGGGAGGGTAAAGTGTACGCAGACCTTACCCCTATCTTGGAAGATAGGGAGGCTGTTTCCGAAAAACCCTCGGCTCAAGAGAAAACACAACGAGAAAGGTTAGATAAGCACAAACAGTTCAAAGTATGCAAATGAAACTAAAGAAAGAGAATAAGTTAAGATAGAGCAGTCTGAAAAAAGGAAGCAGTAGCTACCACAGATAAATAAGATAATCGAAGTACAAGAAACAACATATAGTAGCAAGAATCAAAGGGCAATAGCCTATAGATCGAAACAGCGACTACCTACTAGTCTTCTACCCTAATCTGAGTCCTTCATAACCTCATATTTAAAGTCATGTCTTCGGTAAGCTGAAACTGCGCCATGTCCTGTCTCAGCACCTCTCCCTAATATTTTTTCAGCCTATCCCTATCTCTTCTGAAACCATCCATAGCTAACCTCTCACACCTCCGCACTGGGGCATCTGTGCCTCTCTTCCTCACATGCCCAAACCATCTCAGCCTCGCTTCCCTCATCTTCTCCTCCACTAATGCCACTCCAACCTTATTCTGAATATCTTCATTTCTAATCCTATCTCACCTGGTGTGCCCACACATTCATCCCAACATTCTCATTTCCGCAACTTTCATCTTTTGGACGTGAGAGCTCTTGACTACCCAGTATTCTGCCCCGTACAATAAAGTCGGTCTCACAACCACTTTGTAGAACCTGCCTCTAAGTTTTGGTGGCACCTTCTTATCACACAGCACTCCTGAAGTAAGCCTCCATTTCATCCACCCTGCACCAATACGATATGAGACATCATCGTCAATATCCCATTTTTTTGTATAATAGACCCAAGATATTTGAAACTTCCTTTCTTTGGGATGGCCTGGGTACCAAGCCTCACTTCCACGCCAGGCTCATGTGTCACGTCACTAAACTTGCACTCCATGTACTCTGTCTTGGTCCTACTCAACTTGAACCCTTTAGACTCCAGAGTTTGTTTCCAAACCTCCAGCTTAGCGTTCACTCCGCCGCGTAGCTCGTCAATCAAGACTATGTCATCCGCAAATAACATACACTATGGCACCTTACCTTGAATTTGTCGCGTCAAACAATCCATCACTAAGGCAAATAAAAATAGGCTAAGAGCTGACCCTGGTGCAACCCCATCTCCACCGGGAAGTGCTCCGAGTCTCCTCCCACTGTCCTTACCCTGGTCTTGGCTCCCTCATACATGTCCTTGATCGCCCTAATGTACGCTACAGGTACACCTTTGGCCTCCAAGCATCTCCATAAAACCTCTCTTGGCACTTTGTCGTAAGCCTTTTCTAGGTCGATAAAAACCATGTGCAAATCCTTCTTCCTCTTCCTATACTGCTCCACCAGTCTCCTCACAAGATGGATGACTTCTGTAGTCAAGCGCCCCGACATGAATCCGAACTGGTTCTCTGAAATGGACACGTCTCTTCTCACCCTCATCTCTACCACCCTTTCCCACACTTTCATAGTGTGGCTTAGCAGCTTGATCCCTCTATAGTTGTTGCAACTTTGAATATCACCCTTGTTCTTATACAAAGGAACCATCATACTCCACCTCCATTCCTCAGGCATCTTCGCCGTCTTAAAAATAACATTAAACAATCCAGTCAACCACTCCAAACCTGCCCTACCCACACTCTTCCAAAACTCCCCAGGGATCTCGTCAGGCTTGGTAGCTCTTCCCCTGCGCATCCTGCTAATAGCACCCTTAACCTCTTCCACCTTTATACTCCTACAATACCCAAAATCGCGATGCCTCTCAGAGTACTCCAAATAATGTCTATATCTCCTTCCTCGTTCAAGAGTTTATAGAAGTATGACTGCCATCTCCGTCTAATGAGAGCTTCCTCCACCAATACATTGTCATCCTCGTCCTTGACGCACTTTACTTGATCCGGGTCCCGTGATCTCAGTGCATATTACATAAATCTTTATGTTTACAAAGAAAGAAAGAAAAGTAAAACACGAGAAGTTATTGCTTACACTATGCGGTAGGGACTGTAAAGAATTTGATAAGTATGATAATCCTCAGAAGGATCAAAAGGAAGTTGATAAACTTCTTCTCTGCCACCCATATCATTAGCAAATAAATTAGTCTGTAATTTGCCTTCAGTGCCTACAAATTCAAAGTCAATCTCATCGTGACTGACCCCTTGAGCTTGATCATCTGAAATAAGCTGTCATATATAATCATCCACCTTTCAGTTCAAAATTATATATCATATATATGCTCGTAAATAATGTACACCAAGAAAAAGATTATTAACATACGTAGAAAGTTGTAATGACTCCATTGGTCTTCTTGTCTGGTATTTTCATTCTAATTGTAAATAATCCAGATTCATATTGTAATTTGGACCGAAATCCAGCTCCTGCGTCATTAAACAATTGATAATAAAAGTCGTAAATAAAGGTCATTGTATATTTATCCTAGAAAAACGTTAAAAAAAAAACCCAATGTTTAAACAAATGATTTTTTTCATATATTATATATGTGTGTGTCTGTGTGACTTACTAGAATATTTTTTAAAAATGCCACGGACATTACATAATTTCTTCTAAAAAAATGTAAAAAAAAAAAAAACTATCCATTTGCATGGTGGAGGAGAAATTATAATCTAAGGCCAGTTTTGTGATATACATATTAAAAATACTTCCTCTGGTCCAAAATAATTAAGGTCGCATAGATTAAGAAATTCACTTACTCCTAAAAATTTAGATGTGTATTGACTAATATATCTCTAATTAAGAGGGACTTTGAAACCATAACAGGCATTAAATTTGTTCATTGAATTAAGAATGTATCAAGAGTAAAAAAAAAAAATTATGGGGGGGGGGGGAGGGAGGGAGGATGAAATACCTTCTTGATAGACTAAAAAACCTCAATTATTTTGAATCAACTTTTAGAGGCTAAATCCTCAATTATTTTAGACCGGAGGAAGTATTCAAAATCCACTTACTCTAAATTCTGACATCACCAATCCAAATTAAACAAAAGAAAAAATAAAAGGAGGACATAATTTTAAGTTATACCTGAGTTTCTGTCCAAAAGGAGTTGCACTGCAGTACTTTGGTTAAGAAAAGTTATATGATTTTGACCCCATAAAGGATAATAGTTTTGATTAAAATCAACCATGGCATTAATAGGTGCCAGAGCAAAAAACAGCAAAATACAAATAATTATACTCATGAGCCCAAAAGACGCCATCGAGAGAGAAATACAACCTGTCATCAAACTAATGACAATTTTACTGACTGCTAATTAAGTTTTTTTTTTTCTTCCTGTGTTGTGTTCCAAACTCCTGATATTTATATTGTCAATGCATGCTTATTTATGGTAGTACTTAATTATCTATGTGAATGTAATTAATTTGGATTACTTATGGTGAGTAAATTATTAAATTATTGAACTAACCCAAAAGACATAATTAACTTGAGTCTTTTGACCCTTTTTTCCTTATTTGGATGCGTATGATCAGAGTTCCTTATTTGGATGCATATGATCAGAGTTAAATTTATACGTACTTGCCTAATTAGATGTATGATCATGGATTATGATAAAGTTCCTTGAATCGTATGTGTCAGCATGAATACTTGCTTACGTAAACACCTTTTTAGTTCACTTAATTATGACTTATAATAAAATTTCCTGACAATATACCCTTCACTTTTAAATATTGTTTGGATACATACATGACGCATTAATTAGTGTCTGATCTTCTTAATAATTAATCAAATAAAAAGTTTAACTGATGACTCCATACAAAATCCTTTGAGAATCTAGTTACATCCTTTTGCGTGAAAGTTATATGTTCGGTCAAACATTCAAAGACGTTTAAAAGATTAGTTTTTGACCAAGTTTAAATTCAATATTGGATAAAATCTAGTGAAATAAAGAGAGCGGGATGTCAAAATAGAACAAGTACAAGTGTCAATTAGGTTGTTCAACCATTTTGTACAACCAGAATTTTAATTCAAAAAAAAAAAAAACTTTATGCTAATCTATATCTATATCTATATATATATATATAATAAAGCTGGGCAATAAGAGAGTGACGTGGTACCTCTCTAAGGCAGGATTAACATTTATCTTTTTTCTCGGTTTTTTGAGCTTTTTCTCCTTTTTGTGGTCTTAAAAATCTGCAAAAACTATTAAAACTCCTTATTTATCTCTTTCCATTTGTTAGTACTATTTATCTCTTCCTCCCTTTTTTTTTGGAAAAAGGCCAAATATATCCCTGTACTATCGGAAAAGGGCCAAATATACCCTTCGTTATACTTTGAGTCCAATTATACCCCTGCCATTATACTATTAGTTCAATATACCCCTCCTCCGTTAAAGTTGTCCAAGTTGGACATCCAATCCTACGTGACACTAATATTTGATGAGGTGGATGCCACGTGGCATGTCACCTCACCACCACTAACCCATTTTACCCCTCCCTTCTATTTGTGCTTTCACCATTTCCTTCTCCTCCACCTCCACCACCATTGCCACAACTAAGAATTGAGAACTTTGGCACTTACATAAAGACAAAGAACTTGGAAATGAAGAAATTTGGGAATGTGAAGATGCAAAGATTTTAGGACCATGTTCCAAGAATTAAGATTTGGGAGGTACTGTCTAAGATGGTAACGACACTGAAGCGCGCCCTATCAATATTCATCAGATTCGGATTGAGCTTTCAAGGAGCATATTTTATTTTTGAGTGCTAATGGATGGTTCTTCTAAGTATAAGCAGTTGTACACTGTTTTTGTATCAATCATCTCGATCCTTGTTTTTTGCATTGTTTTTTTGTTTGGGCGTTAACTTGCTTTAACAGATGAGTTAGAGGTGAAGAGGATCCCCTTATTTTGTATTTCTTTTTTCTTTTGGAAATTAATGTGACTATTTCTACCTTATCTCATAGCAATAGATCTATCTTATTGATCAGTGCACGGTATATCTTGGTAATTCCATTGACGATGCTAGTTCTTATCATTGTGCCATAAGAATTCTCTGTCTTTACGTGAGTGTCAAAATTCTCAATTCTTAGTTGTGGCAATAGTGGTGGAGGGAAAGGAAATGGTGAAAGAGTAATTAATAGAGGGGAGGGGTAAAATGGGTTAGGGGTGGTAAGGTGGCATCCACCTCATCAAATATTAGTGTCACGCAGGATTGGATGTCCAACTTGGACAACTTTAACGGAAGAGGGTATATTTGAACCAATAGTATAATGGGAGGGGTATATTTGGACTCAAAGTATAACGAAGGGTATATTTGGCCCTTTTACGATAGTACAGGGGTATATTTGGCCCTTTTCCGTTATTTTTTTACCCAACCGTTGTCTTCTTCATATAGTAATTCTTTTCTCAATTAATCTCATTTAATTCCTTCCCAAAAATCACATCCCACATCCCACAAATCACAATCTCTTAATTATACTGCCCAATACTGATCACGTTTCCATCTAAAAATTGCAGAAATTTAAAGGGTTAATTTCTTTCCTTATTAATTCTATTCGTTCCTACTCTACTGAAATCTCTCTATACAAATAACCGTTTCATCCATTATAGATAACTCAAACCAACGTTTCTTTCTATTAGTAAATAAATCCCAAAAGCCTTACCAGTAATCCAAAAGTGTCTTTACCCTCCCTGGTGCAGTGATATAAATAGTGGAAAAAAGGGAGAAGTGCACTAGACCTTCGCTTCAACTCTCTCTCGCTTTCCCGTCTTTCATAGTATTTTATCCTGCTGTTGTTGTTGAATAATGCTTAATTAGATTTTTTTTTTTGTCTGCTGAATGTATAATTGTGTTTAAATACAATAATTATTAATCAGACGATACAATGATTATATTGTATGTTCGTTATGGTTGTTATAGAAATCTGTGTTATTCAATATCTACTGCTATTGCACAATATGGTCATCGGCAAAGAGTTTATGTGTTCGTGCGAGAGATAAAGATAGATGTCTGGCTCTCCAATTTGGTGAACGTTGTATCCTTTTGTAGAGCATCGCTCTTTCTGTTTGGCTTCTTCTTTTGAATTCGTAAATTACTTTTATCTGTTTTATTATCAAAAATGGATTTTTATGTTTTTGAGCAGATCCCAACAAAATTCGCCTAAAAGCTAATTTTATTCATATGTTCTACTGATCTATGCTATGTGTTTCTCTTTTTCCTTTTTAAATTTTGTGATTTCACGTCCAACACTTAAATCCACTGAACAATAGTGCATTAAGTTGCAGTATTTTTTTCATAAAACACATGTATTTATTATGGTTTGATACCGGGAAAGTAAAAAGTGCTAAACATTTTGCACAACAAATTTATTTGGTTTCTCCTTTCGACCAAAAAACATAAAACAAATTTATTCGTTTTGTTTTTTTCCTTTAAATTTTTGTTATCTTTTTTTTTTTCCTTGTGTGGGTAAAGCACGGCTTTGATTAGCTCTCTGAAATTTTACATGTTATTAATGCCACATCAAGTACCTTAAGCGGTCTAGATTAGTTATGAGGAAATCAATGTTTTATTTTATGCAGGGTTTAGTTATTCATGTAGTATTAGTTATTTTACTTTTATCTGCCATAAAATAATACATAAATTTCTCATAACTTATACATGTAATATATGAATAACTTACCTCTTAACCAACTGTCAAACACAATATTACTTATGCGAGATTTAATATCTGCATAACTCGCTTCCAAATCAGCTACCAAACGACCCTAAATTCATAACCACATAACACTATAGGCATATAAGGCTGTTGACTATACTTTCAAGAATAGGTGGACAAAAGGGTGACAAAAATATATTGTCAGCCAGTAAATTTAAAGATTTTTATTTAGGCTTTTCGTTGTGATGCCATCGCAGTTTTTCTATTTTTTATTTTTTTATTATTATATATTTTTACTTCTTTTCCTAAATAAAACATATACTCCTATGTGATCGTCTGATTAGACTTTTCGTTTTTGGAAAGTTAAGCTTTACAACGCAGCTTTCATCAATTTTTTGCAGGAATTTATTTTTGCTTATTTTTAATATTCCAGAACTATGAAAAAGACCCCTTCATAAAATTCGACCGGCAATTTGCAGGATTGTGCTTCGCTGGGGTGGTCTTTAATTTTTGTCCCTCAAATTGGTGGTCTTTAACTTTTACCCTTCGTTAAAAATCCCTTGGTTTCGGGTTCGAACCCCCGTTCAGTCAAAAATTTTAAAAAAATTCGCAAGGTAGAGTTTGAGTTCGCAAGGCCTTAAGACAGAATTTGCATGGCCAGAAATTGCAAAATTTGTAAAATTCTGCCTTGCGAATCCAAACATCTGTCTTGCGATTTTTTTTTTTTAACTTAGCTAGTTCAAACCCACAACCTCGGGTATTAGGCGAAGAGCAAAACTTAAAGACCATCAATTTGGAGGACAAAAATTAAAGACCACCCCAAATGAAGGGCAATCCGCTCAAAAAAATGAAATTCAACAAGTTTTAAAACAAGGCTTTCGCCAAATGTTTGCAGGAATTTACTTTTGTTTATTTTAAATTCCAGAATTATGAAAAGACCACTTCATAAATTCAATAATATTTAACATTTAGACCAAATTTCAACAAGATCAGTATTATAGATTTATTATTTTTGTTTATGACCGCGCGCTCGGGGAAAAATTAACTAGTTTATATATAATGTGAAGTCTTTAGTGGAGAGTAGCATATTTGCTCCATCTAGCAGATCGTAAGTTAAAGTATATTTTTGTGCCAAAAAGTAAATGCTCGGCAAAATAGCGCTGTTTTTAATAGTTCAAACTTTAGAGGCATATTCGCTCCACGCTTAGCTAATGGTGGGAGTATTTTTGTGCCAAAAAATAAATAAAAAAACATCAAACTAATGATATAATTACTCTATTTTCAATACTAGTTCATAGTAGCATTTTTTTTTACCTTTTGACTATAACTATTGGCTACTGATTGACATATTTTTCTGGTTACCATGGCAAAATGATTTATAATTGGGCGCCAAAAAAGTTAGTACATTTGTGTCGTTTTCCTTAACAAAAAGGGTCATTTGCACTTTTATCACTATTTTGTGCTGGTACTTAATTTTTTAGCCTTCAAATGGGCTGGTCTTTAATTTTTTTTCCTTCAAAATTGAAAGAAAAAACAATACTTTTACCGGAATTTGTTTTGGGAAGTGCAAAAGCTTTAATTTTTCGGAAACCAACATCATTGCCGTTTGATTGATAAACAAAACAGCTAAATTTCATTTTACACAAATGAATAGTTTAATTTACAAAAATATACTTAATAATTATGAGTATCACCAGTTACATGCTTGCCTGCCAACTCATGTTTTGTAGTGCGTTCTGCTATCTGTACAGAATAAAACATGCCAGAGTATAAACATATATTATAAAAGTAATATAAGACAAACAAATCAGAATACCTTGTCAGAAGCAGATAAAATTATCTCACTCAGAAGAATGATACAACTTGTATAGGGGGTGAAGAATGATACAATTTGTATAGGGGGTTTCTCAATTTTTTGATCCTCTTCAATTTCAGGTGATAATTTTATGAATGATAACTCAATTTTCATTTTATTATACTAAAATTATTAAAATATTCTTGTAAAAACAAGTCATTCAATTTTGATATGAGTCTCATAAAAAAGTCACCAAACTATTTTGAGAAAATAAATAAGTTTCCCTCTAAACTTGTCCAGAAAACTCAGTTTCACACTACAACTTTATGAGCGTTTATTTACCCACTTATTCTTGTTTGAAGTGGAATAAATATCACCCTAAGATTATTATACTAGTCTCATGATGAGAGGTGCATTACACACGCGCCACGTCACTACCATGCCAGCACACGTCACTGCCATACAACACCACATCAGAGCCTCATCTAAAATTATCTAAATTTTGATTTTTGTCTATTCAAAGTCAAATCTGTCTCTTCCACCAATAAATCTTGAAGAAGATATTGAAACAACCAAAAATAAGTGTCACTTGCACACTGTAAAGAAACTAAATTGAAAGAAACAAAAAATTATCGAACAGGGAGAAATAACTCATCCGTCGTGCCCTAGCAAGGCGCACTTAAATCATAATCGGTGACAGAAATAACGGGAAAGAATTCTGCACTATAATACTTTGACATTTTTATTTTTAAACAATTAATCCCTAAAAATCATGACAAAGAAGATGAGGATAGAGGAGCGGCTTTGATTCTTATTTATTGCTTCCTCCGGATAAAAAAAAGTGTTCACTTTTTTTTTTTTTTTTTTCAAAAAAGGTGTTCACTTATTAAATCAACAAACAATTAACCTTATCTTTCCAAATTTGTCCCAATTAAGTGTTATGTGATAAAATCTCAATGTCTATTTAAATAGGGGTAATTTAGTCAATTTACATTTTTTTTCTTGGAGTGAGTAGTTTTTTAAGGGGTGTGCAAATGACTAAGTGAACTCTTTTTTTGATCCGGATGGAGTATTTATTTATTGTATAATAGAGACATCAGTGGGGCCCACCCTTTTTTAAAAAAAATTTACGCGTTTTTTTTTTCCATATCAGAATTTGAGGTGGTATTTATTCCACTTCAAGCAAGAATAGCGGGTAAATAAACGCCCGTAAAGTTATAGTGTGAAACTGAGTTTTCCGGACAAATTTAAGGGGAACTAATGTAACGCAACTAACTTTTTGCCATCCTTCCGTGCATCATTATCATTAATCACTATTATACAATCACAACCGTTAAATATTACCAGCACCACCATCAGTTATCACCGATAATTATTTCCACTAAACTAACATTAGAAACCATTATTAATATCATTGCCGCCAAGGCACCAATCACCCTTACAATTACCTATACTCCCAACCACCAAAATCACCATCCAAACCCGTCACTAGGGGTGTACATGGATCGGATTGGTTCGGATTTTTCAAATACCAAACCAAACCAATTGTGTCTGGTTTTTAAATTGACAAACCAAACCAAACCAATAAAATTCAGATTTTCTGACCTCGTTTTTTTTTTCGGTTTTCTCGGGTTTTTCGATTTTTTTTTCCAAAAAAAATCCATACAAAATATAACTTTTACTTCAAATATTTCTTTAGTCCTAGGAATATACAACTATATAATTAAGGTGTTTCTTAAGAAAATAACAAAAATGTGAAATGTGTGATGGCATTGTAATAAAATATTCAACAAAAAAGATAATGAAATAGTATAAAATAAATTTATCTAATTAATAAGGCATAATGAAAATGATCATCATATAAAAATACTAAATCATGCTAAAATAAGTACGGCTAGTAAGTATTAATTACAGGATAAATAAAAAAGAAATTAAGTTATGTCATTTCATTATCTAAATTAACAATGCAAACCTAAAGAATAGATATATATCCACATTATTATCATCCCTAGTGTTAGGATTGAATTACTTTTGTTAGCATTAATATTGATTTGGTTTTGACTTTCTTTGAGTTGCTAACATCTATGAGCTATAAATCTTATTGGAACATTCAAACTTTTAAGTCCAAATTACTTGAAATAATATGTTAAAAGACAAAAATTATGAAAAAACTTAAGAGATATTAATAAATTACACTATAAGTTTATGTATAAAATATTTTAAAATTTTATATACATGTAATGTCGGGTTGGTTTGGTTCGGTTTGACTTTTTTTAGTTAAAACCAAATCAAACCAATTATGACCGGGTTTTTTTTCCAACACCAAATCACTAGTCGGGTTTTTTTCTCGATTTGATTCGAATATCGGTTTGATGCGGTTTGTCGGTTTACTTTGTAAACCCCTACCCGTCACTATGATCATCCACTACCAGCAATCACATTGTCATCTACTACCACCATTACAACCACCTCCATCTACCACTACCACCGATTGCCACTATTCCACCTCCGCCATCACGCAACAATTACTGCCAAGAATCATCGTTGGTAGTTTTGCTGCACAGCAATCGCCTCCAACTACATCCTCACAACCTAATATTTTATGTATATAATATTTTATTTTATTTAAAATTTATGTATATTATTAAAAAAACAAATTAAAAGATATGTTAGACAAAAAAAAAATTAATATTCATATCTAAATACAACAAATTAAAATTTAAATATATTGCTTAGATTTAATAAATTTAGAGGACTACATTTGTTAAAGAATTAAATGAGAAGGAACATAATTGTACCCCTAAACTTAAAGAACTACCTTATTAACTAAACTAAGGCGAAACAAAACGAAAGAAGGGGAGAAATCAAGAGCGTCTCTAGCATAAGGTCATTTTTTTGCGCGGATTGCCCTTCTTTTGGGGTGGTCTTTAAATTTTGCCCTTCAAATTTATGGTCTTTAAATTTTGTCCCTCATATTTATGGTCTTTAAGTTTTACCCTTTGCTTGGAAAGGTGGGCGAATACATGAAGTTCTGGGTTCGAACCCCCGCTCAGGCATAAAATAAAAAAATAATTTCGCAAGGCAGGACTAGGGAGTGTATGCCGGATCCAGCATACAATCTTTAAGGAAAAGCTAAAGTTATGCCGGATCCGGCATAACTAAAAGTCTGCCCCATAAGGCAGAATTTTTCCTAACACATAGTTTAGTTATGCATTATGGGGCAGAATTTTAGTTAAGGCATAACAAAAGTATGCCCCATAAGGCAAGAACTTTTCTTAAGGCATAGACTTTGCCTTAAGGAAAAAAGTTCCGCCTTATGGGCATACTTTTAGTTATGTCTTGAGGGCACACTTTTTAGTTAAGGCATAACTAAAAGTTTACCTTGAAAAGTTTAGTTAAACACAACGAAAAGTCTGCCCCCTCCGGCAGACTTCTAGTTAAACACAACTAAAAGTCTGCCGGAGGGGGCATAGCAAAATTTAAACTTTGCCTTATAAGACAAACTTTTAGTTATGCCTTAAGGAAAACTTACGTCGGGCATACTTTTAGTTATGTTTTATGGGGCACATTTTTAGTCAAGGCATTACTAAAAGTTTACCTTGAAAAGTTAAAAAAAAAATACGTATATATGCTTCAAGGCAAAGTCTGCCCCCTCCGGCAGACTTTTAGTTAAACATGACTAAAAGTTTGTCGAAGGGGGCATAGCGAAATTTAAACTCTGCTTTGCAAATTTTTTTAAAATTTTGACTGAGCGGGGGTTCGAACCAGGAACCTATGGGTTTTAGCCGAAGGGCAAAATTTAAAGACCACAAATATGAGGGGCAAAATTTAAATACCACCCCAAAAAAAGGGCAATTCGCAAAAGGTCACTAAGGCACATGGCTTAGGCCCATAATTATGGGGGCCCATTTTTACTTATTGATTCGCAGAATTGCCCTTCTTTTGGGGTGGTCTTAAAATTTTGCCCCTCATATTTGCGGTCTTTAAATTTTGCCCCACATATTTGTGGTCTTTAAGTTTTGCCCTTAGCTTGGATACCTAAGGTTCTAGGTTCAGGCATAAAATAAAAAAATAATTTCGCAAGGCAAGGCTGAAGGGAGTGTATGTCGGATCCGGCATAAAGTCCTTAAGGAAAAACTAAAGTTATGCCGGAGGGGGCATAACTTTTCCTCAAGGCATAGTTTTAGTTATGCCTTATGGGGCAAAACTTTTCCATAAAGAACAATGCCTTATGGGGCAGATTTTTAATTAAGGCATAACCAAAAGTATGCCTCATAAGGCAGAATTTTTCCTTAAGGCAAACTTTTAGTGTTGCCTTAATGAAAAGTTCCGCCTTATGGGGCATACTTTTAGTTAAGGCATAACTAAAAGTATGCCGCATAAGACGGAACTTTTCCTTAAGATATAATTAAAAGTTTGTCTTGAAAAGTAAAAAAAAATAAAATATATGTCTCAAAGCAAAGTCTGCCCCCTCCGGCATAAGTTTAGTGTTTCCTTAAGGATTGTATGCCGGATCCGGCATAAAGTCCTTAAGGAAAAACTAAAGTTATGCCGGAAGGGGCATAACTTTTCCTCAAGGCATAGTTTTAGTTATGTCTTATGGGGCAAAACTTTTCCATAAGGAACTATGCCTTAGGGCAGACTTTTAATTAAGGCATTACTAAAAGTATGCCTCATGAGGCAGAATTTTTCCTTAAGGCAAACTTTTAGTGTTGCCTTAATGAAAAGTTCCGCCTGCATACTTTTAGTTATATTTTATGGGGCACACTTTTAGTTAAGGCATAACTAAAAGTATGCCCCATAAGGCGGAACTTTTCCTTAAGGCATAATTAAAAGTTTGCCTTGAAAAGTAAAAAAAAATAAAATATATGTCTCAAAGCAAAATCTGCCCCTTCCGGCATAACTTTAGTTTTTCCTTAAGGATTGTATGCCGGATCCGGCATACACTCCCCCCAGCCCTGCCTTGCGAAATTATTTTTTTATTTTATGCCTGAGCGGGGGTTCAAACCCAGAATCTCAGGTATCCAAGCGAAGGGCAAAACTTAAAGAACACAAATATGGGGGGCAAAATTTAAAGACCACCCCAAAAGAAGGGCAATCCGTGCAAAAAAATGCATATTTATTACCATGTTAATTTTTTCTAATTTGGGTATTTTTTAAGAAAAAATTCAAAGCTGTTGGCATAAAAATGGAATGACAACTTTTTTTTTTCATGAGATTATTGATATTGAGTTACGGAGCCCCCTTTTTTTACTATGAATATATTGTTGTCAGTTTTTCATTCTCGGAGTAATTTGTTTTTCATTTCTCTGAGTAATTTTAAAGAAAAATTCAAATTACTAACATAAAAAAGGATTATAAGAAAACTAAATAACATAACATCTCAAAAGGCTAGAAAATAAATAAGTTTTACACAAATATACGTATAGGTTTTATTTACTTTAGGTCTCGTATTAGAGTTTGGTCTTAGGCCACAAATATTATTGAGATGCCTTTGCGAGAAATGTTGGAGACAGAGAGTGATGGCCCCAGCAAATAACGAACTTTGAGGACCACTAATGGAGACATATAAATCTAATAAATTGCTTCACCCACACAAAATATGTTGTTTAATGGTTCAAATTTGTGGTTAAACTTTGTCAGTCATGAAACTGTCAGAAAATTGGCTTTGTTTTTATCACTTCTATTACAAAATGGTAAATCAGTATTCAGCATAGGCGGGTGTTGTATGAAGGTACCTTCGGGTTAAACTACACACATAATGTTGTCAAAAGAAAAGTTAATCCTGGTTGTACTCTGTGATATTCAGTTATTGATTTTCTCTATTTTATTAGTAATGTTCTCCAGAGTACTATTTTTCTGTCTTCATAATTGGATGATTGATGATAGATAGAAATGGTCTGTTACTCTGTTATCATTAATCCTTTAATTTCTTGAAGTTGTAATTTGTAATTGTTGTGTAATGGTACTGTGCACCTGCTAACTTCGCCTAGTGACACAACTTTATGTCTCTTCTATATATTCTGTATGTATCATGCGTGATTTTATATGTCTCACTTTTTCTGCATTTATTTTTTGGCTTTCAACCCTATTAATAGATTTAAAGATTAATGATTCTCTCATGAAGAATGAGATCTGTTCAAGTGAATCTTTTTACATGTTGAAGAGGTGGTTCAAACGTCAATATTTGTTATAATAAAGAGTCTAGAATTGAACGGGTTCATTGTTCTCTTTGATGAAACCATACAACGAGATATGAGATTGACAATGTGGGAAAACTTTTCTTGAAGATAGTGAATTTTTTTTGTAAGCTTAGCTATTTTTTCTAGTAATTTTAAGTGACAATAAATTAGTTGAGGTGCAGTCCTCAAACAGGGGTATCCGAACTCTATGGACTGGTGTAACTGAAAATAAGATGTGTATGCGTACAGAGAAGTTAAACTTGTAAATAGAAATTTTCATGTATAGATCCACTTAAAAACGATTTCTAATGCTAGTTAATTTTGAAATTAATTAACTAAGCATTATGAGGAGCACATTCTGGGAACTTAGCTCCATTACGCCTACAATAATTATAAATCATATGTTGGTGCCTGAAATTCCTCATAAGCTGCAACTGATTAGGGTCTAATTTGTGCCTGTTCCATGGATTCAGAACTGGAGACTTGCAATCACTGCCTAGTTGGTGAGGACAGCCAGAAATATCGAAGTCTTGATAGTAAGCTATAAATGGTTCTTCGTTCCAATTTATAGCTCCAGCCCAAACACTTTGTGAATACCATATGCTTGCTTCTATCCACATTGGCCTTGTTGGGAAGTTGATACCTTTCATTTTGTTGTTCTCGAATGACCTTACTGGTATGTTGTCCACAAAAAACCTACAAAACAAAGTACATGTATGAAGCAATTTTCAGCATGATTCTACTTTACTTTGACGATAAAAAACAATCGAATAGGCTCTCCATTCATAATTTGCACTTGCATTTTCCTCTTCAAATTTTGTGACAAATCACACACATATGTTAATATTATTTATATTATTTTAGAATATCGATATTAAAAAAAAAAAAAGTGAAATGTGAGAAGTTATTGCTTACACTATGCGGTAGGGACTGTAAAGAATTTGATAAGTATGATAATCCTCTGAAGGATCAAAGGGAAGCTGGTAGACTTCTTCTCTGCCACCCATATCGTTAGCAAACAAATTGGTCTGCAAATTTCCTTCAGTGCCTACAAATTCAAAGTCAATCTCATCATGATTGACCCCTCGAGCTTGATCATCTGAAATTAGCTGTCATAAATAATCATCCACTTTTCAGTTCAAAAATTATATATCATATATATACTCGTTAATATACACCAAGAAAAAAATATTAACGTACGTAGAAAGTTGTGATAACTCCATTGGTTTTCTTGTTTGGTATCTTCATCCTCATTGTAAATAATCCAGACTCATATTGTAATTTGGAACGAAATCCAGCTCCTGCATCATTATATTAGACATTTGATAATAAAAATAATAAATAAAGGTCATTATATATTTTTCGTACAAAAATGTTCAAAAAAGATCCCAATGTTCAAATTACTACACTTAATTCAAGTGTAAAATTAATGCTGATCATGTATATGTGACTTATTAGAGTATTTTAAATGGACATGGCATACTTATTTCTTGTAATAAATGTTAAAAAAATAACAAGAGTATCCATTTGCATGGTGGAGATTTAAATTAGTGATAAATCTAAGGCGAATTTTGTAGGAATAATTGAATTAATTATTTATATATATATATATATATATATATATATATATATATATATAATATTCAAAACCAACTGACTCTAAACTTCGAATTAAACACAAGAAATAAAAGGTGGACACAATTTTGAGCTATACCTGAGTTTCTATCCAAAAGGAGTTGCACCTCAGTACTTTGATTAAGAAAAGTTATATGATTTTGACCCCAAAAAGGAGAATAGTTTTGATTAAAATCAACTAAAGCATCAATTGGTGACACAGTAAAAAGCAGCAAAAGACTAATGAATCCAAAAGAAGCCATCGAGAGAGAAATACAACTTGTCATCAAACCAATGTCAATTTTACTGACTACTAATAAATTTATATTTTCCTGAGTTCCAAACTCTTGATATTTATATTGCCAATATATGGTAATACTTATCTATGTGAATGTAATTAATTTGGATTACTTATTTTGAGTAAATGATCAAACTGTTGAACTAACCCAAAAGAAATACTTAAATAACTTTGAGTCTTTTGGCCCTTCTTTTTCTTAATTGGATGTATATGATCATAGTTAAATTAACTAGTTACTTGCTTAATTGGATATATGGTCAAGGATTATGATTAAGTTCCTTGAATCGTGTTTGTGGAGCATGAATACTTGCTTACGTAAACACCTATTTAGTTCATTTTTAGAAATAATTTGGATACATACATGAAGCATTAATTAGTTTCTCATCTTCTTAATTAAATAGAATGTTTAACTGATCACTCCATACATAATTCTATAGAATCTAGAAACTCCCTTTTGCGAAGTGCTATGTTCGGTCAACCGTAAAATATGTTTAAAATATTAGTTTTTATCAAGCTCATATATCTGGATTATATCTAGTAGAACAGAAAGAACGGGATGTAAAGATAGAACAAACACAAATGTCAATTAAGCTATTTGGCTATTATCTTTTTTATAACATGATTTTTGAATTTAGCAAAAGAAATATATGCTAAGTTACAAGTTCGGTAGTGTAGAGGATCATATCTACTCCATTTTGCTAATCATAAAGTGCATTTTTTGTGCCAAAGAGCAAACAAGCAGCATAATTGCTCCATTATTAATAGATTAGAGACATATTCGCTCCACTTGACTAACCGATAAGAGTATATATTTGTACCTAAAAGCAAACAATTGACATAATTATTCTATTCCCAATAATCATGAATAATGTTTTACCCTTTTGAGTTTTGACTACAGCTTTTGGCTACCAATTTAGAATATTGTTCCTGAACGATACGATTTGGTGTAAAAAGTTGTATATTTATGTTATATTTCCTGAAAAGAAATCCTCACCTGTTTATAATTAACTAAAAAAAGGCACAAATTAGCTTGAAAAAAATACCGGTACTCCTACTGGGCTTTGCTTTTTGGGAAGTGCAAAACCTTGGTTTTCCAGAAACCAAAACCATTGCTCTTTTATTTCATAAAAAAAGAATAGCTGTTTTATTTTACAAAATTAACGAATATTTTCATTTTCAACTTAGAAAAAAGAAAAAGAAAAAGAAAAAAAGATTTGATGAGTTTCACAAGTTACATGCTAGCCTGCTAACTCATGTTTTATAGTGCGTTATGTTCTCTGTAGAGAATAAAACATGCCAGAGTCTCCGCCATCCAGCTTCTACTATTATAAAAATAATTAGATAAGACAAACAAAAGTTAATACATTGTCAGAAGCATAAAGAATTATCTCACTCTCAATCTCCAAATGGATTATACAATTTGTTAAAGTAATATCACAAATGCTTACTCAACTTTTATATTATTACTTTAAAATAATTAAACAAATCATTTAACTTCATTTAAGTATGATAGAAACTCACAAATTAGTTTTGATAATAAAAAGTAACTCAATTATGACTAAATATCATACAAAGTCACTAGATCATAGAATCCAAACATCTATATTGATAAAGTTACCTGATACCTGTGTTGATAGAAGTAACACGTACTCCGTAAAATTAGGCTGAGTGCACGCAAGGTGACTCAGACACCACGACTACAACAACAACATACCTTCCGATAGACCCTCGGCTCAACAAAAAGCAATTCAAATCAATCTAGCAAAAGAAATAACAAAAGTCACTCAAATAATTTAATGACATTTTATAATATCTAACACGAGTGATTTTTTACTGTAAAAAATATTTAGTGACTTTAACAGAATAAAGTGTTAAGTTGGATGATGGGGAAGATTGTAGTGACAAGACCTCAATTGTTGTTGTCCTTTAACTATGATCGCGCACTTTCTACATGTAATACAGTTTTTTTTTTTTTGGTGTGAAATTTCCGGGATTTGCAGAAATTGATTGAATTCCTTTTCAAATAGACTTAAGGCTCCATTTATCTACACCTTTTCCCCGGATTTATTTACACTCAACATAACGTAAGTATGAATTCGAGTAGCTTTCAGATCACTGAATCTATTGTTCTTTTTTAAAAAAAAATTAACCATTTAATAGATTTTTATAGATCTGATTTTGAATATATATAGTTCTGACATTATTAAAAGCTATATTTTTGCGAAAATAACTTTTCACTACCATTTCACCCGCAAACATTACTAGTCATTATTATACTAGCAGAGTCTTCATGCATTACCACAATCACCACTAATAACTAGTGATAAATCATTACCCCTAACCATCTATATACAATCACCATTGTTAGCTACTGCTATCACTGCTCTCAACCATCATTGTTATCCACTCCACCCACTGCCTCCATCTTTACAACAGTCACCACACAAGGACGCATGAGAGAAGGATAAACCAAACTCTTAGTGGTCATTGTCTTATCACGCCAATTCACATTCACAATCATAACCATCACTGTCAACTATTAGCGTTGCTGCTTCTACCACGTAACCATTACCACCAACCATCACGGCCAAATGCCACTATCTAAATTTTATATGTATTAATTTTTTAATAAAGATAATTATAAGATTCAGATGTTAGATAAAAGAATTTATTTTAACCATTCAGTATTCATAATTAAATACAACACATTCAATTCCACTCATCTTAATCTTAAAAATAAACAAACAGTCCATAAAAGTGCTTATAGATTTAATAAATCTAAAGAACCACATATGTTAAAGAATAAAATAATTTAATGAGAAGGAACATAAATGATAAATGTACCCCAAAAATTAAAGGACCACGTTATTAAATAAACTCACGCAGTCACGCGAAACAAAACGAAAGATAGGGAGAGATGTTGGCGACAGAGAGTGATGGCCCCCACTAGCAAATAACGGATTTTAAGGGCCACTATATACTCTCTCTCTATGTAATGGACATCCTTTACCAAAATATTTATACATAAAAAAAATGGGCTAAAAATACTTATAAACTATTCAAAAATAGATTAAATTTATTCTCCATCAGATTTTCTGTTAAAAAAATATCCTCACTTTATGTTTTTTCTCAAATAACAGACTTTGAGGGCCATTATATACTCTTTATAATGGAGCACATAAATGCCTTTAAATTATTTACTCCCTCTGTATCAATTTATGTGATGCAGTTTGACTGACTATGAAATTTAAGAAATATTAAAAGAAATGTCTGAATTTTGTAGTCTAAAATAAGTTAAAGTTATTTTTGTGGTTAAAAGTAAAATGTAAAATTAAATTATTGTCAAATTTATCCTCTGTTATGTTTTCTGCTAAAGAAACGTCGTGATCCTTAGTTTTTTTCCTCAAATAACGGAGTTTGATGGCCACTATATACTCTCTGTAATGTAATGGACGCATCCTTTGAAAAAATATTTATATATGGAGACTTGCAAGACGCAATGACTCCCAACATATACATCTGCTAGTAAAAAACTAAAGTAAATTGTTACACCCACTCAAAAAAACTGTACGCAGTACGCCAAGGGGAACGGGGAAAAGCATTATTTTGTGGTTATCTAAGACAGACCAGTCAGTCACTTGTTGGCACTCTTTTCCACATACCCATCATTCTCAACATTTTTACTCTTTATTTACTCCTTTTTCTTTTTCATCCATTTTTAAGTTGAGGGGTTAACTGGGATGCCTGATGTACCCATGGATTTCGATACTAACAGGTAGTATCTTTTTTGTTGATTTTAGTATGTGTTTTTGTTGAGACCCAAGTGAATATATTTGGGTTGTTGTTGCTTAAATAGAGCAGCAACATGGTCAGTGATGACTGATGATTCATATGGTTTATCCTTACTTGCTTGGGATTGAGGCATTGTTTTTTTTATTTTCCATCCGTCATTCGGTACCCGCATTGTCCCCAACTAAATTCGGATTCATGCCGGTAGTCCCACATTATGGGCAAAACACTCCCTAACAATAACAATAGTGACTCCGTACCAAGGGTCTCGAACTCGAGACCTCTTGATTAAGTATAGAGTAGTACCCGCCATTACACCACAACCCTCGTTAGTGTTGTTGTATGAATATATGGAGTTATTGTTTGTTTGATGGTGCAGTTTTTTTTTTTTTGGGGGGGGTGTGTGGGGTGGGGGGGTTTTCTTTGAGCCCCAGAAGAATATGTTGGGTTATTGCTTAAGGAGAGCAACATGGTCAGTTATGATTTGTATAGTTGACTCCAACTTGTTTAGGATCGAGGCATTTTAGTTGTTGTATTATGAATATATTGGGTTAATGTTTGTTTGATGGTTCAGTTCTGTAGTGTTCAACTTTGTCTGTCGTGAAAATGCTCAAAAATTGAATTGTTTTTATCCTTCTATTATAATGGTAAATCAGTAATCAGCATAGGCGGGTGTTGTAGGCATGGTTTTGGGTTAATCTTTTCAAAAGAAAAGTTAATCCTGGTTGTACTTTGTGATATTCTGTTATTGATTTTTTCTACATTCTATTATTCAATGTTGTTCTCCTTAGTACTTTTTGATAATGTGTCTTCATTGGATGATAGATAGAAATGGTCTGCTATCATGTTTCCTTATATTTTATTGTAGTTGTAACTGTCTATATATTGTGTAATGGCTAATTTATTCTAGTGACTCAATTTTATGTTTCTTCCCTATTCTGTATGTATCACGGGTGATTGTGTCTCAAGCATTTTCTGTTTCCCACTCTATGGACCAATAAGCGTATGCGAATTTCAACCCTGTTAGTAGATATAAAGATTACTGATCATCAAGAATGAGATTTGTTAGATATAAAGATTACTGATCATCAAGAATGAGATTTGTTCAAGTGAAATTTTTTACATGTTGAAGAGGTAGTCAGAACGTCTATATTTGTTATAATAACAAGTTTTGAATTGAACGGCTTCATTGTTTTCTTTTGATGAAAATGTAGCAGCGAGATGTGGGATTGGACGTGTGGGGAAACTTTTCTTGAAGACTGCGAGAACTTTGGTACGTTTAGCTGCTTTTCCATAGTAAATTTAAGTGAAAAAAGATAGTTGAGTGGAGTCATTCATATGTTAAACAGGGCTGCAGCCTCAAACAGACGTATCCGAATCTCTATGGACTGGTGTAACTGAAAATAAGGAAGACATTTCCTACATGTTTGATGATGAGAAAACACCAGTTAAGGACTGTGGTGACTTGACTTTCAATGTCAAGGGTAAAGGATCTAAATATAGCAATTACTTTCTTCTAGTACAATCAGACCTCTCTATAACTGCCATCCTCTATAACAACATTTCACTATAACAACCATCCTCTATAACAAAATTTCACTATAACAGTCATCTATGGAACCGATCTTTCATGTTATGTTATATTGTATGTTCTCTATAACAACATTTCGCTATAGCAACCAAAAAATATCGGAACAAACAACGTTGTTATAGAGAGGTCTGACTGTACTCAGCATAGTTAAAGCATCTTAACAAGATTTAAGTGCTTTGATCCCAGATGTTACAAACAAGGAATTGAAGCAGTGCAGAGAATCTGGTAAAGTGGTAAAAAGACGCCGAGTGCTACAATTTGACGCCGAGATCCTGGATAATCCTGGTTCAAATGAAGAGCTTGCATTAACTTTCTTAAAATCAAAGGTTACTACTACCTTCTGCCATGTATTTTGAGATGTCTAGCAAAGCACACTTCTAATTAGGGGGTGTCAAATGGGCGGGTTCGGTCGAATTTGGGCTGGTCAAAATGGGATTAACCCGCGCAAAATTACTTGGGCTAAAAGGAGGGTCATAACCCAACCCACCCAATTTATTACTAAGTTTTAATTTCTTTGTTTGTTCTTTTATGTAATTGTTTAAGTACCTAATAAAAAAAATCTTCTTATTTATTATGGCTATATATAACATATCAAACCAAAAACAATGTCTTTTTGAAAATATCTGACAAAGTTTCTGTGTTATCTGTCCAATTTTTAGATTGTCTGAAATGGGTTGGAACAAAATGGGTTGAGCTAATATCAAACTTGAATGAGTTGGGCAAGTTATATTTTCATGGGCTAATGTTGCCATGCCTATGTGAAACCCAGTTAAGAGTGTCGTTAAGCCAACAGATCAGTAGTGGAATTCAGTATGTAAGGAAACCTCATGTGACAATGCACCTTTTTGGTTCTGCTTCATTTTACATGTTTATGTCACTAGGTAAGGCAGAAAAAGTATATGAGGTAGAAACTATTTTTATAAAAGGGACTTTACATGGAAGTTGGATAATGCAGGAGAGGAATGCATATTTTGAAGAAGCTATATGCGAGGTGTCAAATTGGTTATCCGAATGTACAGGTCAATCTGTGCAACATTATTCTTAACTTATATCTGCTTAAAGTTTATCAAATTTGTTATTGATAGAATATGTTTTTCTAGATGATGCAACGTCATCGGCTCATGAAGGCTTGGATGAGTCATCTGAAGAATGGCTCACTGATTGCTTTAATGATCCTGAGTTGCAGATTGGTTCCGAGGATATGTAACTTTTCATCCTTAGCCTTCTGTGCTCATAACGACTTTTAGTTATGCCCTGTGTGCTCAGCTCTAACACATACTTAGTTTAACAGGAACACATCTGGAGTATCCGATGTTCAAGCGGACACAATGGGTAGACATCTCTCTTTTCTTTGAGTGATCTCTTTCGTTCTGTTCTATATTTTTCATATGCTGGTGTTCTTGTCTTCCTGTTCACGTTATTCTAGTTTAATATTTTATTGATGTCAGCTTCTTATCTGTTTCAGAGGTTGTCAATTCCCCGCCAGAATGCGAGATAACTATGGTTAAAAGCAGTCCTGCTCGTACTTGTGGAAACATTGTTATCAAAGGTTAGTACTTTATCTATAATTACACTTTGTCGGTTGGTTGCTAATTAGAGTTATGCATGTATTAATAATGCAAGATTAGTTATGTAGGGTTTAGTTAGTCATGTATTAGTTTTATGTTCTACCTTGCATAAATAATACATAGATTCCCCCATAACTTATACATGTAATTAGCTATGCGGGATTGTAAACTGGTAACCAAACACCTTACTTGGTGTGCTGAATTTTATACATAACAACTAAAGTACTATCAAACTTGGTACTAATTTATGCTATTTTAATACATGAAGAACTTACTTTTTTACCAGCAACCAAACGACTCCTTAGTACTCTATTCATGGTTAAACTTATTAAATCATCGAGTCTCAAATAGCTGAAAATTGATTACATTGAGAAGAAATCCCCTTGTTATAATATTCTCAATAGTATGGGCAGGTCAGTGTTATTTTTTCTTTTCGCTTCATTTATATTGCATGAAATCACATGGTAAACGCTACTGAGCTCCTATTATTAACTGACTATGCACTCAGGTAGGAATTCACACATTCAAACTCCTGAACAAGGTGCGTCTTCTGTAGTGTACCCGTTTGGATTTATCAAACCCTGCAGCGTTCGAGGAGACATGACTTTAAAAGAGATTAACAAAAAGATACACACTCCGCCACCATCTAAATCAAAGCAAAGGAATCAAGATCCACCTTGTTATCCCACATCAGCTTTTTCCGGGAAGCCTGTCATTGGCAAGACGAAAATTCACATAGAGGGCGGAAGGGGCAGCATTACAATCATGAGAACTAAAGGGTGATTTTTTGAAATGTTTTATCTTTTTTTGACAAACTTTAGCATGGCATTGCTCCAAATTCCCTTGAAAGAGCAATTTCATGGTAGTGTTTGGATCTTTGGCACATAAGTTGATTTGTGAATTAGTCTTTATTAGGGAGAAAATGGGGAGACTTGCTAGTGGATCAGTCTCCCATTATTTTGGGATCTCCATGTATATTTTGGGTAATTAGATGAATGACTTATTTATTTTGATTAAGTAGCAAATTCTTAGCGCAATTCTTAGCGCTCAAACTCTTAAAGAGGTGTTGCCTAATCAATTAGGCCAATATATATTTTTTGTATACTTATCCCTGGGCTATGCAATGAGCTTTAAATGAAGAAGTGAGAATTCATATAGCAGATCTCAACTATTTGAGACTGCTACGTAGTTGTTGTTGTTGTTGTTATCCCTCATCCAATGTAAGCGTAATATCACAGGATTCTTCACATGCAATGTCAATGGATTTTGTTAACAAATTACATAACTGGGATTGTTATGTCAGTATTTATCTTTTTATGCATGGCCATTGGGAGAATGAAATTTAAGTGACCGAATTTGCGTAAGTACAGTATCTTTTGTTTATTGCAAAATAGGCTGATTTTGAAATGCTGTCGGCTTGCCAAGCTGTGATATTGCGCAAGATGAGAATTTGTCTTTGTATCATTCTAATTTTATTGGAAGGGATTAGAAATGATCTCTGAGTAAAAATAACTGCATTGGCTGATCTTCTTGAGTAAAAATTAAAATGTTAGTTAATGCCTTACGCTTCAAAAAAGGGAAAAAATCGAACCCTTCAAGTTTGACCATCTAATCATATACTTGGATCCATTCTATTATAGGAAACGATACGATAACTCAGAAGTTAGAACTTTCTTTTTGACCACTTAATGAATAATATGAAAATGCTAATGTCTACATATTCGCAGAGATTTTGGGATCTTGTAATTCATATTTGAATGCACTGATTAGCGGAGAGTAATAACTTTTGGTATATTAATCTTTTGAAATACTTGCAATAATATGGGCAAGACAATCGTTATGTAATAGTATAGCTAAAGGAAAGCTTCTAATTAATTATGTTATGCAAATCTTTTTCAATGGAAAATTTAGGCAGGAATCACGGTTAATCTGTTCTTACCATATGATACTAATTTACCATATTGTGTAAACTTAAGGATAATATATAAAGGTGCCATGAAACAACTCTTTCAAAAAGTAAAGTAAGAAAATCAATTGCAAACACCATATACTCAACAATGGCCGCTTCAAAAAGATCTCAAGCTATTTTGCTTCTCTTGTTGGTTGCCTCATTGTGTCTCATTGAAGTTTCTCTCGTGAGTAAATACGAATGCTTTCAGTATTTTGTTTTGCACATATTTTTTTCGTGTATCCGATATTTGAAACACACTAACTCGACTAATTTACCACGATTTATTGTTTAAATAGGCACGTCAACATTTTGATGCTTCACTTCAAGCAAAGCCTCCCGTTGGTCCAACCACTTGCCCAGTTCCAACTGATCGTAAGAACTTTTCAATTATTTTTATTACGGAAAAGGCTCAAATATGCCATCGAACTATCGGAAATGGACTCATTTATGCCACTCGTCAATAGTTTGGCTCATTTATGCCATCGAACTATCAGGAATGGCTCATCCATGCCATTTTTCAATAAAGTCGTTTTACAATACCAGATATGACACTTGGTCACCAATTAGAGGTTCACGTCGTTTAATTAAACCAACACAAATTAAATCCTAAATTAAACTAAAACCCGACCCACAAATCTGTGCTGGTTTAATTAAACGACATGGACCTCTAATTGGAGGCCAAGTGTCATATCTGGTATTGTAAAACCTGCGTTAATGAAAAATGGCATGGATGAGTCATTTCTGATAGTTAAATGGCATAAATGAGCCAAACTATTGACGAATGACATAAATGAGTCATTTCCGATAGTTCGATGGCATATTTTAACCTTTTCCGTTTTTATTAATCTGATTAATAACTTTCCTTCAAGAAATTAATTATTTGATTTTTTTCTTCTTCTATTTTTGTAGAATGTTCGGATGCATGTGATAAACGATGCTCAGCAACAGCCCACAAGAACAACTGTTTATTGTTTTGTAACAAATGTCCACCGGGTACTTATGGACAAAAAGAGTGTTGTTCATGTTACAATGATTGGAAGACACAAGAAGGAGGACCTAAATGCCCTTAAACAAATTTGAGTTGAATTGTAATCATTGTTTTAAAAGACAGTGTCAGGACTCGTTCCGGGGCTCGCCTCGGGGCAGGGCAGTGGCAAAACGCCCTGGGGCTAACGTGCGGGGCTTAGTTCCTATGAGGCTTACGCCCTAAGCGCCCAACCGTACGCCCTAAACACGCCTAACGTCCAACGCCCAGGGCTCGCCTAACAATTCTTACACAAATTATATTTTAAATTTCTTAATTAGAATCATTCACCCTCATAATTGTTTAACAAAATAATGATACTTAATAGTTTTTCATCTATAAAAATAGAAGATTGGGTGTAACTCATATAACAGGTCGTAGTATTGGATATTTACTATTTGAGAACGTAGAGAGGGTGAATATCACTTATTTTTTTTAAAAAAAAATACATAGCGGAATTGTACATTTTCACTTGTCATTGGTCATAAGTCCTATGTATCAGAATTATCATATAATTTTATTTTTTGTTCATGAAGAAGTTATGTTTTAATTGTAATATTGATAAATTTTATTGATTATTTGCTTATAGGGAGATAAAATGAATAGTATGATAGTAATAGTGTTTTAAGAAACTGTGTTTTTTTCCGTGTTTGAAAGTTAAAATGTTAGAATTGTTTTGCATTTCATAATAGCTTTTATTTCATTATATTGTTTATACTTGTAAAATTATGTTATATATAATTACAAGTTATAAGCGGTGTATAATGGGCTTTGATCATTTTTTTGTGAGGATCAAGCGCGCGCGCGCTCACACACACACATATATATACATATTTCATTTATTTACAGTTTTCTTTTATTTTTTTATGTAATTTTACCTATTTAAAAATACTTATTGTAATTATATTATTTTAAGAAATACTAAAAATTAAATACCCATGGGGCTTACGCCCTGTGCCTCGAGGCTTACGCCTCTCGTCAAGACGTATGTAAAACGCCCCGCCTTACGCCCCCGCCTTTTAAAACACTGATTGTAATAATAAAATCTTACTAGGTTTCTTTTTATTTCTTCCTTGTTAAAGTGTTTCTTATGTAATGTGGAACTTATGTTTCTTATTAATGAAAATGAAAATTAACTCTTTACGATGGTTATCTTATATATATTTGAGTTTTCATCATCAGTCTTTGGTTTTTAGCATTGTAAACAATAATTGTGGATGACATGTTAAACGGACAAAACAGCTTATGACACGTACATTTTATCAAGGATAAATAATTGTAATAATTTATGTACAAAATTGCAATCAAGAACCCCTCTCGCCCATCTCTTCCGCATAAAAATAAAATATGTCTTAATTTTTTTTTCTTCAAAACACACTAAAATCCAAATAAATGTATACTTTCTAGTCTAGACATGTATATTGAAAAGAAAGTTTGTGGTTGGATTGATAAGATAAAGAAAGTTTGTGGTTAGATTGATAAGATTTTTTCACCCTTAATTAGAAATTTTTTTTGCATAGTGAATCTAAATTATTAGGGTCCTAATATTTATATCGAACACTGAGTGAATGATATAAAAAACGAAAAAGGGTCAAAATTACCCCTGAACTTTGGGAAATAGTTCATTCATACCCTTCGTTATACTATAGGGTCAATTATATCCTTACCATTATACTATGGTCCAGATATACCCTTATATTAAACGGTCTGCCACGTGGCATCATTCTAGACGCCAAATCCATTTCCCCCCTAAAATAATTTTTTACCCGTCAACTTAACCCAACCCGACCCGGATATAATATTTTCACCCAAAATATACGGACCCAACCCGTATATCCCTAGAAACCATTTCCCTCCTAAACCCACACACACACTCTCTCTCCACACTAAATCGCCGACCACCTCTTCAGCTAGCATGTAATTTAGTGTAGTTTAATAACTGAGAAATGTGTTTCTTGGTTCTTTACTTGCAATTATGTATGAAGAGTTATTTATATTGGACCAGTAGTTGCTGGAGTAGTTTTGTGTGGTGCAGATCTGTTTTTAGCTTTAACATGTGCCTGCACCTTAGAGAATTTTCGAAACTAGACATCTTCTCCATTAGTTAAAAATGTGCAGTTGACAAATTGACTTGTATGGTTACCTTCCCTATTTCTTTGCAGACTGCTTTTGTTGGTTCTAAGGCTATGGATGGTTTCATTGTTGTCCACTGGCAGTTTTCGAGTTACTCTTTGGCGTTCAATGGTGTTTCCATCACATTGTGTCATAACATAAATAGCTCTTGATTGCAATAAAAAACTTAGATAACTATTGATTGATTCTAAGAGATAAACAAGAGGTGGTCGGCGATTTACTGTGGAGAGAGAGAGAGTGTGCGTGGGTTTAGGGGGAAATGGTTTTTAGAGATATACGGGTTGGGTCCGTATAATTTTGGGTGAAAATATTATATTCGGGTCGGGTTGGGTTAAGTTGGTGGGTAAAAAGCTATTTGGGAAGGAAAATGGGCTAGGCGTCTAGGATGATGCCACGTGGCAAACCGTTTAACATAAGGATATATCTGGACCACAGTATAACGATAAGGGTATAATTGGCCTTATAGTATAACGAAGGGTATGAATGAACTATTTTTCAAAGTTCAGAGGTAATTTTGACCCTTTTCCGTATAAAAAAAATATATATATCTTTTTTCGTTTGAGCTCATGAATACATAGTGATTTCGCTATAATTTAGACCAATCATCACTTTAATTTATAGAGATAATTTTAAAGGCCTTCCTCTAGTTTGAATTTGTAATATTAACCTTCCTTGTGGTTCACCGTAAGTGATAAAATCTATATCTTTTTTCTTTCTAGCTCATGAATATACAAAGTGGTTGTTTAAACTTAACAAAATCTTCGACTTGCACCTTATTATTTTAAGGTTTCGAACTAAATGATCATTTTTTTTCATATTAGGGACTGTTTTGTTAATGACTAAAATGATCACTTTGTTTATACGTTAAGAGGTCGTTTGGTTCAAAGATAAGTTATACATGGATTAGTAATACTACATGAATTAGTAATACAAGAATTATTTTTTGTTGGGTGTTTGGTTCATTTCACACACAAAAGATACCATTTGAATAGTTATTTATTTTTAAGACTAAAAAGTAATTGGTTACAATCAGACCCTCGGATGCTAGGCCTTTACAGGTTTCTTGGAACAAAACAAGGCTAGTTTTGTCATTTTAGTTTTTTATTCGTGTATAAGCTATCCATGGATAAGTTATCCCATGGAGATGGTGTATGAAATAATGCACCCTATGGTGTATTAAGTAATCTCGGTATTAGTTATACATGTCCCAAAATGTCAACCAAACATGATACAAAATAATACCACATGTAATATCATGACTATTTTATCTAAGATCTCCTACAGAATGAGCTCTAAGGACTATTTCAATTACGTGGTATATATGTAGGACTAAACAGTCTAACCTCCACTAAGTATTATTTTGATAAGGGGCAAAAGTGCAAATATACCTCTCAACTTTGAGATTTAGAGCAGATATACCCCTCGTTACAAAAGTGGTGTTTATATATCCCTGTCGTTATAAAAGTGGTGTTTATATATCCCTATCGTTACAAAATGGTGCAAATATACACCTACCGTTACAAAATGGTGCAAATATATTCTTTTCGCTGACGAAGCTTTTTGAAAAAAAAAAATCATTTAGGTTATTTTTTAATTAAAGAAAATGCCACGTGACTGTAAAAAAAAGTACTCATTTTTTTTAGTAGACATACTTTTCTAAAGCCACATAGTAATTTTTTTTTTATGGGTCGGATCTGATTCGTTTATAAAAATGGGTAGACTTATTTTTTAAAAGTCACGGAGCTATTTTTTAAAACGAACCATACCCGACACACAAAAAAAAAAATACTATGTGACTTTAGAAAAATATGTCTACTAAAAAAAATGGGTAGACTTTTTTTTAAAGTCACGTGACATTTTTTATTTAAAAAATAACCTAAATGTTTTTTTTTAAAAAAAAATTATCAGCGAAAAGGGTATATTCGCACCATTTTATAACGACAGAGGTATAGTTGCACCATTTTGTAACGGCAGGAGTATATATACATCACTTTTATAACAATATATTTCTACTCTAAATCACAAAGTTGAAGGATATATTTACACCTTTGCCCTTTTGATAATATCCTTCTAATCCATGAGTAGAAGTTTCAAAAACAAAAAAAAATTCAACCTCACAATTACACGTTCGGTGGAAGAAAAACTGAGAAAAGAAAAAAAAGAAATTCCATTTCTTCTCGATTCTTCTGAACTTACTATAAATTACCTTCTCCCCCGACCCCCCACGAGTCCTCAACTTCTCCAATTTAATATTACCAAATTATTATTACTTCCATTCTGCTCTCAAATTTCAGCGTCCATCTTAAGCTAATTAATTCTCTTGCAAATTCAATCAGGTAATCCCCCTATTTGATTACCCTTTTCTTCTCTTTCAATTTTGGGTTTTGTTTGGAGCTATCTTTCTAAAATTCCTCGTTTATTTTTCTCTTTTGGGTTTTTGGTTTTGGTTCCAGGATTTTTGTGTAGAGGTATTTGTGGTTAGATCTTTGTTTGGCTGTTGGAGAATCAAGAATGTCTCATATCCTTCTGATATGTTTCTTTCCTCTGATTTACATCATGTTAATCTCTTCATCGTTCTTCCTTTTTTGTTGCTTAATCATAAACAAGGTTCCTTTTTTTTTTTTTTTTTTTTTTTTTTAACCTCTGTTTGGTTGCTTAGAAATTGGGTGGGGTGGGGTGACAGGGGCAGATCTAGAGGCGTGTATTTCGAGAGTCAAACAAGAAATTTTTTGATCAAGATATATTCATATTGTTCTTTAAATATTTTAAATTGTTAATTATGGTGACTTGTAATACTTTTTATCTAGTTACTAGATATTTAAATCATTTTTTTTTTTTTTTTTTTTAAAGATTGTGCGTCCGAACTTACGGTCAAAATAAGGAAAAGGAAGTTTACTCTCGAAATCCAAAATGTATTATATAAATTGGGAAAAAGGGTGTACATAAATATATGATAGTGAATTTAATTATTATTGTAGTATTAACTTGAGTTTGGGTTAAGAACTCATAAACGTTAAATTCTGAATTTGTCTTTGAGGAGATAAAAACGAGAGATTTTCTTGTGTAATCTCTCATATTATCTATTCAACATTCTTTCATATTCTTGCTTATCTATGAACAAGATTATTTATTCCTTGTTTGGTTGCCTAGAAATTGGGTTGAAGGTCTGAAAAAAGAAACAGGACTCTTTTGATCCTTTGTTTGGTTGCCTATAAATTGAGGGAAGGATCTAAAAAAAAGAGTTTTTTAGTGTAATCGCGTTTTATTATTAATTGATCATTCTTTATACTCTTGCTTATTCATAGGCAAGAGACATTTTTCCTTGTTTAGTTGCCTAGAAATTGAGTTGATGATCTAAAGAAAGAGTCTTAAAGTGTAATTTCTCGTATTATTAATTTATCGTTCTTTCATATTCTTATTCTTAAAGGACATTCTCTCTCTTTTTTCTTTTTTCTTTTTTTTAAAAAAAAATCCCCTTTTGATGCTTTTGGTGCCAAAGCTTACAACAACAACAACAACCCAGTGAAATCCCACATCTTGGGGTTTGGGGAGGGTAGAATGTAGGTAGATAAGAGGGGGATGGAGCCTATATTAAATGGATTCAACTGAACTAGTGTTTTTTTGGTATGGAACATGTACGTGAAAAAGAGAGCATTAAAGTTTCAACTGTAATTTGTAATAGAGAAAGTTAAATTGTGGATCTGCTTCTGCGCGAGATCTTATCTAAAGCTTTCATTTTTTGTTAAGATGTTGCCATATTTCAATTTGATCCCTGCCTGTTTTGGCCTTAACTTAAGCTAACGCGGGAACCAGAGAGACAGAGATCGTGAAAGGGCACAAGCCAGAGGAAACCACAAGGCCAAGAATCCTAAAAATGATGGATTAACCCCTGAACAACGACGAGAAAGGTTCCTCCTTTACTGCCAAAACAACTCTTGAGTTTTAGCAATTGCTAAATTCGTGTTCCTAACATGGCTGTTGTGTTTAATATCTCAACAGGGACGCGAAAGCCCTTCAAGAAAAGGCGAAAAAGAAAGCAGCACAGGTGGCTGGTGGAGGGAGTATCGACAAATTGGAAAGTTATAACATCAAGAAGAAATAATTGGGAAGTGGTTTAATCTAGATTAGGTAAAGGGGGAATCTTGTGTGTGAATCTGGCATTAGTTGTTGATTCTTGAGGTCATTGTTCATCGTGTCGTTTCAAGTTCTGAAACTTTTTATTCTCAGTAATTCTTGTGTCTGGCATGTATGTTTGGCATTTGTACCTTTAACTTGTGTCTTGATCTGCAATAAAATTTCCTCTTGTGATTAGTCTTACTTGTATCTCAGAGTCTTACTTGTATCTCAGTCATTTCATTTAGCCTGTGAGTTGCCATTGTGGTTTATTTCATTAAGCTTGGTTGACAAATGGTTCTTTCTTTGATGAGCTCTAGCCGTGGATATAGCTTTTTATTGTAAAAAATTGTTAGTATTAGATAAGGTTTAAAATTCATTGCTAAATGGATAAAACCCCTAGCAAGCTCCACCAATTAAACCTCTGACAGCATTATGGCTTGAGATTCAATTTTATGCTGCATTTTGGCCATGGATTTTTCGGAAATAATCTGTCTGCCCTATAAAGATTGGGATATGGTCGTACATCCTACTCTTTTCATATTTCACTTATTGAATTGCACTAGATATATTGTTCGAATTGGCTGAAGCCGTCAACATACGCTTTTGGGAAGTTTAACCACGCAATATCTCAGTGAACGTATTGGAACCAGGTAGGAGAGCCAGACAAATTTCGTTTCTAAGAGGTGACCCGAATAAATGGGCAAGTTGGAGCGGAGGCAGCTTGTAACAAGGAAGACAAAAGTCTCCTTACGCCGCCTCTTCTTTTCCACATCCTCATTCCTCCTTTTCGGATACTTAAGCTTCTAATGCTACGGAACCAGCTTTTCGATAACAGAATGAATGCAGCTACTTCAGAGGGTATATTTAGATTCTCAAAAGCAGACACTGCGCTTCTGGTCCTAAAGAATCAGACCCTCCGCCTTTTTCTACCTGCACGAATGCCTTCCCTTCCTTGCAAAGCGAACTTGGTCAAGCAATGGAAGGAGAAAGGAAAAAGACCAAAACGGGTGAAATCAGGGGCTAATCTACCTTTTCAGCCCGAGTCTCTTTTCATCTCTTTTCATATTTCACTTATGGAATTGTACTAGATATGTTGTTCTATTTTAACAATAATAGAACCTAGCCTTCAAAGTTGTTTATATATATATTTTTAATGATTTTTGGGGATCTTGGTTAAATGTACTGTAGTAAACAGAGACATAAACCATTAACGTGTTGGAAAGAAGAATAAACATAATAGATTGAGGCATCCTGAACTTGACGATTTTTATTTAGAGCATACATGAACTTCACGTTGACCTAATTACTCTCATAAACAATTTTCAGTATCATCAATTCCCTATAAGTATTATACTAGGCTGAAGTCATTGATAAGATTCTCAAATTTATTCGTGAAATGCATTTACTCTCCAACTGAGACTCCTACCATGTGAATCTTTTAAAATCACTTTTAATATGTCACTTGGACACAAAATTAATATGCAGCTGAACACACAAATTGCATGCAATTCACATGCCAAATTAACAAAAAGAATGGGGACACGTGGATTTTAACTTAAATAAATATTTTTAAAAAAAAATATTTTACAAAAAAGCCAAAAAAAAAAAAAAAAAACCCACCCCAACCCTCTCTCCCTTTCTTCTTCTCCTATCTTCTTCTAACGCTGCAGGCTCTTAACAAACCCAATAATAGATGTCATATTAGCCCCGCCCCACCCCACCCTGGCCCCTCTCGCGCACACACCTTTTAGCAGGCAAAATGAAGCACTCGTAACGTCAATTTGAAAAATCCCTCTCTCTTCCTCACTGTTTTCTCTCAAATTTTCAAGAATAGTGTCCTCCATCATCATACTTGATGCAGCCATTAGAGTCTTTTTATAGACCATTTTTGTACTTTTTTTCTGTGTTATGAATTGGAGGTAGGAGTGTAACCGAGGTATTTTAGGGGTTTATGGTGAGGTGAAGTGCTCAATTTTTTCCGTTTGTTGCCGAAAAAATGGAGATGGCCGGAATTCTTTTTTCCGTTTCAGTTCTTTCTGATAAGTTTAAAAATAGCAACCTCAATTTTTCATTTTTTGCTTTTGTTACTCGTCTTCATCATTACAATAGTCGTAGCTTCATTTTCATGGCTGAGCAACACGAAGTTGCTGTTGATGAAATTATCATTCAACGGAGGAGAACCGGATTGGGCTGAATGCAGGCACTGTGCCACCTCAACAAATTGTGTCCAAGTGCCACATTAAAAGTGGTTTTGAAGGGTTCAGATAGTAGGAGTCTCAGCTGGAAGGTCTAAATGGATTTCACGGATACGTTCGAGGGTCTATCGATGACTTCAACCATTATACTATCAAGATTAAGGGTTAATTCACTTGATTAGCACCTTCATGTTATGAGTGAGTGGTCGGTTCAAATTCTAATTAATAACATTTCCTTGTTTTTATCTTTCGCTGGCTCTCCTTGTAATGAAGTTAAACAATCCAACTATTAAAGGTTAAAGGAAATAGATGTAGTTACGGTTTTTAAGTATGCATACTGCTAATTGGGACACTACGAATGTCAACAATAATATATCCCGTGAAATCTCACAGATTGTGACCGGAGAGGGTAGAGGGTGTATGTAGACCTTACCCCTGTCTTGGGAGATAGAGAGGTTATTCCTGGTAGATCTTCGACATTAGGACAAGCAATTCAAAATAATATAAAAAAGAAATAAAGTAAATGAATAGGCCATGAAGGACAATACGAGTGTCTTTTGTTTCAAAATTGCAGTTGAATCACATTATTTCAACAATTTAAAGTTAGAACAACTTCAGCTATTTTTATTTTTCTTAATGTAATGATGCATGAACTATAGCGAGATGAGTACTCACGGAGGGTCCTAGCTAATCATCCTTGAATTCGAATTTAGTTATTTATAAATTATAATTATATACAATAAAGCGACTGGAATGATAATATTATTTATATAAAAAAAAGAAGCTAAATATAATTCTTAACATATGTAATCTTGACGTAAATACTTTGTTGTGAGGTAGCTAGCATTGTTTTGATTGAGAGTGACAATATCTAACATTCAATTTTTTCTAGTTAAATTGTTAATGTAATTAATATGTTATTAAGGGAAAATAGTCACAGTGCACCCTAAAGTTTGGCCGGATTATTTATAACACACTCAACCTTTACGGGTGACCTTTTACCCCCTGACTATTTTTTAAACGAAATTATTATCCCTCCTGAAACTCTACCACCAGATCTGTATTTGAATGGTGAAATGCACGCACCTGACATGTATTTGTTTTTTACCTTTTACTTCTAATTTAGAAATTTCTACACCAAATAAAGCCAATCAATCACCAAATGAAGCCATTCTTCACCAAATCAAGAATGCTATACTAATCAATACCAACAAACAAGGCTAAATGGATTTTTTTTTCTATTTCTGTCAAATGGGTACTGAAATTCTGATTTTTCTTTGATTGTTTTTTTTTTCCACCTTTTATGTCTTTGCTCACTTTTTAGGTGTATATGTATTTGTGGATGTTGAAGTATAAGGAAATGTTTGGGGATGTTGAATTGGATGTAACAAAGAATTCCCTCAATAATGAAATGATTGAGCTTTACCGGTGATGATGCGGTACCCACTAATGGAGGATGAGGAAGAAGATGATAGTAGGGAAAGAGAGGAAATTGAAGATAGTGTTAGGATTAGGGCGGTGAGTGGGCAAGTTTTGGAGTTGGGTTTGGGTAAAAGAAGCTGGGGGAAGTAATGGGTTAATTTTTTAGAAAATTAACTGACGGCGGTGAAGGGTGGTGGACGGCGGTGGACAGTGGCAAGCGGTGAAGAATAAGGGAATAAGAGGAAGAGAGAGAGAATGAAAAAAAAAACTAAATAATGCTTATAATTATTTTTTTTTAACATTTTTATTTGCTTCTCACTCTCTCAAAGAGAGTGAACTAAACTCTCTATGCCACCTCACCATCCAGAGAGGTATTAATTTCACTTTAAAATTGTCCAGGGGGTAAAATGTCACATGTAAAGATTGAGTGTGTTATAAACAATCCGGCCAAATGTTAGGTGCACTATAGCTATTTTCTCATGTTATAAACATACTTGGCGAAGTTTTGAAGGAACAAGAGGGGAGCATTTTTTTTTTGCGTGGATTGTCCTTTAAACTCGTTGGTCTTTAATCCCCCTCCCCCCCCCCCCCCCCCCTCAAATTGCTGGTCTTTAAATTTTAATCTTCGTCTAAAAAAGTGATCGAAAATATCCTGAGATTCTGGGTTCGAACTCCGGTTCAGTCAAAAACATAAACAATTTCCCAAGGTAAGGTTTCGCGAAAGTTAGGCCTTATAAGGCCTAAGTTAGTTTTGTTATAGTTCTAAGTTATGCCGGACAAGAAAAAAAGTTATGCCTTAAAGCATAACTTATATATAGAAACTATGCCTTATGACATAACTTGCCTTACGATATTTTATTTTACTCTGCTGGTATTTAAGGCCTAACGTTTGCCCGAATACGCTAAATTTGCTACGAAATTCTTCCTTGCGATTTTTTTTTAATACTCTGCTGGGGTTCGAAAACCAGAATCTTAGGGATATTTTTGATCACTTAAAGTGCCGAAGGACAAAAATTAAAGACCTGCAATTTGAGGAGCAAAAATTAAAGACCACCCGAATAAGGGCATTTGTGCGAATGATCCCTTAGGGAGAGCCAGTGACAGCGCGGGCCTATGCCAAGAGAAATAGTTGACAAAACTGAGGTCCATTTAAGCAATTAAATTAAATTATTCTATCTTTTATGCATGATATACAAAAGACTGCAGCACACAAAAAAACATGAATTATCTGAAATACCCTTGGAGCAGCCGGTTAACTCCAAGGACGTGTGGTAATTGTCATAAAGATTTTATTTTTGTTGACTATCAAAGGAAAAGTACAACAACAAGAGCCTAGCTGTACAAGCGGATGATGGAAACACTAAGAAGCAACCCTAAATGCCCCTGACCAAGGTTAGATAGGGAGTTCAACTGTCCCTTCTATATAGATAGTAAAGTAATATGCACATTATCGTTAAAATAAAATTTAAAAAAAGAAACATAATTCGATCCAAGTAATTAAATTGGCTAAGTTATAAAGTAATTTAAAATAATGAACATCTACTATAATTGAATGCAACTCATATATAGTATTCTAACATAGAAACAAATACTCTAATATGTAATGTTTTTTAATCAAGTAAATATATTTTCATTCATAAACATAGTCAAAGTGGCCGTATACAAATGGTATACTAAAAGGTAAAGAATCTACCAAATGATATGATTCTTTATAAACTCCGTCCAATCATCTATGCAACAAGGAACTTTCTGTTCACACCAAAAGAAAATAAGGGAACATAGACTACTTCTTAACTGAGAGAAATTCGACTCCATACCTTCAAAAGGTCTCTTGTTTCTCTCTCTCCAAACTACTCACACTAAAGCAAGTGGAACCATGTTCTCAACCCTTCATCTTCTCCTCCTTATCCCGCTCTTCCAACAGAACATCAAATCTTTCGCGGTTTTTGGCATTACCCATGGAATGCCAAAGCATCAATGCATCTCCCATCATAGCCTCTTAGCTAACCCACAATATAGGAGAAGGTGATCCACGTCCTTGCCCACCTCATTATACATATAGCACCAATTAACGCATACAACCTTCCACTTTCTAATCTAATAAATAATGTTATAAATGAGTCGGGATATATAATACTATAAATGAGTATCTAATATATAATGTTATAAATGAGTCGGGATATATAATACTACAAATGAGTATCTAATATATAATGTTAGGCATGATTTACCGATCAATGAACTGAGTAAAAATCTTGAGAGATCGGATTTTAAATTTTAATGAAGATAAATAACTGAGGCACGTATAAGCTAGCTGAGACATTATAATAATTTTTAAAATATTACAACTCTAAATTAGATGATGGTAAAAGCTATACCCCAAAAATTACAAATCAACAAGAACAGTGAAAGGATAATAGAATAGTTACTGTAGGACACTGTGTTGTGTGATTTGTATAAATTTAGGGAGGCAAAAATAGGGCCCAATTTGACCCGAAATTGAATACCCAAGCCCACTACTCTGCAAAGAAGAGGAAAGAAGAAAATCGAACGAGAAGACGATCTAAAGAGCATTTTCAACGATCAAATACGCTTGAACATACGTATTCATGTGTTTATACACACGTACTTTGTATTTATAAAGGATAAGAACCTTGTATTAGAGTTTAATTTTTTTCAATTTCTAGGGTAAATATGTCCTGCTTTGAATTGAGGTATTCAAAACCCTAGAAATTGGAGAAAGTTTTTGGGGCGATCCATTACTTGCCCCATCTGCAATTCGGGTATAACTATTTACAATTCAGGTACTGCTTTTGGTTCACAAGCATTACAAACCCTAGAATTTGGGTTCTGTTCATTTTCATGGAAACCCTAGAATTTTACAAGTGTTTTATTTGTTAATTGGGGAATGTAAAGTTTAGAATTTTGTATCTGTGGTTGTGCATTTGGCTTCAATTGTTTGGAAGTTTATATGTTCAGTGCTTTCCATACATATAGGTGCTTAGTTAGAGCTTAATTTAATGTGAGAATTTATTGTTGGAAAGTGAAACTTTGTTTGTCGTGAGCTGTTCTTTCTCGTGGGATGTTATCGAATATATTGAAGCTACTGATCACAAAAATGAGTGTGCTTGCGGAAAATGAATGAGATAAGAACAGTAGTGATTGGTGCGCGAAAATGTTACCTTTCTTGCGTCTTTATATTTGCGATTGTAATGTTGCTGCTTTACCGTCCAATCATGCAGCGGAATGAGCTTTTTTCGTACAGCTGCAATTGAGAATTTAATATATTAACTGTTTTGTAGAATGAATGGTTACTGATATCTATGTAAATGCACGTGCACCACTTCGCGTTTGCGAGCACGTGCATTTACATAGGTTTGATTGGTTATAGATGTAGTCCATGGATATAACCCAGTGTAATCCCACAAGTGGGGTATATCTATGGACTGCATTTATAACCAATCAAATCTATGTTAACGCACGTGCACCCAAATGCGGAGAATCTCTTTTATCACGTCTATAGAAAGACTAAAAAAGGAAAAAGGTTCGAGAATGTGCACATTTAGGATCTCTTTTTTTTTTTTTTGGTTTTATTTCTCTTTCAGATTTAGGTGATCTGTTGTTTTTCATTCTCTTACGACGTGTCTAGTTGTCCAGCTTAAACTGCTCTGCTTAGATTTGTTCCCATGGATATTGTCTCTTGCTTGCATGTGGTCGTGTGCTGCTTCCCCTTCTCCTCTCCCCCCCCCCCCCCCCCCCCCCCCAAAAAAAAAAAAAAAAGCACCACCAAAGAGAATATTTCGCTGTAGATACTCCGTAGGACTTGAATTTGTTATTATGTATTTGTCTGAGCAAGTATTACGTCATATATGCTTGCCATAAATCTGAAATAATTGTGATTCCTTCTGAAACATATTGTTAGATTTTTATCCTTCCTTGGAAAACTTGATATTTTGGGATGGTAACCATATGTGGATCGCTCATAAGAATTCAAGCGTCCGTCCAATCTATATGGTGGTGTTCATATGCTCTTTTTTAGCTCAAATAAGCACTTCTGCCGACCCGTTGATTTATTCCTGGATTAAATACTGAATGTGTTCGATATGATATATGGGAACTTATTGCTCATGCCAGTCTGCACCTGAGAGCAATTGTTTGACCAGCTAGTAAATTATGTAGTCCACAGTGTTTGAACAATTGTTTAGAAATTTATTAACAAATTAAGGTAATTTATCAGAAGTCTTGATATCATTGCTTTTCTTGATACATTCAAAGGGTTTTTTAATTTCATGAGTGTGAAAATTGTTGTTATTGGCTTAACAACTTTTTAATAAAGCAAGTGAGATGTGAATGAAAAAGCTGCACTATGATTATATGTCCTAGGGAATGCATTGGGCCATGCTTATGTATTTTTCTAATGCACTTTCTTAACTGTAAACCTAAGTGCCATGGGGTTCATGGAAGTTCAGAAAGTGATAAGCTAGAATTCTTTACGTATGCTACAGCCAAAACATTTTTTAAATCATGTCATTTCCCTTATGATACCCAACGAAGGCGTACAATTTTGGTAATATGCACTGATATGATTGTTACTTCCGTTGTGTTATTTTAATTTATGCATGGAATTTTACAATTCTCTTGCTTGTAGGTATTTGGTTGAGGATTATGTTATTGGAGGGCAATATCCTGTAGATATAAGGAGGGAATGCATGGATGTAGTGTTGGATCTGATCTTGTAGTCAATGCCGAGGTTGATTCCATGGGAGGATTTGTTGAAGGCGGAGTGGGTATTGGTACCAAAACTTCTCCGCGCACAGCAGCAATTGAGAAGTTTCAATCAAAACTAAGGTAAATCCTAGCATAATCTGCTTCCTCTACATGCTAGGTGTAGTTTTATGATGCAAAAAGCTCCCCCCCCCCCCCCCCCCCCCCCAACACACACACACACAAAAAAAAAAAAAAACCTGTCCCCGAAACTTACTTTAGCAATCTAACTTTCAGGCGTTTATATACCCCCTATTCTAGTCTGAAGTGAAATTAATACCCCCTTAAGGGGTGACGTGGCAATAAAGTGTGATCAATTTCTGAAAAGCGCATGTGACGGAAAAAATAACACTAAAAATGATCCCCAACTGTATATATGTCATCTTCTAATTGGACGACAATTTATTAAACTGAATTATACCTTTTTAATAGGTTTAATAGCATTTTTGGTTCCTAAATTATAGGTATATTCTGATTTTAGTCCTTGTGATATATGATGAAACACATCTAACCTTCAATTAACCGAAGTGTGTTTTTTTAGTCCTTTTTATATAAGAATGCTGTTGTATTTGAACTACTTTGAGAACTATATTACCGTCAAATATGGTGTAACAGTACAAGCTTAACATAACACATGGGTAACTGAGTGGTGGATGACTAATACTTATGGTAAATTTGTGAATATTCACAAGCAATTGGATCAAAACCCCACATTTCAATTAATTGAAGGTTAAATATGCTTTGTTAGATGTCACAAGGATCAAAATTAGAATTTACCAATAATTGAAGGACCAAAAGTGCTATTAACCCTTTTTAATATTTTTCCTTTTAGGTCTTTTTCCTTCTCACTTTCTTCTTTCTCTAGATTTCCTGACGGCTTCCTTTTTGAAACTTGCATTTTTATAGAATCAAATTCAAAAGTCATTTCTATTTTGATCATTCTTAGATTCTGTTGAATTGTATCGAATCTTCATAGATCCGCCTCTCAAATACCCCCAAATCAGGAATCCAGGCGGACTCGAACGGGATCAAACTGGGTATGCTTCTGTTTGTTGATTCAAGGTGTTTTTGGTGAGTTTTGCATCGGAACAAGGGTGCTCTGATGGGTGGTTGAACTGGATTTTTAATCGTGGTTTCAATCTAAGTTGGCAGACCCTTCGTTTTTGACGCTGCACCTGTCTCGATACAGGACGGGTGCGGGGTACGTCTCGGATACGGTCAACCATCTTCGGATACTTTGACCGGAGTCCACGGACAAATTTGGGGGAAAATTGAGATTTTGATTTCTCAAAATGAAAAAACAAATTTAAGACATGTGAATTTGCATACCTTCAATATTATATTCCTTTTGTCTCATTTGGTTGCTTGATGTTTTAGGCCAAACATAAAGAAACCCAAAATTCAAAGGGTCGTTTTTCTTTATAGCTCTATTTTTATTATTCTGAATTTTCTTAGCCAAATCCCTGCACCCGTATCCATACCTAGATCCGCATTCCCGAATCTTAAAATTTAGATTTTGCCGAATCCGACACTCGGATCCGTGTCGGATGCCCGCACTTGAGTCCGAGCAACTTAGGTTTCAATTGAAACCTAAGTTGAATTTTATAGACATAGGAAATGGCATACCTTCAATATTATAGTCCTTTTGTGTCATATTTGTTGCTTGATGTTTTAGGCCAAACATAAAGAAACTCATAATTCAAGGGGTCGTGTTTCTTTATAGCTCTATTTTTATAATTTTGAATTTTCTTAGCTGAATTCTCGCACCCGTATTCATACCTCGATCCGCACACCCGAATCTTAAAATTTATGCCGAATTCGACACTCGGATCCGTGCCCATATCGGATACCAGCACCTGAGTCCGAGCAACTTATGTTTCAATAGAGGGGTTATTCGATAATGGAGCTGTCGGCAGTAGTTCGCCGGTGAAAGGAGAATGGCAATGGCTATCCCATGGTTATATCCAATGGAGGTGTAGGGAAAGAGATGGAGAGGGATAGTGTACACTGATGGAGACGAAAGGGAGGATGACTGTGTTTCTCCGATAGAGATCTCGTGCTCTGTGTTTCTATCGTGCTCGTACCTCTCCTGGTGAATCCCCTTTTTTTTTTGTGCTCAATTCCCTCCGGTAAAATCCCCAAAGCGCTCTCGATCTAGTGAATATTTTCTTTACTTGAGCCGAGGGTCTATCGGAAACAACCTCTCTACCTATCAAGGTAGAGGTAAGGTCTGCGTACGCTCTACTCTCCCCAGACCCCACGTGTGGGATTACACTGGGTATGTTGTTGTTGTGCCTAACCCATGGAAGAAGAACATTGTGCTATGTGTACGATGGTGTGAATGGCTCGGGTTTTGTTAATTTTATAATAGTTTTTTTAGTTTGGACGAAATTATATTTAAAAAAACTCATTAAATGACATGGCCGAATTAGAAAGCGAGTGGCTCAACAACACACAACGTTGACCTGGTCTGGGCAAGGGCGGGTTGAACAAAATTCACTTGAAAGTTGTTTAGGGGGTACTGAACGCCCGTAAAATTAAATTGCTAAAGTGAGTTTGGGGGACAAGTTAGGGGGGATTTTATGCATTTTCCCTTTTATGATTACAAAGTGCTCCATCCGTACTTATGGTGAGATATCTTTTTGTTAACAGACAGGAGCGCGATGGCCAACATGGGAGGAGAAGACAGTTAGAGTTTCTGGAGGAAGTATGGAAGGCAGTTTATTTCTTGTTAGATGTTCGGATATTCTTTTCTTTTGGCTTTAACATGATTTGTTACTAAAAATTGCAGGGTGGCAATCCCCTGGATTTCAAAATTGAGGATGCTGCATCACTTAGTGTTCAGTCCACCTCACTGACAGATAAACAACTAGATCAGTTTGTGACCAGGTAATCTCTCAGGCATTGTTACTTTTTCTTAATCCTGTATTGGTTACAACTGCTTAATTTTTTCCTTTTGCATGTCAGTGAAGTAAAAGGTAGTTTTGCAATTACTACTTCAGCTCACGGAGACTCAGTTGAAAGTAGTGGTCGACCTGGGGCTCCTCAACTTTGTGAACCCAACAGTGCTGACAATCTCATGCTGTTTGATGGGGAAAATAAATTTGTTGGTGGTGATAGGGGCTATAGACACCCCCCTAGGAGCAATGTTACTCCATCAGGGCAATCCTCTAAGTTCGAGGAAAGTCAAAATGCAAAAGAAGTAGGTAAGTCTACTGCTTTTGGCATCCCTAAAAAAGCATACAAGCGAAGATACAGGCCCCGACCAAATCATGACAGTGCTAGATCAGGTTCATCTGATATAGCTCGTGGTGGTCATGCCACATCTTTGCCTTCACAACATTTTCCCGGAGATGTAAAAAGACTGGTTTCTGATTCAGATAAGGACCAGAACTCGTCTTTGAATATTGCACAGCCTCCTAGTCCAAATGGTGGTATGCCTCTCAAGACTATGCCTTCTGATAATCAGCTGGACTTAGAAGTAGATGGTGTTAAAGCTGCAGAGTCAACTACTGACTTTAAGAAAGATGATTTGCTGGATACTGTTCCTGATGCTAGTGCTTCCAGAGGTTTGCTCGATGACCAACATGATCAGAACTCACTCACTGGTGTCCAGGAAATGCCTATTCAGGAAGCTCCTGAAAAGCCTCAATTGTCACTGGTAAAGGAAAGGGTAGGTTCTGCTGGTCTTGATTGTCAGCCACATACAACTGAAAGAGAGATTGAAAATGATTCCAGCCTAATGAATGGGTTCAGCAGTGGAAAAGAATTTAAGAAAAGCTTCGCAAATGAAGCTGAAAATAGTGGTGCGGCACTGGGCGCAAAGCGTTTAGATTCGGAGTCTTCGTGCACCCAGACTAGTCTTAGTCTAGATGGACATAATGATAGTGAAATGTGTACCAACCTGAATATTTTAGATTCCAACGGCAACTTAAACGGACAACTGGTAGTGCCAGATGGCACGCCAGTTACTGAAAGTGATGTTAAGGTAAATACTGAGATTAAAGCTGTCATGAATAGTGGTTTAAATAATGAGAATTTTAATTCTGGTAGCCACAATCGCCAAAGTAATGGATGTGTACCCAAGTCACCAGAAGAACTTGTTAATACTGTATCAAATTTGCCAAGTGAGACAAAAGATAAACTTATCACGGAAAGAATGGAAGAAGTAGGCCCATCTGAATCAGAAAGCGCAAGAAAATGTACAGTGCTTAAAACTGAAGATTCCAACCCCCAAAACGTTTGTAATGTTGGAATTCAGGGTATGATTGATACCTGTATACCAGAGAACTCTGAGTGTGTATCAGAGACTAGAGTTTCAAACCTAGCTCCCGAGGGACAAGCACCTAGGATCCACGGTGATGAAGACTCGATCTTGAAAGAGGCACAGATTATAGAGGTTGTTCTTTTGGCCTTTGAAGTAATTCACATCCTCATCTACTTTACAGAAGTGTTGCTATGGCTTTGTCATCTGACCTTGTAGATCTAATGTAATGTAACAAACAGGCGAAGCGTAAAAGAATTGCAGAATTATCTGCTGTTACCTGTCCATTGGAGTATGGTCGAAAATCTCACTGGGATTATGTACTTGAAGAAATGGTTTGGCTGGCTAATGATTTTGCTCAGGTGTGAGCTTAGTAGAGCCTTGCCTTTTAATGTATCTTTTCCCTTTCTGCTTTCTAGCTATCTATCTAAATGCGGTCTTGAATCATTGTAACATGATTCAGTTTTCTTTGATTCCCAAACACTATTTTCAATATGTCGTTCTAGATTTTAGCACTTACATAATTTAGAGTATCTTTTCATGTAGGAACGTCTCTGGAAGATAACTGCTGCAGGTCAGATATGTCACAAAGTTGCCTTTAACTCACGGTTGAGATTCAGAGAACAAAATCGCATTTGGGAGCAAAAAAAGGTAGCTCACAACGTGGCCAAAGCTGTCATGGATTTCTGGCACTCTATCGAGGTATTTTCTTTTCATCAGTCTCTGTGTTTCTAAGAAAGATCGTTTACTGTAGAGGAGAAGAAAAGCTCGTGGCTGGTCTTTGTTATCTCCCTTCATTTCTGAATGCATATTTGCACTTTTTTTTTTATCTCTCCGCCGTAAGCAGATTAGCTTAAATTGTATACATGGAATCTCTTGATTCCTTATTATGTATGCTTTTCACATACGTCCATAAAATATAAGTAGGATGATAGCATCTACAGAATGTATTCTTGCCTTTTTAAATGCTGAGATCTGGTTTTGGTATGCTATTATGTAGGATTGATATTCTAAATTTGGTGATTTACTCACCATTTAAATCTTACGTAAAGTTCATTCATTTTAATAGGGTGAACTAACTTTGGGTTTGTATATTAAAAATTGTTCGGCTAGAAGAGAAGATGTGATCTGATTTAAAGGCCAATGGAATTTGTACTAGTTGGGATAGGCTTTTGGTTGTTCTTCACATCCTTAGCTGTTCAACTTGTTTAAACCAAAATTAGAGTAAATGTAAAACATCTGGAAGTTCCCTTGTGATTTTTTCTTCCACTGGAAGAGGGGGATGAGGTTATCATTTGGTCCTTGTTATGCTTATTTCAAATTTTATGGCAGGGGAAAAGCCAAAAAATGGAGTTCCCAAGACCCAAAAAGGATTACACTAATGCTATTAGGGGGTATGCTATGAGATTTCTGAAGTACAATGACTCAGATGTTCCAAAAAGTCAAGCTGAGGCTCCATCGACTCCAGACGGGATATCTGACTGGGGAATCATGGACACATCATCAGAAGACCATTTGACTGAGGTTTGACTGTGTTTACATCTTAATCTTGAACCTGCCCTCTCTTATTATGCTCTGCTGATCTCTTTAGATCTTGTTTTGTCGTGGCATGATAATATTATGATATTTTTCTGTGGCTTCATCAATTCCTTCTTGGGGTCATACTTATTGCTCCTTGTTTTATTGGCTTTCATTCCAATTGATCTTCACAATCTTTCATGCAGGTGAACCTCTTCTACCCTGTTCTGCCTGGAGCAATGGATTCTTACAGAAAATCTATCGAGGCTCATGTGCAACTTTGTGAGGTCAGCATATAGACCATCATATTTTCCAGCAGCTTTACTTTTATATCTTCTGCGTTTTTGACTAGCAACTTATGCTTTCCAACCATAACAGTTGGTTGACCTTTGTGTATATATAAGAATGATCGAATCATAATCAGGTATCCAACTTTATTTTATCTGAGGCATTTTCAGGAAGGGAAGCCAACTGAACTCACCACATTTTTCTTGTTAGGTCGTTGCTTGGGTACTCAAGTTGGGTAATTGGTAATTGTTTGATTAACCATCTTTATGTATGGGTTTCTAAAATTCATACCCATTCCTAAAGTAATGAGTGGACAGAGGGGGGAAATGAAGTATGCCTTCTTTCTCTGATCCTTTAATGTGCCACACTTCTTAAAATGGAACTTGCTGACAAATGTGCTATATAAGGTTGTTTATGTATTGGGAAAAAGTGGTCTTTGAGTATGGGAGCCCAAGTTAGATCTGTATCCTCGAGTATGCTGTGTTTTCTGGTCTTGCATTTACTGTTTCTCATTTGAAGTAGTTAGTATAATAGCTTTGGCTAAAGTTAGTTTTTGATAATTTAGTATCGGCATGATACCAAGATGTATTAAAAATATGCAATGTGAAGTACCTTGAACTGGTAATAGCCTCGACAGGAGGAAATGTGATCTCTTGCTCTGGCTGTATGTTTCAAAGAATAACTATTCCTAGTTTACCATGTATTTGACAAAAGCTACTCCGAGTTTACTTTTATTATCTTTTAGGTTTGTGGTCGGGAGCTTGATTTTGGTCTTTTTGACATTTCTCGAGGGATATACCTCATAATTCCAGTTTGATGATATGGTCAGTATTATCAAAGGGAAAACAAAAAGATAAATTCAGCTTGATCCAGCCAGCTTTGATGGTTGGTTTTCTGTACTTAGGCTATCAATTGTGAGAAAGGTAGTTTGCGGCTGCCTTTCTTGCTTCCAGTTGACTTTTTGATGAATTGCAAAATCTCTAGCATCTTAGACATTTCATTTTATTTGTAAATTACAAGTACTTCTCGGACATGGACAATACTCATCAATACAACTGCTATCATGTCAGCAATCTGAGCTGTTAGAGATAAAAATGAAAGGTTGCAGGTTTACTGTTTACAGTTCTACCTTGTACCTTAGAAGGATTATGCTAGCTTTAGCTATATGCTTTTATCTTACTTGTTGATGCTGGTGTTTACGATCCATCCTTGTACCCTTAGAAGGATTATGCTTGCTTTAGCTGTATGCTTATATGTTTTATCGCACTTGTTGATGCCGATGTATTATTTGAAATTCCAGAAGACAGGTAATATGCAAGAGGAGGTGGAGACATCTGGATGTGATGCAGTTACAGGTGTCTTTCTTTATTTTTAGTTTCTGTATTTGTGATGATTATCTCCTGCTTATTCTAATTGATCGCATCTCTTGACCAATCTGCTTGTGTATGCATACTTTGGATCTCAAGATTGTGCATATGAAATGGTTGAAGGAGAAACAAGTGCATATGATCGAACAGTTGCCTTAGAAGGTAACAAATCGTCAAGATTTCCCCAGAAGACGCGGAAGATCCACCTGAAGGGTTACAGTGGTAGACCATACGACGGTGGTGCTGATATACTATTTACACAGTGCGTGGAAAATAGAGTTGGAAGTCATCAATCTGTGCTGCTGGGGAAACGGCCGGCTAGCACCCTTAATGTGTCTATTCCGACCAAGCGTGTGCGTACTGCTTCTAGGCAGAGAGTTGTTAGTCCATTCGATGCAACAACACCTGGTTTTGTTCAGTTGCCAATCAAAACAGATGCTTCAAGTGGTGATACTGGTTCATTTCAGGATGATCAGTGTACATTGCATGGTGGATCAAATATGAATAGCTTGGAGGTTGAATCCGTGGGTGATTATGAAAAGCAGTTACTATTCGACTCTGCTGAAGTATCAAAACCTAAAAAGAAGAAAAAACCAAAGTTTCTGGTACTTGACAAGTTGCTATATCTCTGACGAGTAATTGAGGAATTTGGATTATATCAATGCACACCTTTCTAACACTGACCCATTGTCTGCATTCTCTTTGTTGCAGGGTTCTGCATACGGGCAGAGATGGCAGGGTGACTCAAATTATCAAACCAACCAGGTGATTTTCTTTCTTTTTTCCACATTGTGGCTCAGTAATGTGATGATATTGAATTTGCTAGTTTGACCTTCATTAGGAAATGATCCACTAATAGCAGTCTTACAATAACATTATAAGTGAGTCTTTTTCTTTTAATATAGTGCTTTGATCCTTTTCTTCCTTTTGAGCAGTTTTTCTCTTTTAATATGGTGAATTATTGCTCAACGTTTTCAATCCTGTTCTCTTTTTCCAAAGTTTGTGTGCAAGTCGGAACCAACTACCTTTTTTTCCTGAATCTGTAGTGTAGATGTATCACTATGCATCCTCTCATTCCTTTTTTAGGGTTTTGTGGGGGGGGGGGGGGGGATTGTAGCTTCATGATGTTTGTGCCTGATACGCTCAAATTACACCTATTAATGGCGTAAAGCGGACGTTGTCAAATATAGTAACCCAAACAAGGTTGGGGTCGAATCCCACAATGAATATGGAGAGAAAAGGGTACTAATTGTATGCGATACTAATCTTTAAAGGCTTTAATCCTATTCCGAGTATTTTAAAAAGGAGATTTGGTTTGTATTTGCTATTTTGAACTGTTTGAAATTTGTTTGGATATGGAGAGCCAAAGTTGTATCCCCGCAATGATTAGATGTTATGCTATGGGTGTCAATATGATATATTTTTATTGGTCGCGGTTATGCATGCACTTAATCTCTAGTACACTTCCTAATATTTTCCAATAGTTAGAGAGTATGTCTTTTCATGATTTTCCCAAATGCAGAAAAGTTATAACTAAGGCTGATTAAATATGCCAAGTAGAACTCATCTTATTCCTAAGCGAGTTCATTAAACGAGGGTTAGCGCCCCAAGTCCTTGTTATATTATTTCAAATCACACCCTAGTTCATCTTTCCAAATAAACTAGGGTTTGTGCATAAACAAGTGTTTGCAACCACTTATAGAACAATGAATACAAGAAATAATAAAATACATCACAACCCAATATATATATATATATATATATACAATGTTAGATACCCATTACATAGCACCCATCATTTTGGGTCCACAACTTTGATTAAAGACACTACTCACACATTATGGTCTCAAAAGTGGTAAGCAATAAATGAGACATAAAGCTTACAATGATAATAAAGATGGTGGAATATAGAATCTTATGGTCTTCACTAAGTTCCAAAAGAGGAGTATTCAATGCTCACCCACCAATGCGATCTTTTAGTTGAGTACAATAAAATCTGAATGAAAAGTAAAACCTAAAATGTTCTTTAAATAGGCTCCAAAAACGCACAGCAAAAACTGACAAAATTGACCCCGATAGCAAGATCGACAATCCGTCGATTTCTTCGTCTCTTGTAACTTCAGCCCTGTGTATCGTTCAACGGTGCCGTCGATCAGTTCGACGCACCGTTGAATATCCCGTCGTTTTCTCCTCTGCTGAGATATCCTTCTTGACGACACCAACGACGAAACGTCGATCAGTTCGACGCTTCGTCGATGTCTCCGTCCTTCGTCGTCTTCAACTTTTTCATCATTGGAAATTCAGGCTTATCAACGATTCGAAGGACGTTTCGTCGATTGATCGACGGACCCTCGATTCTCATTTCATGCACTTTTTCTGTTGTTCTTTGCCTTTTGCTTTTGGGCCATTGTTTTTTCCTAGAACACAACAAAACATATTAACGAGTACCAGATTTACTTGAAAACAACCAAAATTCATAGTAAAAAGGCGTTGAATGTGCCACAAATTCGCGGCACATCAGTGCCTCGTCTTATCTTTCCTTCATAAGTTCTTTTACATCTTATCCTTCTGAATTTGAATGAGCTATTGTCTTGCATAATCATACCTGGATTCTCCAGACAAAGCAAGGTTAGCGTGAAGGCCAGGCCTTTGCAAATGGCTGGGAACTATATATTTTAATAGACCAGGTGTATTTGATATCTTTGTATATTGGTTTTATACCCTCTCTTTTACCATTGTAGCCCTGTCGAGAGCCATATGATTTTTAGTCCTTCAGATTATTCAGAAGTTATTCATAAGTTAACCAGATTCTTTTGTAGTGTATTTACTCGATGGTCGATATGTATTTGATGTAACATTTAATCCATGTTGTTTGGATCCTCCATAAATGCCACCGCACCCATGTTGGATCCACCAAAAATAATGCATTTTTAAAGGATCGACACGGGTGCGGCGGCTTCTTTTGGAGGATCTGAGCAACATCGCATTTAATGTTATGCTTGTTGAATTCATCATGAATTGTTTGGTTTCAGAGGGATCATTCCAGAAAGAGATTAGAGAGCCATCAACTTGTATCAAACGGTAGCAGCGGTATAGCTTATCCTAACTTGCATTGGCTTTTAGAGCTTGATATGGAGTGTGTTTCTTGTCATGTTAAGGGTGTCTTTATTTTGAAGGTTTATTTGGTCAACATAATGCAAAGAAGCCAAAAATGCTGAGACAATCACTTGAAAATTCGTTTGAGAATAATGCCCCTATTGGTGGATCTATTCCATCTCCAGTTGCTTCCCAGATGAGTAACATGTCCAACCCAAATAAACTGATGAGGATGCTTAGTGGAAGGGACAGGAGTAGGAAAGCTAAAACTTTGAAGGTACTTATCTGAGCTATAATCTCTTTCCTTCTTTCAATTTTGCCTTTTTGTTTGTATGAATGCTAGTTTGATGATTTGGCTGATTTTTTTTTTTTTTAAAATGAATTTTATCATATCTAAAAAAACAAAATTTGATCATGTATAATCTCTTGCAGATGCCTGCTGGACAAGCAGGTTCAGGAAGTCCATGGTCACTATTTGAGGACCAGGTTGGTTTCTTATGCCACATGATATGGACCTTCTTCTTCATCTCTGCTGTAGTTCTTTTGGCTAGCATGTGTTTAAAAGGAATTAACTTCAAAATTAGGCACTTGTTGTCCTCGTGCACGACATGGGTCCGAATTGGGAGCTTGTAAGTGATGCCATCAACAGTACCTTGCAATTCAAGGTGAGGGGTAAAGTTATGCATTTTCATATTATCTTTTAGTACCTCTCAAAGAATTCACTTTATCCCAGTTTGATGTTCTTTATTTGTTCATCTTCTTCTTACCATAGTTTTTTTTTAACAACCAGTCATGTTCAATAAATGCAGTGTATATATCGCAAACCTAATGAATGCAAGGAACGCCATAAAATACTTATGGACAGAACTACTGGTGATGGCGCTGATAGTGCTGAAGATTCAGGATCTTCTCAACCATATCCTTCAACATTACCTGGCATTCCAAAGGTTCAACTTTCTTTTACTTCCATTATTTATTAGAGCCCAAAGCTTTTTATCAAGTAAATCAGTATAATTTAATCAACAACTGCAGGGAAGTGCCAGACAGCTATTTCAGCGTTTGCAGGGACCAATGGAAGAGGATACACTCAAATCTCATTTTGAGAAGATCATCTTGATTGGGAAGAAATATCTTTTACGGAAGACTCAGGTATGCTCTTCACTAACATTTATCCATAAATTGTGTCTTGCTTGGTCGTGTTGGGTAAGTTAACCCCCCTCTAGCCTGCCAGTTTAGCCTTTTTAGCACCATTGCTTGGCATCATAGGGTTACAAAATGTGATTCATTATAATTTAGTCTAGTCTCTGCCATAGTTTAGGTCTTTAATGTCCCAAATATGTTCTGCTGGGCTTTCAGAAGTCCTGTAAGTTGAGCTCCTAGTATTATTTTTGTTATGGAATGTGGAATTGTTTTATGTTTTTAGGAAACTGAAAATTGAAGTGTTCGTTCAAATGACTTCGGTCTGGAGAAGTGGCATAAGATCTTATAACATGCAAATTGACCTAAGATTTCATAACTTGCAAATTGCCTTCAATTTTATATCCATTGTGAAGGTACTTAGGATATTCTTCCTTGAAAACTTGATGCTTTATATGCTTTCAATTGTTTTACTAAAGTCGGCTCATCAATCGAGGAAAAGGCATTGTGTCATTCATATAGCACACTCCTGCCTTGGGTGCAGACTTCAATGAAATTTTTGTTGTGCTCAGAAAAGGAAGCACCAAATATCTATAATCTTTGGCATATTTACAAAATAAGAATAGTCTAGAAGCTGTCAGAAGGTTTAGAACTTTCAATTGCAGACAATTGGAGTTAAAGGTGGCATTTGTCTGTAGAGTTTCTTTTCGTTTTTTGAAATCTTGAAACTGGTCTTTCCTAAAACGTGTTTGTTTTGGTTTTTCGTAAGAATCTTTTTGCAAAAAGGTTTTTGAAATTCTTTTAAGAAGTTACTTTTGAGGTTTTTTCTCGAAGAAAAATCCTTCTTCACTCCCCACCACCACCACAACAATAATAACAACAATATATCCAGTATAATCCCACAAGTGGGGTCTGGGGAGGGTAAAGTGTACGCAGGCTTTGCTCCTATCCTGAGAGGTAGAGAGAGTGTTTGGGATAGACCCTAGGCTCAACGAAAAACAACTCAAAACAAAAGAAATAAACAGTAAGTGAAGAAACCATGTCAAAGCATTTTAAGAAAGGAACAATAACTACATCAAAATAATATGGCAATTGAAGTACCCTTCTTCCACTCACAAAGCACTCGCAAATCTTCAGAAAAGAAACTACAGCTATTCTTGGACATTTACTTTTTTTCCCAACTTTTTTTCTAAAAGACTTTCAGAAGCTGTCCAAACAGTTGCTTCCCATAAAGTCTTTGCTGTTATTTTAGACACTGTCACGAGTTTTTCAAACCTTTGATTATGAATGATTGAAATTAAGTCGTGATGTGAAGCTTTCCGGGTTGACATTTTATATAGAATTGGCTAACTCTTAAATTTAATGATTTTTAAAAGAAAATTACTTTACATACAAAATGTCTTAACTGAATCGGTCATTTCTATGTCCAAGTGAACTCTATCCTATAAAATAGATGGTCATACACTTTCAATGGATCTTAATTGGAGAAACTATTATAGTTATTTAATCATCATGATATTTGTATACGGATCAGTGCGTGGGTGTTCTCAATATGCTGTACAAGTTACTCATCTATATCTGATATATGTTACAAGTTGATCGGAATGGAATTATTTACCGGGTTTGGTTGCTCAACCGAAGGGCTGATCGGAATCAATCAGAAACGTTTAGTTTTGGCAAATGAATATTTGAATAAAAAAGAAAACTGAAAAGCGGAAAATAGATATCAATCACTTTTTCTGCTCTTCAATATAATATTTGGTATAACCTGCCTAAGTTTATTATTAGGAACTTTAAAGAACTGTTGAATTTTAATTTGAGATGAAGGTTGTACATACTAATTTGAAGCATTGCCATTTGAGTTTGTGCATTAAATAATTTGGTAATAATAATCATAGCGCAGAGTCAATTCCAATTGATTAAACATTTTACCGGATCGGGTTTAAAAGATAAATAACTCTGCCTTATCACGAGGAATACACATAATTAATTTTTTAGAAATGTTAAATATCGTGTTTTTCTTTCCTTTGTTCGTACCCCCGAGCTTCTGTAGGATGGGTAGGGGCTATGGTTAATCAATCTGATGAAGTGCTCGAATAGTTTACATTCTGACGAAGACATAATTTTTTAGTAATGGCAACTTACGTGTACCTAGACTAATTCATGAGCTACTTGCTACTACTCACATGCATAGTTACCGGCTCAGTGTGTCTGCTGAGGCTTAAGTAGGTGGGATGTCTTCAACTAGTGTCGCTTTCGTCGGGTTTCAAACCTTGGTCGACATGTCATAGTTTTCAATCGGCATATTATGATTGTGGATTACTCTCTACCAGTTTCGCTTATCCTATTTTGTATCGGGCAACTGGGTATAGTTGGGACAAGGATAAATATTTGCTGTGTTAGGAAAGAGCAGGATTCATTTTTTTCAAATATTTTGTGTAGGGACAGTCGGTAACCTCTTGTTCTCTTTTATGTTTGCTTTATATACTTATGAGTTCCAAGTGGTTATAATGTTTAGCTTCTTTTGGGTAAAGGGTGAAAACTATGACCTAAAACAACTTCAGCAACCACACGATTCTCAGATGCATGCGCTTTCCCAACTTTGTCCGAGTAATCTGAATGGAGGACCTATTCTTACGTAAGTTTATCTCGAGTACATATCGGAGGTTGACCTTTTCTCAATAGGCTATGAAGCTTTAAATTACCATTTTCCAAAAAAATAAAAAATAAAAAATAGGCTATGAAGCTTTGATTTTAACTTTCGTTTTTCTTCGTTCTGGTCTACTATTTTGGTTCGATGAAGGCCTCTGGATCTGTGCGATGCACCTTCGTCTAGTCCAGATTTTCTTCCTGTTGGATTTGAAGGTCCACACTCAAGTGGATTATCTATCTCGAGTCAGGGTGGAGGATCAATGCTTCCTGCATCTGGTGCAAGTTCTGGAGTGCAAGCATCCTCCAATATGATTCCTGGAAGCAACTTTCCATCAGCATCATCAAGTCCACTAAATGCATCTGTCAGGTAATGAACGTTTTAGCTTAAAACTATGTATTGGCTCCTGAGATTTCTTCATCAAGTGCTGATATGGGTAATGATGCTTCCAGGGATGGTAGATATGCGGTTCCGAGATCTGTATCTTTTCCAGTTGATGAGCAGCAGAGATCCCAGCAATATAATCAAATATTATCAGGGGGAAATATGCTGTCCAATATATCTGCTCCTGGAGCCCTTGCAGGCAGTGACAGTGGTGGTGCTCGTACACATCCCAGTGGCAACAGCACGGGAACCTTGACTGGGTTTAATAGAAGTATGCCAATGGCAAGGCCTGGGTTTCAGGGAATTGCATCATCATCTATGCTGAATTCTGGGAGCATGCTTTCTTCTGGTACGGTAGCAATGCCAAGCACTGTGAATATGCATTCTGGAGTCAGCTCTACTCAGGCGAATTCAATGGTGAGACCGCGAGATGTTTTGCACATGATACGAGTAAGTCGGCTTCTGGCTACAAATTGCTCTTTTCTTGTGGTTAACATATGTGTTATTGGACCATTAGTAAAGCAACAGTTGGTTGTGTTTTCTTGACTTTCTGCTTCTAGTTAGTGCAGTTATTAACTCATTTATATATAATTTCGAGCTTGCAAAACTTCATTATGAATTGATAGGTGAAGATACATTCGGTTATTAACTCATTTATATATAACTTCGAGCTAGCAAAACTTCATTATGAATTGATAGGTGAAGATACATTCTTCTTTCTACAAGAAATTTCACAAGTTAACTTTTAGTTTCACCTCTTTTGCCTAACCAGTAAACCCTGACTTTAGGCATGTACCCTGAATAAGTTCTGTAATGAGTTTCTTTGACAGGATTTGTTACTTTTGGATGATATTTAATATAATTTTATAAGAAAACACATCTGTGCATTCAGTGTGCTCTTTGGCTGGTTATTTAACTCGCAAGTATACCGGTGTTGCCATGTGACATATGGTTTCAGCTGGTAAATACACTCTTGAATCAGGATAACACGGTCTAGATGTTCTCATGTTGAAGAACATGTGAATCTAAGAAGTTCAATTAACAGCGTGAAAATTTCATTGTGAAAAGAAGTTCTCCAATATGAACTGTTGGTTGATCAGGTTCGTTTACTAATGACAAGCTAATGCCCATCGAAAAGTGGAGCTCTTCTTGGGGGTCCTTGGGGAGAGCAAAGGAGGGGTAGGATGGTGCTGTTAAAATACAGAACTGTTGCCATTTCAGTATATGGAGAAGGCCAAAACAGTTAGCTTTGGATGAGTTCAATTGAGAATTTACTATTTCACGAATTCCATTGGAGAGTAGATCTATCTTTATATACTGATGAGGTGTAGTTTTAGTGTCCTCTGGCATGCTTTGCTTTTCTGTGATTTTCATGTTGTTGCTTGACATAAGTTTTTTGCATTTTGGCTCCTTTTTAGGTGTAGTTCATATATCTGATTTTTGAAAATGCGGTCTGAAGCATTCCCTGCTTGTATACTTCAACTCTCACCTCATTGGTATTTTGAGTTCAATAACAGAGTATGTGTATCCTGCTATTGCAGCCCTCACAGAATCAGGAAGCTAAGAGGCAAATGATTGCTCCTGAGCTTCAGATAAAGGCCTCTCAAGGAAGCAGCCAAGGAGTCCCTCTTTTTGGTGGGTTAAGTTCCTCTTTCCCCAACCAGACTGCCTCCTCACCTGTTTCACCACACCCACTTCATCATCAGCAACCACATGTCATGTCTTCACAGCAGCCTCTTGTGCATAGCCCTCGGCATCCTCATCTTCAAGGGGCCGGTCATGCCACCAACCCACAGCATCAAGCTTATGCAATTCGCATAGCTAGAGAGAGGCACCTGAAGCAGCGGCTTTTACAACAGCAACAGCAACAACTCTCAAATACACCGCCCCATCTCCCTATACCATCCTCGTTGCAGAATAGTCCTCCGATCACGTCACAAACTTCTTCTCCACCAGTATCACGTTCTTCTTTGGCATCTCCTGCCTCAATGTCTCCAGTGCCACAGCATCAACTAAAACATCCATTTCCAGCTCATGGTCTTGGACGAGCTGCACAACCTGGGGGTAGTAGTTTAATAACTCAAATGGGCAAGCAAAGGCCACCTCAGACAGGGCAGCAGCAGCTTCAAAATGCTAACAGGCACCATCCTCCACAGCGCCAGCAGTCAGATTCTCAAAAACAAGCTAAAGTTTTAAAGGGAGTGGGGAGAGGGAAATCGATGATGCACCAGAACATTCAGATTGATCCTTCCTTATCGGATGGCCTTCCTACAGATCAAGTGAATCAATCTGCAGAGAAAGGTGAGCAAGCCACACAGTTAGTGCAAGGTCAGGGAGTGTATGCAGGGCCAGGATGCAGCCTGGTCCAGCCTGCAAAGCAAAAGGTGAGTCAGCAGCAGCATCCCCACTCTCAGAGCTACTCTGGCCAAGTGCCTCTATCCAAAAAGCAGCAAATTCACTCTAATTCTGACAATACCAATCAAGGTCTTGCCTCATCGAGTGTATCGGGTCCTAATTTGCCCCACCAATCTGCTCCAACCTCAGTTGTAGGTTCTTCCAATCACCGAGTGTTGATGCATCCACAGCAGCAGGTGCAACTGCGGCCAAAGTTGATGACTCAAAGTCAAGCAGCTCTTCAAGGGGTGCTGCAACGGAAACGTTCACTGAATTCTGAACCACCAAACAAGTTGCAAGCTGGTGAACCTGAAAGTGAACAGCGCAATATTTGCAACACTTCACAGATAGGTAAGACGCCCCTGCAGGACTCCAACAATGTAACTAATGCCACAGAGGTTTCTGTCCCGGGTGCTACTCAAATGAAGGCTGCAGTTCCATCATTAGATTCAATTGGGACGCCACCAACAAATTCTGCTGGCAATGAGACAGTCCCAGAAGTCAACCAAGGGGTAAGCCAAATGCAATCTTCTGGCTTGTCTTCTGTTGGGCGTGATGCTAGTGTTCAATGGAAGCAAAAGTCTTCCGAGTTACATCCTCCCTCGCCAGTGACCCAACCTCCGTCGCACCAGCAACAACAGCAATGGCCACCGTTGCAACATCCAGATCAGGCAGGGAATAGAAGTTTGTTAGCTAGACCCAGTGAATCTTAGACTGGATTGAGGCACACCCAAAACATCAAAGATTACTCCTTCGTAGCTTGTCATTTCCTTCATCATGCGTACAGCTTACAGGTAGAAAAAATTCTCAATTAGTTGGCCTTGGTGTCAGAAGGTTAAAAAAATACTTGAATTTTTCCATGGGAACACAACTTTCTACGCACACCACCATAATTAATGTCAACTGCTATAATACGCCTGCTAGATTTGTGTATGATCAGATTCCAGTAAGGAAAAGTCTAAATTAGTGAGATGCTTCTACAGGGCTTTTGATTGAATACTTCCCCTAGGTTTTGGTCGAGATTATTTGGGCTCTTGATTAATCATATTTTCAACACGGCTAAATATATGGTATACGTTGTTGATTCTTGCTTATTTTGTTTTTCAGACAAAGATCACATTGGGACGAGAAGGTGAACTTTCAAGGTTTTGGGAACGTAGAGGATCATCGGTTTAAATTTTGCGTTTTGTATAGTATTTGTTGCCCTAGAGCCTCAGGAAGGTAGGGACAGATGTAGAGGTAGGTGTACAGGGTCTTTCTCTTCTTCTCTTTTGCCCCTTGCCCCTCAGCTCACTAGGGGTTTTGTGTGTGTAGGGGGGGGGGGGGGGGGGGGCTATTTGATTGTCCCCGTAGTCATCCCATGTATTATAAGCCTTTTTGTATTCAGTGGGGTAGCTATCATTTTTATGGCCAAAGGCTGTGGAAAACCTTGTGAATATTAGGCATGTGTATACTCCATATTTGCTGACTGCCCACTCTCCTGGGAGCTTGTGCAATTCTTGTAAATTGTTCCTTTTGGCATTTTGAAAATCTTGAAATGGGATCCAATCATGCATATTAATATAAACACCTCTTTGGAAGAACGAACTCAAAAGTACTCGAAACTTGATCTTTGTCTATTTTGAGTTTGTTCTTTTTGATTGTAATCGAAGAGGTGTACTTGGAATTGGTTGCCAATGAGTCAGAAGTATAACGGAGGCAAAGAAAGTGTCATGCATGCTAATAGTAAATCTCATTATCCGCAACAAGCTTTTGTAAATCTAATCTACAAAGCATCATGATGTTAGTATCTTATGATATTATAAATTTCTGAAGCAGCGCATTACCCTTTGAATCCATGTGTCGATATTTTTTACGGGGAAACATCAACTGCTAAGACCAACAAATAGAAACCCAACAAGACATCATGGTTGTTTGCAAAGTTTGGATGGAGTTGTTTTAGGTTCAATATCATACGTAACTGGCAAGGCCTATCACAGCTTTAATAGTTATCACATCAATCAGGCCAGAACATTTGTGTTCCAACAAAGTCGTCAACAACAACATACATAGTGAATCCCATAGCGTGGGGTCTGGGGAGGATAGAGTGTACGCAGACTTTATCCCCACTTTAGGGAGGGAGGCTGTTTTCGGAAAACTCTCGACTCAAGAAAAAGCATAAGAAAGGTCAGATACGGACAAACAAATCAAAGCAATTATAAAAATGAAAACAATAAAGTAAATAAGTCATTATAAATCAACAGATACTCGCAGAAATCAAGAGACAAGAAACTATAGAGCAATATAACTACTCGTAAGAAAGAATAAACGCGACTACCTACTAGCTTTCTTCTACCCTAATATGGGTCCTCCATACCCTCCTATCTAAGGTCATGTCCTCGGTAAGCAGGAAATGTGTCATGTCCTGTCTAATCACTTCCCCCCAATACTTCTTCGGCCTACCTCTACCTCTACCTCTCCTGAAACCGTCGCTAGCCAGCCTCTCGCACCTCCGCACTGGGGCATTTGCATCTCTCCGCATCACATGCCCAAACCATCTCAGTCTCGCTTCTCGCATCTTGTCTTCCACTGAGGCTACTCCTACCTTGTCTCGGATGACTCCATTCCTAATCTTATCGCTCCTAGTGTGCCCACACATCCATCGCAGCATTCTCATTTTCGCCACTTTCATCTTCTGAACATGAGATTTCTTGACTGGCCAACACTCCGCCCATACAACATAGTTGGTCTAACCACCACTTTGTAGAACTTGCCTTTAAGTTTTGGTGGCACCTTCTTGTCACACAACACTCCGGAAGCAAGCCTCCATTCATCCACCCTGCACCAATAAGTTGTGTGACATCATCATCAATCTCTCCATTTCCTTGTATAATAGACCCAAGATACTTGAAACTATCTTTCTTCTATATGACCTGGGTGCCAAGCTTCACTTCCACATCAGCCTCATGCACTATATCACTGAACTTGCACTTCAAGTACTCTGTCTTGGTCCTACTCAACTTGAACCCTTTAGACTGCAGAGTTTGTCTCGAAACCTCTAGCTTAGTGTTAACCCCGCTGCGAGACTCGTCAATCAGGATTATGTCATTTACACCATGGCACCTCACCTTGAATTTGCCGCGTCAATCCATCTATCACCAAGGAGAATAAAAATGGGCTAAGAGCTGATCCCTAGTGCAACCCCATCACCACTGGAAAGTGCTCTGAGTCTCCTCTCATAGTCCCTACCCTGGTCTTGGCCCCATCATACATGTCTTTGATCGCCCTAATATACGCCACAAGTACACTTCTAGCCTCCAAGCATCTCCATAGAACCTCTCTCGGCGCTTTGTCGTATGCCTTTTCTAGGTCAATGAATACCATGTGCAAGTCCCTCTTCCTCTCCCTATACTGCTCCATCAGTCTCCGTACAAGATGAATAGCTTCTATGTTCCAACAAAGTCATATTAACTAAAAGTATATAAAATGCTACAAAACCATCTTCCTTGGGTAATAATAAAGCCCGACACCTGAATCTTTGGTTTGATACATCTGAATAATACCTTTAGACCGACATATTTTTCTGTGGATGTATAATACTTGTAGCAAACATTTTAGGCGAATATGCAAGCATGAGCAGGCAATTTTGGAAGATTTCATGGAATTCAACTTCAAATTTCAGCTCCTTGAAAAATGGTGTCTTGCTTTTTTAATATCGGCATTTGGTGTTAAATCCGAATTCCTAGGCAATCTTGAAGAACTTATCACACACCCTACTCAGCAAGTATATCATTTCAACTCCTTGAAATATGTTGTATGCTTCATTCTGCACAAGCTTGCACATCTGTTCATTTCTTTTTCACCAGTCTCTAAACCTAATATAAACCAAAGCGTCGCAAAGAAGAGGTTCACCAATAGTATAGGATGCGCCCCTCAAGAAAGCACCACGCCAAACGGCAAATGGAGAATATCACCTAATACCATATCAAGGATATGGATATGAGTGCCCGCAAATTTGGCAGTGAGAACAATGACAAATGTAGGAAAAAACTAACTCTCGTAGAGGTACCAACAGAAGAAACAATCTGCAACAGTTCTGGTATACTACTTTGTGAAATCATATTACTATAATAGGGTACCAAGAACCAAACTGCAAAAAAGCATAAACTGTTGCTGTCTGCAATTTTAAGATCTCACCAACATACAAAAACTAGATTTCACTTACAACTTGATCTCGGCTGTGGGTCATACAAACAAGTTTGAATTTCACAACAGATGCCAATTGAAAAGCACAAGGCATTAGCAAATGAGAACAACGAAAGCAGCCATAAGTTTACAACTGAAAAGGATTCATCTTATTGCATTGTTGATGCTGAAAAACCAACCAACTAAGAGTAGTCTGAATTTGTTTGATTAGCTCAAATCCAGCACAGAACAAATTTACATATCTACTAATAGAAGCAACAGAAATGGTAATTATTCCTAACAAATGTTAGATGGATGAAAAAGCCCCATAAATGAGAACAAATTTACTTGGAAACAAATTTAAAAAGGCGTGAAGCTTGAATGGAACCTCGTGTTCTTTTAGCATCAAAGCACTTCTTTCCATTCCAAGAAATGTTCAAAATTCGTGAGCTACCTTCACTTTCTTATGCGATCCAACGACGCTATTAATCCGATCAATCAGACTCCTCTGTGTCTCAAGAATCATATCCATTCTCCTTTTCTCCATTTCCATTCTATACCTCTCCGTCTCCTTCATCATCTCGATTTTCTTATGCTCCATTCTCATAAATCTCTCCGCAAATCCCCTTATCTCCGCAGCCAATTCACTCCCTCCAACACTTCCTTCTCCGTCCTGTTCGTCTTCGTTTTCCTCTTCATCCACTTCTTCCTCAACGTCATCATCATCGTCCTCGTCATTAACACCCACATTCCCAAAATACCCTTTTCTCTTCTCGTTCATCGAGTTCCTACCTACAAAGGTAGGAGTAAAGTCTGGAAACATCCTACCCTCCCCATACCTCACAGACCCCACTTGTGGAATCGCACTGGGTATGTTGTTGTTGTTGTTGATCGAATTCCTCATAAAGTTTCGATCTTTCACGATCCTATTCATAACATTTATATTATCACCACCAACATTCACATTCATACCCATCATATGATTAATACTTCTACACTTAGTATTATTCCTCCTCAAATCCATATAACTAACATCAACTTCATCACTATTATCAGTATCATAATACCTCTGATCACCACCCGAATTCGAACATTTCACCATAGCAACAGGATGAGCTGCGATGGGTAGAGGCCCACGTTCCATATGATCCATCAAATCAAAATACTGCCAAGAATTTGGGTATGGTTTGAGTCTTTCAGCCCGATAACGTTTACGAAGCTTTTCGATTTTGTGACGACATTGTGTTGCTGATTTTGATGGTTCATCGAAACCACAACGAGCGGCAACTGTAATGGCAACTTCTTCCCATTGGCTAGCTTTGAGTTGACCTTTTTTTAAAGAGTACCATTTTTCTTGATAAGATTGGATTAAATTGAAGGTTTCTTGATGTGTCCATGGGATTGGTTGGGTTTTCTTTTGGGGTGATGGGATTTGGGGTTGGGTTGATTCTGGGGGTGGGAGGAGGAGGGGTGGTAGGGGTGGGGGAGATGAGGGGGTAGCCATGGATGTTGAGTTTTGGGTGGGGAAATTTGTGTGTGTTTTTTGGTGTTTGGGGAAATTTGTGATGCTTTGTGTGTTTTTTTTTTTGGGGAGATTAGGTCTTTTTTTGGATGTGTGGGTGGATGGTGGCAGAGGAGATGGCGGTGGTGGGGTGGGTGTTGGTAGTTGGTGGTGGGTGGTGCAGCCCATAATGGGCTATTGGCCTAGTGGATGGCTGTGGAAACTTCCAATGGACTACAAGCCCAAAGTGTAATTTGCACTTTTGTTCCTAATTTGGTCTTTAAATTTTGTTCCTTAGAACCAATAATTTTTTTTAGTGAGGCATATGTTTATACATCATGATATTTCATAGTTATATCCCACTCTTTAAAAAAACTTATATTTTTGATATAAATTCGATTTTGAAAAGAAAAAATTAAAAACTATACTATTTGAAGGCTAAAAATTAAAGAGCAGCACATTTGAAGGATAACTGTGAAATTTCTTCCAATAAAGTGTGTATTGTATAAACTTGTCGGTTAGGCCCATAGTACTTGGGCCACGTGTGTCGATAAGCCTCGAGGGGGAGGGGAAGATTTGTACAAATGATTATGTAAAATTTTCACAAACAGCTACCTTTTAACTCTTTCTAACAATATATAACTACATATTCTATATTTACAATTCGTAACTAGATAGCCCTATATTTATCTAGTAGTCGGGTATACCAAAATATAGCATAAATATAGCGGAAATACAGATGCGAGTTTAACTGACAGTGCTATATTTATGGAAACAAAATCTGTTCCAATTTTAATTAGAATCGGTTATATTGTTCCCTGATTCACGCAAATATCCTCTCATTCCATATCTGATTCCATATCTCATTCAAACAGCTAACAAATTAAAAAAAAATTGAATTCAAACATTACAATCATATTTTTAACCAAAAATAGAAAGGTTGAAAAATCTTTGAAAAATAACAATATCAAACCAGTGAACATAGCTTGATTATCACGACGAATATATATTTGATTTCATCAAGTTGAGTTCATAATTGAGGTAACGATTTTTTCACTGCAAACTTTTTTTTTTGTTCGTCTTTTCTGAAATTGTTTCAGCTAAATTGAATATAACACATTGCTGTATTCGAAAACAACAGGATAATGACAAGCGTAACTGCGTTGATCCGTCATTCTGGTTTTTGGAACGATCAGAACTGTTTTGTGAATTACAAAATTGATGTTGTTGTATTCATTGATAATTGCAATTACGATGAGTTAGTTTGTACGATTACAAATCAATTAGGCGTGGATACTGTTAGGAAAACTATTTCAATAAAATATACTGTTGAAGGCGATTTTCAACCAATTGAAATACACAACGATATGGGAGTTCGTGTGTACGTTGAGCTTAAGAGAGAAAACCGAGTTTTGGGGATGTATCCAATGTGCGTTAGTATTCATGATTTGGATGTTGAGGATGGTGCAACTGGTAATCGTATTATTGGAGATGATGTGCTGCAAATTGGATATAGCTAGAATCGGGATGGTATGAAAGTTTGTGATTCTACTGTAAATGTTGTTGTTTTGTTTGGGAATGATAACAATTTGGTAATTTCGAAACCGGAAGCGAAAGGAGTTTTTGTCGATCAAATTTACCAGGATAAGGAAACTTTGAAAATTGCGATGACGAAATACGCAATTCGTGAAAGATTCAATTTCAAAATAGAGAGATCGAATGCTATAAGGTATGATTTTCTAAATGTATTCTGGTAACAGAAAGTGCAGATGTATTTTTGTTATATTTGTACTGTATTGAGATGATTTGTTAACTTATTTAGCACACTGTTAATTTTAAAAATGTTTGATGCAATATATTCTGATATATTTTTTGTATATTTATACTGTATTTAATTGATTCAATATGTACTATTTGCATTGTATTATGTAGTTACACTCTGGCATGTTGGTCGCCGGAATGTAAATGGAAATTCAGAGCGTCGAGAATTGGGTATTCTGAAATGTTCAGGGTTAGAGCTTTCGATGACGAACATACATGTCCGTTGAAGGACAAGGTGTATTCACAAAGGCAGGCAACAAGTTGGTTTATTGGAGAAGCGGTTGTGAAGGCGAAAATAACTAACCATAAAAGGAAGGTCACACCTGGGGGTATAATAGATGGTGTTAAGAATGAATTCGGCGTAGATGTTTCTTATATGATGACATGGAGAGCTAGAGAGAAGGCTATAAAAGATTTCAGAGGTGATCCAGCTGATTCATACAAGAAGTTGCCGGCATATATATACATACTTGATAAAACGTATCCTGGATCGCTCGTTAAAATGCATAAATCACCAGAAAATGAGTTTATGTATTTGTTTGTAGCACTCAAAGCATTCATAAAGGGATTCGAGTGTTGTAGACCAATAGTTGTAGTGGATGGTGCACATCTTAAATCAACGTATGATGGTACATTTGTGTCGGCAAGTACTTTGGATGGAGCAGGTATGTGTAATTCTATTCTATGAATGTTTTTTTTATAAATACAACATTATGCTTATTGATTTGCAAATAAAGCTGCTAAAAACATACTCTGGATGTATTGCTGGTGTAAATTTGTGAATATTATATGCTGAAATACACTGTAAATATGAGGTAAATATATTGTAAATATATATTGTTGTTTTATAAATGATGGTGCTAAAAATATAGTGTGAGATCAAATTCAGTTGAAATATGTGTTGAATATATTATAAATATATACTGATTTTTGTAGGTAATATCCTACCACTAGCGTATGGTGTGATAGATTCTGAGAATAATAAGTCGTGGACGTGGTTCTTTGAACTGTTCAAGCAAGCTTATGGTGTTAGGCAAAATATGTGTGTCGTGTCCGACAGACATGAAAGCATAATACACGCAGTTTCTAAGGTGTATCCTACTGTTCCTCATTTGGCTTGTATATGGCATTTGTGGAAAAATGTGACAAAACAATACACAACAAACAGTGAGGTGTTGAGTCTTATATTTTATTCACTAGCGAAAGCATACAGCCAGGATGAGTTCGATAAATTGATGGAGAAGATTGGGAATGTTGATATTCGGGTAAAACGATACCTAGAAGATGCTGGAAGAGATAAATGGTCTAGGCTTTATTCACCTGTTAATAGAGGATGGACAATGACTTCGAATATAGCCGAATGTATTAATGGAAAACTGGTTGCTGCAAGAGAGTTACATATTTTTTATTTCCTTGAAGAAGTGAGGAAGATGTTTGGTAGATGGAATTGCACAAATAGAAAAAATGGTACCTACACATTCACAACACTGATGAGGCGGTATCAAGAGATGTTGTCAATCAACGAGTACAAATCAATACGAATGAGGGTATCTTTGTTTGCAACACAAAAATTTAATTTATATTTTTACTATATGTAATGTATATTTATATATATTCCCAATATGGTAAAACTGCTCAGGTAATGCTTGTTTATTTGTTAAATGGTTCTCAGGTTGAAGCGTCAACTGAATATTTTACACAGTGAATGATGGACCGAGGCGTTTCATAATAGATTTGAAGAAGAAAACTTGCAGCTGCAGGATGTTCCAACTGGATGAGATACCGTGTTCTCATGCATGGGCAGTATTGAAGAATAAAAATTTGACTGCTGATGTATATTGTTCGGATTTATTCAAGCCGGAAACAGTTGTGAACACATATGATGTGCCAGTTGATCCTCTTCCCGATGAGACCGAGTGGAATGATCCTAAAAGTATATTAGATGAAGTTGTTATGCCACCGATCTATAAGAGACCCCCTGGGAGGCCAAAAAAGAAGAGGGACAAGCCATTACAGGAGTTGATGATTGGTAAACGCAGAAATTCCTGCGGTAAATGTGGACGTCTTGGTCATAATAGGCGTTCGTGTGATAATCCGCCGCTCAATAAGAAGAATAAATAAGTCCATTTTGATTTTATTTGTTAAGACAATTCTACTTTAAATTTCAGTTAAAAATAAAAAATGAATTCATCTTGAATTCATATTATTCTAGTATGATTGTATTTCACATGGTTGAACATCCGATGTTTTTCAATGTAATGCTATATTGGTGGTTAAATGGTATTTGGAAAGTCTACTCTATGTTAACTGATTTGACCTTTTGTTTTGGATTTATGATTTAATAGTTGTATTTCGTATATATTTTGGCTATATTTTAGTTGCATTTTGTCTGATCTGGTAGATAATACTTATTCTGGTTTACTATTAACTATATTTGATATATATTTTACATATATTCGAAGTGTATTTAGATGAAATTTTAAATTTTGTAACAAACTGTAATTTTAAAAATGGACTTATGGAATATATCTGAGTTATATTTTCTGTATATATCGACTGTATTTAAATGGTTATATATACTACTTTGTTAAATGAATACATTTCACAGATAATGAAAAATGGAATTTATGCATTGAAAAAATAACATACTTGAAAGAAACAACAATATAAAAACCATAAGGTGGTGTTCAATATTAATCATCCTAAAAAAGATTACTGCACATGAAACAATATGTCCAAAATGAAAAAACAGCAACAAAAGTCGCAACCAACTATGCTATTGTTCAACATGAAAATAAAAAACACAAATGAATTGGTGGCCTAATCAAGATCCTCTTTATCAACTGCATCGTAATCAACTGCCGGTCTAATTGGTCTTGGAGGCTGCTCGTTATCACTTGATGCATTGTTGTTTGACTTATCTCATGCATAGTCGCATAAAAGGGCGCCGTATCTCATACGGAGTAACTTTGCATCGAATTCGGTTGGGATGACTGCACTTGAGCTCAAGTATTCAGCGAAGGCTGCCACATACACACCACAATCCCTGGAACAAAAATGATCAAAAAATTTACTTATCAAAACCCACGAAAAAAAAGATGTATTTATTGTGTTTTTTATTGGAAGAGATTCTTACATGCTAGAGGGAGCTTGTTGCGGGAGATTGTCTACATTCACAATGTCAAAGTTGTCGGTCTGTTCTCTATTTCTGTAAAAAGGATGTGTGGCAAAATCTATATCCGCCTTCTTCTCATAGAAATCAGTCATTTGTAGACTGTGTGTCACTAGAGTAGCCAACATTTTCACTCCGACTCTAACGACAGCATCATGCCTTGCAGCTCGGTATGAGTTGTATACGTAGATGGACCTGTTTGTAAAAAGAAAATATAAGAAAAAAACAAACATATAAAATTTGTAGGAAAATGAATGATCTTTTCATTGGATGAGAGCAGACCTGTCAGTGAATGATATCACAACCAAAATCCAGTGATTTTCCTCTTTTATGTTGACAGGAATTAGTACGCTGTCAACAGTATACCATGGTACATTAGCCAACAGCCTGTGCCCGTTAATGTACTCACACAGTTCATCTTCCTTATTGGCGACACATGTGGATTAATCAGGGTTTTCCCAAGATTTGTAAATTTCAGCAACTAAAGTGTGAAAAATACAGCTGGCAGTGGTGAATCTATAGTTGTTGTTATTGTGATACTTCCCCTTCTTGCGTAGGTGGTAGAAAATAACATCAATATGCTGTAAAAACATCAATTCAGTGACTATAATCAACACTATGTTCAAAAAAAATATTGCTGTATATATAGTAAATATAGTGAAATATACTCTTAAACATAGTAAAAATACAATTCTGTATACATGGACAGTACTGTGCTCAACTAGTAAATTAATGTCTGTATATTAAATATAGTGCAAGTATAATGATGACAATATTCTAAAAATACAAGTTGTGACAATAAGTACCTCAACCTACTCCCTCAACCTAAAACAATAAAAACATGGTTCAAATGAATTTAAAGGCATCAGCAAAACAGATACACATATACACATATATAGTACTGCTTTAAAAGTTAAAAGTTTCAGTTAAATATAGAGAAAATATATGGTAAATATGCCTGAATTATATTTTCAACAACAGAAACCGGATCATTAATTGGCAACCCAACTCTTTCAACCTAAAACAATAAAAACATGGTTCAAATGAATTTAAAGGCATCAGCAAAACAGATACACATATACACATATATAGTACTGCTTTAAAAGTTAAAAGATTCAGTTAAATATAGAGAAAATATATGGTAAATATGCCTGAAATAGTTTTTTTACTATATATGTCAAATATAGTAAAAAATATACTCTAGATACATCACATTGTAATTCTATTATAAAACATAAAAAAATTAGATAACAAGCAGAAAGATATCAAAACCTCATCAGTCCAAAGTTGTCCATCCATAGATAACAAGTAAAATCAGTTTTTGTCGGCTACGGCTGTAACGCCTAAATGCAACCGAAGTTCGGCATCCGCAGGATCGAGTCCTTCCTTGTTCTTTCTGTAATGATTTTCATTTGGCTTCCTGTATATCAACAATGGAAAGAACATACGTTAAGTTTATTGATAATTGAATTCTGGAAAACTAAAAAAACAAGTTGTGACAATAAGTACCTTTTGTCATGCGATTTCAACAGATCCTTCTCAAGCCACTTTTGATATTCTTGAAGAAACGAAGTATCTAACGAGACATTTATAGGGTGGTCAACAAATGGGTGTTTTTTCTGATAAATGCAAGGACCGATATTTTTGGCAGAAGAACCCGCTGAGCTGAAATTGGGACAATAAGGGGACAGGTTATATTTGCTTGGTTTCCTTTCTCGGGCAACACCTGGATGGACAATGATCTGTTTTTCAGAGTTTGAAAACTGTGCAGTCTCACCACTTGAGCTTTGGCCCGCATTTGGTTGTACGGGAACTTGTTGTCCAGTTTCATCACTTGAACTGTGGCCAACTATCAGTTGTACTCCAACTTGTTGTTCAGTTTCATTAGTTGAACTTTGTTCGGTTGTTGGTTGTACTCCAAGTTGGATTGGTATCTGAGAATCAGGAATCATCCACTGAGAGATGGTTACCAGGTTATTATCCACATTCTGAGGAGTCCTTAAACTTGACAAATCGGTTTGATCATCGCGTGATACTGGAGGAGGACCGAGAGGAATAACACATGCTAAAGGGCAGTTGATTAGCAAGTCCGCTACCATTTCCTCTGATGCTGTAAATTCAGCATTAGCATTCTCCATATCGCCGATTTGCTGAGATTCTTGAAATAAAAAACAAGAAAAAAACGACTGGTGTTTGTCAATTATTGCTTATCAAAACGACATTTCAGTACTTAAAAGCCACATTTCAGTACTTACATCAAAATTTAAATGGATTGGTGTTATGGGCACTCCATCTGTTTGTGCATCACTTTTAACTCCGGTTTCTTTATCCACATCAACAACAGAAACCGGATCATTAATTGGCAACCCAACTCCCTCAACCTAAAACAATAAAAATATGGTTCAAATGAATTTAAAGGCATCAGAAAAACAGATACACATATACACATATATAGTACTGCTTTAAAAGTTAAAAGTTTCAATTAAATATAGAGAAAATATATGGTAAATATGCCTGAAATATAGTAAACAGAAACCAGAATAAGTAACATTGAACATAATAATCAAAATACAATTAAAATACAGCCACAACATATATGAAAAACTAATATTAAAATATCAATCCAAAACAAATATAGCACTGCTAGTATATATAAACACAATCATAACAAAAATAGCACAAATAGATACATCAAAAAGAACACTACTAACAAATCACCATGTGAAAACTATATATGTAAATACACTATAGGTAATACAAAACACAGCTAAAAATTCAATATTTTCACTTTGAAAAATATACTGCAAATATAGAAAAGTGAAAGAAAAAATGAGTACCACTGGATGACTCCTCTGTGCAGAAGTGGCACCACCACCTTGATTCTCTTTGGTTGAAAGCTTTACTGCACCGCCACTTTGATTGCCTTGAGAAATCTCACCATCACTATGTAAGTCAGCTTTTAACATTGTGTCGCCGACCTTTAAAATTTTCCAAAAGAAAATATAAAGTCTTCCAATAAATATATCAAAATAACTTAAAAAGTAAATAATTTCCATTTTTAGTGTTGATTTTTACCTTATCTGGTGTTTGATTGCCCTTTATTGCATCTAACAACTTTTTGAAGTTGTTATCCATGTAGTCAAACACCTACAGTTTTGAAAGATAAAAAATAGAATTAGAATTGTTAATTACTTGACACAAGCAATATGAAGTAAAAAAAACATATTGAAAACAAAACGCCTACTTCTTTCTTGAAAATCCGAATCTCTTCCCTTATCAGTTTAAACTCATCTGTTCGGGGTGCTGTAGGTGCATCTGGTTTCCTTGTCCCTTTTAGCCCAGATTCCTTCCGTGATGGTTGTTTCCTGGAAGGAGGAACAGAATCTGGAAACTGCGTCCGTTTCTTGCCTCGCGGGGAATCAGAATTGGCACTCCTTTGTTGTTGTTTGCCACTGGACAGATGCGGTGGTGTGGTACTAAAATCATCGTAATCATCGTCTACCAAATCAGTACCATGTACACCATCAACTCCATGTTTGACGTCTGGTATGTTATGTGCAACAAGAGGCAATTTAAGAGTTTCTAACTCATGGGGTGTTGGCACAACTTCCTCAAATCTACAGGACTATGAACAACAAAATATAGAAACTATATTACCGTATATATCTACATTGGTAACATACTAAAAATATGAGGAAAATATAGTCAAAATATATTGATCACAAATGACTTATTTCATAAATATAGACAAAATATAATCAAAATATAGCATGTAAAATAAACTTATTAAAAAAGTTAAATGGTAAAAGACACAAAACTGTTAAAAGACTGTTTTACCGGATTTTTATCGTCTCTGAACATGCCATCCATCAATCTCTTGAATTCTGGTTTTCCTTCCGTAGTCCGCCAGTTCAAAATTCTAGGAATTAAATTCCCCGTCTTAACTGCAATGGTGGACGGGACTTTTGAGAAACATTCATACAACCATACTTGCATAGCAAGCGGCAAACCATGAATCCTATAATTTTTCTTAAAACCAGCATATTTCTGCTCGATGCTTACAACCAACTCTCTAAACGAATCTTTACCCCAAGGATACTCATTATATCTCCCGTCCTCTACAACATCAAAATGGATCCTTGGTATGTTTGTTGAGTTCGGCTCACCACAATGTACCCACGTATTTATGAAATACAATATTGTCATCTTGACTGCGTCATCCCCTTTATCATCCCAGACAGTCTTGTTGAAACACTCAATAAGCTCGTGTCTTTTAACTGGCAATTGGTTCTCCTGATTTCTACCAAAATACTCAACCATAAGCCTATTCGGTTTTGAGTTATCATAAACAAAATCATTTTCATCAGATACACAATCTAGCCCAGTGATCAGTGCAAATTCTCTAAGGCCAAAACGCAGAACTTTACCATTTATTTCAAATGTAAAGCACCTATATGTACTGCCCCTAAGTTCTTTGACCATAAAACACCGAAAAATCTGTGCTTGTACATCCAATTGCTGCATTCTAAGATATTTACCAAAACAAGAATTCCTAAACATATACATCTGTGGATCTGAAAATACAACAAAAATATACCTCTTCATCATCATCCTCATCCACATTACGTTTGGCTTTAGCAATTTTTTTGCCCTTAACATTAACAACATTGTCACCAGCCTTTCTCTTCTTTTGTTTCTCCATTTGAGAAACATTTTTTAATTTTTCTTCTTGTTTACTCTTCGAATCAACATATTCCTTAGAACGCCTAGGATCGTTAATTCTTTTTTAACGATTCTCAGCATAAGAGCCTGCAATGGCAGTTTCATATTGAGAAATTCCCAAAGAAAAATTAGGAATTGCACATTCGGGTTCTATACCTATATTTCTCATCGGAGTAGCAGCTTTCTTAGTCATTCCAATTGAATCTGAGAAAAAACAACCAAGAACAAACACTGATAGTTAATTACTTAGACTTGCATTCCTGATTCAAACGAAAAAAAAAAACACCTAAAATATAGGTTAAATACACGGTAAAAACTAAAAATCTGTATAGAATCTTACTTTATTTTGGGAATTAGATTTGAAACGTGAGAGAAATCAATGAGTAGTTAATTAGAGATAAAAAAGGAAGTTGAATAATTGAAAAACTGATTTGAAATTGGAGGAAAGTAATGGATATGGTGAACAATGGCGTGTATTTAGGAGGTAGGAGAGAGACACGTTTTTTTTTTGCTTAAATTTAGGGGAGTGAAAGTTATCAGATCAGTGGTAAAAACATGATAGCTATGTGAAGTAAATATGATATATATTAGCTACTAAATATAATTATTGAAAAGTTTAGTTATGTTCTATAAATAGGTAATAATGGAACCTATGCCAAGTAAATTTTACAATGATTATTCGTATCACTATTAAACTGCTGGTCCTAAATAAAAAGGCTGTGCAAAATAATTTCTTCGTCAGAAGCTGAACTTCAAGAAAATATTACCATTTGCTGACATTATTATCAATCGCTACAAAAAAAAAAAAAAAAAAAAAAAATCATAGTCCGATAGCCATCACCTCTGCCACCACCCCACCACATAACGAGGACGTTGCACGCTACTAAAAAATGCGTTCTAGACAGAATATATCGGACAACAAAAAATATTTTCCAGAAAATAAAGTAACATATATTAGGAGCCCTTTATTATGTTAGGGCCTTATGGAATATCATGTTACGTACTCAGCATTAGATCAGCCAAACATTTAGAGATGGACAGAAAATACATAAACTAATTAACTTTTTATTATATCAGGACTTATTTTTATTGCAGAAATTAATTAAAATAGTTAATACTTTACAACTCCATGACCCAACAATGATATGCACGACATATTACTTTGAGAGCAGCAAATCCAGCTTGTTTAGCCAAGGCTTCAAATGTTGCTTTGTTCTTTCATTCCCTCCATCAAGCATAGTCATCATTAACACGTCGACACTAAATGTATGCTTAAAAAGATCAGTAGTCTCTGGATGATCTGGTTGTATTTCTTCTATTACCACAACCTTACCATCTTTTGGCAAAGCTCTCCAACAATTCTTCAATAGTTTCAGGCAATATTCGTCATCCCAATCATGAAGAACTGCCTACAATTATAACCAAATTGGAGATTACGTGACATAGTTGCAGAGCAACTCTTAACGAGGACGTTGCACACTACTAAAAAATGCGAAATTCCAACAGATTTCCATCAGAAGCATTTCGGACGAAATTTGTATTTCCGATAGATTTCAATTTTTTTAGTAGTGGCAACTATTCTTTTTAACGCATGAGTACTATTTAATTAAGAAAGAAAGAAAGTGGTTATATGCAGAAGGACTTGTTATAAATATATAATCATTTTTTATTCACTAACTCATACTTTCAACGTTACAATTTATTTGGTGTGTTTGACTAACCACATAATTTAAGAAAGAAAAGAAATATTTTTTAAAATTATGATATTAAACATATGCCATGATATTTATGTTGTTATTAACAACATGCTATTCAGGGTGAAATTTGTAGAAAATTTAAAGTTGATTTGTCTTTCAACATAAAAATTTGTCACTTTTTGATAAACAGACTAATAAGAAGGAATTGAATGCCACACAAAATGGAATAGAGGATGTAATAATTATGTATTACATGCTCGTATATGACAAGAATACTGACCTTCAGAATGATTACCTCTCCTTTAGGAACACTCGTAAACATATCTCCTCCCACATGCTCTATTCCTAATATAACAAGCAAGAGTTTTTAGTTGATCTTTCAATATCAATAAAATACACAGTATTAACCCTGGATCATATGATCCCCTGTGGGGTGGAACAATTAGCCCACAAAAACATAACTTTTTCAAGTTTTGAGCGGGTTACTAATTCGCATATTCATTGATTCAATTTTTTTTTTATTCACCTAGCTCGGCTCATTAAAAATGTGGGCTGATATGTAGTCGAGATTGCATGACTCATGAGAGATCCTATCAAAAAATTAATATTTTTACATATGTTAAATTAACTCAATTCATTTTGACCCGCCTAAATTTTGCCGACTCTCTAAATTGGGCCAAACCCATTTAACACCGCTAATCCCTATCAATTAATTAAGATGCATAAATGGTACTAAAGGGGACAAATGCGTAATATACAGGGTTTTGTTAGTTACCTGCGTAAGTAGGAGCATCTTTGATGACATTAGGTAGGTCAAAATTAATACCCTTGATATTAGTTTACTTGGAAATTATAGAAGCTAATGATATCCCAAGTCCACCTCCCACATCTATTACCTGGTTTACTCCTTGGAAGCCATTGTAACACTCAAGAATTCTCTTTATTTTAATGCAAGTGATGTTTTGCATAGCTTTGTTGAACACCATATTGAATCTACTATCTTTTCCATGGTATTCAAATGCATGCACTCCATGGGCCCTAGCTCTTGAATGGTATCTCACCCTCTAGAATTGCATCTTTCAAATGAAACCTTTGCAAAAAAAAAAAAAGAAGTCACAATGCAACTTTTATCTTTCAAATGAAACCTTTACAAAGAAAAAAAAACTGTTAGATGGTCATGTGCAGTTATCTTTTAGGTGATCTGATAATATCAAAGTTATTAAACTCAACGAAACAAGTATGACAAAATTAAATATGAAATCTTACCAAGAATTAACAGCATCAGGATCTGAAATCAGGAGTAAAAGGGCAGCATTTGATGATCCATCTTTATCTGAGATTAAACTTTGGCTCAAAGGTGTCAAATTGTATGATGTGTGAATATGTCCATCGTCATCCTTTGTAATATTGCATGTGAGAAAAGATTGACTTGCAAGAAACCTTAGAATTCTTTCAAGAACAAGTGGGGCTTTAGGATTTTTTGTGGGAATTTGAGATGCAATTTCATAAGAAGATAGTTGATGAGTGCTAGATTTTGCTATAATCTCAAATAAACCAAGTTCAATGGAAGCTTTTAAGACCATTTTAAGATATAAACCAGCAGGAAGGTTCAAAGCCTTCATGAATGAGTTTTCCTCTTCATTGGATATAACAACATTATCCATGGATAAAGCCATGTCCCTTTCTTGAAATAACTACTTGTCAATAACTCGCAGGCGTCCAGTCTATTTTTTGAGAGAGAATAATGAGGTTGGCTTATGAATTTTTGGACGTGCTTCATCTAATATATATAGTGTATGAAAAGTAGTACTTTTTCCCACTTTAATCAATTCCATTCTTTAATGGACAGGCCGAATAATTAATTATCATTTTTATTAGGTTACTAATCATCAAATTCTTATCATAACAATTTGCCTATGATTACTTACGGCTAAAAAGTTAGGCAAGATTAGTGTAGGCTACAGTGTTTGGCAAGAATAGTGCAGCAGAAAATGGGCCTTTTTCTCCTTTTCTTTTCTTTTTTCGTTAGTAACTTTAGCAACATGATATTTGGCACAAATATCGATATTTAGCGTCATCTTACCTCTTGTTCTTAGTACTTTAATCGTGTTTTCTATGATTAAATCATTGTATTCCAGCTTATGTTGATAAATTTTGTGTAATTAGGTACAATGAGGGCAAATGATTGGAAACCGAGCAGTTTTGGTCGATTATGGAGGTGATATTTTGTGCACGAGTAAACGAGAGGAGCTCACGACACTTAGAAGAATTTTTAGAAAAAACTGAAGGAATTAAGTGTTAGACCCGCGTCGCGGGTCCAACGCGCAGGGGATGATCAGGCGTCATACCCGCATCGCAAGTAAGAGACGGGAAAATCGGCTGCAGACCAAGCGAAATTGAAAATCACTGAACACACCCGTGTTGCACATGCGACGCCGGCGCAACGCATACGAGCTGCCAATTTCTCCTATTTTGATATGGATTGGGTCAAATTATGTTAGTTTTAACCCTAGACTATAAATAGATGTTTTATTTGTTATTAATGACGTGTTGGGATTACTCCAAGACTTGTAAGCCGTCATCTTACTTTCTCTCACTAGATTTTATTTTATTTCACCTTTTTCAACCCTAGTTTCTTCATGAATTCTTGTTGTTCATTGAGAATGATGAGTAGCTAAACTTCTTAATTCTGTGGTTGTGGCGAAAGACATGATAGTTGGTTTGATGACAATTTCTATTGATTAAATTTTCATATTTTGGGTTGCTTATTTATTCTTGATCTTAATTGTTTGATTATTTGGCCAATATTTGAACACTATTTGTGGCGTGTGAATTGAACTAGGGAATAGGGAATTTGCATGCGTAATAAGAATAAATAGGGCTTGTTCGATATGATTGTTTCACTACTGAGGATAAGAATATACCCTTTAGTCTTGCTTAGTTTAATACGGAGAAGTAAATGCGTTCTTGTTACCTCTGGCGGCCATAGGGATATAGGTGTTATAGTAGCATCTACAGGCTTGTGAGCAACTCGGAAGATACTCATAAAGTTATAATTAACCCGTCAACTGATAACCCAAGAAATAAAATAGGTAGAATTGTTGGAAGATCAATTGGATTGTCGAAAGCCATGACCCTGGAACTCTCCATCATCAGATAAATCTTACAGTTTTGTCAAAATACTCTCAGTCACAAAAACACCTCTCACAAATTATTTATTTTCAATTTTAGGTTAGTTACAACAAACACTTTGATTTTCACTTTCTTGAATAGTTTTATTCGAACTTGAATTAGTTTAACAGTAGAATCTAAGTCTCTGTGGGATCGATATCTGGACTTAAAAATTCTATATTAACTATACGATCACGTATATTTGCGTGTGCGTTTGGGAGCAACAAAACACATGAAAACATGTCTTAACTTTAAAAAAGAAATTAAAAAAGCCTTCGCTAAGTAAGAAAAATGGGTCGTCCAAGATAGAAACAGTTTGTCAACACTGTTTTCATTTTATTAATGTGTTTGGTATTTGTCACAAAGTGTGAAGAAGTCATTTATTTCATGTATCTTAACTATTAATTTTATATTACTTGGTTCAACTAAAATTATGGATCTTTACTCATTGCTATATTCATATTCTTAGTTTTGTTCGGAAAGTCATTTTCCTTCGAATTATCTCAATTCTTAATTTCATATTTGATTTAATTGACACCTAGACATTATTATCAATTTTTTACACTAAGAAGTTTAATAAGAAAATATTACCATTTGCTGACATTATTATCAATCTCTAATCAAAAATATTTTTCATGGTTCGATAGCTAAGAAGCTTGATCACTTTGCTGAATAAAATAAAGTCATGTGAAGATCAAATAAGGCTGAAGTGTCAAAAAAATTGTTTCCTTAGCCTTTCACCTCACAGTTTTGAAATGAATATCCTTAGTCTTTCACCTCACAAAAAGTGGCTATATGCAGAATGACTTATTATAAATATCTCTGTCTTTTTTTATTCACTAATTAACTCATACTTTCAAGTTACAATTTAGGGATAAGGTATCATTACCCCCTCACCTAGTATCGTTTTTGCTACGACACACCTTACCTAATGTTTGGTCCTATCACCCCCCTAAACTATTTAAAACCGTAATATTTTACCCCCTAAACGCTGACGTAGCAAGGAGAGTGTGTTTCACACTCTTTGAGAGAGTGAGGAACATAAAAAACGGGAAAACTTAATATTTTTCTTAAAAATCTGTATTTTTTTTAAAATATGAAAATAAATGTAGTTTTAAAAACGGGTTTTCCACATTTTAAAAAAATAATTATTTTTTCCAAAATTTTATAAAAAATCAGTTTTTTTTTTCAAATTTTGACAAGAAAAACACTTTTTCCAGATTTTATTTGAAAAATAAAACTGTCTTAAGAAAATGAAATCGTGAAAATCAAGATCTTTTAAGACATTTTAAAAAAATAATAAAGCTTTCCATATTTTTAACAAATCCATTTTTCCATATTTAAAAAAAAAATCATGTTTTTAGTTTTTTTTTTTTTAAAAAAAACATATGGGTTTTAAAAAAAAATCAATTTTTTTAAAAGGGTTTTAAATTTATTTTTTTAAAGAAAATTCAGTTTTTTAATTCGCGTTTTCAGTTTTTTTTTTTTTTTAAAACGGGTTTTAAAAATAAATTTTTTAAAAGAAAAATCAATTTTTTAATTCGGGATTTCAGTTTTTTTTTTTAAAACATATGGGTTTTAAAAAAAATCAAATTTTCAAATTTTTATTTTTAAAAAAAGGGTTTTAAATTTATTTTTTTAAAGAAAATTCAGTTTTTTAATTCGCGTTTTCAGTTTTTTTTTTTTTTTTTTTAAAAACGGGTTTTAAAAAGAAAAATTTTAAAAGAAAAATCAGTTTTTTAATTCACTATTTCAGTTTGATTATTTTAAAAAAAAAAAAAACGGGTTTGAAAAATAATTTTTTTAAAGAAAATTCAGTTTTTTAATTCGTGTTTTCATTTTTTTTTAAAAAAAACGGGTTTTAAAAATAAATTTTTTAAAAGAAAAATCAGTTTTTTATTTTTTTATTCTTGAAAATTGACACGTAAGCTGATTTTTTTTTTTTAAAAAAGAAAATAAATAAATAAATGCACATGTGGCAAGGAGAGTGTATGTCACTCTCCCATATGAGAGTGGGCATCAGTGTTTAGGGGGTAAAAAATTACGGTTTTAAATAGTTTAGGGGGGTGATAGGACCAAACATTAGGTAAGGTGTGTCGTAGCAAAAACGCTACTAGGTGAGGGGGGTAATGATGCCTTATCCCTTACAATTTATACAGTGGTGTTTAACTAACCACAAAATTTAAGAAAGAAAAGAAATATTTTTGAAATTTATGATCTTAAACATATGCCGTAATATTTATGTGGCTATATAACATGCTATTAGGGGTGAAATATATCTAAAATCTAAGTTAAATTATCGTCCAATATAAAAATGTGTCATTTTCAATTATAAACAGACTAATAAGAAGGAATCGAATATCACATAAATAGAGGGAGCAATAAATAAGTGTAATATATATATATATATATATATATGGCTAGAGAACTGACCTTCAGAATGATTACCTCCCCTTTAGGAACACTCTTAAACATATCTCCTCCCACATACTCTATGCCTAATAGAACAAGCAAGAGGTCAAGCTTAATTTGATTTTTCAATATCAATTAAATACATAACATTAATACAAGAATATGATCTCTATTACAGGTGACAAAATTAGCTCATGAAAATATGACTCGTTCAAATTTTAGGAAGATATATAGTCGAGATTGCATGACTCACGAGAAAGAAAGAAAATGTCAAGAATGACAGCTCATTTAATTCGATCAATTTTGATTCACCCAATTCAGCTCATTTAAAAGTTGGGCTGATATGTAGTCGAGATTGCATGACTCATGAGAATCGTGTCATTTTTTTTAAATCTGTTATATATATCCATAATAAAGTAGAAAAAATATATATTAGTATAGACATTATAATTATAAGAAAACAAATGAAGAGATTAAAACTTTCTAAAAGTTGGGCGGTTGGACTATAACCCATTATTTAGTCCATTTTGACCCAACTCAGCTCAACTCACATATCATTTGGGCAGATTATTAACTCGTCCATTTATCTTTTTTATTTTGCACGGATTGCCCTTCAAAGGCACTGGTCTTTAATTTCTGCCCTTCGCCTAATACACTGTGGTTTGGGGTTCGAACCCCGGCTCAGTAAAAAAAAAAAAATCGCAAGGCAAAGTTTCGTAGCAAAATTAGGCCTATTAGGGCAAAAGTTTTTGCCTTAATGCAAACCTCTACCTTAAGGTGGAGTTTTGCCTTATGCCTGAAGGCAAAACTCTGTCTTAAGTAGAGTTTGCAGTGAACTCTGGCTGATAAGGTAGAGTGCCATAAGGTAAAGTTTGAAACTCTGCCTGATAAGGGAGAGTCTGCAGTCAAACCTTTGCGTTTTTTTAAAAAAAAATTTGACGGAGCGGGGGTTCGAACCCGGAACCCAGGAATTTTATGCGAAGGACAAAAATTAAAGACCACCCCCGAATAAGGGAAATAGTGCAAATTGCCTCCATTAATTAGCTCAATCCACTTTGACCCATCAAAATTTAGCCGGACTCCCTAAATTCAGCCCAATCCGCCTATTTAACACCCCTAATCCCTATTCAATTAAGATGCCTAGATGGTACTAAAGGGGACAAATGCTTAATATATAGGTTTTTGGTAGTTACCTGCATAAGTAGGAGCATCTTTGATGACATGAGGTAAGTCAAAATTGGTACCCTTGATATTGTTAGGATTTAAATCCCAAATCCGACCTTTGTAAGCAGGTTCCCAGGAAAGATTGGAGGGTTACAGCTGGACCACTTAAATACCAACCTCCTTAGACAGAACCTACTTACGCCGTGATGTAAGCGAAGAATAAATAGCACACACAGATTTATAGTGGTTCACCCTCAATGTGAGAGCTACGTCCACGTTGCTGCTGCAGATCTTATTAAAGAAGAAATATTACAAGTGTTTACAACACTCAACCTCACAACCCCAATCCCAATTACACTCAAGAATTTTACCACAGAAAATTCTCTCAAAGACCTTCTCTTACTTAGGCCTTTCACTAAGAGTATTTCTCTTAGATTTTTCTCTCTCTTTGGGATGTGTTGTCTTCTTCAATTTTGGTGTGTTTTTCAAATGAACCATAAGCTACCTATTTATAGGAATGAATTTCCTATGATGAGGTAAGCGTTTACATCACAATTATTATGAGGTAAGCGCTTACATCACGACTATGTGAACAAAAGAATTGACTTGTTTGGCCAATTCCACACCTAACAAATCTCCCACTTGAAGACTAATTTTAATTTGTCTTCACACTTTGATCGATGCAGCAGCTCTTTCCTACTTTCATACTTCGTGCAGGCCAACTGAAGTTGAGCATAGCTTCAGTTTGTCTATCGTCACTGCCTTTGTCAGCATGTCGGCTGGATTTTGACTCCCTGCGATCTTCTCAAGCACTAGCGCTCCATCTTCCAAAGCTGATCTAATGAAATGGTACCGGAGTTGTATGTGCTTCGTTCGAGCATGGTAAACCGGGTTCTTTGCCAAATGAATGGCGCTTTGGCTATCACAATATAGCACACTTCCCTCGTGGTCCTGATCCAATTCCCGCAGAAAAGATTGTAGCCACATCATTTCCTTTGTGGCCTCCGTCACAGCAACGTACTCAGCCTCACAACTAGAGAGAGCTACTATCTTTTGCAACTTGGAAACCCAAGAGATTGCAGTACCTCCGAAGGTGTAAACATACCCGGATGTGCTCTTTCTGCTATCAATATCACCACCGTTGTCAGCATCAACATACCCTTGCAATCCTGTTTTTGATTTTCGGAAATACAGAGCTGAACTCGAGCTGCCTTTCAGATATCTGAATATCCACTTCACAGCCTCCCAGTGTTGCTTTCCCGGATTGCTCATAAATCGGCTGACAACTCCCACTGCATGTGCAATGTCTGGCCTTGTACATATCATTGCATACATAAGACTACCGATTGCAGATGCATAAGGTATCTTGTCCATCTGCTTCTTCTCATCCTCGGTTGTCGGCGACTGATCCTTTGACAACCGAAAGTGTCCAGCCAAGGGAGTGCTGACTGGCTTGGCATCATGCATGTTAAACCTTTTGATAACTTTCCTCACATATTCTTCTTGTGAGAGTTTGATGCCCTCCTTGCTTCGGTCGATTCTCATCCCAAGGATTTGCTTTGCAGCTCCCAAATCCTTCATTGCAAACTCTTCCGATAACCCTTTTTTCAACCGATCAATCTCCTGTAGGTTTGCTCCTACGATTAGCATGTCGTCGACATAGAGTAGCAGTATCATGTACGAGTCTTCAAATTTTTTGAAGTAACAGCAGTGATCTGCCTCGCACCTTGAAAAATCAGTTTTCTTCATAAAGCTGTCAAACTTTAAATACCACTGTCTTGGAGCCTGTTTTAGTCCGTACAGACTCTTTTGAAGTTTGCACACCAGATTCTCCTTTCCTTTGATTTTGAATCCCTCCGGCTGTCGCATGTAGATTTCCTCGTCTAGATCACCGTGAAGAAATGCAGTTTTCACGTCCATCTGTTGCAGATGTAGATTTTCCTTTGCTACCAGCCCAAGAACAGTTCTGATAGTCACCATCTTGACTACGGGAGAGAAGATCTCCGTATAGTCAATGCCTTCTTTCTGTTGAAATCCCTTTGCAACCAGCCTTGCTTTATAACGCTTGCTTCCATTGGGTTCTTCCTTTATCCGATAAACCCATTTATTTTGCAATGCCTTTTTATCCTTTGGCAACTCGGATAATTCCCATGTATGATTTGCCGATAGTGAATCCATTTCATCCTTCATTGCCAGCTCCCACTTAGTCGATTCATCGACTTGCATTGCTTCTTCATAACATTCCGGCTCCCCTCTATCAGTGAGTAGAATGTAGTTGAGGGATGGAGAGTACCTGTGAAGCGGCTTCCTGATCCTGGATGATCTACGCAGCTCTGTGATTGGCGTCTGTTCAGTTGTTTCAGAATCAGCACTTTCATCAACACCTTCTCGGATTGTTTGTTCCTCTGCCTCGGTTGTACCTGGCTGCGGCTCAGGTGCCGGAAAGTCCCTCAAATCGACTATTTCCGATTCCTTGTCCTGACATTCTGAATTCTTTTGCAGCTTGTCTTTGTACAGTACCTCTTCGTTAAAGACAACATTCCTGCTTCGGATGATCTTCCGATTTTGTTCATCCCAAAATCGGTACCCAAGCTCGGTGTCACCATAGCCAATAAAGTAACACTTCTTTGATTTTGGATCAAGCTTGCTTCTAGCCGTATCATCATTATGAACATATGATAAGCAACCGAACACTTTCAGAAATGAAAGATTTACCTTCTTGCCACTCCAGACTTCTTCTGGAATTCTGAAATCCAAGGGAACTGACGGTCCTCGGTTAATTAAGAAGGCCGCGGTATTGACTGCATCTGCCCAGAATGTCTTGGGCAGTCCAGAGTGTATTCTCATACTCCGAGCACGCTCGTTCAACGTTCGGTTCATTCTTTCGGCTACTCCATTCTGTTGCGGCGTTCCAGGAATAGTCTTCATCATCTTGATCCCATTATCGGCACAGTACCGTTTGAAATCACCATCAGTGTATTCTCCGCCGTTGTCGGACCTCAAACACTTCAACTTAAGGTTTGTTTCATTCTCGACCATGGCTTTCCATCTTTTGAATACACTAAACACATCGGATTTATTTTTCATAAAATAAACCCATACCTTCCTGGTTGAATCATCAATGAAGGTCACGTAGTAGTGTGATCCTCCAAGGGAGGGTACAGTGGTAGGTCCCCACACGTCTGTGTGCACCAATTCCAGCTTTTCGACCTTCAACTCTCTGCCTGCACTTGAGAAGCTTACTCGCTTTTGTTTTCCGAGAATGCAGCTCTCACACGTATGAAGGTCCACTGTCTTCAGCTCCGGAATTAAGCCATTTGTCACCAACAGCTTCATCCCCTTCTGGCTGATATGCCCAAGCCGATAATGCCACAAATCTGTCTTCTTTGTGTTGTCAACCACAACAACAATATCACGACAGCTATCCGTCATGTAGAGAGTGCCAATCTTCTTTCCTCGGCCAACTACCATAGCACCTTTCGCCACCTTCCAAGACCCATTACCAAAATTGAGATCATATCCCTCATCATCAAGCTGACCTACTGAGATCAGGTTTCGCATCAGCTTTGGAACATGTCTAACTTTTGTAATCTTCCACGAGGATCCATTTGACATCTTCAAATTAATGTCTCCCGTGCCAACAACATCTAGCGGCTCTCCATCGGCTAAATAAACTTTGCCGAGATTCCCAGCCACGTAGTTTGTCATTATATCATGATGTGGGGTGGTATGAAAGGACGCTCCTGAGTCAAGCACCCAAGAGTCTATCGGGCTGTCAACCGATAGCAACAACGCATCGCCAATGTCTTCCGTAGCAGCGTTGATTCCAGCCCCCTTGTTGTCCTCCTTCTTTGGCGCCCTGCAGTTCTTCTTGAAGTGACCTGGTTTTCCACAGTTCCAACAATCAAATGTTCGTCCTGGTCTGGATTGACCCCTGCCATTCCTTGACTTCGATCTGCCCCTATTTCGGTTGTAGTTTCTGTCATAATTTCTGCTTCTGTTTTCAACATTAAAAAGCAGAACTCGTCGATGCCTCTCCAGAATCTGTCCTGCGCACTTCCTCAGCAAGGATACGATCCCTAACATCGTAGAACTTTAGTTTTTCACTACCGACAGAATTACTAACTGCTGCTCTCATTGGCTCCCAGCTATTTGGTAGGGATGCCAACAAAATTAGAGCTTGCACTTCATCATCGAAGTCAATTTTTACCGATGACAATTGATTTACAATGGTATTGAATTCATTTACGTGTGCAGCAACATGAGCATTTTCCATCATCTTTAGATGAAATAGTTTCTTCATGAGAAATACCTTATTATTTGCCGAAGGTTTCTCATACATGTCAGACAATACCTTCATCATATCAGCGGTGGTCTTCTCTTTTGCCACGTTGTGAGCAACGTTCTTCGACAGCGTCAGCCGAATGACTCCCAGAACTTGTCTGTCGAGGAGATTCCAATCTGCTTGCTTCATCTCCTCTGGTTTCGGACTCAGAGGTTCATGAAGCTTTCTGCCATATAAATAATCTTCAATTTGCATTCTCCAGAACGCAAAGTCTGTACCATCGAATTTACCGATGCCGTGCGTCGTACCATCTTCGCCTCCCATCGTTTTTAAATCACAACACAACCTGTTGCTCTGATACCAGTTGTTAGGATTTAAATCCCAAATCCGACCTTTGTAAGCAGGTTCCCAGGAAAGATTGGAGGGTTACAGCTGGACCACTTAAATACCAACCTCCTTAGACAGAACCTACTTACGCCGTGATGTAAGCGAAGAATAAATAGCACACACAGATTTATAGTGGTTCACCCTCAATGTGAGAGCTACGTCCACGTTGCTGCTGCAGATCTTATTAAAGAAGAAATATTACAAGTGTTTACAACACTCAACCTCACAACCCCAATCCCAATTACACTCAAGAATTTTACCACAGAAAATTCTCTCAAAGACCTTCTCTTACTTAGGCCTTTCACTAAGAGTATTTCTCTTAGATTTTTCTCTCTCTTTGGGATGTGTTGTCTTCTTCAATTTTGGTGTGTTTTTCAAATGAACCATAAGCTACCTATTTATAGGAATGAATTTCCTATGATGAGGTAAGCGTTTACATCACAATTATTATGAGGTAAGCGCTTACATCACGACTATGTGAACAAAAGAATTGACTTGTTTGGCCAATTCCACACCTAACAGATATTAGGATACTTAGAAATATAGAAGCTAGCGATATCCCAAGTCCACCTCCCACATCTATTACCTCGTCTACTCCTTGGAAGCCTTTGTAACACTCAAGAATTCTATTCATTTCAATGCAAGTGTGGTTTTGCATAGCTTTGTTGAACACCACATTGAATCTACTATCTTTTCCATGGTATTCAAATTCATGCACTCCATGGGCCTTGTTGAATGGTATCTCACCCTCTAGAATTGCATCTTTCAGGTGAAACCTTAACAAAAAAAAGAGTCAGAATATCAGCTTAGACAACTTCTCTATATTTTATGTTCTTTATAACAATATTTTGCTATAGCAGCTAAAAAATATCTCGACAAACGATGTCTTTATAGAAAGATTTGACTGTATGTCCAATTAACAATAATTTAAGATCACAACAATGGAACAAGGGTTTAACTTATAAAATAACACTCTATTGACATGAGCATAAAATATTTTTACACTTAACTTATATTTTAACCAATTATATAGTAAACTAATTTACGTCAATGTTCTTTTTTTTAGGTCACAATTTAGATTTTTCCCTATTTTTAAGATCTAATTGTGTAAATATAAACCTTGAGACTGACAAAACATTAGACTGTCGTCTAACGTTTAGGATATACTTTAGATAGTGCTCTAACGTTTATGTAAGATCTTCAATTTTCTGTAAGAAAATGAATTTTAAAAAAGGGGGTCAATTACTAAATAATTGTCCTAAAAAGAGACAATTGGCGAAAATAGTACTCCCTCTATCCGATCCTAATATATGTGAAGAGGTTTAGAGTATAACAGTCAAAAGACTTAATTTATGATGCTAATTCGAGTATAGATTCTTCAGTTTTTTAGAAATAAAATTACATATTTGAAAAGTATATGAAAGTACTACAAGTCAAAATGGCTATTGATCATCAGGGGCGAATATAGAGGGTGGGGGACAGTGGCGGATTTAGGATTTCGACTCAGGGTGTTCGGCAAAAAAAACTGGATCACTTGACTTAGCCTTTTGCATTTGTTCAGGGTGTTCAAAAGTTAATATATGTACATGAATATACAAAATTTACTCTAAATATACACTGTAATATTTTTCCCAGGGTGTTCACCCATGACTAAATCCGCCCCTGGTGGGGGAGGGTGTTTGGAAAAAAATTACATTGCATATATAGGGTAGATTTTCTGTGTTTATGTACATATACATTAACTTTTGAATATCCTGAACAAATACAAAAGTTTAGCTCAAGCGGTGCAGGGTGTTTAAAATTGTCTCTGGCGTCCTTGGTTCGTTTCCCAGTGACAACATTATTTTTTATATTTAACTTTTGTTATTTTTTCCGAACCTTTATTCTTCAAGTTATTAATTACTCTCACTATTCATAGATGCAGGTCCACATGCAGTTATCTTTTAGGTGATCAGATAGTGCCAAAATTTATCCATTTATTATACTCAATGATACAAGTACGAGAAAACATGCATGAAATCTTACCATGAGTTGACAGCTACTGGATCAGTAGTCATTAGTAAAAAGGGAGCAATTGATGATCCATTTTCATCTGAGATTAAACTCTGGCTCAAAGGTGTCAAATTATATGATGTGTGAGTTTGCCCATCATCATCCTTTGTAATATTGCATGTGAGAAAAGACTGACTTGCAAGAAACCTTAGAATCCTTTCAAGAAGAAGTGGGGCTTTAGGGTTTTTTGTGGGAATTTGAGATGCTATTTCATAAGAAGATAGTTGAGTATTAGCTTTTGCTATGATCTCAAATAAGTCAAGTTCAATGGCAGCTCTTAAAACCATGTTAAGATATAAACCAGCAGGAAGGTTCATAGCCTTCGTCAAAGAATTTTCTTCTTCATTGGATATAACAATATTATCCATGGATAAAGCCAAGTCCATTTCTTGAAATAACAACTAGACAATAACTCGAAGGCGTTCGCTCTTCTTTTTTGAGAGAGAATTATGAGGTTGGCTTATGAATTTTTGGACGTGCTTCATCTAATATATATAGTGTATGAAAGGTAGTACTTTTTTCCACTTTAATCAATTCCATTCTTTAATGGACAGGCCGAATAATTAATTATCATTTTTATTAGTTTACTAATCACTCAAATTCTTATCATAATAATTTGCTTACGATTACTTACGGCTAAAGAGTTAGGCAAGATTAGTTAGTGTAGGCTAGAGGGTTTGACAAGAATAGTGCAGCGGAAAATTGACCTTTTTCTCCTTTTCTTTTCTTTTCTTTTCTTTTTTGGTTAGTAACTTTTGGAACACGTAAATATTTACTTTGGAACAAGTTGTTCACAATTCCCGGTGGGTCATCAGAATACTTTGAAAAAGTTCTCCAAACACATTTTTTGCTTAATTCAAAATTTTATATCCAACATTCTAATACCAACTCAACAATTTTCCGATTGTTATATTCAACTCCGACGTTCAAAATTAAGCGAACAAACAATGATTTTCTTTTAAAGTTTATTCAATCAAGTCAAGTCAACCCGAGCTATCCACGTATAAACAGTTAGTCTTCAATTTTCTACATGACAAATGAAGAGAATGAAAAGAGGAAGGAGGAGAAAAAGGAGGAGAAGGAGGAAGAGCACAAATCAAACGTACATTTAGATTTGCACTACTTTTCTTAATGAACCTAAAAGTTAAACACTAATTCTTAAAGATGATACTCATGAATATTTTGGTTGAGGGGCAAGATACATGCATGCTTATGCATGTTTTATTCTACAGCGCGTACACATTTATACCTTAATTATTGCGCAGAGGGCGATAAATTAAGTTCCTCAACGGGTTTTCCAACATGTCCTACGAGCAACTTCAAAATTTTTGAATAATTAATTACATTTACTATTATATTGTCAGTTTCTCCTACCTGAACAAAGAAATATTTAAAATTCCCTATGTCATAACCTTGATGTAATAATCATGAAATTTTTGTTCTATTTGCTTTGTTTGTGCTTTCACAACGTTTTGACAACACATTGATTCATAGATGAGATCCGAACACCTCTGAAATAAAATATATACATGCATACAATGATTAGGAAAGATAGATCCATACCACAAATATAAAAACTCATTAATTTACAAGTCTGTATACATTTATAAGCATACTGCTGTAGAAAACAATATATCTATAATAATATAAAAAGTGGCAAGTCAATAAAATAAGTTAACAAGTAGGTGAACTTAACTTTTAGGTAAAACTTACGTGCGTCAAATATCACGCCACTCAACAACCAAATCAAAATTTTCTTTAATCTGTTGATCACTCTTTGATTGTAGACCTTTCTTTTTATATTTTCTCCCCTACCAGCCTATAAGGAGCATAGATATGGTTTAACAACTTGGAATTCGCGACTTAAATAGCACAAAAAAAAAAAAAAAAAACATAAGTAGTATTCACGCACGAATTTCATGCGTGAAAGGACCAAACTGCAAAAACACAGTTTTGGCCTTTCACGCACGAATTTTGTGCGTGAATGGGGTCATAAAAAAAAAGGAACATTAGTAGTCACGCATGAATTTTGTGCGTTAATGTTGGGGCTTTTTTTTTTTTTTTTTTTTTTTTTTTTTTGCGTTACCTTTCCATTCACGTTTTTTTTCCATACTTTGGGCAAAGATTAGTCATGTTTTAAAATCCCAAAAAATCAATATTTTATATAAAACTTAATATCTTTTTTTGCGTACAATAATGTCGGCTCATTACATGAAGTCCACCTAAATGTTTGGATCGTCGTTTTAGGGGTTCTAAAGTGCCCCGAAGCAAGTTTTGAAACTTGTAATATTTATAGGGTTTTGATTTAAGTGTTTTATTATATTTGAATGTACAAATTTAAATATTTGATTTAATAATAATTCATCCAATACGAGAGGTCTATACTAATTAAAAAATAATTCATTCCATTTAATTACAATACTAATTCAAAGCAATACAATAATAAATTACAACAACTTTCTGTGCGTGAAAGTGCAACAACTTACAACTAAACCCTAAAATTTGTGCGTGAAAGTGCAACAACTTACACCTAAACCTTAAAATCTGTGCGTGAAAGTGGAAAAATATATTTTACCCTTTCACGCACAGATTTTGTGCGTACATAATCTGTGCTTGAAAGTGAAAAAATTATATTTTACCCTTTCACGCACAAAATCTGTGCGTGAAAGAGGTGGAAAAATGGATTTTACCCTTTCACGCACAGATTTTGTGCGTGAAAGTGGACCATAAACTCTAAAATCTGTGCGTGAAAGTGGAAAAATGTTATATTACCCTTTCACGCACAGATTTTGTGCATGAAAGTGCACCTACTTCCACATAAACCCTAAAATCTGTGCGTGAAAGTGGAAAAATATATTTTCAACATTTCAAGTATTGATTTGACAACATTTCAGGAATCTATGACACATAAAGGCTTGATTTGACAATACGTTACTGCAATATTTGACCGTTTTGTATTGCGCACCATTTTAATGCGCACTATAAGTATTGATTTGACAACATTTCAGGAATCTATGACACATAAAGGCTTGATTTGACAATACGTTACTGCAATATTTGACCGTTTTGTATTGCGCACCATTTTAATGCGCACTATAAGTATTGATTTGACAACATTTCAGGAATCTATGACACATAAAGGCTTGATTTGATAATACGTTGCTGCAATATTTGACCGTTTTGTATTGCGCATCATTTTAATGCGCACTATAAGTATTGATTTGACAACATTTCAGGAATCTATGACACATAAATGCTTGATTTGACAATACGTTGCTGCAATATTTGACCGTTTTGTATTGCGCACCATTTTAATGCGCACTATAAGTATTGATTTGCCAACATTTCAGGAATCTATGACACATAAAGGCTTTATTTGATAATACGTTGCTGCAATATTTGTCGTTTTGTATTGCGCACCATTTTAATGCGCACTATAAGTATTGATTTGACAACATTTCAGGAATCTATGACACATAAAGGCTTTATTTGATAATACGTTGCTGCAATATTTAACCGTTTTGTATTGCGCACCATTTTAATGCGCACTATAAGTATTGATTTGACAACACACCACGCATGACGATTTCAGGAATCTATTTAACTTGAAGGCTTGACGAGTGAAAAACTCATCAATTGCATAAGTCTAAGTCTTACAAGTCATAAAAAAAAAAATCAAACTTCATTGAAAAAATGTCTCAAAATGCTTCAACTGTTAAGGTTTCACTATTTTGGGATGGAGATATCGTCAAGGACAATTACTCCATTCGTTATAGTACCAAACCAAAAGCCCATGTTAAATTTCCAACAACTTTAGATTATGAAACACTAGTCATGTACATGCACGAAAGAATGAAAACTACACCCACTGAGTTTGGAATCTCAATAACTGGCAGATATCCACAAACAATATCAAACGGTGTAGTGCGTTATGGCATGCACAATATCAACGATGATGAATCTTTGAGTGATTATTTGGGATTGCCGGAAGAATATCGTGATTTAGTATTCATTAATGTTCTTGAGATGTATGTTGAAAAGATACCTCGGGAAGAAATCACTCAAATCCAGCCTATTCATGGTAACACATATGGGGACTTTAATTCTTATGGAGACATTTTGAGTGGTCAAGTGCCGCTGGAAAATCTAAGCCAGCAATTTAATCAAGCTTACAATGAAAATTGGTAAATATGAATTTTTTATATTATTATTACGTGTAGTAGCATGTGTTTGTTGTATGAATTGGTAAATAACCAGTTTTCAAATCTTTATAGGAACTATTCTCAAAACTCACCAGTGGTACCAAATATGGATGTTGGTCAATCCTCTCAGTTCGGTGGAGTTGATCATTCTCCACACCATGACAGTGCTTATGGACAACAGTAAGTTCATCACCTTGATATTAATTTATCTATATATATGTATGATGTTGGTATTTAAAATATGTTACTTTTCATGTAGGAGGATGGTATGCGGGCTATCACAAAATTCCGCGAAAGACACACTTGTGATATGGAAGAAAATCGAGCAGATCATTATAATTTAGATACAAACATGATTGCTCAAGTGTTACTTAAAGACATTGCCGAAACGCCAAGGTAACTTATCCTACCTAGTACATTATATGTCTTATATTAATTGAAAGATCATTACTAAATGTTGTTTGTTTAAACTTGTGCAGGTTCCCCATCAAAGATTGTATTCGAAACGTTCAAGCCGTATATAGTAAAACTATAAGCAACAGAAAGGGATTTCTCGGGCGTAGACGCGCTTTTGAGATGGTCTTTGGAAATTGGCATACTTCTTTTCGATCGCTGCCAAGGTATATGACAGCTCTACAACATTTTAATCATGGTACTGTTGTAGAGTGGCGACTTATAGAGGGTAAAATCTTCAACTTCGTATTTTGGACATTCAAACCATGCATTGATGGTTTTGCTCACTGCCGACCAGTGATATCCATAGATGGTACGCATGTATATGGTGCCTACGACATCAAGCTCCTAATTGCAATAGGAATGGATGCCAATGGGTCAATATTTCCTCTTGCTTTCGCAATTGCCGCTAACCAGAGCAACGACACATGGGGGATCTTTTTGACCCATTTGAAAACTCATGTTATTAAGGATCGTACCGGCATATGCGTGTTGTCTGATCGTCATAAAGGCATATTGCACAATATGGATAATTTACCGGGGTGGCAGCCTCCCTTTGTTTACCATCGCTATTGTTTAAGGCACTTGAAGTCAAATTTGCAATCAACGTTTCACAATGGCACTCTAAACAAATTGATGTGGGGGGCTGCGATGGAGCATCAACAACGAAAATGGGCTGCAAAAATGGATCTGATCAGGTCAGTGAGTGAACCCGCATACGTTTGGTTGATGAAGCTCGATGTTGAAAAATGGACGCTTCATGCTGATGGAGGAAAAAGATGGGGCATGCTCACAACAAACAGCTCAGAGTCTTTCAATGGCTTGCTGAAATCTGCTCAAGGACTACCTGTCACTGCAATGGTGAGAATGACTTTCAAGCAGGTGGTGGAGCGATTTGTTGTTAGGACAAGGCAGACCAGAGCGATATTAGCCGACGGCGGGACATGGATGCCAAAGCCCTTCAAAACTATGGAGCATTATAGGAAAAAATGTGAGCGTCACCAAATGACCGAGTATGACCCAATTCAACATGTGTATGAAGTTAGGACGGGTTATTACAACGGTAAGGGTGGAAACGTGCATACCGTTTATGAGGCAACAAGAACATGCACTTGTGGTAAGTGGCAAACGTACCACATGTCGTGTTCTCATGTTGTCAAGTGCTTCGAGAGAATGAGAAAAACGGTAACAAATTATGTGGCGGGGGAATACAAGGTCCACAGTTACCTTAGAGCATATTCCGGCCAATTCCACCCACTTGGTAATGAAGCTTATTGGCCAAACGAGCCGTTTTCGATGGTTGCTAACAAGGATTACATTAGAAAATTGGGCATTAACTCACGGAGTCGTAGACCCAATCAAATGGATGTTAGTGAAAGAACTTACTCTCGCATGTGCTCTATATGTAAGCAATATGGCCATGACAAGTGTTCGTGTGGGCAACAAGGCCGTGGTAGTACAAGCACGTCTCGAAGTAATAGAGCCTCTAGAACTTGAAGATTGTATTGTTATTGTAATTTATTATTGTATTGCTTTGAATTAGTATTGTAATTAAATGGAATGAATTATTTTTTAATTAGTATAGACCTCTCGTATTGGATGAATTATTATTAAATCAAATATTTAAATTTGTACATTCAAATATAATAAAACACTTAAATCAAAACCGTATAAATATTACAAGTTTCAAAACTTGCTTCGGGGCACTTTAGAACCCCTAAAACGACGATCCAAACGTTTAGGTGGACTTCATGTAATGAGCCGACATTATTGTACGCAAAAAAAAAGATATTAAGTTTTATATAAAATATTGATATTTTGGGATTTTAAAACATGACTAATCTTTGCCCAAAGTATGGAAAAAAACGTGATTGGAAAGGTAACGCAAAAAAAAAAAAAAAAAAAAAAAAAAAAGCCCCAACATTAACGCACAAAATTCATGCGTGACTACTAATGTTCCTTTTTTTTTTGATGACCCCATTCACGCACAAAATTCGTGCTTGAAAGGCCAAAACTGTGTTTTTGCAGTTTGGTCCTTTCACGCACGAATACTACTTATGTTTTTTTTTTTTTTTGTACTAGTTTGGTTCAACTTTTTTTTTTTGTGCTATTTAAGTCGCGGATTCAGTACAGGGGTACTGCCATACTAGTTATATAGCAAATTATAATGCATAAATTATTTACGTGAAGTTCAATAATAGAGGAATTATTTTACAGTAATTAATAATGAGGAGATTTTTACACATATATTACTAACTTTAAAGGGGTAATGTTGTTTTGAAAAAAAATAATTAAACTCTGTATTATTTTCGTACTGCACATTTTATTCCACTTAAAATAATACATAGATCCACACATAATTTAATGATGTACATTATTTAATTCCGCCAACCAAACATTGCATTATGAGGCAATTGTTTTTCTTATAAAACCAATCAATTAGTCAAAACAATTAACCAAGCTAGTTGGACAATATTTATGCCGAGATAGTTAAAAAATTACTTGCACTTGGTGTTTATATGATTTTTTTTTTTTTTTTTTTTGCATGGTATAGCCATTGGGTATACAATGTTTAATGTCTTGACTAATTTAGGTTTATGATGTGCAAGCTCAATTGGAAGGGGGAACACTATCTTTCGGGGGTTTTTTTTTTTCTTTTCATTTTCAAAATCATACAAAACATGTGATTAAGAATAGATGAATTTTGCCCATCTCACTACATCTAATGAATGCGGAAAGTGTTTTTCTAACATATATATTAACTATAATTAAGTAATACTCTTATATATATGTTCACTTTTAACTTTTAATTACTAACGTTAAACTTTTTAATTTGATCTTTTAGTTGTATAATTTAGATGTAATGTAATGGTGGATGCATGGATTGTAATTGCAAATGTTTTTTATGTTTTGGAATGCAATGATATTTTGTGCCATATTTTTGTTTTTTGCCATAATATTTAGGAATTTCAGTGGATCAAATATGCCCCTATACTATGCGAACCTGCACAGATCTACCCTCCAATATTTTTGTTGGGTTTCCATTAAATCAAGGGCATGAGTAACCCAAAAAATAACGTTAAAGGCATATGTGAGATCACCTTTTAACGACCCATATCTGTGCAATTTCTTATAGTGGAAGGGCACATCTGGACCTTTTTCGAATTTAATATAAACTGTTAACCTCAAAAGATGGTGAAATGCACAAACTCCGTATTATTTACGTACTGCACATTTTACTTCACTTAAAATAATACATAGATCCACGCATAATTTAATGACGTACATTATTTAATTCCGCCAACCAAACATTGCGTTATGAGGCAAATGTTTTTCTAATAAAGCCAATCAATTAGTCAAAACAATTAACCAAGCTAGTTGTAACACCCCGTAAACTTGAACTAGGTGTGAATGTGTAAAAATCTAGTATTAAGATGATATTATATCTATATGAAACCATTCTTGATGAATTCGGGTGGAAGATGGTCGTTTTGAAGCCAAACCAACTAGTGAAGTTCTTAAGACCTCTTAAATTCGCATAAGTTTTGATAGTTCTGTCTTCTGGGCGATTTTCATGAAAATGTATTGCGAATTTGGAAAAACTTCCTTAATGAAAGTTGTAGATCTTTGAAATAGATTTCCAACGGTAGGTCGCCCAGCCCAAGAAAAGTTACGTACAAGAAGTTATGTCTATTTTACCGAACACTGTGTAGAACCGACACACGTCGCTTCTTCAGGTGCGTGGGGGCGTGTTCGATGGCCCCGCATCGCGGGCCGATCGCTCAAGTCTGAGTATTGAGCTGAAGAACATTGCACGATGGCCCCGCATTGCGAACCCATCGCGAAACAGGTCGGATTCGGGTCAAAAAGTCAGGTTTACGCATTTTAAGTTATATTTAAGGTTTGGGGTTTATTTCCCAGCACCCCATTCACGAAAAATTACCCTAAAGTCAATAAGAACAAGTCCCAAGCCTCAAAAACCATACAAGGTAAGTGTTATCATGATTCTAGATTGAATTCATGTTCCTAATCCCTTTCTAACATGATTTTATGACCAAAACCTAGGGTTTGCAACATAATTCTTCGCAAAGTGATTCAAGCTAGGGTTTGGGTGTTCTTCATTAGAAAAGTGATTTGTTAAACCTTGTTTAATAAATTAAGGTATGTCTCCCTTTTAAAAATCTTATTTTGGATGTATGTCTATTTGGGAAACCCTTTTGACTATGAAGGTAATTTGTATGTCTCTATTTTAAAAACCTTATTATGGATATATCTCTTTTTCTCGAAAGCTTTTTATTGAATAAAAAGGGTGAACTTCTCATAGAAAACCCTAATGTATGTCTCTTTAAAAATAAAATCCTTTTTGAATATAAAGTTAATTTATATGTCTCTTTTGCAAACTCTCTTGAAAGATTGATTCTTTATAAAAGCATGTTTTGAATGATATGATGAATTGGTTTTACACTCTTGAAATTTATTACATGTTTTGATTAATGGTTAATGTGCGTGAGGGGACAAGCCCACATTAAACCTTGATTGTATTATCCTCTGTATACGTATATGAAATCATAATCATTTTCTTCTATAAGAGATGCTTAATAAAGATGGTTAAGGATTGGTAATGATATTCTCATTGATGAATTAGGACATGGAATCTTTCGTAAAGAAGTTATACGTTTTCAAAACATTCTTTGAAATGATTTATCTTTACGATATGGCATAATAAACCTTATTGGTAAATGGTGATGTGACTACCTTGAGATGAATTGTAATTTGGCTTTTATGCTATGAACTCTGTTGATGTGATTTTGCCTAGCCATTCGGGAGGATGAGTGGTCACCGAGGATTTCATATTCCGGTGTATATATGCCTAGTATCTCTGGAGGAAGGGTAGTCACTATGGATCCTAGTGTGGCAATTGCCTAGCCATTCGGGAGGAGGAGTGGCCACTACCGGATTCGCTACCCGGGGTGTGATTCAAGCCTAGCTATTCGGGGGGAAGGATAGCCACCGCTGGGTTCGCTACCTGGTGTCACACCCCTTTTTAACCCGGGAGAGTTAAAGTTAGAAGTACGACATATTGGAGATTCCTGTTTTTTTTTTGTTTATTTGTTTTTAGGAGTCGCCACCTAATTATTTATGGTGAATTAGGACACCTAAAGTTTATCAAATTTATTTTTTAAAGTTAGCTCTGTTTAAGGTCTGCGAAACTTAAGATTCTAGGTAAGGGTTCAATTAGTCTAAAGGAAAGGTATTAGGCATCCTTTAAGACCCATTAACAATGGTTAACCGACCGGACTTAGAGTTGATTAATTAAGGCTAAAAACGTAAATGTATCATTTTATAACATTTAAGAAATAATTTATAAGTATTACCAAAGTTACAGATAAATATATAAGAATGCTATGTAAAATAGGACTTGTAGAAAATATAGTAGTCTTCATATAAATAACAGCTTTTAGGAAGAGATTTGACAAATTTGAATTTTAGATAAAATTACATTATATGATTAATGACGATGTAGAAAAATCTAGACTTATTTTATAAATAGGATGCAAAAGGAGGTGAGTTTTCTTTCATTAACTTTATTTAATTATATTCGGCTAAAAGTATGCATAGTTAAATACGTCTTAAAAATAATGTTTATAAAGTATACTTGTATTAATATTACCTATTAGTGACGTTTTCAAATTTTAAGATAGTAAAAATAAAGTATGACTCCTTTGACTCAACATACGTAGTCATGCTGTTTTGAAAACCAATAATTCTAAGAAGGATAAATATTATGAGTATTATAAATAACTTAATACAAAAAAGAAGAAAATGAAATTTATGGGATTAATTATTGGTTTCTCTTTTAGATTAACCACCCATTATACTAGCATTAACCCATTAATCCTACTGAGGTTCATTCTAGCTAAGAAAACTAAAACGAAGTAAAATGTTAGTTGTATAATACAAGTTAGACACACAAAATAAAATAAGGGGAGCAAATATAATTAATGGGCTCAGCCCCATTTTAGAACTACTGCGGCATGTCGCTGTTGGGCTTTGGCCCAGTTTCTTCTTCTTTTTTTTTTTTGCGCGTGGGCTGACTCGAGAGAAAAATGTCGTTGGGGTTTGACCCAACACCGGATGCGGGAGAAGGCGAGTCCCCTCGGACTCGTATGCGATGTTCATGTATAAAACAAAAGGGAAGGAGTTAGTGTATGATCAATAAATATGGCTATAAAATATAAAATTCAAAGCAAGCAAATCAGTGACTTGTATACATGCTATGTATATTTGAGTATGCACTGTGTCATAAATTCAAGCAACGGTTACCGAAGTATGAAGCGTTGAAAAACTGCTTGCTACTTTCAGTATTCAGCAGTGACTGCGGAAGAAAGATACTGCAAGAACTAAATTATGACTTGGTTTTCGTCAATATTTGCAGTACTCCCCACTTCCAGTTTTTTTTTTTAGCAATCGCAAAAGGTATCATTAAGAAAGAACAAGCACAGACTCTTTATACGAATGAATAACTCTTAAAAAAATCAAAATCCATTCTGTATGTTCTCACTTTATCATTTAGTAAGTAGTTAAACAAATAGCACCTTACATTTGCTTATAGTATGATGCCTACCAAAACTACCGGTAGGGAAATCTATTGGGAGCCTGAGATGTTCTTCGTTAACCACATCATGACATTACCATTATCATTATAATTTCTACTCTCATACAACTCCAAACAACCTTGCAACTAAAATGTGAACATACCAAGCAAAAACTAACCCAGATGAATACTTAACGTTAATCCTCACAAATACCCAAATTTTCGTAAGGTCATCTTCGAATACCAACGACATCAACCAGAATACTTTAATTTCCTATTTAGTGACAGAAAATGACTTAGTTCACGCGGAGACAAGTGCTCGTGCATAAGTGAAGGACAATCTCATACATCATAATGACAGGAACACGAAAAGCCATCTAATACTAACTAATATCAAGTGAAGCTATTTATTTGAAACATATAATTTGGTCTATGCTTAAAATGATAAAGATTAGTATTACAGGTTCGTTACAACTCCTTAAATAGGATTCTCTTCAGATGAAAAGTGAAAGAAGAGATTAGACTTATATCAAGGTTTACTAATCCGACATCAAAACACCTTCAAATTCGAATGCGATATTCAGCCAAGATTCAGTTAACAGTTAAACTGTGAGATGATGTCCTCATATTATAGCTACTATTAACAGATTGCCTTATCTTATTCTACCCATTATTTATTCAAAGTAGGATCTGGCAGTTGGACATATCAAACAAGGCACATTAAACTCGGAGAACAGATTGGGACCGGGACAACAACACTAAGCATATTTGTGACTACTAATCCGCAAATGCGACTAACTACCAGGACAGACTGAATAGAGAAGCCATCACGTTTAACTCCATATTCTGAACTGATCTATTCAAAACCAACATATAGTCGCAGAACCAAATAACTACTGAAGCAAGAAAAGTAAATAAAGGAAAAGGATTGGAAAGTTGTTATTTTCTTCTACATACTGACATTTTCAAACAGCCTTATTTCTATATCAAGCTGAAATTGTGAACTATAGAAAATCTTTCTGTACCAGATTACTTAATCGCAGTTGAAATTAGCCCTGCTAAGGCATAATGCAATATCTGGTCGCATAATAGCAGTAATTCAGACCCAATAAAACAATCCTTGATCAAAACATCAACTCACAAACATTGTTTAACTAACATAACCAGCAGGTAAACTAAACATTACTCGTTACTAAACTGAAATTAGACTAACTAAAACTTGAACATACGCAATACTACTCAGCTGCTAAACTGAAATTTAACCAAACTGAAGCAACAACATACACGAACAACATCACAGACTTTAGATTCGAAATAAAAAGAACACACTGACCTTTTGTGGGTGCAGTGAAGTGGGGCGTTGAGGTCGTCGAATCTACTCTCTCGTTATGAATAGACCCGAACACGACGAACGATTCGAACTTCAGATTGAAACAGACCCGAAAGTTTATGTCGAGTAAATGTTCGAGAACAGATGATGATTGATCAAAAGTGTACGAAATATAAGGGTAAGCTCTGGGAAATGCTGAATAATCGTTTTTTCAAGAACGCTAAGCCAAAAAACCTCCCCTAAATGTTGAGTAATTATGTTGTTTTTATAGAAAGCTATGAGGAGAGAGAGGAGCGTATGGGAGAGAGGAGCGTAAGGTAGGGTGGGGTAGCGGCGGTGATGATGAAAAAAGGAAAAAGGAAAGAGAGGTAGGGTAGAAAGGAGAGAGGCGGCTGAAGTGGAGGCGATGATGATGAAAAGGGGAAAGAGGAGGAAGAGACAGAGGGAGATGAGGCGGAGAAAAGGGAGAGAAAAGGGGAAAAGAGAGAGAGGAGGCGGAAAAGAAGGAAAAAGAAAAAGAAGAGAAAGATTAGGTTTTAGGGGGGGATTGGACCGGGTCGGGTAATATTGTGATGTGGGCTGGTCCGTTTATTTAGGGGTAATGGGCTGGTCCGTTTAGTATTTTAGTTGGGTTAAAATGTGGGTTGGGTATTTAAATGTGGGTTATTTATTTGGGTAGGGAAATAATATTGTATTTTAAAGTCATTAATTTGGCTAAAAATTGTTGGTCCTTCCTCCTCTATTTAAATTATTTTTGGGCTTCTAGTTTAATAATTGGTATAATATATATTATGTAAATAATTAATATGTAGAAAAATAAATATTCTGCAAAGTGTTGTCTTGTAATTAATTTAACGATTCCAAACCCGAAAATGAAGCGATGACTTAACCGTTTAAAATCTGTGATAAAGTAATACTTATAATGTTAAAAATAAAATTAGCGAAAATAATAGTAGCGAAAATAAAGTATTTAGCTCGTCAGTAAATTTAGAAACTCGAGTAAATTCAATAGGAGAGGGACAAAATTGGGTGTCAACACCTGGGGTGTGATGTATGCCTAGCTATTCGGGAGGAAGGATAGCCACCGAGAATTATATGTTCTGGTGTGGTGCGCCTATGCGTGATATGATTGATTCTTAGGCCTGTATTGGCGTGTGTGATATTCTTATTCTCTCATGGAACTGTTGTTGACAATCATGATCAATTTGAAAGGCATAATTGAAAGTTATAAATTGAGAAAATGCTTTGTAATCGGTTTTGATAATTCTTATTGAGATACATAGGCTGAATACCTGTTTTTATATCGATTAATGGCTTTGTAAACTGTTTAACAAATGATATTAAGAATCACAAAGTGGAATGACTGTTTTTACACCATCTTTTCAGAACTGATTTCTTTATGTATTATTATATTATATTTTTATAATACTTGTTGTCCCCGAGGAACTCACTGAGTACGAAAGTACTCAGGCATACCATTGTTGTTTTTTATGGTATGTTAGGTAACGGAGAAGAGCAGGTTCGTGATACTCTCGACGCTTAGGAGAACTTGCTGCTGCTGCTGTTGATTTTGTGAGCCCACGTCCTTGTTCGTGGGACACTCCCTGTTTCATTTACTATTCTAGATTTCCGGGTTGCGTCCCGAAGTTAGATGATTGCTGCGTCTCTTAGAAGCTCCATAGATAGTGGTCAGAATTGTGGGTAGATTGTCAAAGTCTCGTACGACTTACTGGGTGGTTGCCACGTTTATGACTGTTACTTATAAAGACTTCCGCTGATTTAATTCATGTATTCATGATTTGTTACATTTAATTTATAAACTATTGGAGGCGAATGTTGAACCTGGCGGGTTCAAGTATCATTATTGTGTTGTTTAGGTTCTTCCGATGTTGTTCATGACTTCAGATGCCGGTCACGTCTAGAGTGGGTTTTGGGGCGTGACACTAGTTTGAGAATATTCATGCCGAGATTGTTAAAAAATTACTTGCACTTGATGTTTATATGAAGTTTTTTTGCTTGGTATAACCATTTGGTATACAATGTTTACTTGCTTGACTGATTTAGGTTCATGCTATGTAAGATGAATTAAAAGGGAAACACTATCTTTCAGGGGGTTTTCCATTTTCAAAATCATCCAAAACATCTTATTAAGAATAGATGGATTCCGTCCATCTCACTACATCTGATGAATGCGGAGAAGTGTTTTTCAAACATATATATTAACTCAAACCTACGTATTGGGGGAATAAGGGGATCTTATGAGTTTTTATTTAGTTGGGTCGGGTTTACAAAATAAAAGATGATTGTAGTTGCATTTAATCTTTTAGTTGTATAATTTAGATGTAATGTAGTGGTGGTTGCATGGATTGAAATTGCAAATGTGCCATATTTTTGTTTTTTGCCATAATATTTAGGAATTTCGGTGGATCAAATATGCTCCTAAACTATGTGAAACTACACAGATCTGCCCTCCAATATTTTTGTTGGGTTTCCATTAAATCAAGGGCATGAGTAACTCAAAAAATAACGTTAAAGGCATATGTGAGACCACCTTTTAATGACGGGCATATCTGTGCAATTTCTTATAGTAGAAGGGCATATCTGGACCTTTTCCGAATTTGATATAAACTGTTAACCTCAAAAGATGGTGAAATGCACAAACTCCGTATTATTTACGTACTACATATTTTATTTCACTTAAAATAATACATAGATCCACACATAATTTAATGATGTACATTATTTAATTCTGCCAACCAAACATTGCGTTATGAGGCAATTGTTTTTCTTATAAAGCCAATCAATTAGTCAAAACAATTAACCAAGCTAGTTGGAGAATATTCATGCCGAGATTGTTAAAAAATTACTTGCACTTGGTGTTTATATGAAGTTTTTTTGCTTGGTATAACCATTTGGTATACAATGTTTACTTGCTTGATTGATTTAGGTTCGTGCTATGTAGATCAATTAAAAGGGAAACACTATCTTTCAGGGGGTTTTCCATTTTCAAAATCATCCAAAACATCTTATTAAGAATAGATGGATTTTGTCCATCTCACTACATCTGATGAATGCGGACAAGCGTTTTTCAAACATATATATTAACAATGATTAAGTAGTATATATATATATATTCACTTTAACTTTTAAGGGAAAAGGGTCAAAAATACCCCCTTCTACTTTGAAAAAAGGGTTAAAAGTATCCTCCAAACTTATTTTGGGTCAAAAATACTCATCTCATACTTAAAGTTTTCAAATATACCCATATCTTACTGGAAATTATCCCCAAAATAATCCTAAATTATTTTTTAAACCCGCTCCATCATTTAAACCTGACCCAAATAAATAATAACTCATAAGATCCTCTTATTCCCCCAATACGTAGGTTTGAAGTTTGAGGGAATTTGGGGAATAAGGGGATCTTATGAGTTATTATTTAGTTGAGTCGAGTTTAAAAAATGATTTCGGATTATTTTGGGGGATAATTTCCATTAAGATAGGGTATGTTTGAAAACTTTAAATATGAGAGGGGTATTGTATTTTTGACTCAAAATAAATTTGAAGTATATTTTTAACCCTTTTTTCAAAGTAGAAGGAATATTCTTGACCCTTTTCCTAACTTTTAATTACTAAAGTTAAACTTTTTAATTTGATATTGACTGTTAACCTCAAAAGCTGGTGAAATGCACAAAAATGAAAATTTTACAACATATCCACCTAACTTCCTTCCTCTTTGGTTTGACATTTGATGGCCCAACTATATCATCCATCATCAAGATCTCACCAACCCCTTTGATTCCTCCTCTTTATTTATACAGCATTATTAACCCAACAACAACCCCTCTGCCATTCCACTCACCTCACTAGTCACTACAAACACACACTCCCTCTTTTCCCTTGCTCTTCAAGCCTTTCTACAAGTCTTGAAGAGCCAAAAATCAAAATCTGATTAATCTTCAGTTTCTCTTTTCTTACAAATTTTATTTTTGTCTATAAATGGGTAAAGTCTATGATTTAGCTGAGGTCTCCAAGCACAACAATGTCAAGGATTGTTGGCTCATTATTAGTGGCAAGGTATAGCATTAATAATCTCATGATCTTTTTAATAAAAGCTTTCTTCTTTTGATGTTATTTTAAGTGGGTATCTGCACTTTTATGTTTTTCCTTATTAGATCTGTTAAAAGATTCAATCTTTATCACTTATGGTTTTGCATTTACTTTTTTATTTCTGCTGTCCTACTCCTCCCTGCACCTTTTTATTCTCTTTGGTTTTTGGGAAAGAGGGGTGGGTGGTGGGGTGGATATGGTGTGGCTGATCTCATCTTGTGTGGTGTTATTTGGCTTGCTTTGTTGATTGAGGATTGCAATCAGGTAGGTTAGAGAAATCATTTTCCCTTAAAGAAAATATTTTCTAAAATGTTTAGTGCAACCAGTGGCTGAGCCACCTTTGTCCAAGGGGTGTCAATTGACACCCCTTCGCCAAAAATTACTTTGTGTAGATGAGTAAAAAAAAAAAAGGTTTAAAACTTACAAGATAAACCAAAGTAGGTAGCTATTTTTATTTTAATAGGTTTTATGTAGCATGAGTAAAAAAAAGGTTTACTTATCTACACAAAGTAATTTTCCGGCGAAGGGACAAAGGTGGCTCCGCCACTGGTTGCACTACATTTTAGAAAATATTTTCTTAAGGGAAATGTTTTCCTAAAATAACTAAGATTAAGGGAAATGTTTCACCTAACCTACCCGATTGCTTCCTCTCGCGCACCTCTTACACTTAGCTGCTTGACTCGTCGTTATCTACCTCATTGTCTACTTACCTCTTTGCTTCAAAATATGTTTTCTTTCATACCAAAACACATACGAGAAAATAAGTATATTTTTGTGTTTGGTAAGTGGGTAGAGAATATTTTCCATATTTGGTAGTGCAACATGTTTCGGGGTTGAAAGACATCAAAGTAAGACAGAGTAGCGGATCAGGTTTGATTCTTCCCTTCAAATCATTTTATGCTATGGAAATAATGCTGGTTGATGTCTTTCACTCCTAAAATGTGTACTTCCATCATTACTACATAAATATGTGAAGGGAATAGAAGGTAGATAGAGGTTTTTTTTTGTTTTTTTTATTTTTTTATTTGGTTCCTACAATTGACACTAGTTGTGTGACACTTCTTTTTGTCTCACAAAAAAGTGACCCAATTTTACACTTTTGGGTCCATAAACTTTGGGTTTAATATTTTGTGAGACAAAAAGAAGCCTCACACAACTAGCATCGGTTGTGTGAAGCATAATAAAGTCTTTCCTAGATAGAGGACAAGGAGTGAGGAGTGGGGAAAGCGAGTATGTAGGCGAGGATGCGGATTCAGGGGTAGGAGGTACTAAGTAGAGGGTAGGTTTGGGAAAAAGTGGTTGAGGACTGAGGGTGGGTCGGGAAAAAGGACAAAATTCCTCTTGGACTTGGGGAAATCAACTGTTCTTAATACAGGAAACATTTTCCGTAAGAAAATAAGTTTTTCCAGTACTTAGATCAATCAAACAAGGAAAGTAGGAAAACATTTTCTGAAAATTGTTCTGGCATACCAAAAACACCACTTGAGGTTCTGGACTCAACATTTAGCTTACTCATTGAACCTTTTACAAGAAGTTCTTTTTGCGGACACTTCCATAAAATCTTTAAATCTACAATCCTGCTATGGACAAAAGCTTAGTATTTAAGTGGAGAAAGGTAGAAAAGGCGGACTCATTTTTTCCAAGTTTCAGCCCGAGCGCCAATTTTCTTGATTAAAAAGAATTTCAGATTTGCAACATTACTGACATGTTAAAGTGCTGCATTGGTGCTTTTCGCCTCAATTACTGCCAGAATCCAAGGCCTATTTCTTTCCTGGGAGGCTGGGGGAGCGGGGCTTATTGTCAGTTGGTTATATTGTCAAACTCGTAAGTTTAACTTATCTCAACTTTGAGATTCAATGTTGTATCCTCATATTTCTAATGGGATATCATTAAGGGGGGAAAAAAAAAGGCTCAGATGTGTCGTTGCTGGTCTGATGAAATCATCGCGGTCTTTGTGTTGTCTACTAATTAGATCAGAATACCCATGATTTGTTATTTGTTCATGCATTTTTTATTATTTAGCCATAAATTGGATGAGTATAGAGTAATTTATATGGTACTAAAGATGTTAAGATGTTTAAGAGCTCCAATTAGACAGTGTAGATATCAAAGGGTAAAGTAAATTATGAAACCATTGGGTTTCAGATAATATTTACAGAAAATACATAGTGGACTTTTGATGCCTCAAGTCTTAGTTTTAAACTTGAAATGCATATAACCTCCTAAATTTCTACAGACTTGCTGACTACTTTCCTACTTTAAGAAATAGGCTATTTATCACCTCGTGATTTAGAAAACTGTAGGAAATTTCCCCTTGCAGCTAGCTCTGGCGTATAGTTTAGAATTTTTCTAGAAATGGAATAAAATATGGGCCCATTCCAATAAATGTAGTTGTCAGAAGTTAGTATAAATGGTGAAAACGCCTTGTTAAGCTTGTATCATTAACAAAAAGTCTTGTGAGTTTTCACCATTTATGAAAATTAATTTTTGACAATCTCATATATTGGAAGGGGGCCATATTTTATCCCACTTCAGGAAAACATCATTAGTTTATATCTTTTTAGAAAAATGGTTCCGTTATTAGTTTAAAACCTTTGGTAATTAATTTCAAGGAAAAGGTCTTCTGATAACTCCTAACTGAAAAAGCCTTGTATGCTAATAAGTAGCTGGCATCACTTGACGATTTAGATCAATGCCTCCATTTCCTTTTTGGTTTAGTTTTTGAAGTGATGTCAAGAGCCTTCTTTTGACAATGTACATTTTGGTTACTGAAAGGATTACCAAAGTGTTCTTACCTCCTTGTTCTTACTCAATAAATTACCAAAGTGCTGGATTATGTTGAACAGTTGGCAGCAAATGTACCAAGCGTCTTAATTTTTCCGTGTGCTGTGTTTTATTTGAACAGGTATATGATGTGACAAAATTCTTGGACGACCACCCAGGTGGTGATGATGTTTTATTGTCTGCAACAGGTACCATAGTTGGACGGATTCTTCTCGCAAAGAACACTATATTTTGGCATTCAATTTCACCAGTGTATATGTTATGAACGTTCCTTGGCTCGTTGGTTCAGCGCTTCAATGTTTAGCCTCCTGCGAGGGTTCTATTCCTTCAACATACATTTTTCTTGATCAAAAATAAATAATGTGTATGTGTATATGTGTAAAGTTAAGTCGAACATCACTGAAATCCATAAGTGCCATATCTGAAATGCTAGACAACTTTGATACAAAAAGCTATGTAATTTTGTAGAAGACACTGCTTTATGGGACCTTGATACTTTGTCACATTAAAGTACCTGAATTTTACCCGCTATAACAGGTAAAGTAATTCTTGGAAAGAAACCACTGTATTTTGGTATTCAACTTTCCCTGATCTTATATATGCACCTATATATATATGTATGCATGTGTGTGTGTGTTAAAGTTCGATCAAACTTCACTGAATTCCGGATTGTGCCATCACTCAACTATCTGAAATTACCTAGTAAAATCGTGTTTTTTTTTTGTAATAGAAAAGTCATTTAACTATGCCTATAGCACTCAGAAGGTTACTCAATCGGCCAAATAGCTATTTTACCCTCTAAATTATCAACATTTGTCTTTTTTTACTTTTTGAGTAATTAACTCCAAAAAGCTATGTAATCCTACAGTTACCCGTTTAAAAAAAAAGCTATGTAATCCTGTAGAAGACACTGGTTCATGGGCTCTTGATTTTTCTTTCTGCAGGAAAGGATGCAACCGATGATTTTGAGGATGTCGGTCATAGCAGTAGTGCTCGAGCTATGTTGGATGAGTATTATGTAGGTGATATCGACTCTTCAACCATCCCAACAAAGGTCAAGTACAGTCCTCCCAATCAGCCTCATTACAACCAAGACAAAACAACAGAGTTCATCATCAAGATCCTCCAGTTCTTGGTTCCTCTAATTATTTTAGGCGTGGCTGTTGGTGTCCGCTTCTATACCAACAAATCAGCTTGAAGATTGATTAACGGTCGAAAATGCAAAAAAAAAAAAAAAAAAACAGAGCTTTTTCTTTGTTAGCCAGGCAAATCTTGGTTAAATTCTGGGAACAGTTTAGGTACTTCGATTTCTGTTGTTGTGAGGATGTCTTTGTTCCCATTTTAACAGTCTTTTTCCTAAAAATATATATCAATCTACGTCTCGTGAACTTGTTTCTTGGCTTTTGGTGTTTGCAATTGGCCATAATAATTGATTACATGCAATCGTCAAAATTGGGATTAGTAATTTGAAACACAAGGCAGGTAACTTGCTACAAGAAGTTAAAATATACTACTATGTATACTAGTAATTAAAAAGGTCAAAATGATATTCCACACATGGGTAACAATTATTTTCTTAAAAACTATTTTAACTTTTAATTTTATATTACTTGGTTCAACTAAAATTATGGATCTTTACTCCTTGCTATATTCGTATTCTTAGTTTTGATCTGAAAGTTATTTTCCTTAGAATTATCTCGATTTTTAACTTCATATTTGATGTAACCGACACCTAGACATTATTATCAATTTTTTACACTAAGAAATTTAATAAGAAAATATTACCATTTGCTGACATAATCATCAATCTCTAAAAAAAATATTTTTCATGGTCCAATAGCTGAGAAGCTTGATAACTTTGCTGAATAAAACAAACTAACAAAGTGATGTGAAGATCGAATCTGGCTGAAGCGTCAAAAAAATAGTTTCCTTAGTCTTTCACCTCATAGTTTTGAAATGAATATCTTTTTTCTTGTTGCTTCGCCTTCACACAAAAGAACGAACGGAGAAATCAAATGCGTTCTAGCCGGAATATATCGGACACCAAGAAATATTTTCCAGAAAATAAAGTAACATATATTAAAATATATTAGGAGTGCTTTATTATGTTAGTACTTTTATGGGAATATCATGTTACATACTCAGCATCAGATCAGCCAAACATTTAGAGACGGACAGAAAATACATAAACTAATTAACTTTTTATTCTATCAAGACTTATTTTTAATGCAGAAATTAATTAAAATAGTTAATACTTGTACAACTCCATGACCCAACAATAATATGCACTGACATATCACTTTGAGAGCAGCAAATCCAGCTTGTTTAGCCAAGGCTTCAAATTGTTGCTTTGTTCTTTCTTTCCCTCCATCAAGCATAGCCATCATTAACATGTCAACACTAAATGTATGCTTAGATCATTAGTCTCTGGATATTCTGGTTATATTTCTTCTATTACCACAACCTTACCATCTTTTGGGAAAAGCTCTCCAACAATTCTTCAATATTTTCAGGCAATATTCGTCATCCCAATCATGAAGTACTGCCTACAATTATAACCAAATTGGAGATTACGAGACGTACTTGCAGAGCAACTCTTAACGAGGACATTGCACGCTACTAAAAAAATGCGAAATTCCAACAGATTTCCATCAGAAGCATTTTCGATGAAATTTGTATTTCCGATACATTTCAATTTTTTTTAGTAGTGGCAACTGTTTTTTTTTTTAACGCATGAGTACCATTTAATTAATTAAGAAAGAAAGAAAGTGGTTATATGCAAAACAGAAAAGGCTCAAATATGCCATCGAACTATCGGAAATGACTCATTTATGCCACTCATCGATAGTTTGGCTCATTTATGCCATCGCCTATTACCAAAATGACTAATTCATACCATTTTTCATTAATTCCGTTTTATAATACCATATATGACACGTGGCCTCCAATTAGAGGTCTACGTCATTTAATTAAACCAACCCAATTTTAAATCCTAAATTAATAAAAAATCCGATCCATACACCCGGCCCACCCACAACCATAATCTAGTTGGAGGCCACATGTCATATATGTTATTGTAAAACCGGCGTTAGTGAAAAATGACATGGATGAGTCATTTCAGTAACGACGATGTCATAAATGAGGCAAATTATTGATGAGTGCATAAATGAGCTATTTCTGATAGTTCGATGGCATAAATGAGCCAAACTATCGATGAGTGACATAAATGAGTCATTTCCGATAGTTCGATGGCATATTTAAACCTTTTCCGAATGCAAAATGACTTGTTATAAATAGATCATCTTTTTTTATTCACTAACTCATACTTTCAACGTCACAATTTATCCAGTATGTTTGATTAATCACATAATTTAAAAAAGAAAAGAAATATTTTTGAAAATTATGATATTAAACATATGCCATGACATTTATGTTGTTGTATAACAACATGCTATTCAGGGTGAAATTTGTAGAAAATTTAAAGTTAATTTATCTTTTAACATAAAAATTTATCATTTTTTGATAAACAGACTAATAAGAAGGAATCGTAAGCCACATAAAATGGAATAGAGGAAGTAATAAATAAGTATTACATGCTCATATATGACAAGAATACTGACCTTCAGAATGATTACCTCTCCTTTAGTAACACTCGTAAACATTTCGCCTCCCACATGCTCTATTCCTAATATAACAAGCAAGAGTTTTAAGTTGATCTTTCAATATCAATTAAATACACAGTATTAACACTTGATCATATGATCCCTATAAGGGGTGGAAAAATTAGCCCGCAAAAATATAACTCTTTCAAGTTTTGAGCGGGTTACTAATCCGCATATTGATTGATTCAATCTTTTTTATTCACCTAGCTCGGCTCATTAAAAATTTGGGCTGATATGTAGTCGAGATTGCATGACTCATGAGAGCCTGTCAAAAAAATTAATTTCTTTTACATATGTTATATTAACTCAATTCATTTTGACCCATCTAAATTTTGCCCGACTCTCTAAATTCAGCTAAACCTACCCATTTAACACCACTAATTCCTGTATATTACGCATTTTTGTTCCCTTCAGTATAGCTCGCAGGCGTCCAGTCTATTTTTTGAGTGAGAATAATGAGGTTGGCTTATGAATTTTTGGACGTGCTTCATCTAATATATATAGTGTATGAAAAGTACTACTTTTTTCCACTTTAATCAATTCCATTCTTTAATGGAAAGGCCAAATAATTAATTATCATTTCCACTTTAATCAATTCCTATGATTACTTACGGATAAAGAGTTAGGCAAGATTAGTGCAGGCTAGAGGGTTTGGCAAGAATAGTGTAGCAGCAAATGGGCCTTTTTCTCCTTTTCTTTTCTTTTTTGGTTAGTAACTTTAGGAACACATGAAAACATCGTCTTAACTTTAAAAAAGAAATAAAAAAAGCCTTTGCTAAGTAAGAAATATGGGTCGTCCGAGATAGAAACAGTTTGTAAACACTGTTTTCATGTTATTTATAATGTGTTTGGTATTTGTCACGAAGTGTGAAGAAGTCATTTATTTCATGTATCGTAACTTTTAAATTTTATATTACTTGGTTCAACTAAAATTATGGATCTTTACTCATTGCTATATTCATATTGTTAGTTTTGTTCGGAAAGTCATTTTCTTTTGAATTATCTCAATATATATTTAACTTCATATTTGATTTAATCTACAACTAGACATTATTATCAATATTTTACACTAAGAAGTTTAATAAGAAAATATTACCATTAATTGCTGGCATTATTATCAATATCTAATAAAAAATATTTTTCATGGCCCGACAGCTAAGAAATTTGTTCACTTTGCTGAATAAAACAAAGTGACGTGAAGATCGAATATGGCTGAAGTGTCGAAAGAATTGTTTTCTTAGTCTTTCACCTTATAGTTTTGAAATGAATATCTTTTTTCTTGTTGCTTCGCCTTTGCATAAAAGAACAAAAGGAGAAATTAAATGTGTTCTAGCTAGAATATTATATCAGACACCAAGAAATATTTTCCACAAAATAAAGTAACATATATTAGGAGTCCTTTATTATGATAGGACGTTTATGGAATATCATGTTACATACTCACCGTCAGATCAGCCAAACATTTAGATATGGACAGAAAATACATAAACCACTTAACTTTTTGTTCTATCAAGACTTACTTTTATTACAGAAATTAATTTAAATAGTTAATACTTGTACAACTCCATGACCCAACAGTAATATGCACGACATATTACTTTGAGAGCAGCAAATCCAGCTTGTTTAGCCAAGGCTTCAAATTGTTGCTTTGTTCTTTCTTTCCCTCCATCAAGCATAGTCATCATTAACATGTCAACACCAAATGTATGCTTAGAAAGATCATTAGTCTCTGGATATTCTGGTTGTATTTTTTCTATTACCACAACCTTACTATCTTTTGGCAAAGCGCTCCAACAATTCTTCAATATTTTCAGGCAATATTCGTCATCCCAGTCATGAAGTACTGCCTACATTTATAATCAAGTTGGAGATTACTAAACGTAGCAGAGCAACTCTTAACGAAATCGTTACACTACTAAAAACATAAAGTGGCAACTTTTAATTATTATTTTTAAACGCATAATCCACCTTTTACGAGAGAAGAAAAAGTTGTTATATGCGGGCTGTCTCAACAAGATTGGGGCCTCAGGCCAAACTTCATAAAGAGGCCCTAATTTTTTTTACGGAAAAGGGCCTAAAATACCCTCAAACTATTGAAAATGGAGCAAAAATACCCTCCATTCACCTTTCAGTCCCCAAATACCCTTACCATCCACCTATTGGGTCTAAAATACCCCTATTGCTAACAGAATATTCTGGTCAAACACGTGGTATTTTTTTTATTGGTTGGCTTATAAAATTAATTAAACTAATTGACCAGATAACCCAACTGCCCCGACCCCCTACCCCCCGGCCCCCCCGACCCCCCCCCCCCCCCCCCGTCGCAAAAAAAAAAAAATATTTTTGAAAAAAAAAGTTTTGACGTTTTTTTTGGATTTTTTTAGTTGGGAGGGGAGGGGGGCGTAGGGGGAGGGTGCGGGGTGGAAAAAAAGCCAACTTGTGCCTTTTAGATTTTTGGGGGGTGGGGGGGGGGTGCGGGGGAGGTGTAGGGTGCGGGGTGGGGTGCAAAAAAAATATTGTAGTCTACACTTGTGCCTTTTAGATTTTTGGTTGAAAATATACCATGTTTTTTAGGGTGAGATATTTTTTTTTTTTTGGTAACTCAATTACATTAGACATTTTAATTTATCAAGACATTTCACAGTACTTGTGCTTTTTACTAGGAAGTTGAGAAGCGTAACAATATTTTTTTTGCACCCCACCCCGCACCCTACACCTCCCCCCCCCCTCCCAGCTGAAAAAAAAAGTTGACTTTTTTTTCCACCCCGCACCCTCCCCCTCCCCCCACCCCCCAAACCCCGCACCCTACGCCCCCCTCCCCTCCCAGCTAAAAAAATCCAAAAAAAAAGGTCAAAACTTTTTTTTTCAAAAATATTAATTTTTTTTTGCGTCGAGGGGGGGTAGGGGTGCGGGGTGGGGTGCAAAAAAAATTTCAACTTTTTTTTCAAAAAAAAAAAAAAATCACGGGGGGGGGGGGGGGGGGGGGGGGGTGGGTCGGGTCGGGGGTGGGGGGCACTATCTGGTGAATATTGCAAAAGTTAATTAGTTTAATTAATTTTATAATCTAACCAATAGAAAATTGACACGTGTTTAATGAAAAGATTATGTTAGTGATAAGGGTATTTTAGACCCAATAGGTGGATGATAAGGGTATTTTGGGGCTGAAAGGTGGATGGAGGGTATTTTTGCTCCATTTTCAATAGTTCGAGGGTATTTTAGGCCCTTTTCCGTTTTTTTTATAAAAAAAAGAAAAGAAAAGATCATCATATATATTTTAGGTGTAGAAGACTTGAGAATTTTCAAGTCGTTTGGTACGCAAACTAAGTTATCCCGGTATTATAGTCCTGAGATTATAATCTTCGGACTATCTCAACTGGGAGGTGCGACAAAATAATACCAAGCTTGATTGGATAAGATAGGTTATTCAAGATTAAGTTTGGGATAAATCTTATACCTTGTTTGGTTGAGATAAATTTATACCTTCTACCAAATAAGGTATAAATTTTATCCCAAATTTAATCCCGGGATATCCCACCTTATCCCGCGTACCAAACTATAAGAGTACAAGAATAATAAAAGGGAGAAAGAAATAAGTAAATATGGGCAATAGAATAGTTACCCAAATAAATAAGGATACTACAAATCTACAATTACCTAAAAAAGCTTTTCCATTCCCCCAATTATGCTGCCAACGGTACCCACTCCCCCGTAAAAGGGAAAAATTACTATTGTACTTTTCCTACAAAAAAAAACCCCAATTAATGCGGGCCCCCGTCCCTAATAAAAGAAAGAAGTTACTATTATACATTTCCTCAAATATATCTCTTCAAACTTCAAAGTTAACGTAGGATTATAATATACCTCTGTACTATCAGAAAGGGTTAAATATACCCCTCGTTATACGGTAGTGGTGGAAGAAGAAGGGGAAGAGAGGGGTAAATGGGTTGGGGTGGTGAGGTGGCATGCCATGTGGTGTCCACCTCACCGAGTTGTGAGTGCCACATCAGATCTCATGTCCACCATGGACAATTTTAATAGAAAAGGTGTATATTTGGACCCAAAGTATAACGAGGAATATATTTAACCCTTTTCTGATAGTACGGGGGTATATTTAACCTTTTCCCTTTTTTTAAATAGTAAACTATATATATATATACTAGTTTTGTGAGGCCCGTGCTAAGCCCGGGCCCAAACTCAAGATATAAAAGTAGATATTTTAACTAATGAAATATAATAATCTATACATAGTTAATGAACTTTTAAGACAAATACATAATTTAACTTGTGCAGTGGATAAAGCTGTTCCTCTCTTAATTAGGGATTAGGGGTTCGAACATGGATATGGAAAAAATCTTTGGAGGAAGCGCTCCCCCCGAATAGGCGCGATACAGTGCGAATTATCTGGATTAGTTGGGCTCAAATGCGGACATCGAGCACCAACCAGAAAATCAAAGAACATGAAAAATGAGGTAGGAGGTTCGATAGCTTTTCAAAAATAGATCTTAAAAACAAAAAATAAAAAAATTAATAAATAAGATTAGGACCTAAAAGTAATTAATTAAAAAGTTTTAAATTTTTTTGAAAATTATTGTGAGGACTATAAAAGTCTTCAGGTTCGATAGCTTTTGAAAAGTAGACCTTAAAAATAAAAAACAAAAAGATTAACTTAAATAAATAAGATTAGGACCTAAAAGTAATTAATTAAAATTTTTTAAAAAAATTGGAAAATAAAGTCCCCACATTTGCTCTTATATATAATAGTAATTTTTATTATCTTTGTGCATTGGTGTTTATGTTATATGGCATCATCACTATTCATAACTTTTGAAGCATTTTAAAGAGGCTCAAAGTTTACTATATTTACCAAATTAAATGTGACAACTTTAAGTAATAAAGGAATAAAGTAGGGATAAAAATAAAACATATAAAAAAGTATAGTCCTACTTAACCTGCAAAAAGTTGATCTAAAGGGCTATGTAAAAAGGGTTTGGAAGCATTTCAATTTACTGGAAAGACACTTTGGTCTGCAAAGTAAGAAATAGCAAATGTAAGGGCATATGTGGAAAAACAAATCACTTTGGTTAGCAAACTTCACAACCAGATGGTTAGAATGTGACTAAGGACGACAAAATCATTACTTTGACACTTATATAATAGTATAATATATATTGGGTCTTAAAGAAAAGTGGGGCCCCCACCTAGGCCATTGTCTTACCTGCCTTGCCTATGAGCCGGCCTTGTATGCAGAATGATTTGTTATAAATATCTTTGTCTTTTTTTAATCACTAATTAACTCATACTTTCAAGTTACAATTTATACAGTGGTGTTTCACTAACCACAAAATTTAAGAAAGAAAGGAAATATTTTTAAAACTTATGATCTTAAGCTGTGATATTTATGTGGCTATATAACATGCTACTGGGGTGAAATACATCGAAAATCTAAGTTAAATTATCGTCCAATATAAAAATGTGTCATTTTTTTTAATAAACAGACTAATAAGAAGGAATCGAATATCACATAAATAGAGAGAGTAATAAATAAGTGTAACATATATATATATAAAACTGACCTTCAGAATGATTACCTCCCCTTTAGGAACACTATTAAACATATCTCCTCCCACATGCTCTATGCCTAATATAACAAGCAAGATCAAGCTTAATTTGATTTTCAATATCAATTAAATGCATAACATTAACACAAGAATATGATCCCTATTAGAGGTGGCAAAATTAGCTGATGAAAACATGACTCGTTCAACTTTTAGGCAGATATATATAGTCGAGATTGCATGACTCACAAGAAAGAAAGAAAATGTCAAGAATGGCAACTCATTTAATTCGATCAATTTTGATTCGCCCAACTCAGCTCATTTAAAAGTTGGGTTGATATGTAGTCGAGATTGCATGACTCATGAGAATCGTGTCAGAATAGTTTAATTTTTTTTAAAAATATATTATATACTATATCCATAATAAAGTAAAAAAAAATATATTAGTATACACAAATTATAATTATAAGAAAACAAACGAAAAGATTAAAACTTTCTAAAAGTTGGGCGGTTGGACTATAACGCATTATTTAGTCCATTTTGACCCAACTCAGCTCAACTCCCATATCATTTGGGCGGATTATTAACTCGTCCATTTATCTTTTTTTTTTTTACGCAGATCAAAGGCACTGGCCTTTAATTTTTGCCTCTCAAATTGCTAGTCATTAATTTTTGCCCTTCGCCTAATACCCCGAGGTTTAGGCCTATTCGGGCAAAAGTTTTTACCTTAAGTAGAGTTTGCAGTCAAACTCTGCCTGATAAGTTAGAGTTTGAGGCAAACTCTACTTAAGGTAAAGTTTGAAACTTTGCCTTATAAGGTGGAGTTTGTAGTCAAACTCTGCCTTGCGATTTCTTTTTAATTTTTGAATGAGTGGGCGTTCGAACCCGAAATGCAAGAGTTTTATGTGAAGGGTAAAAATTAAAGATTAGCAATTTGAGGGGCAAAAATTAAAGACCACCCCCGAATAAGGACAATCGTGCAAATTGCCCTCCATTTATTAGCTCAATTCACTTTAACCCACCAAAATTTAGCCTCACTCCCTAAATTCAGCCCAACCCCCCTATTTCACACCCCTAATCCCTATTCAATTAAGATACATAAATGGTACTAAAGGGGACAAATGCGTAATATATAGGGTTTTGGTAATTACCTTCATAAGTAGGAGCATCTTTGATGACATGAGGTAGGTCAAAATTGGTACCCTTGATATTAGGATACTTAGAAATTATAGAAGCCAACGATATCCCAAGTCCACCTCCCACATCTATTACCTCGTTTACTCCTTGGAAGCCTTTGTAACACTCAAGAATTCTATTCATTTCAATGCAAGTGTGGTTTTGCATAGCTTTGTTGAATACCACATTGAATCTACTATCTTTTCCGTGGTATTCAAATGCATGCACTCCATGGGCCTTGTTGAATGGTATCTCACCATCTAGAATTGCATCTTTCAAGTGAAACCTTAACAAAAAAGAGAGTCAGAATATCAGCTTAGACGACTTCTCTATAATAGCCGTCCTCCGTAAATAACTTTTGCCAAGTTTTTTTCGGAATCGATTAATTGTCATGATATGTTATATATATTTTATGTTCTCTATTTTATGTTCTCTATAACAATATTTCGCTATAGCAGCTAAAAAATATCTCGACAAATGACATCGTTATAGAAATATTTGACTGTATATCCAATCAACAATAATTTAAGATCACAATAATGGAACAAGGGTTTAACTTATAAAATAACACTCTATTGACATGAGCATAAAATATTTTTACACTAACTTATATTTTAACCTATTACATAGTAAACTAATTTACGTCAATGTTCTTTTTTTAAGGTCACAATTTAGATTTTCCCCTATTTTTAAGATCTAATTGTGCAAATATAAACCTTGAAACTGATAAAACATTAGACTGTCATCTATCATTTAGGATATATTAGATAGTGGTCTAACATTTATGTAAGATCTTCAATTTTCTGTATGAAAAATGAATTTTAAAAAAAGAGGGTCAATTACTAAATAATTGTCCTAAAAAGAGACAATTGGCGAAAATAGTACACCCTCTATCCTAATATATGTTAATGGGTTCAGAGTATAATTAACGGTCAAAAAACTTAATTTTCGATGCTAATTCGAGTATAGATTCTTCAGTTTTTTAGAAATAAAATTACATATTTGAAAACTATTTGAAAAGTACTACAAGTCAAAATAGCTATTGATCATCAGGGGCGAATATATATAGAGTGTGGGGGGGGGGGGGGGGGGGGGGTTTGGTAAAAAATTACATTGTATATATAGGGTATATTTTCTGTGTTTATATACTTATATTAACTTTTGAATACCCTAAACAAATAAAAAAAAGTTAGCTCAAGCGGTTCAGGGTATTCAAAATTGTCTCTAGCATCCTTGGTTCAATTCCCAGTGGCAATATTTGTTTTTATTTTTATTTTATTTTTTATATCTAGCTTTTGTTGTTTTTTCCGAACCTTTATTCTTCAAGTTATTAATTACTCTCACTATTCATAGATGCAGGTCTACATGCAGTTATCTTTTAGATGATCAGATACTGCCAAAATTTGTCCATTGATTATACTCAATGATACAAGTATGAGAAAACATGCATGAATTCTTACCATGAATTGACACCTACTGGATCAGTAGTTAGTAGTAAAAAGGGAGCAATTGATGATCCATTTTCATTTGAGATTAAACTCTGGCTCAAAGGTGTCAAATTATATGATGTGTGAGTTTTCCCATCATCATCCTTTGTAATATTGCATGTGAGAAAAGACTGACTTGCAAGAAACCTTAGAATCCTTTCAAGAAGAAGTGGGGCTTTAGGGTTTTTTGTGGGAATTTGACATGCTATTTCATAAGAAGATAGTTGAGTATTAGCTTTTGCTATGATCTCAAATAAGTCAAGTTCAATGGCAGCTCTTAAAACCATGTTAAGATATAAACCAGCAGGAAGGTTCATAGCCTTCATCAAAGAATTTTCTTCTTCATTGGATATAACAATACTATCCATGGATAAAGCCAAGTCCATTTCTTGAAATAACAACTAGACAATAACTCAAAGGCGTTCGCTCTTCTTTTTTGATAGAGAATAATGAGGTTGGCTTATGAATTTTAGGACGCGTTTCATCAAATATATATAGAGTAGAGAATAATGAGGTTGGCTTATGAATTTTAGGACGTGTTTCATCCAATATATATAGAGAGTGAGAAAGTACAACCTTTACACTTTAATCAATTCCATTTTTAATGGATAGATGAGGCCGAATATTTTGACAATTTAATGAAGGTATTTAAGGGTGGTTAGGCAGATCCTTTATCTGGTTCTAGCTTTTAGAATCTTGAAAAAAGAAGTGGTTGAGATCCTGGTCTTATCTTCAGCAAGCCCTTTTTCTTTGGCTGATTTGCAAAATTATAAGTAATATTTTTCACCCTTATTTAACTTTGTCCCAGTTAGGGAATTTGCGCAGAAGTAGTTTCGATGTTACACACACCGAAACAATGTAAACTTATGCTTTCACAAATCATTCCTGCCTGCAAGTCATGACTTTGGGTGAGTTCTGCAGAGAGGAAAATGTTTTACAAGGAAAACTGAAAATGTGTTCTTGGAAAATAAGTGAATTTCTATTTATTTTTTCATGTTCATTTGGGTGGCGGAAAATAAATGAATTTTTTACTTATTTTCTCATGTTCATTTGGTTGGTAGAAAATATTTTCAGGAAAATACCCACCCAAGTCCCACAACTCCACCCCAACCCCACCACCCCATACCACACCAACCCCCCACCCCCACCCCAATTTCTTTTTTTTGAAGTTTTTAATTTTTTTTTCTGGATTTTCTAAACCACCACATCCCCCCACCCCCCAACGTGGACCCATACCATACCAACCCCTACAACCAACCACCCCCACCCCCAATTTTTTTTTTTTGAAGCTTTTAATTTTTTTTTGGATTTTCTAAACCACCACATCCCTCCCCCACCCCCGGCGTGGACCCATACCACATCAACCCCCACCCCCAATTTTTTTTTTTTTGAAGTTGGAAATTTTCTTTTCTGGATTTTTTAAACCACCACATCCCCCCCCCCCCCCCTCCCAAAAAAAAAAGTTTTAAAAGTTACTTTTTTTGGATTTTTACACCACCCACCCCCCTCCCCCAATAACCACGCAAACTTTCAATTTTTATAATTTTTTAATAAAGATAAAATTAAATAGGAAGTAGAAAATTCGAGGGGGGGGGGGGTGCAGGTTGGAGCCGTGGGGGTGGGGTGCGGGGTGCGAGGGGGAGGGATGTGGTGGTGTAGAAACCCAAAAGAACTTTTTTTTTTTTTTTTTAAAGTTGGTGCGGGGGAGTGGGGGTGGGGTGCGGGGTGGGGGGGTAGGGTGTGGCATGGGGGGAGTGGTGCATGGGTTGTGGGAGTGGTTGGGGGGTGGGGTGGTGCATGGTTACGGAAGTGGTTGGGGTTTGGTAGTTGGGGGTGGGGGTGGGTGGTGCAAAAAATCAAAAAAAAAAAATCAAAACTTTTTTTTTCAAAACAAAATTAATTTTTTTTGGGGGGATGGGGGGTGCGGTGGCGTTGGGGGTGGGATGGGGTGGTGGGAGTGGTTGGGGTTTGGTAGTTAGGGGTGGGCGTGGGGGTGGGTGCTGCAAAAAACCAAAAAAAAAAATCTCAAAACAAAATTATTATTTTTTGGGGGTGGGGGTGGGGTGGTGGGACTGGTTGGGAGGGGGGGGGGGGGGTTGGGTGGTTGGTGTAATGCATTGTGGATTTGTTTTCCTTACTTTTATTAGGGAAGTTATTTTTCACATTTTTAAGGAACTTGTTTTCCTAAAGAAAATGTTTTCCAATTTTTTTGACCAAACGAACATGAGAAAATTGGAAAACGTTTTCCTTCATACCGAACACACCCTTTAAGTAAAATCTGTTATAAACAGCTTGTAGATATTGTCCGCTTTGGCGCACCTCACGGCTTTAAAATGCGTCTACAAGTAAAGGCTTCAGGCCTTGCTTATAAGCACGCACACAATCCCGTGTGCGAGCGATGTGGGAACTTCCAGTTCACAACACACCCTCCCATCGCGAGCATCGTGCTGATTACGTGTTATAAACAACTTGTAGATATTGTCCGCTTTGGCGCACCTCACGACTTTAAAACGCGTCTACAAGTAACGGCTTCAGGCCTTGCTTATAAGCACGCACACAATCCCGTGTGTGAGCGATGTGGGAACTTCCAGTTCACAACAAAATCTTCATTCTATCAATTTTTAAATTTAAAAGTATAATCTCCATTCTACTTTTTATTAAATTGTTCACAAGTTATGCCAGATTGACCAGATTAGTATGTGTTGTTTATTCGTTCACAAGTTATTCTAGATTGACAAGATTTGATATTGTCTTCATCCTATATACCTATCTTGTTTAAGTTGTTTACAGTCGTACCGTATTGGCATGAATTCCATATGGTGCTCAATTATTGTTCTTAGATGAATTAAAACATTTTAGCCCGGTATTTAAACCAAAATACATGCATGTACATATTGATATACTAATGGTTGCATATGTTACATAATTTTTTTCGGACTTTATATTTTATGCACTATCGGTATAAAAAGATTTACACTAAAAAGTAACATAAAAATAATTGCCAGTAATTAGTCATAACAGACAAAAATAGTAAATGAACGATAGTATTAATTTTCTTTACATTATCAATATATAAATTGATATATTTTCCGTGTGGAAGTCTGTTTTGATTCTGTTTGTGAGAAATTTCTTTTTCGTTTAGTGATAGAAAGATGTAACAACATAACATTTGTTGCAACTTAGCTAAGTTAGAAAGTTTTTATTTGAGGAAAAAACGGTGAAAATCTTTTCATGGACAAGGGCCTTTGGAATTTAATTTCTTCTTCTAAAAACAATAAAAGTTTGCGAGTAGCACATGAGCTCTAAGGTCCTTTTACAAGAAGTTCTTTTGTAAACACTTCCATATATGCCTTTTAAATTTACAATCTTGTCGCTGAGATTAGAAGTCTAGGATTAAGTGGACAATAATAAAAATGTGGACATATTATCCCCCAAGTTTCAGCCTGTGGGCCATGCCGCGATTGGCCCTCGTAACTTTCTCGATTATAAGAAAATTCAGATTTGCAACATTACTGACATGTTAAAGTGTTGTATCGGTGCTATTCGATCGTTCAATATTACTGCTAAAATCTAAGGTCTATTTCTTTCATGGGAGATTTGGGATGTGGGGAGGGGGTATTGTCATTTGTCACTGGCTAGAGGTGCAATCAGAATTTTTAATTTATGGGTTTGGACTACAATTATTTTTACTTACTGAATTTTTAATAGATTATTTATACATATTAAATGACTTTTTGATTATAAATATAAGTTTAGTCAAAATTGTGGCTCCGACCCTCATTCTCAAACTTGTAAGTTGATGTGTACTGGATTTTGCTATACTCTCAAATAGGTCAATTTTTTTTTTTTTTAAGCAATTCAAATAGGTCAAGTTCAATGGCAGCTTTTTAAGACCATGTTAAGATTTCCCCCTTCATCGGATATAACAATATTATCCATAGGGGTGAGCGTTCGATTTTTCGGTTCGGTTTGGCTATTTCGGATTTGATTTTTTGAAGGTGGACACCAAACACCGAACCAAACTAGTTCAGTTTGGTTTCGGTTTTTTCAATTCGATTTTTTTAATATAATATTAGAAGCGATTCCATTGACACTAATTCATATTCTCAAAAGCAATAAAACATACAACAACAACCCAGTGAAATCCCACATCGTAGGGTCTGGGGAGGGAAAAACAATAAAACATAAAACTGATAAATTAAAATCAAAATCAAACAAACAGGATACACAAGAACATAAAACTAGAATCATGACATAGGATTACTAGGTGTTATATACATACCGTAAGAATAATTAAGAAAACATATAAAGGACATACATTAATCCTAAAGAGACATCCTAGTTACCTTTCTTTGTTAAGGATATTTGATTTTTTCAATTGAAGTAGAAAATTAGGGATACAAATGCAAAAGAGGACTTATTACAATTGAGTTTTTTTTGCTTTAAACTTAATGGGCCTGGACTATTTTAATTTTTTTGGGTAATGTATTAAATTTCGGTGCGCGTTCGGTTTTTCGGTTCGGCTATTTCGGTTTCGGTTTTTTGACGATGGACACCAAACACCGAACCAACTAGTTCGGTTCGGTTCGGTATGTTGAAATTTCGATTCGATTCGGTTTGGTTTTTCGATTTTCGGTATTTATGCCCAGCCCTAATTATCCATGGACAAAGCCATGTCCTTTTCTTGAAATAACAACTAGACGATAACTCGAAGGCATTTGGTCTGTTTTTTTTTCTTCTTTGTTTTTTTATTTTTTTATTTTCTGAACGAGAATCAAGTTAGCTTATGAATTTTAGGACACGTGCTTCATCCAATAGAGAGAGTGAATTAATCGCTCTCCCTTTTTTTTTCACATTCATCAATTTTATTTCTTTAATGAACTATCTGTGGCGACCGAATATTTCGACAATTTAATGAAGGTATTTAAGGGTCTATAACTTGGCAGAAAATACTTTTGGTAGTTCTAGATTTTAGAATCTTTTTTTATTTCAAGATTCTAAAATCTATGAAGTTAAAAAAAAAAAAAAAAAAAAAACTGAACTTTAGAATCTCATGGTCTTAAATTAAAGATGTGTGTAATAATCAAAATGTCCTTTGAGTCTTCTAGCCTTAAATACGCCATGTCGGGTGTAAAAAGTTACTAAATATAGAAAGTAACATTCTTTGTTAAACAAATTAAAAAGGAAAGTATGACAAACAAATTAAAACTGAGGAAGTAAGAATTAGTGACGGACAACTTATATTGGCTAAACATCAAAATCCATTACCCTAATGGCGGATTAGTGACATATCATAAAAGAATCTTAGTATTAGCTACGAACAATTTAGCGATAAATACCATAAATAACTCTTTTTTTGTTGTTGATGCAGTTCATAATTAAGTAATAAATGAGATGAACACATTAATTAATTACAATTAAATGATAAAAAGCATGCAGAAGATACATATCACATTATTTAATGTAAATATTACTTACTAATAAAAATACCATAATGAAATAGGTAAAAAGACTTAAAAACTTACCCACACACTATATGTTTACAACCAAGTTAATAGATGCATGACACGTATCTATAATTAATAGACTTTTAGCACTTAATCGTGGTTACTTAATATGATTCTCACCTCATTAGATTATTTAACTACAATTAATTGATACAAATATGGGGCGCAGGTAAATGGTTTTAGGATTGAGTTTAGACGAAAGGATGGGAAAGTAGCTAGGTGGCTGTTTTTTGCAATTAGGTTGGCTAAGAGGTGAATAACTTGTGCACGATTCAGAGTAGGCCTATCTTTGACCAAATATCAATCTCCAAATATAAATTAGAATGGGGACGAGTAGGAAGAGACATTACATGGAAAAATTCTTCAGAAATACAGAATAAAAGGTCAAATATAGCTGATATCCAAAGGAAAAGTCAATAAGACCAATAAAATAAGAATCAGTTTCTATATCTCACTACAAATTTAAAACTTTGGCAATTCTTGCTTATAGGTAGCCCATGTGGTTGAAAATTGTTCTCGTTTTCCTTGCAAACGTCAAATATAAATCATGCTAATAATAAATATGAACCCTTTTTTTTTTTTGTTGAGAAAAAGTTCAATATAGTCGAGAAAGACGTGAAATTTATGATCAGGAGAATAGTGTCAAGTTAGGTACTCAAAATACGTCAATGATAACATTCATATGCCCACCGTATGAGAATAGTCGAAAGGAACTGAAATTTATATTATGTTATTATTAGTTGTTAATCACCAAGAACAGTTGCAGAAGTTGTTACGCTTCCGTTGCTATTGCCAAACTGTTGCTCAGTATGCTCAACTTGCTTTAAGGAAAATTAAACTCTAATGTGACTTAACAAACAGAAAAAATGGATATTTGTTGAAACATTACACTACAACATATAGACGCAAGATATTTTCTCTTAAAACCATCCCAAATTGTGTAAGTAAACAGATAGAATAGAAATTGAGATGAAAGCAACTGCTTCACTAATCCATTTACAACTCTGCATGTTCAGTTTTTATATAAGCAAAATACATCTAACTGATTAAAGCAAAAGCGTATAAAATATCTACAAAACTACTCCTAAATACTACTCTGTACGGACATCTTTCGGATTTCGAGAGTCAATTACTACTTTTTTCCATTTTCATCAATTCCATTTCTTAAATGGATTATGTGCGGCCGAATGTTTCGACGATTTAATGAAGGTATTTAAAGGTTGGTTAGGCAGATCGATACTCTTGCTGGTTCAAGATTTTAAAATCTTTAAACAAAGATATATAGAAAATAAAATCAGTGTTTGGGAACTGTTGTTGTATTGAGCCTGCATCGAATGTTTATATCAAGACAACATAACTTACCATGAATAAGTGATCTCGTGAAATAAAAAATGTGCATTCTTTCGTTGAGATTTTAATGAAGTTATTTATAAACAACGGAAAAGGGCCTAAAATACCCTCGAACTATTGAAAATGGAGCAAAAATACCCTCCATCCACCTTTCAGCCCCCAAATACCCTTATCATCCACCTATTGGGTCTAAAATGCCCTTATCACCACCTATTGGGTCTAAAATACCCTTATCACTAACAGAATCTTTTCATTAAACACGTGTCATTTTTCTATTGGTTGAATTATAAAATTAATTAAACTAATTAACTTTTGCAATATTGACCAGATAGTGCCCCCCACCCCCCGACCCGACCCCCCCCCCGGTGAATTTTTTTTTTTTTTGAAAAAAAAGTTGACATTTTTTTTTGCACCCCACCCCGCACCCTACCCCTCCCCCGCACCCCTACCCGCCCCCCCCCCCCCCCCCCGACGCAAAAAAAATTAATAGTTTTGAAAAAAAAAGTTTTGACGTTTTTTTTTGGGTTTTTTTAGCTGGGAGGGGAGGGGGGCGTAGGGTGCGGGGTTTGGGGGGTGGGGGGAGGGGGAGGGTGCGGGGTGGAAAAAAAGTTAACTTTTTTTTTTCAGCTGGGAGGGGGGGGGGGAGGTGTAGGGTGCGGGGTGGGGTGCAAAAAAAATATTGTTACGCTTCTCAACTTCCTAGTAAAAAGCACAAGTACTTTGAAATGTCTTGATAAATTAAAATGTCTGATGTAATTGAGTTACCAAAAAAAAAATATCTCACCCTAAAAAACATGGTATATTTTCAACCAAAAATCTAAAAGGCACAAGTGTAGACTACAATATTTTTTTTGCACCCCACCCCGCACCCTATATGTTACACCCCGGAAAAATTTTGAGTTACCGAAAACTGTAGACGGCTTAGTATGGGCCAAAGGGCCATTACAGCGCGAACGCGCTGAGCAAAATTCGATAATCAAGTATGGAATGAAGGTTGTGTTATAAGAAGTTAATAATAACATATATATGACATTGGGAGACCATATGGTGTAAATTAGTTTATATGTTATTTGACGAAAAGCCCTCATTGCTGCAAGCTAAGTGGGGCCCACATGTCGGAGTTTTGTGAAAGACGTGAGAAGGGACACGTGAGTAGTATATGGAAAGTTGAGTAGGTCCTAAGAAGGACCCATAAGCTAAAAATGAGTGTAGACCCTCCAAAAGGACGATTTAAGAAAACATGTTTGGGTGATCCGACTTGGAGGGGAAAAAACGGCATTATAAGTTTGGAATTTGGGAAAACCCCAGAAATAAAAGTTGTAGATAATTGAATTAGCTTTCCAACCATAGGTCGTGGGCCCTCATACGATATCGGGATCAAACGTTATGACCGTTTTACTGAACGAACATCCAGTCAGAAAATTTAACCCTGCGCGACCGCGCCCAAAGGGACGCGAACGCGCAGAAGGAGTTTATATTACCCTCCGCGATCGCGCCAGAAGGCAGCGCGAACGCGATGAGCAATTTTCCAGTAGTTTCTGGCAGCTTCCAAACGTCATAAAAAGGGGGAACCCCCCCTCATTTTCAGATCAACACACGAAAAACACACCCCAAAACTCTCCAAAAATCTGGAGAGTTCTCCCAAACTCCCCAACCAAAATTTTGCCCAAAACCAGGTATAATTTCCCAATTCCAGTCCGGGTAGTGTATAATTATTGGTGCAGAATCATATAACAGTGTGTGGTGGCCTAAATTTAGCATGGAAAAGTGGAGATTAAGAAATATTAAAGGGAGAAAGGTATGAATCTCTTTCTATTTGTGCTAATACTAGTTTATTTACGAAGAATACGCGATGAAATAATTGTATACTGAGTTAATTAGTTATGAAAATTGGAAAACAGCGTGTGGGCTGTTTTATGAGATATTTTGGAGTTGAAAACATTATAATCGATGTTGGTATTGTTGTTGTTGTTGTTGGCTGCTGAATTAAAAATTTGGGCTAGGCATATAAACATGGGAGATGCTGCCCGATTTTCGGCAGAATATAAAATAGTATAATTTGAATTATGGTACAAGTGTAAGATGAAAAGGCTAACATTAGTGTGAATTATCTTAAATGTAGACTTACAAGCTCGGACACATAAGCGTAGCTAATAGGACGTGGAACAGGTATGTTAAGGCTCGTCCCTTTTATTTCAAAGGCATGATCCCGATATTATGAATTTAAAATTTGTCTCCATATCTTACTTGTTTTTAAAAGTTAGATGTCTATGATTCTAAGGTATGATTACTTTCCCGATAACCCGTCAACGTTTTTCAAATGTTCGTATTTTTCCAAAACAAAGGTTTATGATATTGTAAGCTTTTATGACAAAAATGATGGATATGTATTACAATGACATCGATGACGTTAAATATGAGGAAATGTCTATGACAGATATGTTGACGATATGTTCCTACCATTAATATGACAATATGAAAATGTTAAGTTATTTCTTGATTTCTCAACTCTATTATGATAATGACTATTTTAAAGGTTTCAAGTATATGAAATGACGCCTTATGATCTGATTCTATGTTTTATTATGATTACACTCTCCATTGATAGTCTCGCCTTATATTAATTGTCCCTTCAAGGTGAGACACGATGCCCATGGCTATTCCATAATATAATCGGAGGTTACCGACCTTACGTCACTCCGAAGAAGATATGATTTTCTCTGGGCTCTCATGCATGCTATGTATATGTTATCAGTATATGTATACGTATATGAGGAAGATGGGGAAAGGAAAGGCGCTATAGACGCACAGCCACCTGATCAGTTGGAGTATGATACATGATATCGTCCCGGACGCGGGATGCCCGGACGCGGGATATATGGTTAAATGGATCGGAGCCGACGCCTCGGCAATATGATGTATTTTATTTTCTATATATATGAAAAGAAATGTTTTCCGAGAAAGCAGAGTAATATATGCACATATGGATCGGGCTGCACGTTCCGCAGCAATATGATATAGTATATGCACGTATGGATCGGGCTGCACGTTCCGCAGCATTAAGCATGCATGGCATCCGTCCTAAAAGGGCACTCATATGTATAGGTTACTCTCTTATCTACTATATGCTCTATAAACTCATTATATTATTATTCATACTGTATGTTCTCGTTATGTTACTATTCATGCCTTACATACTCAGTACATTGCTCGTACTGACCCCCTCTTCTTCGGGGGCTGCGTTTCATGCCGCGCAGGTACACCCAGATGAGTTGAAGCTAATATAGAAGATATTCCAGCAGAGTTGGCAAGCTCCACTTGTTCCTGGAGTGCTACCGAGTCAGAGTACATGTGCTACGATGTCTGATAAATGTTAGAGACTTTGCAGACAGAGTCATGGGTATAAGATGTCGGTATTGTGAATGGCTCCACTAACCTATGTGTCATTTTATGTTATGTTATAAAGTCAATATGATCAAAGATTATATTGATTCGAGTACGATGAAAAAAAAAATTGAAAGCTTTACTATGTTTTCCACTCCTTATTAATGCAAGAGTCTAAGGAAATTAAGTACGTAATAAGAGTCAGCGGGTTCGCTCGGCTCCGAGTATGGGGTCGGGTGCCCATCACACCCTAGTACAGTCGGGGTGTGACACTATACCTCCCCCGCACCCCCCCCCCCCCACCCCCCAAAAATCTAAAAGGCACAAGTTGACTTTTTTTCCATCCCGCACCCTCCCTTACGCCCCCCTCCCCTCCCAGCTAAAAAAACCCAAAAAAAACGTCAAAACTTTTTTTTTCAAAAATATTAATTTTTTTTGCGTCGGGGGGGGGGGGGGGGAGGGGTGCGGGGTGGGGTGCAAAAAAAAATGTCAACTTTTTTTTCAAAAAAAAAAAAAAATTTCACCGGGGGGGGGGGGGGGGGGTCGAGGGGGGGGGGTAGGGGGGTGGGGGCACTTGGGTTATCTGGTCAATTAGTTTAATTAATTTTATAAGCCAACCAATAAAAAAATGCCACGTGTTTGACCAGAATATTCTGTTAGCAATAGGGGTATTTTAGACCCAATAGGTGGATGGTAAGGGTATTTGGGGGCTGAAAGGTGGATGGAGGGTATTTTTGCTCCATTTTCAATAGTTCGAGGGTATTTTAGGCCCTTTTCCGTATAAACAAAGATAACTTTCAAATAAATAAAACTAAAATTCTATACTTTACTAATATTTGTAGATGACAATTAATTAAATTATGCAAAGTATATCGAAAAGATGAAGAAAATTAATTACTTTTCTTAATATAATTAGGTTTTCCTTTTACTTTCTAAAAATCTACGGATGAGAAAATACATTTTTTCCTTTTTTTTAGTTCAAATGGAATATTATTTAAAAATTGTATATTTTAATTAATTTCTCACAAATGAAGAATCAATGCTTCATGATTCATTTAATCATGTTTCTCTGTGCTAACAAACACTACCTAACATTTTTTTCACCTACCCAAAAAAAAAAAAAAAAAGATACACAAAAACTTAAAAAAATTTACTCCCTTTTGTCACAAGTTGTTTCACATTATTACTGCCCGAAAAACTAAAAAAATCTTTCATTAAGTACATATTTTTCAAAGATGTTCTCAACATTTAAACTACTTCATCAAGTTCAGATTATAATTTCTTTTTATGTAATTCTAAGTGTCAAGATATTAAGAAATATATTTATGAATTTATACCAAAAATTTAACTGGCTGAGTAAGCCCTGCATTATTTTTTTTTAAGACGAATGGAGTATAAACTACAACTCACATTGTTCGTTATGCATAGAAAATATTATTAAGTATGCGTACATCAAATTTTAAAAATAAAATATGATAATACACCAAATAATATAAAAAAAAAATTAATTTTGTTAAACATGACCGATATGGCTAATCAACATACAAACCAACACAACATGTCAATGAAAAGATTCAAATTTCAATATTGTTAAAAAATGATTAGATAAAAATAAAAATTTTAGGTAACAACATCTAATCCAAATTAAGTTTCACACTGAACAATTAAAGAGCGGTTAATTAGAGAAATTTGAATTTTTGTGTGCAGAACATATTTTAATTAAGGTAACTGCAAATGTAGTGTATTCTCTCATTCAAATTATCCATAGTGACGTGTTTCTTTTAATTGACTTCATGACAATTCACAATTTCTTAAGTGTTTTAAGAGGACTTTTAAAGTTTCTAAATTTATCAAAATTAGGTGTGGCACCTTAAGTAAATAAGAAACAAAGTGGGAGTAAAATAAAATATATGAAGAAGTTAGTACAAGTCACATCACCTTAAAAAAAAAAGTTAGTATAGAGAGTTTTGTATTATTATTTTTTTTATTTTTAAAGTGCCTAAATATTTTTAAAACAGCTTATAATAGATGAAAAATATAAGTCAAATATAGGAATAAGTTTGGATGAGGCAGCCTTTAGTTGGTAACCCTTAGTTGTAATGCAATCAAGACTCTAACTAAGAACTACAAAAAAAGTTACATTAGCCCTTATTATATATAGTAATTCATTTAATTTACTTACAAACATCATAATTATGTTAGGTTTTTCACTTAGAATATTATTGTAGTTACTATCTTATCTTAATAGGAGGCCTCATCCCTACACCTACATTTTTCTTGCCAAACCCTCAGGTCATGCACTCCCTACATTTCTTATTTCCCAGCTTATCCTTCATCAACTTTCTATCATTTTCGATTTTGCTATAACCTAAAAGTAGGAGTAGCTTCTACTGACACTTTAATATTCTTTTAATTAAGCAGTGAGTTTTCCGTCACGTCGCTGGATACAATATACAAACTTGTTACCTAGAACCCGTTTGGATTGACTTATAAGTTACTTATAAGTTGTTTTCAGCTTTTTTGAGTGTTTGACTGGTCAGCTTAAAGTCATTTTGTGCTTAAAATAAGCTCAAAAAAAATAATTGGGCCCATTTGACTTAGCTTATCTAAAGCAGCTTATAAGCAGAAAACAACCTATAAGCCAAAAAAAATAAGTTAGACTATCCCAACTTATTTTTTTTAGCTTATAAGCTGTTTGCAGCTTATAGGCATAAGCCCATCCAAACAGGCTCCTAATCATATTTTAAAGCCTATTTGGATGGACTTAAAAAAAGCAGCTTATAAGCTGCTTTAGATAAGCTAAGCCAAACAGGCCCAATTTTTATTTTTATTTTAAATTTATTTTAAGCACAAAATGACTTTAATCTAGCCAGTCAAACAATCAAAAAAGCTAAAAATAACTTATAAGTTACTTATAAGCCAATCCTAACGGGCTGTTAGTATTAGATACACGACTAGCATGGGCCATGGCATATGTTTAGTTGTTGACTATTTGTATTATTTCTACAATTAAATTTTAAAATTATGTAAAAGCAGCATAAACCTGAACGTATATACTCCGGAGAACTTAACAACCTAGCAAACCAACTATAGAAATCTATATATAATATAAAGCTAGGCAATAGAAAAGTGATGTGGCACCTCTCTTTGGTCAAGAATGCTATTTATTCTTTTTCTCCTTTTTTTGGTTTTCTCTCTCATTTTTTTAATTATTTCACTTTAAAATATCATCTCCATAACTCACATTCATTAATTTTCATAACTTCTACTTTTAATTAGTAATTAATAATATTCATAACATTTTTTACTTTTAAACTTCCGATATCTTCCATTTACGTGCTAGCTGTGTTAAGAAACCCAAAAGACCGTTCTTAAAGTCTCTTAAATCTAATCATTTGTTATCCTATTGATTGAATCACTAATTAAATGTAATAATTTCAGATAAGTTACAAAGCTTTCCACTTGCCCATCTTCTTCTTTTTCCATAAATATCACATAATTTTCATAATTGTGGGGATGGCTAATGCCACAGACCAGGTGATGCTTAATTCACCAGTGACAGTCAAGAAAATCATCATGGCAAATGTCAGGGTGAAGTAATACCAACTAAAGAAGCTGCTGATTCGTCTTCTTCCTCTTGCAATGTTGGGAATTGGGATTAAATTGGTCAGTTCCATATGCCAAATTACAAGGCCTGATGTACATTTTGTATTACAATCATAGTTTTCATTGTTGCTGTATAATTTTCTTTGTCCGTGATTTTTCATTGTTTCACGTTTAATGTGATTGGAAGTTTACTATATTCTTGTATTTTTGCTATGTTCTTTGTATAATGTGTATAACTGAGGACTCAAATTGGCTTTTACTTCGTGCTTTCGCACCGCCATATATTTTATCTTTAAATATTTTTGAAATGATCTTGGAATTTTTGCCTTATCCGGGCCTTAATGCATGCTAATAGCACTGCTTTCGGATTTGGGTCGGTAGGCAAAACTTCTCTACTATTATTTATCGCTTATTTTGTTAAGCTTGAGTTTATTGTGTAGTAATGTAGATACAGAGAGACAATGGGATTTAGTGCTAGATTAAACAGCGAACAATTTTGTAACATATTGTAGGAAGAAGATGATGAAAAATGAAAAGAATGTTTTTAGTTATTTTAGGGTATTCAAAAATTTAAATGTGAAAAACTATCATATATTCTCATGAGATGCATATGTTCTTTGAAAAGGTGTTGTAGTAAAAGAAGATTTCTTCTATATAATTTCAGCACTCGCAAAGATTTCCTTTGGTGAATGTCAACAAAGGCCTCTATCAAACACATATAGAGAGAGGCGAATCAATGTGCCGACTTTATGATAAACTAAAGCTACAAACACGATGAAAATTTAATAATCTAGAGAATAATGCGTTCAAAGATATGGAGTTTCTTCTCATGACAGATTTAGACGGTGTCACTTTTGAACGACCGTAAACTTTTTAAATCTTTTCCAATGTATCCTTTTTTTTTTTTTTTACTTTCTTTGTGATTGAAGTATTGATTTATATACTTTTTACTTTTATAATTAGGAGCATATAGGTTTCTTTCCTATATAATTTTCTAAACAATAAGAGGAATTTGTTCTTCCTTTTAACTATTGTTTTTATTTATGTTATTTTGGAGGAAAAATTGATGAGTGAGGAATAATTAGACCAAAAGTATCTATTTTTTTTTTTGTGATTTACTATAATTTAGAAGTTTTTTCAATCATGAATTATTATTTTATAATACTCTACGAATTTTACTTAAAAGGAGATTTGATTTGTTTAGTATTTAGACATAATTTTTATGAGTGGAAATTAGTTGAAGTATTTGTCATGTTTCATCTATTTTTATACAAACTAATTCATAAAATGATCACTTAATAAATTCATTGATATTCTTTTATGCATGATCGCGCGACGCGCGGACAAGTTAACTAGTAGAGATATATACTAGAGAGGTTTATAGAAATGGCTGCGGAGGAATGAAAGAAGCACTACATATCAGGTGTACTTGCTGAAAACAACGGCTTCTTTAGTTATTTAGCTTCGTCATAGTTTCATTAGTTTGAATACGAAGAGCTCAAAACCGGTCCCATTAGGGAACATTCTTAAAGGCGATGGACTGCTGTATAGTCGAAAGGAGCTGAAATTTACATCATGTTATTATTAGCTGTTAATCACCAAGAGCAGTTGCAGAAGTTGTTAAGCTTCCTCTGCTACTACCGAACTGTTGTTCAGTATGCTCAAACTTGCTTTAAGCAAACCAAACTCTAATGTGACCAACAAACAGAAAAATGGATATTTGTAGAAACATTACACTAAAACATAAACTACGCAAGACTCTCTTCTCTAACCATCTGAAGCGGAGGCAGATGTGCATTTATCACGAAATCGAGTCTTCCCATTTATTTCCATAACTTGACAGAACTGTCATGACTTGCAGAAGCGACCATGCCAGTCACCGGCGACTGTGCTAGAGCAGCAATAATGTTTTCATGGGCTGGAATTGTCATGCTTTTATTCTTAACCATGTTCCACAGCTTCAAAGACTAGCATGGATTCACAAAGCAAGAATGAGTAATTTGTCGATTTCAATGCCCAAGCATTTGGGTAAATTTTTAAACAACTGTACTGGATGAATATGAGATAGGTCCTGCAAACTGAATTAACATCTAACGTGAATTATAGAAATAGAGTTGGCAAAGGAGAATAATAATTTACCCTCATTCCTCCAATCACCAATAGAGCTGAAGAGCTAGGATGAAAAACACAAGAGTGGAACTGATTTCCATTTGCACTTAGCTCATGGATGCAATCGCCGGTGTTCAATGACCAAACTTTGGCAGACTCCTCACTTACTGATGCCAGTAGATCACCACTGAGATCCCAACAAAGGTAGTTCACCACTCCAGAGTGCCCCTGTGAACACATTTAGCTTGGAAGTGAGGAATCATGGCTGGAAGATAAAGAAAATACAAAATTGCCACAAACATAAATAGTTTTTGAGTAACGGTCAACGTAATCCACCACATATGGAAGTTGAAGAAAAACCTGGAAAGACTGCAGTTGCCTGTCATTATCGACGTCAAAGATTGAAACCACCTTATCCGATGCGGCTGCCAGCAGCTGACCAGTTAGGGGCTGGAATCTCACGTGTGCACGGCCTCCTTGCTATGAATAGAGACAGGAGACAAATTGAAGATAGTTCAAAGGAAAATTACCACTACAAATAAATAAAAGAGCATAATGAATATTAAAGGGCAAACCTTCGAAACTCGAGTACATGAGAATGGACTAATACTCCAGTAGCGAATCTCATTGTTGCTATCGCAGAAACAAAATAGATCATTCTTTTTCGGATGGAAATCCAATGACATAACATGAGAAGTATGCCCGGTATATGAATTCAAACAGTAGCTAGGCTGCAAAAACAAATTCAACAAGAGGTCATTTGAGTGATGAATATGTGGTAAAAAATATAGATTGGATTTGTTGAATACTACATGACACTCAGATTATCTAAAAGCATGGACTTAGTATATAAGGTCTCAGGTCGTAAGCTACTAGAGGTAAGGCCTGCTTCAACATGGTGACCAAATAATTATTCAGCAGACATATCTTTAACAATTACATTAGCAGCGTCCCACAATCTCACGGACTTGTCAAATGAAGCTGTTGCAAGCTGAGTTGAATTAGGCCTGAACTGGACATCAGTAATCAAGTATTGATGCTCTTCAGGGGTGGTCTCCGTTTGCAAGGTATCCATGTTCCACAGAACAGCCTGATAAATACACAGGAAAGGATTGATTTTATGAAAACAGGAGTGCAGCATAAAATGTTTGGTCACTAGCGAAGTATAAATTTCATTTTTGAATGAAGTTAAGACGATACAGCTCAATGGAGGTTTAACCGCTGAAAAGCAGCACATCCACCATTGGAATGAAATGAAACACTCCATCCAATTATCTCTATATGCTAAAGATGTTAGCTTCTATGGAAATGCATTCTACCTTCTTGTCATGTCCGGCACTAGCGAGCAACTTCCCATCTGATGAGAAATGACAGCAAATAACTTTATTCCTTGTGCGTATACAACCAACTTCACCGCACGAGAATCCTGAGATATTTATCGTCTTAGAAAATTTGCAACAAAACAACAAAGAATACACAAATTGCATTATCACCTTTGGAAGAGTCAGGTTTGTGCTCAGTAAGAGTTTGTTGGGGGGTAGAATTAAAAGGGACTTTTGAGTTATCTATTTGAGGATTTAGGACACAAGTTTTAAAAATTGGGTAAAAGGGATTCTAATATAATTAGGTTATGCTGATTTAAAAAAGAATATTTTTATACACCCCAAAGTTTTGCTATTTACAAACAGGCCCAACATATACAGGGTTTTTTAGCCAAAAGGGCAACAAAAAATTTCCATTGTCAGCTCATTTTTTCAGCGGGAACAGCAGCAACCCTTCCCACATTCATCTTCGTCTTCTTCCATATCTGCTTTTTTTTTTTCAATTTCAACACATTCCAGCCTTCCAAACGCCTTGCTCTCTTCAAACTAGGGTTAGATTTATCTTCATTGAACAAAAATGAAATCTGCATTTGCCTTCTTCTTCATCACTAAACCAAAGATTTTTTAATTTGTGTTACTTCTCTGTTCTTGATAGTAATTTGTTAATACATTGTTTGGGAATTTGCTTGAAAGGGGATAAACATTTCATCTCAGTGATTTAAGGTAATAATTTAACGTTCTTCATCGTTTTCTACATTAAACATTCTGTTCTTCTATATTGTTAATAAACAACTGCACGTTGTTTATAAACAACATGTAGTTGTTTATAAACAACTGCATGTTGTTTAAACAATTGGATGGTGTTTACAAAAATAACCTGCATTGCACATGGTGTTTACATAAATATCATATATTTTTTAAAATCTCCATGTAGTGTTTACACTAAAAAACTACACTATTTAAATATTCATATGTAGTTTAAACAACTGCATGGTATTTATGCTAAGAGTTTGCACTGCACATGCAGGCTCCATGTAAACAACCAAATTTGTTTAAACAACCACAAGTTGTTTGCACTGCGAACCTGCAAATAAATTATCTATGTATAAATACTGTACTTACTATAATACTGTCACAAATTCTAATATGTATCTATGTAATATCCGCAGGTGTAATTAATGGGGGACACAATACTATTAGCAGTTGATCTACATGGTGAATGGATAAAGACCTATGGGCGTTATAGTTGGAAGTCGAAGGGTGGTCTTACAGTACCGATACTAGTGAGGAGGGATGTTACGTATGATGAGTTTGTTGATATCGTCATTACTAGGTGTAAGTTATGTTGTGCGCCGAAGGATCTCTTAATCACTTACATGCTCAGCATTGTCGCAACGGAAAAAGCACATTTTTCTGAAATAAAGGATGATGATGATTTGCTCACTTATTTAGCTGATGTTGACAAAGATGGTCGTCGTTGGCCCATTCTAAGGGTAAATGTGGTTGAAATTGGGCCAATAGAAGTTCCAGAATCTGGAGAAGCAATTGGAGTGTTCCCTGGACTTCCTAGTAATACAGTAGGGCAAGAAGAAACTGGAAATTTTTCTAGATTTGATTACAATACAGCGATAGTTGAAGCTACTTCAGAGTTTCCAGATTTTGATTACAATACCGCAGGGGCAGAAAGGGCAGAAGAAGATGTAGATTATTCTATTAATCTGTCCAGTACACAGGGGGTTGAGGTCTCAACACAATGTATCCCACAGTCGTGAAGACGACACAGGATTTTTCTCGGGTCTAACTTTTAAGAAGAAACAAGAATTGAAAATCCTATTGAACCTTGCTGCCGTGAAGAATAATTTTAGTTTTGAGCAGGTAAAGAACACAAAAAAAATCTACAATGTCAAATGTGTAGATAAGAATTGCAATTGGCGACTGCGAGCTATGAAGTTTGAGGGAACCGATAGATTTCGTATTACCACATACCATAATATGCACACATGTGGAGTACAACATCTTACAAGCCATCATCGACACGCAACCGCTGAAGTCGTTGCTAAACACATTGAAAATAAGTTTATCGAGGGGAACAGTCTATCTACAAGAGAAATTAAGGAAACAATTCGTGTAGAATTGGGATGCAAGATTAGTTACTGGAAATGTTTGGCGGGTAGTTATATTGCAAAATCTTTGACAAGAGGAACACCAGAACACGGATATGAAGTTATCGATAAGTACCGTCATATGATTCATGTTACAAATGAAGGATGCAAGACAGATTTGAAGGTTGATTCTTGTGGCAGGTTCTTGTATTTTTTTGTATCCTATGGAGCTTGGATAAATGGATTTGCTTATACAAGAAAAGTCCTAGCTGTTGATGGAACACATTTGTTTGGAAAGTATGGCGGAGTGTTGGTGTCTGCTGTGGCGTTGGATACCGAAAATCACATATTCCCCTTGGCATTTTGTGTAGTTAATTCGGAGGGTGATGCCTCGTATCAGTACTTTTTTGAACAATTGCTCGAGATCGTCCCCAACACTAATGAGTTGTGCATAATTTCTGATAGACATCCATCTATAAAGAAAGCAGTTTCAAAGATTTATACTAAAGCTCATTATGGAGCTTGCATGAGGCACCTTGGTGAAAGCATCCGCAAAAACTTTCACTGTGGAGATTGGATGCACCATTTTTATGATGCAGCAAAAGCATATCGGAGGGACGAGTTTAATGATCATTTTCAACAAATCAAAGATTTGGATATGAGTGTCGCCAAATATCTTGAGGATGTTGGTTTCCACAAATGGAGTAGAGCACACTTCCCTGGCAACAGGTACGTTATAAACAACCATTGGTTGCTTAAACAAATTATATTTCCTTACACTGAACAACTTCTATTGCTTACACTAAACAACAAGAAATTGTTCAATCACTTCCTGATTGTTTACAGTGCAGATTCTTAGTTAATATGTATGTATTTCTTGATGTTCTAGGTATGATGTAATGACCACCAACATTGCTGAGTCAATTAACTCGATGTTCTTGGCGGAAAGAGAATTCCCGATTACTGCTCTATTCAATTCTATAAATTGGAGGTTTGCTCAAAAGTTTCACGAGAGGCGTATGGTGTTGGCCAACACATCAACCATATGTGTCCCTTCCGTTGAAAGAAAAATAAGAGAAAACGTAACTATAGGCAATACACTATTGGCCCATCAAATAAGCTTCCACGCTTTTAGCATCATTGGTTATGGTTCAGTGGCTATGGTTGATCTAAACAATAGAACATGTTCTTGTAGAGAGTTTGATTTGGACAAAATACCTTGTCCACATGCTATTGCAGCGATAAGAACCCAGTTCGGGGATGATTATGGATTAAGAGTTTATGATTTTGTTTCTCCATATTATTCAGTATGGTCATACAAACATGCATATGAAAAATCAATTCATCCAGTGTTATCTGAAGAATTTTGGGAGCTTCCTCCAGAGCTTTCGGAGAGTAAAATACCTTGTCCATATGTGGTGCGCAAGCCGGGAAGAAAGAAGAGAAAATGTGCACCTTCAGTCTTGGAGCGGGGTTCAAAGAAGAAGAAAAATAAATGTTCCATATGCAAAAGAGTTGGTCACAAAAGAACTACGTGTAGTCTCAGAGCGAGACAAAATGAAGGAACAAGCAGTAGTGTAGCTTCTTAAATTCGTACTTGTAACCGATTCAATCTATTTTGTACTTGAAACTGAATCAATGTACTATGTTGGCTGTTTTTGCTATTGGTCTTTACATGTGGATATTGTTTGTTATCAATTTAAAGTTTTTCCCTTAAAAGGTAGGTAAACAACTAGTGGTTGCTTAAACAGACACTAGTTGTTTAAGAAAATATCTAATTATTTATACTGGAAAATTATTGCTCATAAAAATATTGGTAAGCAACAAGAAGTTGTTCCAGCAACAATAGACAATTTGTTTAAACAAATAACGATATAATAAACAACAAGAAGTTGTTCAAGCAACTCCTGATTGCTTATACAATAACGTCATATATCGTAAAAAGTAGGTAAACAACTAGGGGTTGCTTAAACAAATACTGATTGCTTATAAGAAACAACTAATGGTTGCTTAAACAAATATTGATTGCTTACAATAAACAACAAGAAGTTGTTCAAGCAACTCCTGATTGCTTATACAATAACGTCATATATCGTAAAAAGTAGGTAAACAACTAGGGGTTGCTTAAACAAATACTGATTGCTTATAAGAAACAACTAATGGTTGCTTAACAAATATTGATTGTTTACAATAAACAACAAGTTGTTCAAGCAACTCCTGATTGCTTATACAATAACGTCATATATCGTAAAAAGTAGGTAAACAACTAGGGGTTGCTTAAACAAATACTGATTGCTTATAAGAAACAACTAATGGCTGCTTAAACAAATATTGATTGCTTACAATAAACAACAAGAAGTTGTTCAAACAACAAGAAGTTGTTCAAACAACTTCTTGTTGCTTATACAAGAATTTCAATTGGACATTTATATGAATATTTGAACATCAACCATAGCCACTGACAACAATTCAACATCAAACGAGTCGTTCAATTAGTAATTAAACCCAACTTAGTAATTTGATCACAATTGATCATCAACTGATTGACCCTACTAATACTATAACTATAACTTATTGATCAAGTGATAATAGAATCAACGTTGTTTGATTTTATGAATACTTGAACGTCAACTTATTGATTTGACAACAATTCAACATCAAACGAGTCGTTCAATTAGTAATTAAACCCAACTTAGTAATTTGATCACAATTGATCATCAACTGATTGACCCTACTAATATTATAACTATAACTTATTGATCAAGTGATAATAGAATCAACGTTGTTTGATTATATGAATATTTGAATGTCAACTTATTGACTTGATAACAATTCAACATCAATCGAGTCGTTCAATTAGTAATTAAACCCAACTTGGTAATTTGATCATGAACTGATTGACCCTACTAATACTATAACTATAACTTATTGATCAAGTGATAATAGAATCAACGTTGTTTGATTATATGAATATTTGAATGTCAACTTATTGACTTGAAACAACTGAATATCCAACTTCCCGTTTGATGGATTTTAAAGTAAACAATCCATAGTTGTTTAAGCAGCCCCTAGTTGTTTATTATAAGCAATCAATATTTGTTTAAGCAACCCCTAATTGTTTACCTACTTTTTACGGGATATGAGGTTATTGTATAAGCAATCAGGAGTTGTTTGAACAACTTCTTGTTGTTTATTGTAAGCAACAATTATTTGTTTAAGCTATCACTACTTGTTTAAAAAAAAATTTATAAGCAATAATTTTCCAATATAAATAATTAGATTTGTTTAAGCAACCACTAGTTGTTTACTTACTTTTTAAAGGAAAACTTTATACTGTAAAAAAACCTACTTTTTATGAATAGCGCAAACAACTACTGTGAATGTTTAAGCAACCACTGAAGCTGTTAAACAACATCATGTTGTTTTAGTAAACAACCATCTATAAAGAGCGTAAACAACTACTGTGAATGTTTAAGCAACCACTGAAGCTGTTAAATAACTTCATGTTGTTTTAGTAAACAACCATATATAAACATCATAAAAAGATCCATAGCATCTTCTACAAATTATCCATAAATAGTCATCATACTTCCATATCAAGAAATAGTAACAAAAAGATCCACCACAAATTTATCAACAAAAATTATCCCAACAAACACATCCCTAGTTTATGGTTCCACTCTTTCCTTGCTCTTATCAATGTCAAGAGGCTTGTAAATATCAGGCAGTAGATTTGTCACACTTATTCTCTTCTTCGTTTTACGTGCACCAGCAGTAAATGGAGTTCTTATGTATTTGGAATTCCTTAACATCCTCCTAGGCTCGAGTTTTTTATTCAAGGTAGATAATTCTTCTACAAGTTGTTTGACAGACTTCCCCATTTCTTTGAACTCCTCCTCCATTTTAGAAATTTTCAGTTCCAATTGTCTTTGTTTCTCCGCACAAGTGAGACATTCACAGGAGCACTTCGCATTTGAAGGACAAACACCAAAAGATCCTGCACCAACTCCTCCTTCACTATACTGACCACTAGAATCAAAGTTGACTGGACTACCAACAAATCTGTCACCAGCATTCACTAAAGGGCTCTGCGGGTTCCTTTCATCACCCGTCCCTCTTGGAGTGTTTCTTTCTGCACCCCCACCCCTTGGTGGGCTCCTTTCCTCTGCCCTACTCCTTACTGGGATCCTGTCCTCACCACCAACCTCCCTAGCTCCTACTTCACCCGTTGTGATTGTTGTCACCCCAATCAATTCTGCTTTTAACATATCAATTTTTTCATCGGCTTCCTCACTGGAAAATGGCTCAAGGTCCTTCATGTATTTTTCCCTTTTTTCTGCATTTGTAGGAATCAGGAAAGGGTGCACTACCTGCATAGAAAGAACAAAAAATTCAATGTTATGATCTTCCTTTATAAACAACATCATGTATATTAAACAACTGAATATTGTTTAGTTCAAACAAGCACAAGTTGTTTAATCAAGTCTTAGATTGTTTAAAAAAGTCTTAGGTTGTTTAACAAGTTTTAGAGACTTACGTTTTCATCAGTGGTACTGAATGGATCCATAGATTTTTTTAGGCCTCCATACGACATCCACCTTAGCATACGTGGCAATGTCCTCTCAGGGGGAACATTCTTAGCATTTCGTTGAAGTTTCGGAATAGCTTCAAAAGCCCAAGCCTAAATTACGTAACAATAAATTACAATCAATATAAATATTAAAAGCAAAATAATATTAAAAAAAAAATATTTAGTTACCAGGAATGCCCATGGGAAGCCGTAGAGGTTGTATTCAGATTTTATTGGTTTTGCATGATACTCAACAGTCAAAAGATAGCTTTTGAGACCCCACGGATATTCGTTGAAGACAGAGGGCTGGCAAGCTAGCTTGGTCATGTCGGCATCAACACTTGATGATATATCTCTTGCACATAAGATGCAGTGATAGAACCAAACCAAGGCAAGTGAAAACTTATAATATTTTGGTGTTTCAGGTGATTTGATCTTTTCAAGGAGGAAGTTAGCAGTAACAGTTTTTCCTTCCTTGGAAACAAATTCCCATAATGGTTCACCCTTCTTCACCCAACTAGCCAATGCCTCTTCAGAAGGAAAAGGGTGACAGCGTAGTCCCGTCATCAAAGCAAATTCCCTTAATCCAAAACACACAGGCATATTTTCATATTCAAACCACAACTCCATCTTTTTCTGACAAATGATGCGTCGGAGTAGAAGACCACGAACTATCATCGACCCAAAATTTACCCGCTGCATCGGAATATCTATAAAATGCCCAAAACAACTTTTTTTGAACCTATCTAAAATACCTTGTTCTACCAGAAGTCCTCTAAATTCAAGAAATGCTTTTCCTCCTAGAGGTGACTTTACAAAAATCTTTCCCGGAATATCACCGTGCGCGGAATAATGTGTCTTGAAGCTATATTTTGTAAGATCAATGGACTTGATGCATTCGGGAATCTCAGTATCAGAATCATCAGCAAACTGTACATGATTATAAAATTGATTAATTAAAAGAAAGTATAAAAAAGCCACAAACATATGTTGTTTTAACTGGTGGTAGTTTAAACAACTAGTTGATGCTTAAATAACAACCGTTTGTTTACAATAAACAATTAGTAGGTGTTTAAGCATCCATCAGTTGTTTGAACTGGGGGTAATTTTCTAAAAAATAGTAAATGGATGCTAAAACACCTACTCTTTGTTTTCACTAATGCCAATTTAAAAAAACACTCACATTTGATCTTGAAGGGGCAGCATTCTCATCATGTAATACTTTTTTTCTTTGTTCGAAAAGTACATGATTTGTTTCTTCTTCCCTTTCTTCTCCACTTTCATTTTCTTCTTGTTGATCCGTTGATTTCTCATCTTCTGCATTTTCTTCTCCACTTTCATTTTGTCCTTCCTGATGCGTTGATTCCTCATCTTCTACACTTTCTTTTCCACTTTCATTTTTATCTTCCTGATCTATTGATTCCTCATCTTCTACACTTTCATCTTCTCTAACTAAACCACGAGCTGATGAGGTCAATTCTTCTGTTTCCTGAGCTTGTGGAAACCTATCCGCTTCTCCAGCAGAAGCAGGCTCCTCTTCCGTTGACCTAGCCTTTTTTCTAGGCCTTCTTTTATAACCTTTTTGATTTTTTGTTTCCATTTTATCTACATACATAAAGCATTATAAAATTATCAACAATAGACCAAATGAATAAACTTCTCGAAGTTATAAAATAAACACAAGTTGTTTAAACAACCATCGATTGTTTAAACAACCATCGATTGCTTAAACAACCATCGATTGTTTACACATAGAAGAAATTCTGAAACAATAGCAGCCACAAAATAAAATATTTCTTGCAAGCATAAAGCTAAATATAACACCAATTTGAAAAAGAAAAGAATTTGATCAAGCATCTTAAGATGCTAGAAGTGTTTTAATCTGTTTTTTCCATCAAACATCATTATTTGGGACTCGGAAACATCTAACGCTAACAAAAGTTCAGAAAAAAAAAATCTTTCTAATCATACTTTTTCCTCCATGAATTAACAAGAAAAAACACCCAAGAAAGTGCTAGAACAAAATCACCAACAAGTTGTCTTAGCCAATTATGAGCCAAATCCTCAAGCTTCCTCTCAAGATACACTCTCCATAATCCCATTGCTACATGAAGACAATCACAACCTTTCGCGAAAAAACTCTGAAATTCCCTCTCCTTAACAAAAGACACCACAAATAACAATAACCCAATGACACATAACATCAATCCAACAAATAAATCAGATGTTTTAATCACCAATTAGTCATGTGGGATTGACCCTAATAACTTTTTGGCTGTTTCAGTACCATGTCCAAGTACATAAACTTCATTCAAATAGAACATTGTTACAACTGCTATTAGTGAATGTAGAACACAAACTATAAAGAAATCAAATGATCCCATTCACTAAAATTCACAAAACTCAAAAACCCATTTTTCAGAATTTACAATCTTTTTGAGACTCAAATTGATTTTAGACTAAAACCCCAAAAAACTCCGTTTTTAGAGTTTACAAAAAGAACAAATCATATAGAGACCCAAATTGATTTCAGACTAATTTATAATAGTGAATGGTAAGATAAAGTTTACTGGATCGATCGACCAAGAAAACATAGGAAAAACAAAAACCCCATGTCTTAAATGAGCATAAAAACAATAGAAATTAGAATAAAAATAAATGCATACCTCAAAAAACTCGAATTTGCAGAGAAAGAATGTTCTTGGAGGAGAAACCAGTAAAAAAAATGGTTAAAGAGAAAAAAGTGGAGAGGAGATAGAGAGAAGAAGGGGAAGAACTGAAGAAGAAGAAGAAGAAGAAGAAGAAGAAGAGAAGAGGAACGGGCAGCAGCTTTGTTGGGAGCTTTGTTGGGACAAAGTTTATTTCCAACTTTGAGAATGGAACGTTGGTTTATTTCCAAAGTTTTTAAATTTTAATTTTAACCACCAAGTTTTTAAATATTTTAATTTAACCCCAATCTCTTCATAATTATATAATTATAACAAAAGAAATAGAAATCCCTTTTTTTACATTTCACTCTCAAAGAGCTTTTTTAGCTCATTTTCCCGAGTTTGTTTCTGTTGTTGAGAGGAGGATTGTTGTATTTGGGCCATTTTCATCTGTTAAAACAAGTCATTAGTACACAAGCAGTTTGAAGGAGAACATTGTAGCAGTTTGTCACGTCCTTAGTCTTCAACTAAGCGCACGTGCGGCACTTGACAACTCGCTCACGTTCTTGCACAACTTGCTCACGATCTTGCTATGCCAAGTCAGCCTAGATTACTACACTTAAGATCACTAAGGGAATAGTAATTAAGAAAGACAAGAGAATTTTGCTAGAAGGAAGCTTTGTATTAGAGAGAACTTGAATTGTTTTTCTTGATGGTTTTTACAAATGAATGACCCTTCTATTTATACTACTCACCTAGGGACTAATATGTAAATAATAATAATTATACAAGTCCCTACATATTTGCTAATAAGCCCCTATTCTAGAAATCTCTACACAACTAGAGTATTCCAAGACTTTCCATGCAAATCCATGAAATTCTAGGGTCTTCCAAGGAAAACCTCCCTATATCTCTAGAATCTTCCCATAATAACTACTCTTCCTCTTATATAATCATTCCACATGGCAAATATATGTGCCAAGTGGCACCTATGTGGCATGATGACATGGTGGGTCCTCACACTCTCCCCCACCTGATGGTGCGACGACCGCGACGCACTGCTGCTGTGTAAACTCTCGAATCTTGTCTTTAAAATGCCACAAGTCTTCATACTTCCCCCATGCGGCCTCCTCCGGTGATTTCCCCTTCCAATATATGAGGAACATGGCAGTGCCTTTTTGCCCTTGTTTCCGTCTGGCCTAGTAGTCAATGATAGATTCAATCTCCCTATCGTGTGAGGCGGTGATAGTAATCGAGGCATGACTTGACCCTTTCCCGGTTCATGCTCCAACTCAATCTTGTGATCCAGCTCACGCCTAAGAGGCAAGCTCTTAGGTAGCTTTTCGGAAATACCATCTTTGTTTTCTTCGAGCAAATTATCTATCCAAGGCGGCGGTGTCTCTTGGGTACCATTATCTTCCTCCAAACTTGTAGTGGTTGCCATGAATGTTGGCTCCTCTTCCTTGAGCCCCTTGACAAGTTGCATAGCTGAAAGTTGTGCATGGCCCTGTCCATGCGACATAGTCACTGTAGGCACCATGCAAGCGCCTTCTCGCTCCATGACCAAGAGATGTTGGAGGTAGGGATCGATCATCGCGTGGCAATGTGTAAAGAATTCTTGCCCCAAAACAATGTCAAAAATATCCATAGTAGTGGCGGTAAAATTTGTCATACCTTTCCAATCGCCCAATTTGACACTAACGCCATTAGCTACACCACGAGCATTTTCTGGCTTAGCATTCACGGTCTTGACGAAGGCGTTAATTGGAGTGAGCTTCAACTCTAGTCTCTTCGCTGCGGCCTCGGTTACAAAATTATGAGTCGCCCCAGTATCTACCAGTGCACGATCGGCCTTGTTATTAATGGTGAGATCCACGTACTGGTTTTTATTATCATTGGTTTGACTATCTTGCTTCGCGACAGCGCCACATAGTCTAATCGTCCCCAACTGTGCGATTCTCGTACTTTGTGTTTGCGGCTGCTCGTGACTTGCACGTACCATAGCGCTAATGTTCTTCAGGTCAGGGCAATTTTTGAAGATGTGCGGCCCTCCACATAAGTAGCATCCCTTCTTCTCGTTCTGCGCCTTCTTTTCAACATAACCCTGACGACCACCTGACTTCTTGCCGTCGAACTTATTTGCATTTTGAGTCTTGGAGTATTGTTGTTGCAACTCCTTGCTCTCGCCACGGTCTCCCCCATCTTTGGCATCGTTACCCCTTGACTCATTGCCTTGGCTTTTGTCGTGCTTGTCGTGCCTGAAGTCCATCAAAGTCTCGGCCTCCACTATGGCTTGGTCTATGTCTGCGACTTGACGGCGTTGCAACTCCTGCTTAGCCCAATTTTGCAACCCGTCTATAAAGTGAAACAACAAGTCATCGCTAGTGCGATTGGGAATTTGAAGCATAAGGGTGGTGAACTCCTTGACATAGTCGCGGATGCTCCCTGTCTGCTTCAACTCTCTAAGTTTGCGCCTTGCCTCGTACAAGACATTATTTGGAAAGAACTGTCGCTTGAACTCATGCTTGAACTGATCCCACGTGTTGATTGTGCATAGACCTCTGTCAGCATCGGTGACCTTTCTTCTCCACCATAACATGGCAGTCTCTGTTAGGTACAACACAGCGGTGTTGATCTTGGCCTCATCGTCCCTCACTTTTCCATGCCTGAAATAATTCTCCAAGTGCCAAAGAAAGTTCTCCACCTCTTGTGCATCACGAACCCCTTTGAACACTGGTGGCTTGGGAGCCTCGATCTTAGCCTCTCTCGTCCCGACAACATTGTTGGCTGCCTCGGTCACACTAACATCAATCTGCCCTTCCAGTGCCACTATCTTTGCCTTCATGGCATCAATAGTACTTAACGCCTCCATGAGTCTGCACTCTAAGGCAGTGATGGTTTGCTTTACCTCAATCTCAGCCTGCATGTGCCCTTCCAAGTCATTTCGGATGCTTTCAATCTCTTCAAGAGTATGCCCCTCAAGAACGCTAAGAGTGCCCTCCATCTTGCCCAAACGTTGGCCAAATATATTGATGGCGTCCATCCCCACGTTAACCTTCATAACCCACTCTTTACCGAGTGAGACGTCTTCGAACAGGACCTCCATGTCATCCTCGCTCGCCTCAACGGTAGATGGTTCTTGGGATGTAAGCCCTTCATTTGGCACAACCTCTGGCAGCACCTCCTGGCTCTTGTTGGCGTCATTCCTCTTTTTATTATGATCTTTCTTGCCAGCAGCATCCTGGATGACATTGGCTTGGGTTTTAGCAGCGTTGATTTTTCCGTCGTTTGCCATTCCCTCAGTCGTAACCTTCGCTCTGATACCACGTTGTCACGTCCTTAGTCTTGAACTAAGCGCACGTGCGGCACTTGACAACTCGCTCACGTTCTTGCACAACTTGCTCACGATCTTGCTATGCCAAGTCAGCCTAGATTACTACACTTAAGATCACTAAGGGAATAGTAATGAAGAAAGACAAGAGAATTTTGCTAGAAGGAAGCTTTGTATTAGAGAGAACTTGAATTGTTTTTCTTGATGGTTTTTACAAATGAATGACCCTTCTATTTATACTACTCACCTAGGGACTAATATGTAAATAATAATTATTATACAAGTCCCTACATATTTGCTAATAAGCCCCTATTCTAGAAATCTCTACACAACTAGAGTATTCCAAGACTTTCCATGCAAATCCATGAAATTCTAGGGTCTTCCAAGGAAAACCTCTCTATATCTCTAGAATCTTCCTATAATAACTACTCTTCCTCTTATATAATCATTCCACATGGCAAATATATGTGCCAAGTGGCACCTATGTGGCATGATGACATGGTGGGTCCTCACAAGTTGCAACTAAAATGGAAGAGCCTCTTTGAATCTACAGAAAGACACATCACTGTTTAAAAATCATACACATCCTCACACACAGCCGGAAGGAACGATTTTAAAGGCGCTCTCAAAGACAGCTGCAAGGAAAGGCATGTCAACTGCTCAAGACGGCTGTGATGATGGCAATTATTCTGAAAGATGTACAATCTATTAGCAAAGCAAGTGCTAGCACCTAGCCAAAAGCTAAGGCTTTATTGCATTTTGGTTGAGATCTAGGCCTCAATTTTCTGATAATTAGTTTTCAATTCCATCAGCCTTACGACACATAATCCTGGCACTTTGGTGGCTAAGAACCAAGAAACATTTATTTGTAGACTCCCTAGGCCACAAATTCCCACTAGTCTGCAACGTTTGTTCTTGCATCATAATATGGAAAGGTTTATCCGAAAGGGCATAGTAAAGGTGAAGGGCTTGGTGAGCTCAATATTAGTTCAAAGTTTAAGAATCTAGATGCAGTGAAGCACTGCTACTCACTTGTTCAATGGTCTCCATCACAGTTTTAAGGGCCCCCTTGTTTTCCAAAGGTAGGTTGAAGTAAATGTATACCAATGCACCAGGAAAGGTAAGCAAGAACTGTAAATGTCAACCCAAGAGAACTTACTCTATATAATGGAAGTGAAGTAATCACGGGTTCCAACTAAAATTTTCACACAAATCACATAATACAACTTAGAATCTAACTAATTGTACCCGAAAAAATGCAAATAAAATCAGAAAATACTAGGATAGTACGCCTCGTCATCAATAAAACAAAATTACCACCTTATAACGGTACAATAGTACAAGACAAGATAAAATCCCCCCTAAATCATACCCACCTAGGAAATTCCCCTAGGTTCCTTTATTGAGTGTTATGGGGCACAAGATGACAGAGAGCTCATGGCTCTGCCCATGGCAACTATAACACGAAGGAACCGAGAGTAACATCCTCAATTAGGTATAAAAAAAACAAGTCTAATGAAATTGAACCTGGGAATCACGAGAACTCATGATAAGGAACAAAAACCCTCAAAAAATGGCCGTGTGTTGACCGCCAATGGCGGCCTGAAATGAGGTGGAAGGGTCGGGGTGGTGAAATGAAGAATGGGGGGTGGAATGCATATTTTTAATAAGCTTCCACCCTTATTTTTTTTAAATTAAATAACTCCTAATTTTCTTGTACTTGTCAATTTTTGCAATTTTCAAATCATAAATAACTCGTATTTTTTCATTTAATCATGTTTCTCTATGCTAACAAACACTACCTAAAAAAAATTTCACCTACCCCCCCCCCCCCCCCCCCCAAAAAAAAGATACATAAACAAATTTACTCCCTTTTGTCACAAGTTGTTTCACGTTATTACTGCCCGAAAAACTAAAAAAATCTTTCATTAACTACATATTTTTCAAATATGTTCTCAACATTTAAACTACTTCATCAAGATCAGATTATAATTTCTTTTTATGTAATTCTAAGTGTCAAGATATTAAGAAATATATTTATGAATTTATACCAAAAATTTAACTGACTGAGTACGCCTTACATTATTTTTTTTAAGACGGATGGAGTATAAACTACAACACACATTGTTCGTTATGCAACGAAAATATTATTAAGTATGCGTACATCAAATTTTAAAAATAAAATATGATAATACACCAAATAATATATATAAAAAAAAAAGTTAATTTTGTTAAACATGACCGATATGGCTAATCAACATACAAACCAACACAACATGCCAATGAAAAGATTCAAATTTCAATATTGTTAAAAAATGATTAGATAAAAATAAAAAATTTAGGTAACAACATCTAATCCAAATTAAGTTTCACACTGAACAATTAAAGAGCTGTTAATTAGAGAAATTTGAATTTTTGTGTGCAGAACATGTTTTAATTAAGGTAACTACAAATGTGGTGTATTCTCTCATTCAAATTATCCATAGTGACGTGTTTCTTTTGATTGACTTCATGACAATTCACAATTTCTTAAGCGTTTTAAGAGGACTTTTAAAGTTTTTAAATTTATCAAAATTAGGTGTGCCACCTTAAGTAAATAAGAAACAAAGTGGGAGTAAAATAAAATATATGAAGAAGTTAGTGCAAGTCACATCACCTTAAAAAAAAAGTTAGTATAGAGAGTTTTGAATCGTTATTTTTTAATTTTTAAAGTGTCTAAATATTTTTAAAATATCTTATAATAAATGAAAAAATATAAGACAAATATAGGAAAAAGTTTGGATGAGGCCGCCTTTAGTTGGTAACTCTTAGTTGTAATGTAATCAAGACTCTAACTAAGGACTACAAAAAGTTACATTAGCCCTTATTATATATAGTAATTCATTTAATTTACTTACAAACATCGTAATTATGTTAAGTTTTTCAGTCACGATCTTATCTTAAGAGGAGGCCTCATCCCTACACCTACATTTTTCTTGCCAAACCCTCAGGTCATGCACTCCCTACATTTCTTATTAGTGAACCTATCAGCGCTTCGCGCGGATTATATGAAAGTGATGCAAAGGGCGGTGCGCAGCCCTTACATCATATGAAAGGCGATGCTCAGCCTTATGCAGAAATTTAAAAGGGCGGTGCATTGCCCAGGCAATATATGAAAGCGATGCAAAGGGCGGTGCGCAGCCCATGCATCATATGAAAGGCGGTGCACAGCCTTATGTAGAAATTTAAAAGGGCGGTGCATGGCCCAGGCAGTATATGAAAGCGATGCAAAGGGCGGTGCGCAGCCCATGCATCAGATAAAAGGCGGTGCACAGCCTTATGCAGATATTTAAAAGGGCGGTGCATGGCTCACGTAATATATGAAAGGCGGTGCTCAGCCTTATGCAGAAATTTACAAAGGGCGGTGCATGGCCCATGTAATATATGAAAGCGATGCAAAGGGCGGTGCGCAGCCCATGCATCACATGAAAGGCGGTGCACAGCCTTATGCAGAAATTTAAAAAGGGCGGTGCATGGCCCAGGCAAAATATGAAAGCGATGCAAAGGGCTGTGCGCAGCCCATGCATCATATGAAAGGCGGTGCACAGCCTTATGCAGAAATTTAAAAAGGGCGGTGCATGGCCCAGGCAATATATGAAAGCGATGCAAAGGGCGGTGCGCAGCCCATGCATCATATGAAAGGCGGTGCACAGCCTTATGCAGAAATTTAAAAGGGCGGTGCATGGCCCAAGCAATATATGAAAGTGATGCAAAGGGCGGTGCGCAGCCCATACATCATATGAAAGGCGGTGCTCAGCCTTATGCAGAAATTTAAAAGGGCGGTGCATGGCCCAGGCAATATATGAAAGCGATGCAAAGGGCGGTGCGCAGCCCATGCATCATATGAAAGGCGGTGCACAGCCTTATGCAGAAATTTAAAAGGGCGGTGCATGGCCCAGGCAATATATGAAAGCGATGCAAAGGGCGGTGCGCAGCCCATGCATCATATGAAAGGCGGTGCACAGCCTTATGCAGAAATTTAAAAGGGCGGTGCATGGCCCAGGCAATATATGAAAGCGATGCAAAGGGCGGTGCGCAGCCCATGCATCATATGAAAGGCGGTGCACAGCCTTATGTAGAAATTTAAAAGGGCGGTGCATGGCCCAGGAAATATATGAAAGCGATGCAAAGGGCGGTGCGCAGCCCATGCATCATATGAAAGGCGGTGCACAGCCTTATGCAGAAATTTAAAAGGGCGGTGCATGGCCCAGGAAATATACGAAAGCGATGCAAAGGGCGGTGCGCAGCCCATACATCATATGAAAGGCGGTGCACAGCCTTATACAAAAATTTAAAAGGGTGGTGCATGGCCCAAGTAATATATGAAAACGATGCAAAGGGCGGTGCATGGCCCATGCATCATATGAAAGGCGGTGCACAGCCTTATGCAAAAATTTAAAAGGGCGGTGCATGACCCATGTAATATATGAAAGCGATGCAAAGGGCGGTGCGCAGCCCATGCATCATATGAAAGGCGGTGCACAGCCTTATCCAGAAATTTAAAAGGGCGGTGCATGGCCCAAGTAATATATGAAAACGATGCAAAGGGCGGTGCATGGCCCATGCATCATATGAAAGGCGGTGCACAGCCTTATGCAGGAATTTAAAAGGGCGGTGCATGGCCCAGGCAATATATGAAAGTGATGCAACGGGCGGTGCGCAGCTCATGCATCATATGAAAACGGTGAGTAATGCAGGTGCAGTGCAATGCGGCCGCGAGCATATGCAGTGGCATTTAAAAATAAATAAAGCAATGTATTCGAAGGCAAATAGAAAATATTAGTGCGTTGATATATTATTTGAAAAAAATAATTTGCGAGATTAGCTTATTGTGATTGCCGAAAGTTATTGATATTTGAAGGCACGTTCGACGCGCCATCCTTACAAGATTGTACATATTTTAGCTTCTGCAACTTGGAAACCTGCATCCAAAGAAAATTTTGTAAGTTTGGGGAGGGGGTTGATTCGCGTTGACTTTGAGAATCTAGCTCTTTGCGCTTCATGCCTCCAGCTTCGTATGAACTTGTAACCCCCGCTCATTTTAAGTCTTGGCCGACTAGTAAACAGTCTGATTAGGATCACATTATTTCAAAAAAAAATAGCCATAGTAAAATATATGTATGGTGATAAATAATTTCTGCTGAACTCGGAACTGTGACACATTGTGAAACAAAGCGAATGCCCCTTTTCCGAAGTTTTCTTCTGCCCGATGACTCTGTTGAAACAATATCCTTCTAAGTCTCTCGTTGTCACCTTGCGGTGATGCCTTTAAAAAAAATTGTCCCAGTTTTTGGCACAAAGGATGTTGAGCTTTTAAAATGGTGAGACCGAGCCTATATAGGCTGCCTACGTATCCCCCACGGGAATCAGGTCGAGTGTAGTTCATATTACAAGCGGAAATAAAATTGGAATTTTGAAGTGATGTGATCGAGGCCTATGCGGGCCGCCTACGTATCCCCCATGGGAATCAGGTCAGGCGTAGTTCATAATTACAAGCAGAAATGATATTGAAGGATTAAAGTGATGTGACCGAGGCCTATGCGGGCCGCCTACGTATCCCCCATGGGAATCAGGTCAAGCGTAGTTCATATTACAAGCAGAAATAAAGTTGAGGTTTTAAAAATTATGTGACCGAGGCCTATGCGGGCCGCCTACGTATCCCCCATGGGAATCAGGTCAAGCGTAGTTCAAATTACAAAGCAGAATAAAATTGAGATAGAACGCGGTGCTCGGTCTTATGCAAAAACTTCAAAGGGGGCGGTGCACAGCCCATGCAATATATAAAAGGCGGTCAAGCCCAAAATGTCCTATGAAAGGCGGACGAGCCTAAAATGTCCTATTAAAGGCAGACTAGCCTATAATGTCCTATTAAAGGCCGACAATCCTAAAATGTTCAATTAAAGGCGAACGAGCCAAAAATGTCCTTGTTTTTGGGTGGAAGAACCCGATATCCTATTTTAGGGTGGAAGAACCCGATATCCTATTTTAGGGTGGAAGAACCCGATATCATATTTTAGGGTGGAAGAACCCGATATCCTATTTTAGGGTGGAAAAACCCAAATGTTGTGCGTTTGCGAACAATGATGTTGTGCCTTTGCGGGGCATTTGAAAGTAATAATGCAATGCAGGTGCGGTGCTTTTGCAGTGCGGGACATTTGAAAGCAGTAGTGCGTATGCAGTGCGGGGAATTTAAAGCAATAGTGCATATGCAGTGCGTGGTATTTAAAATAGTAGTGCATGCAGTGCGGGGAATTTAAAGCAATAGTGCATATGCAGTGCGTGGTATTTAAAATAGTAGTGCATGCAGTGCGGGGAATTTAAAGCAATAGTGCATATGCAGTGCGTGGTATTTAAAATAGTAGTGCATGCGCAGAGCATTTGAAAGCAATAATATTTGTGCGTGTTATAGGAAGATTCAAACCGCTCGATGCGCAGTCCCTGCAAAGCTGTAAGCATACTTCGGCTTCCGCAACTGGAAGCCTGGGTGATATTTCACCTTGCTAAAATGTTTCCATGAATAAAGTTCCTGCGCTCAAAGAAAATTATGAGTTTCGAAATTTGTGTTGATTTTGAATCATCCTTTGCTTCATGACTTTCGTGATGTTTTCTTGATGCTAAGATTCGTATGCCGTGCATTATCGTCGAGGAGTAGCTAAAAATCGGTTCTGCGTTACTCAAAGAAGATTTGTTAGTATAAAAGGAAGTGGTTGCCTTGCGTTGAACATTGAAGCTTTGGCTTTGAATCTGTGCTTCTCGTTTCTATGTCATTGGGGAAATCTGATTATGTGAATATGGCTTGGGATAAGCCGTCTGCAAAATTTCTCCAGTTCGACTATGGGAGGAAAATTGGGATTTTTATTTATTGAGACCGGACCCAACATGGGCGCCTACGTATCCTGCTACTAACAGGAATCAGGTCGACCGTAGTTCATTTAAAGTCTAGAAAAGATTACAAAATAGCAGCCACTCCTAGAGATGGGCATGTGGAGAATGATGTTCTCAAGTGGCGAGATGATGTCCCTATCAGTCTGCTTGACTTGTTGCACGCTTTCTTTTCAAATGCCTTGGTGCCAGTTTCGATGAATCACCCCTAACAACAGTTGTCTTTGTGTTTGCAATATTACCGATTGAAGGCTCTAGCTGTAGCTTTATCTTGCCATTTTCAATCATGCTTTGAATCTTAAATCTTAGTGCTGGACATTCTTCAATGTCATGTCCTTGAATGTTTGAGTGATAAGCACAACTCTTAGATAAATCAAAGTTTGGTGGTGGATGCTTAGGTATAAATCTCTTCTTTGGTTGTAGAATACCCTTAGCACTCAACCTCTTAAATATATTTGCCAATGGTTCATTTAGAGTAGTGAAGCAAAAAGATTTCCTCTTCTTTTTATGTTGAGAGCTTGATTGTGCTTGGTGAAACCGTCGTTGGTAGCATTGCTGGGAGTTTTGCTGACGAGGACATTGCATAGTGGCATAAGATTGAAAAATTTGGTGACTTTTATGGCATTGCGCTTGATGCATAGTCGTGGAAGCAAATTGATTTTCCTTCATTTCACTTTGTAGATTTCCCAGTATCTTCGCTTGGAAGGTTTGGTGAACGTCTTGTGTTGCTGAGCTATCTATAATTCTTCCTTCTTGAATGGCATTTTCTAGTTCTCTACCAATCCTAATCAAATCAGAGAAGTTGTGTGCACAAGCTCCGAGCAACTTATCATAATATAAGTCTCCCTGAATTTGGATGAAGGTTGAGATCAATTCCCTCTCGGATAATGGAGGATGTATTTTTGAAGCTTCTAACCTCCATCGTATGGCATATTCTTGGAAAGACTCATGTGGCGTTTTCTTTATTCTAAGCAAATCGGCTATGTGCGGATCGCCTGCATTGTTAAACTCGAATTTCATTATAAATCCGCGGGCCATATCTTCCCACGTAAGCCATTTGCTAAAATCTTGTTTAGTGTACCAATTGAGTGCTGATCCTGATAAAATTTGAATGAACAATATCATTCGTACGGCTTCAATATGTCCAATACCAATTAATCTGCTGCAATAGTCCTTTAAATGAGCGACGGGATCTCCCTTCCCATTGAAAGTGTTAAACTTAGGTATTTTGTACCCTGACGGAAGCTCAACGTTTGGATGCACACATAAATCTTCATACTTCAAAATCTGGAAATTCCTTGAACATAACTCTTCATTAACGACTTTCCTCAAATTGTGGAGTTCTTTTCCCAAATCTTCATGGTAAAGCGACTTGATTTCCTTTCCAGGCCTCCTGTATGGGGATATTGCCAGTTCGTTTTCCTTACTTTTCTCGAATTGAGTGGTGGCTATGGAAAATTGAGGATTAGGAATTATCGCTACTTGATCGGGAGTGTAGGTTGAAGACATTTGTGGAATGGTATAGGTAGGATCTAAGTGAGGCGAAATGGCTAAGGAAATGTTGCAAATTGAGCTGGAAGTTGAGGTTGTGTTAGGAAGAAGGCTTAAGGTATTTCCCAGATTGACTACAATATTTTTTTCGAACCACCTTTCCTTTGCTATCATTTTGTTCTTGCACCAAACCCATACCGGTGTTGAAAGCTTCAAATCTCTCTGCCATTATAGTCTCGTCCTTAATACAGATTCGCAGCCAAAACAATGTTCAATGCCAGACAACCTTTTAAAGAGAAAAGTAAAACTTCATAAACAAAATAAAATGTTAGTGCATGAAGTAAATGCCCAAAATAATATATATATATATATATATATATATATATATATATATATATATATATATATATATATATATATATAATCCTTTTTTTTTTAAGTTAGATTAGTTCGTGATCTAATTAAGCAGGCTCTAGATTAGAGACGACTTGAGTCATATAAAGGAAACGAACGGACGAAAATGAATCATCAGCTATTTAGCTCTGACGATTGAGAATAAATCGGAAGAAAGGAAACCACATTAGAGTAGAACATGTCATTTGAAGAAAGGCTGACTCATATCGAACGCCAAAGCTTGGTTCTGAGTTAATTCTTACCAATTCCAGCATATATATTTTTTTAAAAAAAACAAATGCCCCAATTTTAGGACGTTTTGACAAAATGTCTTGGTTGCATCCCAAAATTGTCCCAGTTTCATGCTCCTTCGTTTGGGGAATATTAAAATTTGTAGTAAATAAGACCGGGCCTTATATAGGCTGCCTACGTATCCTGTATCCGACAGGAAATCAGGTCAAACGTAGTTCGGGTGGTGTGTAAAAAGTTTTTTTTTTTAATGATGCAAGGATTAGCTTAGAGAAGATCATGATTGATCGGGCGCAAGACAGTTGAATTTAATATACCCGAGAGTTACGAAGCACTGGCGGGTTGCAAAATGTCAAGGACAGGAGACCTATGAGATTGTCCTTCGACTTGTCTGCCAAAAATTGAAATTAATGGGTGCGCGAAGATAAATTTCAGCGACCTAGAATGACGCGATTGACTGAGCGAAGACTCCGCAGAAGCAAGGTACTTGAACAGTCATTCTTGAACAACTTGATGGCAAAAATCGAACAAATATCGAGAAGTGCCATTTGATAGATTGGACCAATAAATTTGGACATCTACCAATTTAAGAAACGATAAATGCTGAAAATGATAGAATTTGAAAGTAAAAGTTCCATGACGTAAACCGAGTGCGAAATGGATTCTACGATGCATGGAGCTAACGGGTCAAATGTTCCGTCGTTTGAGACAGAAGATCATACTCGTAAAAGAAGGACACAAAAATCTCTAGAATTTGTAGTTTGATGCGAGACAAATTGTTCGACACTAATAGATTTGAGTAAGTAAGCAAATAACGATAAGAGAATGCCTATTAAAACAAAGTTGGAATGATAAGAGTTAACTTTAAGGATTTTCAAGGCTAGTTCATGTATGCGAAAATTAGGAAATTTCCTCCGACGATTAGAAATTTGTCGGGAGTCATGCTAAGAATGCGAACGATCTTAAAGGTGCTCTAGAGTGGCTAAAGTGCGCTAACTGCGGAATAAATAGTTTTTTTTTTTTTTTGAAGTGAAGATGATGCAAAAATAATTAATGAACAATATGCAATTGTGCGGCAAAGCAAATATGAATTTTACTTTTCTTCTGAAACAAAGATGATGTTAGTAAATATCAAGTAATAACATTTCACAAATAAATTTAAGTAATGATCTTGGTATCAGGTGATAATCGCAAATAAATTCAAAAGCAAGCATATTGCAAATAAATTCAAGTAAACCACTTAGCAAGCAAGTACGCAACTTAAAAGCTTATAACACAAGTATATAAAATAACAGTCACGCGTGTTAATACGTAGGGGACCTCCTTATAGCCGAGGTAGGCCTAGCGTGTATTTGAAAGATGAAGGTGCCATTATATGTCATCCCATTTGCTCTTTAATTAATTAAACGAGTCTATTCCCAAAATGAAGTACATAAATATTTTTAAGCTTTATTACATGCCAAATAAGAAAAGAAAAAATATTCCTAAAAATAAGCTAAGTTCAATTGCGTCCAAGCTTCTTTCAAAACTTGCGATCTTCATGGCTATCTGCGTCACAAAAGGTTAGTCAAATCCCACCATCCTAAAGTTTAATTAATTAGAGTAATGGTCGATATTTGGCACAATCAACTTCAAATAATGCACACATAACATGATAAGCGTCGCTTGGGTCATGAACCCACTTGGACATTTTGGTAACGTTTACTAATGGACTTAATACACCTTGGGTATTAAGCCTCCTAGGCTCGTGCATGTCCTTAAAAGAGTTTTGGCTTAGCTCTATCTTAGGCTAACTGAGAGTTGGCTTACTACACACAGGGTTCCCGAGCGGACTATTCGAGTGAGAAGGCTACGCGGTCCCCGTTACTCGAGCACCCCGCGCATACGCCAACTCTCCTAAAATTTGAATTCTACGAAAAAAATTTGCGGGTGCGCAAAACACACCTCGCGTGTACGTGTGATAGTGTGAGTTTTCCAGAAGTGGAAGAAATATGACCGGAATGCCAATTTAAGGAAAGCAGTAACATATTATTACATAGAAAATTTCACATAATAAAGCAATCACTTAAAAGAACATAAAAGAAACAAACAAGGCAACAATAAGAGCAAACATAAAGAAAACAACCAAACATCCAACAAATTAATTATCAACCTAAGTTTGTTATGGTTAAGAACCTAGAAGTTCCCCAGTGGAGTCGCCAAGCTGTTATACCCCATTTTAACCGGGTTGAAGCGGAGTACAACATATTGGTGATTCCTAAATTGATTTGTTTTAAGGAGTCGCCACCTAATTAGTTCAACGGTGAATTATGACACCTAGATATTAACTAAGGTAAAGCTAAAACTAAACCTCTATTAATGATCTGCTTAATCAGTGTGATTCTAGGTAAGGATTCTATATTATCCTAAAGGGAAGGTGTCAGGCATCCTTTAGAATCCGTTAACTACGGTTATCCGGTCAAACTTAAGTTAATTAATTAAAGTTAAAGATGTAAATGTAACATTTAAATTTTAAAAAATTGGCTCACAACGTTGCCGATGTTTTAAAAGGAAAATATAAACTATTTAAAATAACACCTGTAAATATTATTAGAGCTTTAGATAATAAAGCTATTTAAAATAAACTTAAGAATGTTGCTAAAGCTTCAAGTGAAAAATATAATAATGCTATAGAAAATAATCTTATAAATATTGCTATGGCTTTAAAAAAAAATGCTATTTTGAAAAAATAAAATTTTGCAAAATAGAATAATTTGCATATAAATGGAAAAGAGTGCGGGTTGCAGCGTTTTAATATTTGAAACAACTCAAATGGCGAGATATTAATTGATTTTGCAATTTAAGAATATAGACCATGTGCGAATTTTCTTTCTCCTTTTCATTATCTCTTATTAATTATGCTTAGCTAAAAATGTACATGATTCAAACTTGAAAAGTTATTTATAAAATATACTTGAATTTATATTTGTGTATTAGTGAAATCCTGAAATTCCTAAAATAGTAAGAACAAAGATGATTCCTTTAACCCAAAATATATAGGCATGCTATTTTGCAAATCGATTATTCCAATAAAATAAATATTATATATGCTATAAATAGTTCAACATAAAAAGAAACTTATGGGACTAATGGCGAGTTTCTCTCTTAAATTCTACCCATTATACTAAAGCTAACCCACTAAATTTACTAGAATTCATCTAAGTTAGGAAAACAAAACAAGGGTTAGTCAAATAATACAAATTAAATGCATAAAAAAAAATATAAAAAAATAAATAGAGGCTGAAATAAAATTAAATGGGCTCAGCCCATTTTGAAGGATTGCTACTGCTGCTGTTGCTGCCTATTGGGCTTTGGCCCAGGACTTGTTTTTTTTTTCTATCTTTTTTGCGGACAGATGGCTGGACAGGGAGAGGAGTCATGTTGGGCGTTGAGCCCAACGCCAAATGCGGAAGAAGAACGAGTCTCTCGAACTCGTATGTGAGGTTCATGCAAAGAAATGAAAGAAAGAGAAATTAGTATACTAATAATATACATAAATATACATAATCAAACACATTATACTTGTAATGCACAAACATATAAGACTTGTATAGGCACAGAATCACCAAGCATTCATGCGACTTCCTGCTTTCAGCTGGAAGAAGAAGAAAGGAAGTACTTCGGTTCATGTTTTTGAAATCATTTTTTAGTCTTAAAACAAAAAAAAAAAAAAACAACGAAAACTGGAATAATTGCTCCAGAGGGTTTCAACACAGCAGAATGGTAACACCTAGGCTAGGTGCTATTGCAAAAAAAAAAAAAAAACTGAATCAAAATCATAAAGTGAATGCTTCTACATAAACTAGCAAAACAGAGCTTCATTACGCACCGAAGGATATTGCCTAGACATGGGAAGTTAAAACAGAAAAGGGAACAGTGATAACATGTACCCATATTAAACATGCTAAACAAAGAGAAGGATTTGGACATAATAACCAGCCGTGAAAAACCAAACAGGGGAGGGACAGCAGGATCTGTCACCACAACAAGCTGAGTAGAAAGGCAAAGAGACCACTATTATGACTAAACACACTGATCCACAACCAAACCTGTATTTAGACTTAAGAAAACTATTTAATAATACCCTATCTATGAGGACACAGAATACTCAAACATCAGCAAATTTCAACCTGTTGACATACTTGAGACATCATTTCAAGACATACAAAAAAAGCACTAAAAAATGGGTAACATACGGCAGTCAACACACAGATTTGCACACTGGATACACATTTAATCATTTTAAATGGAGAATTTTGTATGTGTGGCATAGGCAGAGTTTAAAAGAGATGCACTAGAAATACACAGCGCGTATTGAACCTAAACATGGCAGATTTGTGGTACAAAGCAACCACTGAATTCAGGAGGAGTACTTATAATATTCAGACACATTTTAGTCCACATTTTTCATATTAACAAGACAAACACTAGTGGCTACATCAGATATCACCCCTGCCAATAGATTTCCATCAGAAGCATTTTCGATGAAATTTGTATTTCCGATACATTTCAATTTTTTTTAGTAGTGGCAACTGTTTTTTTTTAACGCATGAGTACCATTTAATTAATTAAGAAAGAAAGAAAGTGGTTATATGCAAAACAGAAAAGGCTCAAATATGCCATTGAACTATCGGAAATGGCTCATTTATGCCACTCATCGATAGTTTGGCTCATTTATGCCATCGCCTGTTACCAAAATGACTAATTCATACCATTTTTCATTAATTCCGTTTTATAATACCATATATGACACGTGGCCTCCAATTAGAGGTCTACGTCGTTTAATTAAACCAACCCAATTTTAAATCCTAAATTAATAAAAAATCCGATCCATACACCCGGCCCACCCACAACCATAATCTAGTTGGAGGCCACATGTCATATATGTTATTGTAAAACCGGCGTTAGTGAAAAATGACATGGATGAGTCATTTCAGTAACGACGATGTCATAAATGAGGCAAATTATTGATGAGTGCATAAATGAGCTATTTCTGATAGTTCAATGGCATAAATGAGCCAAACTATCGATGAGTGACATAAATGAGTCATTTCCGATAGTTCGATGGCATATTTAAACCTTTTCCGAATGCAAAATGACTTGTTATAAATAGATCATCTTTTTTTATTCACTAACTCATACTTTCAACGTCACAATTTATCCAGTATGTTTGATTAATCACATAATTTAAAAAAGAAAAGAAATATTTTTGAAAATTATGATATTAAACATATGCCATGACATTTATGTTGTTGTATAACAACATGCTATTCAGGGTGAAATTTGTAGAAAATTTAAAGTTAATTTATCTTTTAACATAAAAATTTATCATTTTTTGATAAACAGACTAATAAGAAGGAATCGAAAGCCACATAAAATGGAATAGAGGAAGTAATAAATAAGTATTACATGCTCATATATGACAAGAATACTGACCTTCAGAATGATTACCTCTCCTTTAGTAACACTCGTAAACATTTCGCCTCCCACATGCTCTATTCCTAATATAACAAGCAAGAGTTTTAAGTTGATCTTTCAATATCAATTAAATACACAGTATTAACACTTGATCATATGATCCCTATAAGGGGTGGAAAAATTAGCCCGCAAAAATATAACTCTTTCAAGTTTTGAGCGGGTTACTAATCCGCATATTGATTGATTCAATCTTTTTTATTCACCTAGCTCGGCTCATTAAAAATTTGGGCTGATATGTAGTCGAGATTGCATGACTCATGAGAGCCTGTCAAAAAAATTAATTTCTTTTACATATGTTATATTAACTCAATTCATTTTGACCCATCTAAATTTTGCCCGACTCTCTAAATTCAGCTAAACCTACCCATTTAACACCACTAATTCCTGTATATTACGCATTTTTGTTCCCTTTAGTATAGCTCGCAGGCGTCCAGTCTATTTTTTGAGTGAGAATAATGAGGTTGGCTTATGAATTTTTGGACGTGCTTCATCTAATATATATAGTGTATGAAAAGTACTACTTTTTTCCACTTTAATCAATTCCATTCTTTAATGGAAAGGCCAAATAATTAATTATCATTTCCACTTTAATCAATTCCTATGATTACTTACGGATAAAGAGTTAGGCAAGATTAGTGCAGGCTAGAGGGTTTGGCAAGAATAGTGTAGCAGCAAATGGGCCTTTTTCTCCTTTTCTTTTCTTTTTTGGTTAGTAACTTTAGGAACACATGAAAACATCGTCTTAACTTTAAAAAAGAAATAAAAAAAGCCTTTGCTAAGTAAGAAATATGGGTCGTCCGAGATAGAAACAGTTTGTAAACACTGTTTTCATGTTATTTATAATGTGTTTGGTATTTGTCACGAAGTGTGAAGAAGTCATTTATTTCATGTATCGTAACTTTTAAATTTTATATTACTTGGTTCAACTAAAATTATGGATCTTTACTCATTGCTATATTCATATTGTTAGTTTTGTTCGGAAAGTCATTTTCTTTTGAATTATCTCAATATATATTTAACTTCATATTTGATTTAATCTACAACTAGACATTATTATCAATATTTTACACTAAGAAGTTTAATAAGAAAATATTACCATTAATTGCTGGCATTATTATCAATATCTAATAAAAAATATTTTTCATGGCCCGATAGCTAAGAAATTTGTTCACTTTGCTGAATAAAACAAAGTGACGTGAAGATCGAATATGGCTGAAGTGTCGAAAGAATTGTTTTCTTAGTCTTTCACCTTATAGTTTTGAAATGAATATCTTTTTTCTTGTTGCTTCGCCTTTGCATAAAAGAACAAAAGGAGAAATTAAATGTGTTCTAGCTAGAATATTATATCAGACACCAAGAAATATTTTCCACAAAATAAAGTAACATATATTAGGAGTCCTTTATTATGATAGGACGTTTATGGAATATCATGTTACATACTCACCGTCAGATCAGCCAAACATTTAGATATGGACAGAAAATACATAAACTAATTAACTTTTTGTTCTATCAAGACTTATTTTTATTACAGAAATTAATTTAAATAGTTAATACTTGTACAACTCCATGACCCAACAATAATATGCACGACATATTACTTTGAGAGCAGCAAATCCAGCTTGTTTAGCCAAGGCTTCAAATTGTTGCTTTGTTCTTTCTTTCCCTCCATCAAGCATAGTCATCATTAACATGTCAACACCAAATGTATGCTTAGAAAGATCATTAGTCTCTGGATATTCTGGTTGTATTTTTTCTATTACCACAACCTTACTATCTTTTGGCAAAGCGCTCCAACAATTCTTCAATATTTTCAGGCAATATTCGTCATCCCAGTCATGAAGTACTGCCTACATTTATAATCAAGTTGGAGATTACTAAACGTAGCAGAGCAACTCTTAACGAAATCGTTACACTACTAAAAACATAAAGTGGCAACTTTTAATTATTATTTTTAAACGCATAATCCACCTTTTACGAGAGAAGAAAAAGTTGTTATACGCGGCCTGTCTCAACAAGATTGGGGCCTCAGGCCAAACTTCATAAAGAGGCCCTAATTTTTTTTATAAAAAAAAGAAAAGAAAAGATCGTCATATATATTTTAGGTGTAGAAGACTTGAGAATTTTCAAGTCGTTTGGTACGTAAACTAAGTTATCCCGGTATTATAGTCCTGAGATTATAATCTCCGGACTATCTCAACTGGGAGGTGCGACAAAATAATACCAAGCTTGATCGGATAAGATAGGTTATTCAAGATTAAGTTTGGGATAAATCTTATACCTTGTTTGGTTGAGATAAATTTATACCTTCTACCAAATAAGGTATAAATTTTATCCCAAATTTAATCCCGGGATATCCCACCTTATCCCGCGTACCAAACTATTAAGAGTACAAGAATAATAAAAGGGAGAAGGAAATAAGTAAATATGGGCAATAGAATAGTTACCCAAATAAATAAGGATACTACAAATCTACAATTACCTAAAAAAGCTTTTCCATTCCCCCAATTATGCTGCCAACGGTACCCACTCCCCCGTAAAAGGGAAAAAATTACTATTGTACTTTTCCTACAAAAAAAACCCCAATTATGCGGGCCCCCGTCCCTAATAAAAGAAAGAAGTTACTATTATACATTTCCTCAAATATATCTCTTCAAACTTCAAAGTTAACATAGGATTATAATATACCTCTGTACTATCAGAAAGGGTTAAATATACCCCTCGTTATACGGTAGTGGTGGAAGAAGAAGGGGAAGAGAGGGGTAAATGGGTTGGGGTGGTGAGGTGGCATGCCATGTGGTGTCCACCTCACCGAGTTGTGAGTGCCACATCAGATCTCATGTCCACCATGGACAATTTTAATAGAGAAGGTCTATATTTGGACCCAAAGTATAACGAGGAATATATTTAACCCTTTTATGATAGTACGGGAGAATATTTAACCTTTTCCCTTTTTTTAAATAGTAAACTATATATATATATGGTCTTAAAGAAAAGTGGAGCCCCCACCTAGGCCATTGTCTTACCTGCCTTGCCTATGAGCCGGCATTGTATGCAGAATGATTTGTTATAAATATCTTTGTCTTTTTTTATTCACTAATTAACTCATACTTTCAAGTTACAATTTATACAGTGGTGTTTCACTAACCACAAAATTTAAGAAAGAAAGGAAATATTTTTAAAAGTTATGATCTTAAGCATATGCTGTAATATTTATGTGGCTATATAACATGCTACTGGGGTGAAATACATCGAAAATCTAAGTTAAATTATCGTCCAATATAAAAATGTGTTATTTTTTTTAATAAACAGACTAATAAGAAGGAATCGAATATCACATAAATAGAGAGAGTAATAAATTAGTGTAACATAAATATATATATATATATATATATATATATATATATATATATATATATATATATATATATAAAAAAACTGACCTTCAGAATGATTACCTCCCCTTTAGGAACACTATTAAACATATCTCCTCCCACATGCTCTATGCCTAATATAACAAGCAAGATCAAGCTTAATTTGATTTTCAATATCAATTAAATACATAACATTAACACAAGAATATGATCCCTATTAGAGGTGGCAAAATTAGCTGATGAAAACATGACTCGTTCAACTTTTAGGCAGATATATAGTCGAGATTGCATGACTCACAAGAAAGAAAGAAAATGTCAAGAATGGCAACTCATTTAATTCGATCAATTTTGATTCGCCCAACTCAGCTCATTTAAAAGTTGGGTTGATATGTAGTCGAGATTGCATGACTCATGAGAATCGTGTTAGAATAGTTTAATTTTTTTTTAAAATATATTATATACTATATCCATAATAAAGTAAAAAAAAAATATTAGTATACACAAATTATAATTATAAGAAAACAAACGAAAAGATTAAAACTTTCTAAAAGTTGGGCGGTTGGACTATAACGCATTATTTAGTCCATTTTGACCCAACTCAGCTCAACTCCCATATCATTTGGGCGGATTATTAACTCGTCCATTTGTCTTTTTTTTTTACGCAGATCAAAGGCACTGGCCTTTAATTTTTGCCTCTCAAATTGCTAGTCATTAATTTTTGCCCTTCGCCTAATACCCCGAGGTTTAGGCCTATTCGGGCAAAAGTTTTTGCCTTAAGTAGAGTTTGCAGTCAACCTCTGCCTGATAAGTTAGAGTTTGAGGCAAACTCTACTTAAGGTAAAGTTTGAAACTTTGCCTGATAAGGTGGAGTTTGTAGTCAAACTCTGCCTTGCGAATCCCAAACTCTGCCTTGTGATTTCTTTTTAATTTTTGAATGAGTGGGCGTTCGAACCCGAAATGCAAGAGTTTTATGTGAAGGGTAAAAATTAAAGATTAGCAATTTGAGGGGCAAAAATTAAAGACCACCCCCGAATAAGGACAATCGTGCAAATTGCCCTCCATTTATTAGCTCAATCCACTTTAACCCACCAAAATTTAGCCTCACTCCCTAAATTCAGCCCAACCCCCCTATTTCACACCCCTAATCCCTATTCAATTAAGATACATAAATGGTACTAAAGGGGACAAATGCGTAATATATAGGGTTTTGGTAATTACCTTCATAAGTAGGAGCATCTTTGATGACAGGAGGTAGGTCAAAATTGGTACCCTTGATATTAGGATACTTAGAAATTATAGAAGCCAACGATATCCCAAGTCCACCTCCCACATCTATTACCTCGTTTACTCCTTGGAAGCCTTTGTAACACTCAAGAATTCTATTCATTTCAATGCAAGTGTGGTTTTGCATAGCTTTGTTGAACACCACATTGAATCTACTATCTTTTCCATGGTATTCAAATGCATGCACTCCATGGGCCTTGTTGAATGGTATCTCACCATCTAGAATTGCATCTTTCAAGTGAAACCTTAACAAAAAAGAGAGTCAGAATATCAGCTTAGACGACTTCTCTATAATAGCCGTCCTCCGTAAATAACTTTTCACTATAAGGGCCAAGTTTTTTTCGGAATCGATTAATTGTCATGATATGTTATATATATTTTATGTTCTCTATAACAATATTTCGCTATAGCAGCTAAAAAATATCTCGACAAATGACATCGTTATATAAAGATTTGACTGTATATCCAATCAACAATAATTTAAGATCACAATAATGGAACAAGGGTTTAACTTATAAAATAACACTCTATTGACATGAGCATAAAATATTTTTACACTAACTTATATTTTAACCTATTACATAGTAAACTAATTTACGTCAATGTTCTTTTTTTAAGGTCACAATTTAGATTTTCCCCTATTTTTAAGATTTAATTGTGCAAATATAAACCTTGAAACTGATAAAACATTAGACTGTCATCTATCATTTAGGATATATTAGATAGTGGTCTAACATTTATGTAAGATCTTCAATTTTCTGTATGAAAAATGAATTTTAAAAAAAGAGGGTCAATTACTAAATAATTGTCCTAAAAAGAGACAATTGGCGAAAATAGTACACCCTCTATCCTAATATATGTTAATGGGTTCAGAGTATAATTAACGGTCAAAAAACTTAATTTTCGATGCTAATTCGAGTATAGATTCTTCAGTGTTTTAGAAATAAAATTACATATTTGAAAACTATATGAAAAGTACTACAAGTCAAAATAGCTATTGATCATCAGGGGCGAATATATATAGAGCGTGGGGGGGAGGGGTGTTTGGTAAAAAATTACATTGTATATATAGGGTATATTTTCTGTGTTTATATACTTATATTAACTTTTGAATACCCTAAACAAATAAAAAAAAGTTAGCTCAAGCGGTTCAGAGTATTCAAAATTGTCTCTGGCATCCTTGGTTCAATTCCCAGTGGCAATATTTGTTTTTTTATTTTTTTTTATTTTTTATATCTAGCTTTTGTTGTTTTTTCCGAACCTTTGTTCTTCAAGTTATTAATTACTCTCACTATTCATAGATGCAGGTCTACATGCAGTTATCTTTTAGATGATCAGATACTGCCAAAATTTGTCCATTGATTATACTCAATGATACAAGTATGAGAAAACATGCATGAAATCTTACCATGAATTGACACCTACTGGATCAGTAGTCAGTAGTAAAAAGGGAGCAATTGATGATCCATTTTCATCTGAGATTAAACTCTGGCTCAAAGGTGTCAAATTATATGATGTGTGAGTTTGCCCATCATCATCCTTTGTAATATTGCATGTGAGAAAAGACTGACTTGCAAGAAACCTTAGAATCCTTTCAAGAAGAAGTGGGGCTTTAGGGTTTTTTGTGGGAATTTGACATGCTATTTCATAAGAAGATAGTTGAGTATTAGCTTTTGCTATGATCTCAAATAAGTCAAGTTCAATGGCAGCTCTTAAAACCATGTTAAGATATAAACCAGCAGGAAGGTTCATAGCCTTCATCAAAGAATTTTCTTCTTCATTGGATAAAGCCAAATCCATTTCTTGAAATAACAACTAGACAATAACTCAAAGGCGTTCGCTCTTCTTTTTTGATAGAGAATAATGAGGTTGGCTTATGAATTTTAGGACGTGTTTCATCAAATATATATAGAGTAGAGAATAATGAGGTTGGCTTATGAATTTTAGGACGTGTTTCATCCAATATATATAGAGAGTGAGAGAGTACAACCTTTACACTTTAATCAATTCCATTTTTAATGGATAGATGAGGCCGAATATTTTGACAATTTAATGAAGGTATTTAAGGGTGGTTAGGCAGATCCTTTATCTGGTTCTAGATTTTAGAATCTTGAAAAAAGAAGTGGTTGAGATCCTGGTCTTATCTTCAGCAAGCCCTTTTTCTTTGGCTGATTTGCAAAATTATAAGTAATATTTTTCACCCTTATTTAACTTTGTCCCAGTTAAGGAATTTGCGCAGAAGTAGTTTCGATGTTACACACACCGAAACAATGTAAACTTATGCTTTCACAAATCATTCCTGCCTGCAAGTCATGGCTTTGGGTGTGTTCGGCAGAGAAGAAAATGTTTTACGAGGAAAATGTTTTCCTGGAAAAATGTGTTCTTGGAAAATAAGTGAATTTCTATTTATTGTTTCATGTTTATTTGGGTGGCGGAAAATAAGTGAATTTTTTACTTATTTTCTCATGTTCATTTGGTTGGTAGAAAATATTTTCAGGAAAATACCCACCCAAGTCCCACAACTCCACCCCAACCCCACCACCCCATACCACACCAACCCCCCACCCCCACCCCAATTTCTTTTTTTTTGAAGTTTTTAATTTGTTTTCTGGATTTTCTAAACCACCGCATCCCCCCACCCCCCAACGTGGACCCATACCACACCAACCCCTACAACCAACCACCCCACCCCCAATTTTTTTTTTTGAAGCTTTTAGTTTTTTTCTGGATTTTCTAAACCACCACATCCCTCTCCCACCCCCGGCGTGGACCCATACCACATCAACCCCCACCCCCAATTTTTTTTTTTTTTTTGAAGTTGGAAATTTTCTTTTCTGGATTTTTTAAACCACCACATCCCTCCCCCCCCCCCCCCCAAAAAAAAAGTTTTAAAAGTTACTTTTTTCGGATTTTTACACCACCCACCCCCCCTCCCCCAATAACCACGCAAACTTTCAATTTTTATAATTTTTTAATAAAGATAAAATTAAATAGGAAGTAGAAAATTCGAGGGGTGGGTGGGTGCAGGTTAGAGCCGTGGGGGTGGGGTGCAGGGTGGGATGGGGAGGGGGAGGGATGTGGTGGTGTAGAAACCCAAAAGAACTTTCTTTTTTTTTTTAAAAGTTGGTGCGGGGGAGTGGGGGTGGGGTGCGGGGTAGGGTGCGGCATGGGGGGAGTGGTTGGGGGGTGGGGTGGTGCATGGTTACGAAAGTGGTTGGGGTTTGGTAGTTGGGGGTGGGGGTGGGAGTTAGGGGTGGGTGGTGCAAAAAATAAAAAAATTCAAAACTTTTTTTTTCAAAACAAAATTAATTTTTTTTTGGGGGGGATGGGGGGTGCAGTGGCGTTGGGGGTGGGATGGGGTGGTGGGAGTGGTTGGGGTTTGGTAGTTAGGGGTGGGCGTGGGGGTGGGGGTGGACGTGGAGGTGGGTGCTGCAAAAAACCAAAAAAAAAAAATCTCAAAACAATTTTTTTTTTTTGGGGGGTGGGGGTGGGGTGGTGGGACTGGTTGGGAGGGGGGGGGGGGGGGTTGGGTGGTTGGTGTAATGCATTGTGGACTTGTTTTCCTTACTTTTATTAGGGAAGTCATTTTTCACATTTTTAAGGAACTTGTTTTCCTAAAGAAAATGTTTTCCAATTTTTTTGACCAAACGAACATGAGAAAATTGGAAAACGTTTTCCTTCATACCGAACACACCCTTTAAGTAAAATCTTCATTCTATCAATTTTTAAATTTAAAAGTATAATCTCCATTCTACTTTTTATTAAATTGTTCACAAGTTATGCCAGATTGACCAGATTAGTATGTGTTGTTTATTCGTTGACAAGTTATTCTAGATTGACAAGATTTGATATTTTCCTCATCCTATATACCTGTCTTGTTTAAGTTGTTTACAGTCGTACCGTATTGGCATGAATTCCATATGGTGCTCAATTATTGTTCTTAGATGAATTAAAACATTTTAGCCCAGTATTTAAACCAAAATACATGCATGTACATATTGATATACTAATGGTTGCATATGTTACATAATTTTTTTTGGACTTTATATTTTATGCACTATCGGTATAAAAAGATTTACACTAAAAAGTAACATAAAAATAATTGCCAGTAATTAGTCATAACAGACAAAATTAGTAAATGAACGATAGTATTAATTTTCTTTACATTATCAATATATAAATTGATATATTTTCCGTGTGGAAGTCTGTTTTGATTCTGTTTGTGAGAAATTTCTTTTTCGTTTAGTGATAGAAAGATGTAACAACATAACATTTGTTGCAACTTAGCTAAGTTAGAAAGTTTTTATTTGAGGAAAAAACGGTGAAAATCTTTTCATGGACAAGGGCCTTTGGAATTTAATTTCTTCTTCTAAAAACAATAAAAGTTTGCGAGTAGCACATGAGCTCTAAGGTCCTTTTACAAGAAGTTCTTTTGTAAACACTTCCATATATGCCTTTTAAATTTACAATCTTGTCGCTGAGATTAGAAGTCTAGGATTAAGTGGACAATAATAAAAATGTGGACATATTATCCCCCAAGTTTCAGCCTGTGGGCCATGCCGCGATTGGCCCTCGTAACTTTCTCGATTATAAGAAAATTCAGATTTGCAACATTACTGACATGTTAAAGTGTTGTATAGGTGCTATTCGATCGTTCAATATTACTGCTAAAATCTAAGGTCTATTTCTTTCATGGGAGATTTGGGATGTGGGGAGGGGGTATTGTCATTTGTCACTGGCTAGAGGTGCAGTTAGAATTTTTAATTTATGGGTTTGGACTATAATTATTTTTACTTACTGAATTTTTTAATAGATTATTTATACATATTAAATGACTTTTTGATTATAAATATAAGTTAGTCAAAATTGTGGCTCCGACCCTCGTTCTCAAACTTGTAAGTTGATGTATACTGGATTTTGCTATACTCTCAAATAGGTCAATTTTTTTTTTTTTTAAGCAATTCAAATAGGTCAAGTTCAATGGCAGCTTTTTAAGACCATGTTAAGATTTCCCCCTTCATCGGATATAACAATATTATCCATAGGGGTGAGCGTTCGATTTTTCGGTTCGGTTTGGCTATTTCGGGTTTGGTTGTTTGAAGGTGGACACCGAACCAAACTAATTCAGTTTGGTTCGGTTCGGTTTCGGTTTTTTCGATTCGATTTTTTTAATATAATACTAGAGGCGATTCCATTGACACTAATTCATATTCTCAAAAGCAATAAAACATAAAACTGATAAATTAAAATCAAAATCAAACAAACAGGATACACAAGAACAGAAAACTATAATCATGACATAGGATTACTAAGTGTTATATACATACCGTAAGAATAATTAAGAAAACATATAAAGGACATACATTAATCCTAAAGAGACATCCTAGTTACCTTTCTTTGTTAAGGATATTTAATTTTTTCAATTGAAGTAGAAAATTAGGGATACAAATGCAAAAGAGGACTTATTACAATTGAGTTTTTTTTTTGCTTTAAACTTAATAGGCCTGGACTATTTTAATTTTTTTGGGTAATGTATTAAATTTCGGTGCACGTTCGATTTTTCGGTTCGGTTTTATCAAACTTCGGTTCGGCTATTTCGGTTTCGGTTTTTTGACGATGGACACCAAACACCGAACCAAACTAGTTCGGTTCGGTTCGGTATGTTGAAATTTCGGTTCGATTCGGTTTGATTTTTCGATTTTCGGTATTTATGTCCAGCCCTAATTATCCATGGATAAAGCCATGTCCTTTTCTTGAAATAACAACTAGACGATAACTCGAAGGCATTTGGTCTGTTTTTTTTCTTCTTTGTTTTTTTATTTTTTTATTTTCTGAACGAGAATCAAGTTAGCTTATGAATTTTAGGACACGTGCTTCATCCAATAGAGAGAGTGAATTAATTGCTCTCCCTTTTTTTTTCACATTCATCAATTTTATTTCTTTAATGAACTATCTGTGGCGGCCGAATATTTCGACAATTTAATGAAGGTATTTAAGGGTCTATAATTTGGCAGAAAATACTTTTGGTAGTTCTAGATTTTAGAATCTTTTTTTATTTCAAGATTCTAAAATCTATGAAGTTAAAAAAAAAAAAAAAAAAAAACTGAACTTTAGAATCTTATGGTCTTAAATTAAAGATGTGTGTAATAATCAAAATGTCCTTTGAGTCTTCTAGCCTTAAATACGCCATGTCGGGTGTAAAAAACTACTAAATATAGAAAGTAACATTCTTTGTTAAACAAATTAAAAAAGAAAGTATGACAAACAAATTAAAACTGAGGAAGTAAGAATTAGTGACGGACAACTTATATTGGCTAAACATCAAAATCCATTACCCTAATGGCGGATTAGTGACATATCATAAAAGAATCTTAGTATTAGCTACGAACAATTTAGCGATAAATACCATAGATAACTCTTTTTTTGTTGTTGATGCAGTTCATAATTAAGTAATAAATGAGATGAACACATTAATTAATTACAATTAAATGATAAAAAGCATGCAGAAGATACATATCACATGTCATTAATTTAATGTAAATATTACTTACTAATAAAAATACCATAATGAAATAGGTAAAAAGACTTAAAAACTTACCCCACACACTATATGTTTACAACCAAGTTAATAGATGCATGACACTATAATTAATAAACTTTTAGCACTTAATCGTGGTTACTTAATATGATTCTCACCTCATTAGATTATTTAACTACAATTAATTGATACAAATATGGGGAGCAGGTAAATGGTTTTAGGATTGAGTTTAAACGAAAGGATGGGAAAGTAGCTAGGTGGCTGTTTTTTGCAATTAGGTTGGCTAAGAGGTGAATAACTTGTGCACGATTCAGAGTAGGCCTATCTTTGACCAAATATCAATCTCCAAATATAAATTAGAATGGGGACGAGTAGGAAGAGACATTACATGGAAAAATTCTTCAGAAATACAGAATAAAAGGTCAAATATAGCTGATATCCAAAGGAAAAGTCAATAAGACCAATAAAATAAGAATCAGTTTCTATATCTCACTACAAATTTAAAACTTTGGCAATTCTTGCTTATAGGTAGCCCATGTGGTTGAAAATTGTTCTCGTTTTCCTTGCAAACGTCAAATATAAATCATGCTAATAATAAATATGAACCCTTTTTTTTTTTTTGTTGAGAAAAAGTTCAATATAGTCGAGAAAGACGTGAAATTTATGATCATGAGAATAGTGTCAAGTTAGGTACTCAAAATACGTCAATGATAACATTCATATGCCCACCGTATGAGAATAGTCGAAAGGAACTGAAATTTATATTATGTTATTATTAGTTGTTAATCACCAAGAACAGTTGCAGAAGTTGTTACGCTTCCGTTGCTATTGCCAAACTGTTGCTCAGTATGCTCAACTTGCTTTAAGGAAAATTAAACTCTAATGTGACTTAACAAACAGAAAAAATGGATATTTGTTGAAACATTACACTACAACATATAGACGCAAGATATTTTCTCTTAAAACCATCCCAAATTGTGTAAGTAAACAGATAGAATAGAAATTGAGATGAAAGCAACTGCTTCACTAATCCATTTACAACTCTGCATGTTCAGTTTTTATATAAGCAAAATACATCTAACTGATTAAAGCAAAAGCGTATAAAATATCTACAAAACTACTCCTAAATACTACTCTGTACGGACATCTTTCGGATTGCGAGAGTCAATTACTACTTTTTTCCATTTTCATCAATTCCATTTCTTAAATGGATTATGTGCGGCCGAATGTTTCGACGATTTAATGAAGGTATTTAAAGGTTGGTTAGGCAGATCGATACTCTTGCTGGTTCAAGATTTTAAAATCTTTAAACAAAGATATATAGAAAATAAAATCAGTGTTTGGGAACTGTTCTTGTATTGAGCCTGCATCGAATGTTTATATCAAGACAACATAACTTACCATGAATAAGTGATCTCATGAAATAAAAAATGTGCATTCTTTCGTTGAGATTTTAATGAAGTTATTTATAAACAAAGATAACTTTCAAATAAATAAAACTAAAATTCTATACTTTACTAATACTTGTAGATGACAATTAATTAAATTATGCAAAGTATATCGAAAAGATGAAGAAAATTAATTACTTTTCTTAATATAATTAGGTTTTCCTTTTACTTTCTAAAAATCTACGGATGAGAAAATACATTTTTTCCTTTTTTTTAGTTCAAATGGAATATTATTTAAAAATTGTATATTTTAATTATTTTCTCACAAATGAAGAATCAATGCTTCATGATTCATTTAATCATGTTTCGCTGTGCTAACAACCACTACCTAACATTTTTTTCACCTACCCAAAAAAAAAAAGATACACAAAAACATAAAAAAATTTACTCCCTTTTGTCACAAGTTGTTTCACATTATTACTGCCCGAAAAACTAAAAAAATCTTTCATTAAGTACATATTTTTCAAAGATGTTCTCAACATTTAAACTACTTCATCAAGTTCAGATTATAATTTCTTTTTATGTAATTCTAAGTGTCAAGATATTAAGAAATATATTTATGAATTTATACCAAAAATTTAACTGGCTGAGTAAGCCCTGCATTATTTTTTTTTTAAGACGAATGGAGTATAAACTACAACTCACATTGTTCGTTATGCATAGAAAATATTATTAAGTATGCGTACATCAAATTTTAAAAATAAAATATGATAATACACCAAATAATATTAAAAAAAAAAGTTAATTTTGTTAAACATGACCGATATGGCTAATCAACATACAAACCAACGCAACATGCCAATGAAAAGATTCAAATTTCAATATTGTTAAAAAATGATTAGATAAAAATAAAAATTTTAGGTAACAACATCTAATCCAAATTAAGTTTCACACTGAACAATTAAAGAGCAGTTAATTAGAGAAATTTGAATTTTTGTGTGCAGAACATATTTTAATTAAGGTAACTGCAAATGTAGTGTATTCTCTCATTCAAATTATCCATAGTGACGTGTTTCTTTTAATTGACTTCATGACAATTCACAATTTCTTAAGTGTTTTAAGAGGACTTTTAAAGTTTCTAAATTTATCAAAATTAGGTGTGGCACCTTAAGTAAATAAAAAACAAAGTGGGAGTAAAATAAAATATATGAAGAAGTTAGTACAAGTCACATCACCTTAAAAAAAAGTTAGTATAGAGAGTTTTGTATTATTATTTTTTATTATTTTTAAAGTGCCTAAATATTTTTAAAACAGCTTATAATAGATGAAAAATATAAGTCAAATATAGGAATAAGTTTGGATGAGGCAGCCTTTAGTTGGTAACCCTCAGTTGTAATGCAATCAAGACTCTAACTAAGAACTACAAAAAAGTTACATTAGCCCTTATTATATATAATAATTAATTTAATTTACTTACAAACATCGTAATTATGTTAGGTTTTTCACTTAGAATATTATTGTAGTTACTATCTTATCTTAATAGGAGGCCTCATCCCTACACCTACATTTTTCTTGCCAAACCCTCAGGTCATGCACTCCCCTACATTTCTTATTTCCCAGCTTATCCTTCATCAACTTTCTATCATTTTCGATTTTGCTATAACCTAAAAGTAGGAGTAGCTTCTACTGACACTTTAATATTCTTTTAATTAAGCAGTGAGTTTTCCGTCACGTCGCTGGATACAATATACAAACTTGTTACCTAGAGCCCGTTTGGATTGACTTATAAATTGTTTTCAGCTTTTTTGAGTGTTTGACTGGTCAGCTTAAAGTCATTTTGTGCTTAAAATAAGCTCAAAAAAATAATTGAGCCCATTTGACTTAGCTTATCTAAAGCAGCTTATAAGCTGAAAACAGCCTATAAGCCAAAAAAAATAAGTTAGACTATCCCAACTTATTTTTTTTAGCTTATAAGCTGTTTGCAGCTTATAGGCATAAGCCCATCTAAACAGGCTCCTAATCATATTTTAAAGCCTATTTGGATGGACTTAAAAAAAAGCAGTTTATAAGCTGCTTTAGATAAGCTAAGCCAAACAGGCCCAATTTTTATTTTTATTTTGAATTTATTTTAAGCACAAAATGACTTTAATCTAGCCAGTCAAACAATCAAAAAAACTGAAAACAACTTATAAGTTACTTATAAGCCAATCCTAACGGGCTGTTAATATTAGATACACGACTAGCATGGGCCATGGCATATGTTTAGTTGTTGACTATTTGTATTATTTCTACAATTAAATTTTAAAATTATGTAAAAGCAGCATAAACCTGAACGTATATACTCCGGAGAACTTAACAACCTAGCAAAACCAACTATAGAAATAGTGATATATACTAGAGAGGTTTTTAGAAATGGCTGCGGAGGAATGAAAGAAGCACTACATATCAGGTGTACTTGCTGAAAACAACGGCTTCTTTAGTTATTTAGCTTCGTCATAGTTTCATTAGTTTGAATACGAAGAGCTCAAAACCGGTCCCATTAGGGAACATTCTTAAAGGCGATGGACTGCTGTATAGTCGAAAGGAGCTGAAATTTACATCATGTTATTATTAGTTGTTAATCACCAAGAACAGTTGCAGAAGTTGTTAAGCTTCCTCTGCTACTACCGAACTGTTGTTCAGTATGCTCAAACTTGCTTTAAGCAAACCAAACTCTAATGTGACCAACAAACAGAAAAATGGATATTTGTAGAAACATTACACTACAACATAAACTACGCAAGACTCTCTTCTCTAACCATCTGAAGCGGAGGCAGATGTGCATTTATCACGAAATCGAGTCTTCCCATTTATTTCCATAACTTGACAGAACTGTCATGACTTGCAGAAGCGACCATGCCAGTCACCGGCGACTGTGCTAGAGCAGCAATAATGTTTTCATGGGCTGGAATTGTCATGCTTTTATTCTTAACCATGTTCCACAGCTTCAAAGACTAGCATGGATTCACAAAGCAAGAATGAGTAATTTGTCGATTTCAATGCCCAAGCATTTGGGTAAATTTTTAAACAACTGTACTGGATGAATATGAGATAGGTCCTGCAAACTGAATTAACATCTAACGTGAATTATAGAAATAGAGTTGGCAAAGGAGAATAATAATTTACCCTCATTCCTCCAATCACCAATAGAGCTGAATAGCTAGGATGAAAAACACAAGAGTGGAACTGATTTCCATTTGCACTTAGCTCATGGATGCAATCGCCGGTGTTCAATGACCAAACTTTGGCAGACTCCTCACTTACTGATGCCAGTAGATCACCACTGACATCCCAACAAAGGTAGTTCACCACTCCAGAGTGCCCCTGTGAACACATTTAGCTTGGAAGTGAGGAATCATGGCTGGAAGATAAAGAAAATACAAAATTGCCACAAACATAAATAGTTTTTGAGTAACGGTCAACGTAATCCACCACATATGGAAGTTGAAGAAAAACCTGGAAAGACTGCAGTTGCCTGTCATTCTCGACGTCAAAGATTGAAACCACCTTATCCGATGCGGCTGCCAGCAGCTGACCAGTTAGGGGCTGGAATCTCACGTGTGCACTGCCTCCTTGCTATGAATAGAGACAGGAGACAAATTGAAGATAGTTCAAAGGAAAATTACCACTACAAATAAATAAAAGAGCATAATGAATATTAAAGGGCAAACCTTCGAAACTCGAGTACATGAGAATGGACTAATACTCCAGTAGCGAATCTAATTGTTGCTATCGCAGAAACAAAATAGATCATTCTTTTTCGGATGGAAATCCAATGACATAACATGAGAAGTATGCCCGGTATATGAATTCAAACAGTAGCTAGGCTGCAAAAACAAATTCAACAAGAGGTCATTTGAGTGATGAATATGTGGTAAAAAATATAGATTGGATTTGTTGAATACTACATGACACTCAGATTATCTAAAAGCATGGACTTAGTATATAAGGTCTCAGGTCGTAAGCTACTAGAGGTAAGGCCTGCTTCAACATGGTGACCAAATAATTATTCAGCAGACATATCTTTAACAATTACATTAGCAGCGTCCCACAATCTCACGGACTTGTCAAATGAAGCTGTTGCAAGCTGAGTTGAATTAGGCCTGAACTGGACATCAGTAATCAAGTATTGATGCTCTTCAGGGGTGGTCTCCGTTTGCAAGGTATCCATGTTCCACAGAACAGCCTGATAAATACACAGGAAAGGATTGATTTTATGAAAACAGGAGTGCAGCATAAAATGTTTGGTCACTAGCGAAGTATAAATTTCATTTTTGAATGAAGTTAAGACGATACAGCTCAATGGAGGTTTAACCGCTGAAAAGCAGCACATCCACCATTGGAATGAAATGAAACACTCCATCCAATTATCTCTATATGCTAAAGATGTTAGCTTCTATGGAAATGCATTCTACCTTCTTGTCATGTCCGGCACTAGCGAGCAACTTCCCATCTGATGAGAAATGACAGCAAACAACTTTATTCCTTGTGCGTATACAACCAACTACACCGAACGAGAATCCTGAGATATTTATCGTCTTAGAAAATTTGCAACAAAACAACAAAGAATACACAGATTGCATTATCACCTTTGGAAGAGTCAGGTTTGTGCTCAGTAAGAGTTTGTTTCTGTTGTTGAGAGGAGGATTGTTGTATTTGGGCCATTTTCATCTGTTAAAACAAGTCATTAGTACACAAGCAGTTTGAAGGAGAACATTGTAGCAGTTGCAACTAAAATGGAAGAGCCTCTTTGAATCTACAGAAAGACACATCACTGTTTAAAAATCATACACATCCTCACACACAGCCGGAAGGAACGATTTTAAAGGCGCTCTCAAAGACAGCTGCAAGGAAAGGCATGTCAACTGCTCAAGACGGCTGTGATGATGGCAATTATTCTGAAAGATGTACAATCTATTAGCAAAGCAAGTGCTAGCACCTAGCCAAAAGCTAAGGCTTTATTGCATTTTGGTTGAGATCTAGGCCTCAATTTTCTGATAATTAGTTTTCAATTCCATCAGCCTTACGACACATAATCCTGGCACTTTGGTGGCTAAGAACCAAGAAACATTTATTTGTAGACTCCCTAGGCCACAAATTCCCACTAGTCTGCAACGTTTGTTCTTGCATCATAATATGGAAAGGTTTATCCGAAGGTGAAGGGCTTGGTGAGCTCAATATTAGTTCAAAGTTTAAGAATCTAGATGCAGTGAAGCACTGCTACTCACTTGTTCAATGGTCTCCATCACAGTTTTAAGGGCCCCCTTGTTTTCCAAAGGTAGGTTGAAGTAAATGTATACCAATGCACCAGGAAAGGTAAGCAAGAACTGTAAATGTCAACCCAAGAGAACTTACTCTATATCATGGAAGTGAAGTAATCACGGGTTCCAACTAAAATTTTCACACAAATCACATAATACAACTTAGAATCTAACTAATTGTACCCGAAAAAATGCAAATAAAATCAGAAAATACTAGGACAGTACGCCTCGTCATCAATAAAACAAAATTACCACCTTATAACGGTACAATAGTACAAGACAAGATAAAATCCCCCCTAAATCATACCCACCTAGGAAATTCCCCTAGGTTCCTTTATTGAGTGTTATGGGGCACAAGATGACAGAGAGCTCATGGCTCTGCCCATGGCAACTATAACACGAAGGAACCGAGAGTAACATCCTCAATTAGGTATAAAAAAAAACAAGTCTAATGAAATTGAACCTGGGAATCACGAGAACTCATGATAAGGAACAAAAACCCTCAAAAAATGGCCGTGTGTTGACCGCCAATGGCGGCCTGAAATGAGGTGGAAGGGTCGGGGTGGTGAAATGAACAATGGGGGGTGGAATGTATATTTTTAATAAGCTTTCACCCTTATTTTTTTTAAATTAAATAACTCCTAATTTTCTTGTACTTGTCAATTTTTGCAATTTTCAAATCATAAATAACTCGTATTTTTCATTTAATCATGTTTCTCTATGCTAACAAACACTACCTAACATTTTTTTCACCTACCCCCCCCCCCCCCCCCAAAAAAAAAAAAAAGATACATAAAAAAATTTACTCCCTTTTGTCACAAGTTGTTTCACGTTATTACTGCCCGAAAAACTAAAAAAATCTTTCATTAACTACATATTTTTCAAATATGTTCTCAACATTTAAACTACTTCATCAAGATCAGATTATAATTTCTTTTTATGTAATTCTAAGTATCAAGATATTAAGAAATATATTTATGAATTTATACCAAAAATTTAACTGACTAAGTACGCCTTACATTATTTTTTTTAAGACGGATGGAGTATAAACTACAACACACATTGTTCGTTATGCAAAGAAAATATTATTAAGTATGCGTACATCAAATTTTAAAAATAAAATATGATAATACACCAAATAATATATATATATAAAAAAAAAGTTAATTTTGTTAAACATGACCGATATGGCTAATCAACATACAAACCAACACAACATGCCAATGAAAAGATTCAAATTTCAATATTGTTAAAAAATGATTAGATAAAAATAAAAATTTTAGGTAACAACATCTAATCCAAATTAAGTTTCACACTGAACAATTAAAGAGCTGTTAATTAGAGAAATTTGAATTTTTGTGTGCAGAACATGTTTTAATTAAGGTAACTACAAATGTGGTGTATTCTCTCATTCAAATTATCCATAGTGACGTGTTTCTTTTAATTGACTTCATGACAATTCACAATTTCTTAAGCGTTTTAAGAGGACTTTTAAAAATTTTAAATTTATCAAAATTAGATGTGGCACCTTAAGTAAATAAGAAACAAAGTGGGAGTAAAATAAAATATATGAAGAAGTTAGTGCAAGTCACATCACCTTAAAAAAAAAGTTAGTATAGAGAGTTTTGAATCGTTATTTTTTAATTTTTAAAGTGTCTAAATATTTTTAAAACATCTTATAATAAATGAAAAAATATAAGACAAATATAGGAAAAAGTTTGGATGAGGCCGCCTTTAGTTGGTAACCCTTAGTTGTAATGTAATCAAGACTCTAACTAAGGACTATAAAAAGTTACATTAGCCCTTATTATATATAGTAATTCATTTAATTTACTTACAAACATCGTAATTATGTTAAGTTTTTCAGTCACTATCTTATCTTAAGAGGAGGCCTCATCCCTACACCTACATTTTTCTTGCCAAACCCTCGGGTCATGCACTCCCTACATTTCTTATTAGTGAACCTATCAGCGCTTCGCGCGGATTAAACATCCGAATATTAATTTTGTAAATTTATTGCTATTTTTTTAAATTCAAATATTTCAAATTTTAACCAATTATATTGTTAACTCTTAGTTTACATATTTTTCATTACGTGAGAGTTTTTTTTTGTCTTCAATAACGACTTTTACAATCTCCGTGAGCGAAATAATATTTTCATTTTTCTTAATGGGGTGTAAAGACGGAGTTTCAATAAATATTTGTACAATCTATGTGAGTAAATTAATATTTCATTTTTCTTAAAGGAATATAAAGACAAAATTTCAAGAGGAATCGATCTCCTTCTGTGCATATGCAACCTTCTCCTTCCCCCTTTTAAGTTTTAACCCTTTTATCTTTAACTTTTTTCCTTTCTTACTTGCTTTCACTTCCTAATAATAAAGATAAAGTAATAAGAATATAAGGTTCTCAAATCTCAACGTAAAATATAGAATAATATATTAAAATAAATGCATAACATATTATAGGATATGAATAAGCATAGATATTACTACACATTAATTGTAGTTTAATTAGATAATACGAAAAGTACCAATATAGTAAGGAACAGGGAAAAACAAACAATTTTAATTGAAGAACAAAATTATTAGGAGTCAAAAAGAACTAGTAAAATATTATAAATCTATTATTTTAATTTTTTTATCATTAAATATTTTAATTTAACAAATTTGATTAAATCCTAAAATTGATATGGAGCGTGATTCGGTAGCCATTTCCTTCTTTCTCAATTTTTGTTTTACCATATGTTTTTGGTCATTTTAATTATTATGCATATCCCCATGTTGAAGGTGGCAGCTAGTTTTTAATTTTTGAAAATCATTAAAAAAAAAAAAAAAAAACAACAACAACAACAGCAAAAGCATCAATATATGTCACAAGACCGTAGAGCATAGGTAGAGATATGCCTAACCAGATTTAAAAGTTCATGAATTCATCGAGTGAATATAGTTATCTTGAAAGAAATATATTCAACGTTGAGATGAATATCACTGAGTGTCTTGGTTTTTCGATGCAAATGGCATAGCACGGATTATCAAAATTCAACAAATAATGAGTAAGAAGTAGTTCTTGAATTCAAAGGGGTAAACTTTTCAATCAAAACATTAGCATATACCTTTACCTGTAAAGAAATTGATTCGTTGAGTGTTCAGGCTCCATTATGCAGATGGCGTGGCACACATTACCAAATTTCGGTAAATAATGGGTAAGAATTCTTAATTATTGAATTCAAAAGAGCACACTTTTCAATGAAAGCATTTGCATATATCTTTACTTGTAAAGAAATTGATCCATTTGAATATGCTCGGCAAATGACACATACAAATAAATTCTAGCAAGATATTAAATATTCACTCACACATAAATTTCACAAGATAAGCTGTGACCATGCAAAGTAAAATAAAAAGCTGAAAAGGCAGTTTACCTCTTTCGGAAAAATTCCCAAATACAATATTGAAGACTTCTTCTTTCCTGGGTAACGACTGATGAAGCTAAAATAGATGGATTGTATAGCCAACATAAGGCTTAGGTTCATGCTTGTCTTTTAACCTCCCCTCAAATATATTAATACACATTAAATAAAAGTTAATTTAAGAGAAGGGTACAAGAATCATAACGTTTAGAGCACTAATGAAGATTTTTAGGCTTTTCAATATTAGCTAAACTAATAAAATGGAGGAGGGAAAAATCAAAATAAAAGAGAAAAAAGATGATTAGTGTTCTTGTGTTGCAAGAGTGAATTCACCGTTAGTTATCATCTAATACATATATTTATTGTCTTTACAATTTATTCATTTCTTAAGTAACATTGCTATGCTATGCCTCTTCATTTTTTTAAAAAAATTTATTACTACAATTCTTTATTCTTTATTGTCTTTACATATGGGTCTTCAAATTTAGTTAAAGGGAAAAATATCAAAAAGATGAGATAAAAGATAAATACATTTGGTGGCCATAGAGAGATGTCACATATGATTGACTATTTCTAGCTTTATTATATATATTGATGATTGCCTAGCTTTAATATATATATATATATATATATATATATATATATATATATATATATATATATATATATATATATGAGAAAAGGTAAAGGTTTTAGCAAATGAAAAGATTTAGAATATGATAATAACAATAAAAAATGCTTTGGGCTGATTCAACCAAAAACTTTACCTGGGCAGTGGTTGAATCATAAAGATCACCATTTACTACTACTACTATTACATGGGTTTATTGCTCCATTTACTTGGAAGGCATTTTTTTAATTCATTAGTTAGTAGGAAAAACTCATAAAAATTTTAAAAAAGGAGAAAAACGATAAACGTCAATGGAGACGATAGAGAGGTACCATATAGGATTGTTTATGCCTAACTTTAATTAAGAAGTGAATTTTCCGTCACATCGCTGGATACAATATACAAACTTGTTACCTAATCATATTTTAGAGCCTATTTGGATGGGCTTAAAAAAAACAGCTTATAAACTGTTTTAGATAAGCTAAGTCAAACGGACCCCATTTTTTTTTTTTTTGGAGTTCATTTTAAGCACAAAATGACTTTAATCTGACCAACCAAACACTCAAAAAAACTGAAAACAAAGTTACTTAAAAGCCAATCCAAACGGGCTGTTAGTATTAGTTACACGACTAGCATGGGCCATGGCATATGTTTAGTTGTTGACTATTTGTAATATTTCTACAATTAAATTTTAAAATTATGTAAAAGCAGCATAAACCTGAACGTAAATACTCTGGAGAACTTAACAACCTAGCAAAACCATAGAAATAGTGATATATACTAGAGAGGTTTATAGAAATGGCTGCGGAGGAATGAAAGAAGCACTACATATCAGGTGTCCTTGCTGAAAACAACGGCTTCTTTAGTTATTTAGCTTCGACATAGTTTCATTAGCAAATACGAAGAGCTCGAAACCGGTCCCATTAGGGAACATTCTTAAAGGCGATGGACTGCTGTACAGTCGAAAGGAGCTGAAATTTAATATCATGTTATTATTAGTTGTTAATCACCAAGAACAGTTGCAGAAGTTGTTAAGCTTCCTCTGCTACTACCGAACTGTTGTTCAGTATGCTCAAACTTGCTTTAAGCAAACCAAACTCTAATGTGACCAACAAACAGAAAAATGGATATTTGTAGAAACATTACACTACAACATAAACTACGCAAGACTCTCTTCTCTAACCATCTGAAGCGGAAGCAGATGTGCATTTATCACGAAATCGAGTCTTCTCATTTATTTCCATAACTTGACAGAACTGTCATGACTTGCAGAAGCGACCATGCCAGTCACCGGCGACTGTGCTAGAGCAGCAATAATGTTTTCATGGGCTGGAATTGTCATGCTTTTATTCTCAACCATGTTCCACAGCTCCAAAGACTAGCATGGATTCACAAAGCAAGAATGAGTAATTTGTCGATTTCAATGCCCAAGCATTTGGGTAAATTTTTAAACAACTGTACTGGATGAACATGAGATAGGTCCTGCAAACTGAATTAACATCTAACGTGAATTATAGAAATAGAGTTGGCAAAGGAGAATAATAATTTACCCTCATTCCTCCAATCACCAATAGAGCTGAATAGCTAGGATGAAAAACACAAGAGTGGAACTGATTTCCATTGGCACTTAGCTCATGGATGCAATCGCCGGTGTTCAATGACCAAACTTTGACAGACTCCTCACTTACTGATGCCAGTAGATCACCACTGAGATCCCAACAAAGGTAGTTCACCACTCCAGAGTGCCCCTGTGAACACATTTAGCTTGGAAGTGAGGAATCATGGCTGGAAGATAAAGAAAATACAAAATTGCTACAAACATAAATAGTTTTTGAGTAAGGGTCAACGTAATCCACCACATAAGGAAGTTGAAGAAAAACCTGGAAAGACTGCAGTTGCCTGTCATTATCGACGTCAAAGATTGAAACCACCTTATTCGATGCGGCTGCCAGCAGCTGACCAGTTAGGGGCTGGAATCTCACCTGTGCACTGCCTCCTTGCTATGAATAGAGAGGGGAGACAAATTGAAGATAGTTCAAAGGAAAATTACCACTACAAATAAATAAAAGAACATAATGAATATTAAAGGGCAAACCTTCGAAACTCGAGTACATGAGAATGGACTAACACTCCAGTAGCGAATCTCATTGTTGCTATCGCAGAAACAAAATAGATCATTCTTTTTCGGATGGAAATCCAATGACATAACATGAGAAGCATGCCCGGTATATGAATTCAAACAGTAGCTAGGCTGCAAAAACAAATTCAACAAGAGGTCACTTGAGTGATGAATATGTGGTAAAAAATATAGATTGGATTTTTGTTGAATACTACATGACACTCAGATTATCTAAAAGCATGGACTTAGTATATAAGGTCTCAGGTCGTAAGCTACTAGAGGTAAGGCCTGCTTCAAGATGGTGACCAAATAATTATTCAACAGACATGTCTTTAACAATTACATTAGCAGCGTCCCACAATCTCACGGACTTGTCAAATGAAGCAGTTGCAAGCTGAGTTGAATTAGGCCTGAACCGGACATCAGTAATCAAGTATTGATGCTCTTCAGGGGTGGTCTCCGTTTGCAAGGTATCCATGTTCCACAGAACAGCCTGATAAATACACAGGAAAGAACTCATAAGGATTGATTTTATGAAAACAGAAGTGCAGCATAAAATGTTTGGTCACTAGTGAAGTATAGATTTCATTTTTGAATAAAGTTAAGACGATACAGCTCAATGGAGGTTTAACCGCTGAAAAGCAGCACATCCACCATTGGAATGAAATGAAACACTCCATCCAATTATCTCTATATGTTAAAGATGTTAGCTTCTATGGAAATGCATTCTACCTTCTTGTCATGTCCGGCACTAGCGAGCAACTTCCCATCTGATGAGAAATGACAGCAAGTAACTTTATTCCTTGTGCGTACACAACCAACTTCACCGAACGAGAATCCTGAGACATTTATCGTCTTAGAAAATTTGCAACAAAACAACAAAGAATACGCAAATTGCATTATCACCTTTGGAAGAGTCAGGTTTGTGCTCAGTAAGAGTTTGTTTCATTGTATCATAGATATTTCCATCTCCCCCATCACGTGATAAAAATGACTCCACATTATCTTCCAGGGAACCAATGTCTCCAAACGTCTCCAAGTCATCCTGTACGATAGACAAAGGCATAATGGAGATGCTATGTTTCAAATGTAACTTCAAAATGCATAAAGAACCAATAAACTTTAAGTTCTTATTCATCAAAGATAATGGAAGCTTTACGATAACTAAGTACTCCTTTACAAATAACATGCTCGGAACTGCAATATTAAAAAATGCGTGATAATGGAAGCTATACGATAACTAAGTACTCCTTTACAAATAACATGCTCGGAACTGCAATATTAAAAAAATGCGTGAAAGACTAGAAGTTTTACCAGCTGATTTGTAGAAGATGCAATACCACCTGTTCCATCTCCTCCGTACATCATCATGCTTTTTGAAACACTGCTGACATGCTGCATACTGGCACTAGTCATCCCATCACCAGGTGTATGAGTTGATGCTGGTGAGCTTGGTGAAGGGCCAACAGTATTTCCGGTGCCAGTACTATTGGCAGGTCCAGATGACGAATGTTGCTTCCTTTTTCTGCCATTCTGAATCACAGGAGGAAGAAAGGTAAACTTCTCCTCTGTTGGCTTTGATAGGTTAGCTAACTTAAATTTTCAGAGACTATATACAAAATTTAGAAACAAGTAAAGGAAAAAAGAGAAAGACCACATGCTCTCTCTCTCTCTCTCTCTCTCTCTCTCTATATATATATATATATATATATCGTTAACTACTTTTGAGAACATGGTTTTTGGTAGATATCAACAAAGCTAAAATCAAATGTGAACTCTTATCTGGTTAAGCCAACCTGTGGCAATTGCGGCTGCTGCTGATGATGATGCAACTGCTCCTGTTGTTGAGAGGAGGATTGTTGTATTTGGGCCATTTTCATCTGTTAAAACAAGTCATTAGTACACAAGCAGTTTGAAGGAGAACATTCTAGCAGTTGCAACTAAAATGGAAGAGCCTCTTTGAATCTACAGAAAGACACATCACTGTTTAAAAACCATACACATCCTCACACACAGCCGGAAGGAACGATTTTAAAGGCGCTCTCAAAGACAGCTGCAAGGCAAGGAATGTCAACTGCACAAGATGGCTGTGATGATGGCAATTATTCTGAAAGATGTACAATCTATTAGCAAAGCAAGTGCTAGCACCTAACCAAAAGCTAAGGCTTTATTGCATTTTGGTTGAGATCTAGGCCTCAATTTTCTGATAATTAGTTTTCAATTCCATCAGCCTTACGACACATAATCCTGGCACTTCGGTGGCTAAGAACCAAGAAACATTTACTTGTAGACTTCCTAGGCCACAAATTCCCACTAGTCTGCAACGTTTGTTCTTGCATCATAACATGGAAAGGTTTATCCGAAAGGGCATAGTAAAGGTGAAGGGCTTGGTGAGCTCAATATTAGTTCAAAGTTTAAGAATCTAGATGCAGTGAAGCACTGCTACTCACTTGTTCAATGGTCTCCGTCACAGTTTTAAGGGCTCCCTTGTTTTCCAAAGGTAGGTTGAAGTAAATGTATACCAATGCACCAGGAAAGGTAAGCAAGAACTTTAACTGTAAATGTCAACCCAACTTACTGTAGAGAACTTACTCTATATCATGGAAGTGAAGTAATCACGGGTTCCAACTAAAACTCTATGGCTTCCCAGTAGCGCATTCCTAATGATCCTCACAGAAAAGAGGTTCCTCAAAATTTACTCCAAGTCTCTAACTGAAGCAAACATCCTTACCAAGAGGCCTTGACAAAGAGAGATTTTCTAAGCAAGGAAAACAGTTTCCCTTGAATTACCTGCTTTATTATTACTAACAAACTACATATCATCAGGCGCTCCCATATTTTTTTTTAAGAACTGATCTACCCTCTGGGCGGGCAAAGAAGAAAATGAAACTTTAGAAGTGTGCTCTCACTCTCTCCCCCTCTCAAAATTTTTAGTCCAGATTCAGACATTTTCCAACGTGAGTCAGCTTATGTTACTCTATTTCCACATTATTTGAATTAATTGGTTCAGCGACCTAAATATTTGTATGCACTGCCTTCAACGACAAGCTTCAATTGCAGTATGTCTCTTGATTTTACGCTCTAAGAAAACTACAAGGATCTTGAAGAAAACGAAGTTGAAGATCTTTTCACCTAAACAATGCATTGAAATTTGGAGTCCAAGAGCAAAACAACCAGTGTGCTCTGGCTGTGGAAAACAGTTTTTAAGATTGCATAATGGACAATACACAACATAACTAGCCAATGCAGGTACTGTTCTTCATTCTAGGAAAGGAGACTTAACCTTTGGTGAATTTGATTGTACTGGAGAGCATACGGATCCATCATTTCTCGGTGGCTGACCATCTTTTGCATTGAAGTTACCTCTTGGTAATCCACCGTATCCATAGTTAGGGGAATTCAGGTTACCTTGTGCGAGAGCCTGCTGTTGTTGTGATGCCAAAAGAAATTGATTTTGGGTCTGTATATTGGGCTTTTGTACTTGCAAACCAATACTCGGCCTCAAATGGTCAATTCCCTGTCAATATCAATGAGCAAAGTGGCCAGCCATGAATATCAAAATTGTAAGAATTCATTTACCAGATGAATAAAAGCAATTAGTAACTTACCGTTAGCGGCCAGCCCTTCAACGGTAGACCAGTAACACCTTGATTCAAGCCTAAAGAATGAAAAGACACGTTTACTGAGTTGTCGGCAACAACCAACCCCCCCCCCCCCCCCCCCCAAAAACGAAAAAAGTACAAGAAGACGACCTCATTTCACATTAAATGAAAAACTGGGGAAAAGAGAAAAAAAATGGAACTATTCAGAAAGATTGAAATCCACTAACAGACCAATGAAAAAGATAAAAATCAGAAAAAAGACTTGCTACTGATGGCCGTAAAGAAAATCCCTCAAAAATCTACCTATACACTGTTTTTGCTGCTAAAGACAATTGCTTGAGAAGCCAAACAATTTTACCGAAAGATGACATAAAAAAGGAAATAAACAAATCACATATCCATGTCCCATTTGCATTTGACAATGTCATCATGAGGAAGTCAAAAGATTAACAAGACATCACAGCAGCATTCTAACACATTCCAACAGCGAGTACTAGATATACGTCCACTACCCATGCTAAAGAATCAGAAGTAACACATGAGAGTAAACAAGAAATGTCAGTATGAAATTATGCATGAGCCAGTTGAAGGAGCACGATCAGCAATTGACTCCAAGAATCTACATAACACCAACATGCATACCATGGACAATCAGCTACACCAAAATGAGAAGCAATAAAGCAAAAATGCAGGTGCCGGTATTGCATAGTTACGAACTTAGAGCAGATTGAAGATGGAAATAATCATTTTCGAAGTCCTGAGCAAATCCTCTAAAAGTGAAAGTTTAATCTTCTAGAACTTGCAGTACAGGAAACAGAAAGAGGAATGTCATTCATGAAAGTGAGCATAGGGGAGAGGAATATCCACTTGTCTGGCAGCCAACAATCGAAAAACTGAAAGACTTCAGATTACGGCAAATGAATGCTATCCATACTTCATAAGGAAGTTTGTCTTGCAGAGATATGAATTTAAAAAGTTCATTAAGAGAACTCCATGCTTCATTTCAAAGATAACTAAGATAACATGCCAAACTCATTCCATGTGATTACATGTGAAAATAATTGTTCTCGACCAGGGATCATTAGTTGGGTAGGTGGACAAAGACTGCTAAGCAACCCAGGGGACAGTACCTGCACCACCAAGTCCTGACTTCGACTGCAGAATTGCTTGCCCATAAATTGATGAAGGATCCATGGGCAATGATTTCTGAGTACCACTCAAGTTCACTTCTGTTTTAATATCCTACATATTTTCCAACGATATTGGTCTGAGCTTGGTCCAAGACGACAAAATAAACTCAATAATAGGCAGATATAGTCTGCTAGATATAAGAGTTTAACTAGTTACCGTTGCCAGCTGAGGGCGTCCTTGCATTTGCTGCAATGCTGCAGACATGCTCCCCGAATTACCTTGTACCAACTGGCTGAATCAACAGAGAAGACATGCAGATACAGAAGTTCAGACAAAGCATGCAACAAATCAATAGAGGCTGCCTAAAATAATGCAACAAAAGCATGAGATGTGGAAAGAAAATGTTGCACCACTCATACCGTTGATGATTAGATGCAGACTTGAGAAGAGCCATCCTATTGGGATCGATAAGAGGTGAAGATGTCTCTGAGTCCAAGGAGTGAGGGTGCTTCATTTGTTCCTCGTACATTTTCATGGCTAAAACACTAGCAGATGGTTGCCCCATCATGCCTTCAGAGTTCATAGCATTTATAGGACCACCAAGGGAATTCTGATCCCTTCGCTGTAACTGGGCATTTCGTTGTTGCATGAGTTGCAACTGCTGCATCTGTAGCTGTTGTTGATGCTCCCTTGCTTTCATCTGCTGTGTCTAGAGTTCAAACCAAACAAACAAGGTGCTTCAGCCTCGTTAGATTAAAATGCCACAGAACTCCTAATGTTATTTAGGGAGAGGAATGGCACATCACACCTCTATGTATGCTGCTGCTGCTTCAGAATGTTTTTCATTTGTCCGTGCAATGAAAATGTCCCAAAATACGGACCACCATTCAAAAAGAAACCCTCCAGGTGCATCGATGGCTACAAAAGGGCAAATCAAATTATGAACACCTCGAGTGGAGCAAACAAAATCAAACTGCATATATAATTTATGAAAAAAAAAAAAGAGAATAAGCATGAACTATTCTGCAGATTGACTAGCGAAACAGCTACATAAGATGATATACATAGAAACTATTAGAATCAAAAGAACTCAACATGTAGAGCACTGTGTTAACATCATTACCTACAGGATCCGTAGCAACCTTCCCTTCCGTCATGAAAGCTTTTGCAGAATTATGCAGCTTTCTTTTCAACAAATAGTCATGAATGTAAACATCAAGCCTAGCAAGACAACAAAAAATCAAGAACGGATGAAAATCAATAAGTAATAACTGTAAACAACCAATACTCTTTATCGGAGAGGAATTTTACTTCCCCCCTCAACTAGCAACTTGAAAGATTAATAACTTTTGTTTGTTCTTTCGACTATTTTAGAGAATTCAGCACTTAATCATACAGTTTTTTAATCTTCGGTAGTGAAACATGGATGATGTACTCTTATTGAGGAAGAATTTTACTATTCCCCCTCGATTAGGAACTTGAAAAAATGGAAACTTTGGTTTTTTTTCTTTAGACTATTTTGAGAATTCGGCACTTAATCATACAGTCAATAATGTTTGGCAGTGAAACACCGAAAATTTGCATACATCTTATCTGCTTCCCAATTACTCTGCGCCATGACTTCACTCGATCACTTACGCAGCCAACTACCGGTATTCACAGCAATCACAGAGCTACACAATAATAACATAAAAACAGTTAAAAAAAATTACCAATTAAAAAAAAAAAAAAAAAAAAACCTTAAAACACAGTGAAAAAAAGGGAACTGATTCTCATCAAGTAGATACTTTACCAATTATGAAGATGATATCCAGCATTGCCGATTCAACAAATATCTCTAACCCTAATTCAAACAAAATAAGCCATAAAAACAAGAGAATTATACAAAATTCAAGTAACAAAAGGTAAGATCTTCATCAATAAGTAATTCACAACTTCAAAATCACACAATAACACCAACACATATTCAAATTCACAAAATTCATAAATCAGTTCACAAGCTCAACAAGCTAAAAACACAAGTAAAAAAAAAAAAAAAAAGTTACCTCAAAAAAAAACAGTAATTCAAGTAAAAAAGCTCCAATTGAAGTCAAATATCAGGTTTGTAGACGTCCGATCAATTACAGTTTATCCGAACATTAATTCTGACAAAAATCAACGGTAAAAACGAAAATTTAGATACTTACAGTGAATAATTCAACGTTTTCTTCGAGAAAATTCATCATTCATAGCTCGAAAAAAAAATCGCTTAAGAAGAGAGCTTCAAAGTGAAGGAAAAAAAAAAATTGTACTAACAACTGGAGTATCAAAGTGAAGGAAAGCCGAAAATAGCAAAACAGGCTGTCAAGTAAGGTACCGAACCTGAGGTTAGGATTAGCTTTTTATTTGTCTTTGATGGGGACAGGGGTTAGGTCCGGGAGGAAGTATTGGAACTTTAACGAGGCTTGGAGAGGTTGCTTCGGTGATTCCGTTCGAAGAAAGGGTAAAAAGTGGGGACTAGTTTTACGCAAAAGCGGTTCTACTTCTAAATATATACAAGAGCCGGTTGGGCTCCTTTTTTCTAATTCTAACTATATAGAAGAGCCGGTTGGGCTTCTTTTTCATCGTCCGTTGTTAAAAGAGCCGGTTGCGCTTCTTTTTCGTCGTCCGTTGTTAGAAGAGCCGGTTGGGCTCCTTTTTCGTCATCCGTTGTGGGCCCCATAAAAAAATTGTGGTTTTAACTATATAGAAGAACTAGTTGGACTCCTTTTTCGTCCTCCGTTGTGGCCCCATAAAAAAAAATTGTGAGCCCCATATATATTAAACAACAACTAAAATAAATAAATAAATAAAATGTGGGCCCCATATATATTAAACAACAACTAAAATAAAAAATTGTGGGCCTCATATATATTAAACAACAACTAATATTACCAAAAAAAAATATGGGCCCCATATTAAACATCAACCAGTATTAAAAAAAAAGTGGAACCACCACATCCAAACTCACGGGAAAAAAACAGTGGACCCCATATTAACAAAATCAAGCAATATTAAAAAAAAACTTATATATTATTTCCACATGCGTATCAACCCATTAGTGGAAGCAAATAAAATTATTGTACAGCAACATACTTAAAATACTTATATATTAAAATAAGATAGAATTTAATTACTTTTTCATTTTTTCCTTACTCTAATAAATGTGAAAAGAGATTAATGTCATAAAAGAAAAAATAATATTAAATGGAGATCAAATAATTAATAAGAGAAATTAGTGAAATTATAATTCTAATTGACGTTTTCTTAAAAAACCGTGTAAAAAATAACATGACAAGTAAAATGAGTTAAACAAAAAATATTTACTAAAAATTAAAAAATAGAAGTTCTTCATGGCCCTATATTAAACACCAATCAATATTAAAAAAAAAACCCAACCAATATTAAAAAAAAAAGTGCAAAAAGTGGAACCCACCATCTCCAAACTCAGGGGAAAAAAAAGTGAACCCCATATTAACAAAATCAAGCAATATAAAAAAAAGTGTATCTCATATTAAAAAAAAACAAACAATGTAAAAAAAAAAGTGCAGACTTTGTATTCGTAGCAAACACTAATATAATAAAGTTTTAAATACGGAGCACAAACTACAATGTTATATTAATCGTGTTTTGAATATAGTATCTGATATTGACAAAATCAAGCAATATAAAAAATAAAAATAAAAAGTGAAACAAAATCAAGCAATATATATATAAAAAAAAAAAAAACAAATCTCATATTAAAAAAAAAAAACAAACAATGTCAAAAAAAAAGTGCAGATTTTGTATTCGTAGTAAACACTAATATAATAAAGTTTTAAATATGGAGCACAAACTACAATGTTATATTGATCGTGTTTTGAACATAGTATCCCATATTGACAAAATCAAGCAATATAAAAAAAAAAGTGAATCCCATATTAAAAAAACAAACAATGTCAAAAAAATAAAAGTCCAGACTTTGTATTCGTAGCAAACACTAATATAATAAAATTTTAGATACGGAGCACAAACTACAATGTTACATTAATCGTGTTTTGAACATAGTGTATATATATATATATATATATATATATATATATACATTATATGCATAAAAATAGTGCAAATTAATAATGTCCAAAAAAAAAAAGTGCACTCCATATTAAAAATCAAACAATATTCATGTAATTTCCAAAGTATCTCATTAAGTCAATAATGATGGATTCATTGCCACGTGCGTATCAATCCATTAGTGGGAGCAAATGAAATTGCTTTTCTTCAAAAGATTAAGTAGTCAAACCATACAATTTTCTTTCTTTTTTTTATATTAGCCTGAGATCTAATCTAGATATTAAACTGTTGTATCAGCTATTCCGCCATGTCATTAATTTGTTATGTTTACTAAAATAAATATACTTAAAATATTTATATTTTAAAATAAGATAGAATTTAATTATTTTTTTTATTTTTATTCTTACTCTAATAAATGTGAAAAGACATTAATGTCGTAAAAAAAATAATCAAATGGAGATCAAATAATGAATAAGGTAAATTAGTCAAATTATAATTCTAATCGACGTTTTCTTAAAAAACCATATAAAAGACAACATGACAAGTAAAATGAGCTAAACCGAGAATATTTATCAAAAATTAAAAAATAGTATTTCTTCGTTTAAATAGAAAATCAATTTCTACTTTGTTTCGTTTTAAACATGAAAATTAATTTAATAATTTGAATTATAATTATCCAAATCAAAATTTGATAAAAAATAATAAGTATTTTACACATTTAAATTAATCGAATTAAAATTGAAAGTAGCAACTAATGCTTAAATATTGCTATTGTTTTATCTCAAAGAGAGGAAAATAGTTTCCTTTTAAATAAGTCTTCTCTTTTAAAAAATATTAATAAATTTGCCGATTTTGTATTCGTAGCAAACATTAATATAATAAAATTTTAGATACGGAGCACAAACTACAATGTTATATTAATCGTGTTTTGAACATAATATATATATATATATATATAATCACTATTCAAAGATAACTACATACATATAGATGCACTATAATCTAAAGTGTTAGGCCCGTGTGCAGCACGGGCATAGGCCGTCTAGTAGAGTATAGAGTATATAAATTATAACGCGCATAGAAGACGCAAGTGAGGGTTTAATTAAGGTAACGAACCTGAGGTTAGGATTAGCTATTTCCCACCATTTTTAGTTGATAATATATTAAAAATAGATGTCCACTTTTACTTGTTTAGTTTGAAAAAATCAAAAGATAATTATAATTTCATCCACATTTTAATTTTATTATTAATTATTGAATTGGAAACTTTACAAAACTATTAGTAGCTGCATAACTTTTAAAGCATGATTGATTAGTTTCAATCTTTAAATAACTTTATAATAATTAAAGGTGATATAGCTCCAATTTGGTCATAGATTTTAAAGTTGAAACTTGAAAACCTGAGTTTTTGAAGTTGTGATTTTTGGAACTTGAAGTTGCATTTGGACATGCACTTTACTTAAAAAAATTGAGGTTTAGTGAGTGGAAGTCTCAAAACCCAAAACTTATCTGGACCAGTTTTTTAAAGTTGATTTTTTTTTTAACCAGAATCCATGGCTAAACAGGTGTTTGAAGATAAATTTTCAAAATCTAATACAAAATTCATGGCCACACTCTAGCATAATAAAATTATCATTCTAATTAAAATGTGTCAAGTCAGTACATAACAAGTAAAATTGGACGGGGAGAGTATTTATTTGTCTTTGATGGGGAAAGCGGTTAAGTTCGGGAGGAAGTGTTCGAACTTTAACGAGGCTTGGAGATGCTGGTTCGGTGATTCGGTTTGAAGAAAGGGTAAAACGTGGAACTAAGTTTTACGTAAGCAAAAGCAGTGCTTATAGAGTGTAACGTAACGCGCGTTGAAGGAGCGAATGAGGGTTTTAACAAGTCTGCAAAGAGGTTAGGTCATTTTCGGGAAGTAATTCTGAACTTAAATACATGCACAGCGCAAATACAGTGTGCTAAAAGTGTGACCCCTGGTGCTAGTATTGTTAATTTTAGAAAAAAAAAAGACAAAACGAGTCCCTTATATTTAAGGATGGGTTCACAATAATCCGTTAAATTTGCTTTAGAGTAATATTGGTCCTTTAAGTCTGTCCATCTCTGAAAAATAAAAATTTAATAAATCATGTCTGTTAATTTTGATAGGAATCCGTGGTAAAATAAGATTTAGCGATAAATATTTGGAGGTGCAATTTTGTAGTTTCAGTAATTTTTTTGTTTATTTCAAATATTTCGTATAATTTTTTAAGTGTAATTTCTGCTATTTTTTAAAGTTTATTGCAGTTTTTTTACCAGATCCTGTTGGAGAAATCTTGCGGCAACAACTCTTATTTGATGTTATTATTCATGATTGTAAAGCACTCATGTGTAACTTTACTTCTGTGGCTTAGTCTTTTGTCAAAAGATCAGCGAATCAATGTGCCTATCTGTTAGCTCGGGCTTCAAGTTCTATGTTTGATGCTATGGAGTGGATACTACATCCTCATCTTTGATTCATGATGTAATCAACTTTGATTTGATTAATAATTGATCAGAATGTCTTTTTAAAAATAAAAAATAATACTTGATGGGAATTAAAAGTGAACCTCAAAACTACTCAAAAGTATATTAATACATGTTTCAAAATATCACAAATTCACAGAATTTAAACTTTCTGCTTAAACTCTATTCAAATCAAACTACATCACACACTTAATACACATCACATACTTAACACAGAGTTTAAGAGGAAAAAAAAAACAAATTTTTATATTTGTGATCTAAATTAAAATTATAGACATTTTTGTTTTTATAAATCATCTCATTGAGGATAGAATAAGAAATTTAAAAATTAAATTGTTACTAAATATACAAAGATATCATTCATTTTGAAATTAGCTAAAAATGTCATCTAAATTGGGACGAAAGAGTGTTAGATTAGACGAACATATATGTATCACCTTCCAAGTGCTAGAGTGAGTAAAAAACTAAAGGCAGAACGAAACGTCTCTCTTCTAACTCGCACATAGAAAGACACATGTAATCATGTAGGACAAAGTTTCGATTGTTATGTTTGTCATCAACACGTAGTTATTAAAAGAAATAAATAAATAAATAGGAGGAAAAGGTCATCCGCATGCATATGTAACATAAAACTGTTTGTGCATGGAGAAACAATTGTCACTTTCACAAGACATTGCATGGAATAGATTTTAACATATATTTTTTGTGCAATGATTGCAAGTTTACAATGTATCAAATTTATTTTAGTCAAGGCTGCCAAATTTATTTTAGTCAAAGATGCTAAACAAATCGCATTTTATTTTATTAACACGAGTACATGCGTATGTTTGTTATTATTAAAAAGAGAAGGCCCGACTTTTATATGATATATTTGACAATTGATGCGGTGTGAGATTCTTCAAGCAAAAGATGGTGTTTTATAATTTATTGAGGTAGTATCGGATTTTGATGGCGCGCAGTTGTCGAAGGTGAACAAACGAGTTTAATGAACGATTGGTGGATCGTGGTAAGATTTAGATGGTTGCAAGTGTGGTTGTAAAAGCGGATTTAATGGAGGTATTTGTAAAATTAGAGTTGAAGAGTTATTTGTTTGTGTTACAGGAGGTTCAAAATTAGTGCTACTGGCGGAGGAGGCAATGGTGGTGGAGGTGGCGGAGACAGTGACTACGGTAGTGGCAACAAAACGTAAAGGAAAAAAAAAGGTGTCTCCTGCACTCAAATGTGTTATATTACTTGTTGTGTCATGTCATAAAGTGTATTTAATAAAATATAAACTACAAAAATTATGTTATAAGATATTCAAAACATGTAAGATAATCGCTTATACTCCCTTTGGTCCATAATAAGTCTCGTTTTGGCCTTTGACGTATCATTTTCCTTGAGGAAAAAAAGATATTTAATTTTAACTAACTTGCTCTTAATTGAATGGTACTTATTTAATATAGTTTCTTAATTACATGAAAACTCACTTATTTAAATAGAGAAAAATTTGAATGAAAATAATTATACCTTTTTGATATATGTAAAACAACCCTTATTTTGGACCAAAATAAAAGGACACTTATTATGAATTTGAGGGAGTAAATTTTAGCAATTACTTTCACTGTATAATGAACAGTTACAATTACAGACAATAATCTGAGCAGCAAGTGTAAAAGTTATGTGTATAAAAATCAAACTTTTTTTTTTTTTTTTTGTAAAAATACAAAATTTAAGATTCCTCCCCTCTCTTTTTAGATTCTAATAGGTGTCAACACACTAGTGGCTGATACTTTCTTGAAATTCACAGACTCCGAGATTCTTGTGGTCTTCGTCCGTACCTACAAAAGATCCGAATTTCTGTTGCATTAGTCAATTTTTACAGCCTCTAAATTATTGGCGGCACCAAAATAGAAGAAATTTCCTTTTCTCAGGTGATTGATGTACACATTCTTCTTCACATTACATCACACTTCGTTCAATGATGTGTTGACATATTCTTTCCGTGAAATTAAGGTTAATCTTTTGTTTGATCTACGAGTTTTTTAATGTTTATATAACTTCCTATCTACATATTGTTCTGAACTCATCGAGTAAACGTTTTTTTCCTTTGACATGAGAATGCTCAATTTATGGAGATTATGCTAGATTACTTGTATTTATCCAAATTTGGTTTTAAAAATTACTCTCTCTGTCCCAATTTATATGTCAGTGTTTAACTGAGACTGGAGTTTAAGAATTTATGAAAGAATTTTGTGGTCTGACACACGCGATAGACATCTGTGTGACTATAAATCATTTCATTGAGGTTAAAATGAAAAATTTAAAGTTATATTGTTAATAAGTATGATATCCTTATTCGGACATTGGGACAGAGGGAGTAGATCTGATGATCTAATCTTTCTCTAGTCTTTTGCCAGTCATTTTTTATGGATGGGAAGTCTTTTGAACTTGAGGTTTAGGGGATACTTAACTTCAATGTCCTTTTGGAAATTGAAGATGTTTTCTAACAAAATGCTATTACAATCTTGAGCCGAGGGCTAAATGTTTTGGTCTTGGTGACGTTTTCAATATTGCAACTTGGCAAGGTTGAATTTTGTGTTTCAACTATGTGGCGGTGATTAAATAGAGAATTACACGTTGAAATGCTTAGCAAGAGGCTGCAATCTCTGGTGTATTCCCTTTTTTGTTGGTGGAGCAAGTTTAGCTGCATTCTGTATCCTTGATTGATATCTGACGGGATAGTGAATTGCTCTGCTTTATGAAATTTCTCTGTCTTTGATTAGTATTACATGTTTCTTTAATATCTGTTTTCTAATGTTTCTCCTGATTGTGAATTTTCAGGTCATCTCTCAAGCTCGACTTTTGAGTTCTATGGGCCATCTCTACCTAAGAGACCTTTTATTTGGATTGTCAGGAGCCTCAATAGAAGTTCTGTTTCTCCATATAAAAAATCGTAATCATTAGAAATGGTAGTTCATACCACCTAAATTAGCCCTACTTTTCACTTAATAGTTTCTACCGAGTCATCTGATAGGCTAGGCGACCAATCTAGCAAGACAAAGAGTGAGGATGCAAAGCGTAAGTTAATCTCAGAAGTTAAACCTACCAATCATGGAGAGCAGAAGATGATGAAGAATGATAAGCCATCTACCGATATTGCTGCCATAGATTCTCTAGGGGATGCTCGGAGAAAGGTACAAGAGGAAATCACCCGTGAATTTGCTGTAATTATGGCAACGGGGACACTGCGTATGAGTGACCCTGCTGTTTAAGTAACTAAGAGTCATACAAAGGCATGGACACACAAGTGCTGCTCAGAGCTGAGATCAAGAGGTCCGTTTCCGGTAGACTTTTTCTATCGTTCCATTTATTGGTTGAGAATTACTTTCCACTAAGATTGATGCAACGGATGGTAGATTCATAGCTGCCCCGTAGGAAACTGTCCTGTTGTTAACGCTTGAATCAGCTATTCATGGATTGTCATTCTTTTGTACTTTTTGGGAAACGGAAGTTCTGTACTGCTATTGATCTATTATTCGTAACATAATGATTCTGAACCATGATGTGGGGACATGGGGTTCAATTGGATGTAACATTATGGGACAATGGAAACAAAGAACTAAGCAAGATGGGTACACCCAAACTGAAAAAATTGACATTAAAAAGATATAATGTGTGTTCTGAAGTTTTATCTTCAGAACAATATCGCCTGTCAAATACACTAGCAACACTCGAGCAAATGCTAGCATGTTTATCTGATCAAGACTTTTATTCATGATAATTTCAACTGGATCATCACACTTGAAACACAAAAAACATGAGCTAATACCAATCACAAAAGAACCATTCATAGCCCAGGCTGTTGGAAGCCATAGACAGTGAAGCCTCCGTCAACTGCTATAACCTGGCCAGTGACGTAGGAAGCAGCAGGAAGGCTGAGATAAGCCACCAGTGATGAAACTTCTTCAACTTCTCCTGCACGCCTAAGAGGCGTTCTTGATATTAACGCATCCGAAAACGTTTTGTCCTTGAGCAACTGTGAATACAAAGGCCATCAAATTCATCAATAATTTAAAGAAGGGAAACTTACGTAAATGTTCCCTTCGGCCAACTAGTTTACCAACATGGTCGAAGTATACACTATCAGTGTATGTGTTGTGTATAGGTAGGTATATTATATGTATAGTATATGTATATTTAGTATAAAGTATACACTATCTATACACTGTGTGCATATTTTATAAACTAGATGGCCGAATGGTATTTGGTAGTAATTTTCCCTTTAAAGAATTTGTAATCTAGTTGGAATTGTGATTATTATTTTTTTCAAAATGGATATATTAAAGTGCTTATTTTGTCAAAAAGTACTTATTTTAACAAGATGAGGTGTTTGACTAAGCTTTTAGGGGGGAATAAGGGTTTTTTTAGTAGTAGCAAAAGCTGTTTTTTAGAAGCTAAAAAATATAGTTTTTCCCCATAAGCACTTTTGGAACATTAATCAAACACAAAGTATATGCTCTAATATTGGCAAAAGTGTTTTTCAATTGACTAGCCAAACACTAACTGAGACTCTCCATAAGTACTTTTTCGAAAAGAACTTCTAACCAAAAGCACTTCTCAGAATAAGCAGATTTTAAAAGCTTGGCCGAACAGGCTATTAGAGGAATTGTTAAATGACAACTCCCTGCTTGGATGTGGAGTATCACCCTGTTAGCAAATCAAAGTACGTTTCACTCAAGTAGATTTGTATACAAGATTTAAAGTAAGTGAGTTTAAAATGAGTGTGATCGTATACATAGACATTAATTTCAATTTAAAATGAGCCTGGGTTCGTCTTTGCACTTATGCAAAGAGACTCATATAATCTGAAGCAGAAGCAACAGGAGGAAGGAGAATATTACATGTTTCACGAGTGGCGTGTTTGTGTACCATGGTGCAACGGCATTAACCCGAATATCATCTTTTCCCCATTCGCAAGCCAAATTTTTTGTAAGCTGAATCATTCCAGCTGCCATAAGAAGAGAGAGCTAATTTTTTAGCTTGTTATTTCCCGTTGTTTTATGATTCAAAGGAAGATGGTATGAGTGCTGTGTAAAACAACGGGAAATAACAGCACGAATAAAGTACCTTTTGTTGCTCCATAAATAGAAGTACCGTCCACGTGGACAAGACCAGCAACAGAGGATGTGAAAACAATACTTCCAGATCCAGATGATTTCATAAGAGGATGAGCAAGTTGACTGAAGTGGAATGAAGGTTCTAAATTGGTAGACATCATAAAGGCATAATCTTCGGCAGTGTATTCGATAGAGGGCTTCCAAATGTTTGTTCCAACATTGTTTATCTACATCAATAATGCAATAACTTGGTCAAAAATTAAATGTTGCGTGTGAAACGAATTAAAAATTTCAGTGTTGGATCTCTTAATTTCACATTCGAGCAGCTCTTTTCAACAATCCAACATACAGTCATCTGCCCACCTAGAAGAGCAACTCGGATTGGTCTTTGTATTAGTTTTGACCATTGAATCTTTCTATGACAACATCTACTACGTCTCAATCGAAGCAAGTTAAGGCGACAAAATATAATCCACACTAACAATGGTGGATCCACTCATGTATAGATTTATATTTGAAAATTCACTAACATTTCAACAAATGCTAGTAGATCTGATCCCATAAATTTTAAAAAGTATAATAAAAAGTCAAACCCGTAGTCCCAATTGATCCAAGTAAATTATGCCAATCGGCTATTTGAATCCTCACTAATAGGGGCAAGGGCAGATCCAATGCTTCGCCTCAACTGTGTATAGTTAATAGGGAATTTAATCGGAGGCGGATCTACGGGGACGTGCACTCCACCCTTCGGAAAAAATTATGTATCTATACCTAGAGATATTATTATATATTTAATTGTGCACTCTCATAAACAAAAGTTTCTTTGGGACTCCTTGATTGCAACTGCTGCTTCCCTTACATGTCACCTCGGATCGAATCCGAATGTCAATTTTAATTATTTTTGTGAGCCTATTTTTAGAAAAACAATAAGCGTTAAATGAGCTCGCCCAAATTCAAACTTGCACTGTCACCACATGTTGCAGAGCTTTAGCCACTGAGCTATCTCTTTTATTTGCTTCACTGCGTTAAATTTTATTTATTACACATATTTGACCTATATACTTGTATTTTCGCCACTGCTATGTTATTAGTGATCGGTCCAACACAGTATTATTCCTTAGTTATCATTAAAAAATTTATTGGCATTTATGTTAAGATAATAATGCCCCCTCTGTTTTAAAATCCTGGGTCCGGCTCTAATTTTAATACAAAATAAGTAGAGGGAATTATGGTACTCACAAGAATGTTGAGTTTTCCATCGAATTCAGAGGAAACCTTTTCCATGAGCTGAGCTCTTTGCTCCCTACAAGTTACATCACATGCTGAGCCTTTTACTTGAATGCCCCTGTCTGCCCAATCTTGCATTGGCTCATTAAGCTCCGATTCCGTCTTCGAACATGTGTACACTTTCGCACCAAGTCCAGCAAGCTCTTCTACAATAGCATGCCTAAATAAAATTAAATTAAAGATTTAAGTTCTATGCACGAACAACTAATAGTGTAACGAATTTTTACATCATCGTTGTAGCTAGAAACTAGAAACTAAAAATAAAAATCTTGAGTACCCAATTCCGGAAGTGCCACCAGTGACAAGAGCGGCTAAACCATTAAGTGACCATCTGGAACTCTTGGCAAAAGCTGCAACTTTCGCCATTGACTTCTACTTTCTTGCTGTGCGATTGTTTCGAGATCTAGTTGTCCTTTTATAAATAGTTGAGTAGGAGAAACTTTTGTTTCTTGTTTGCCACTAAAGGTTTTTTAAACATTTCAACGTACGTAGTACTACTAATATGTTTTTTTAGTTTAAAGAATCTTGCAGAATCCCACGTTTAGATTTTGGAGTATAGTGTTAGCCTGTTAGGTGGGACAATATAATTAATATCCACCTGTTTTGCATGCTTACGTATTGTAAATTCATTTTTTACGGGGAAGTCATTTTCTACTTTCTATTTTTGGGTGTTTTCTCGTAGGGTTGGACATAAATACCAAAAATCGAAAAGAATGTTTCTGAAAGCCTTTACTATGTAATTTAGGATTATTTGATTTAAGAGTCCAAAGAGAATATGTGTGTAATAGGAGTGTGCGGGTTCGCTCGGCCTTAAATAAGGGTCGAGTGCCCATTATGCCCTGATCAAGATTAGGGTGTGACAAGTATGTAAAGCAACTGAATGAAATAACATGATAAGAACTGAAACTAAAACCCTGTACATAAACGTGAGCATGAATACATATATAGCCTGAGTAAAACATGGTAAGTAGGGAGAGCATTTCATAAACCGACAATAAGATATCACCACGTGGGTACGTGGAGTTTGGTACCTCGCCGGACCAGCAGAGCCCCTATACCTTGGCAGGGTATAAGGTGGTAACGTGCCTGATGGATCCATTCAGTGTAGAATTAAGGAATCGTCCTAACTGGGCGGAGCGATCCTTGTCCTACGGTGGCTACGTAGTTTCAAGCTATCTGAGCCTTCTCGGTAACTTGTGTAACTCCCAAAAACATAAACATGATATAATTGGCTAAGAAGCCCATGATTTTCGTGAATTAACTTGTACTTGACTTGTAATCATGATTTCACGAAATATCTTATAAACATGGTTTCATGAAATAACTTGTATTTAGCATGTATGTATCTTGTATCATGACATGAAAGTAATTATATAATATAGTTGCATGAAAACTTGTAGACATGTAGGATATTCATGAAACAATTATTTTTAGTTAAAAACATGCATGCAAGAATCCATGGAATACAAGATATGGGTTTTCATAGATTACAGACTGATTCTTAATAATCATATGGAGTTATTAAGAACACAATGATGGAATAATAGCAATTCATACATAATATAATCATGGACATGGACCTAGGGTTGTCATGAGCATGGTATAGAAACTCTAGTTTTCGTAACTATTCATACTTTATGGATTAAGAGGCGTGGGGAAGAACAATGATGTTCCCACACGTAGATAGCAGCCCCTCCAAAACTTGAATTAAAGACTTAAACTTTGAAGAAGATTTTCAAAATCTTGAATCTTGAACCTTGAGATGGGTTTTCTTGAAAACCCTAGGTTAGGAATGATGATTTCTTATTTAGATTACAAGGATATGTATTAGAATTGACTTGGAATAATTAGAGTAGGCTTATCTTGGTGTTCTTGATGATGGGAGAGGGTATAAGGTCGTTCTAGGGCTTGAAGGAATGAAAAATAATGATATGGATTGATGTGGACGAATATATACTGTTCTGGAAAATTAAATTTTACGCCCAGTAAAATACTGGCCGTATTTTGAAATACGGTCCGTATTATGTGTGGACTGCACTGCGTCTCTTCAGTAAAATGGCCATAACTCTTTGCACATATGTCCTTTTAACCCCCATAATATACCGTTGGAAAGGTATTTCAAAACTCTACAACTTTCTTCAAGGAAGTTTCCCAAATTCCAAATACGGTTTGAAATACGGTCCGTATTTTGAAATACAGTCCGTAATTAATAATGTAACCTCAAAATGCCAAATTCCAGAATGCTCAGAAATCTTTGGTACCAGTTTACGACTTGAAATACGAGCCGTATATTGAAATACAGTCACTGTTCATGGGCGTAAACCACCATCTTACAACTGAAGAGGAAACTTCAAATTCCTACATTCTTAATTTGGTTTTCTAAGTCTAGGATCACGGTCAAAGCTTAGGTTAAAGGTATGGGGTGTTACACTTTACTTCTATGTCTTTGTCTTTTGTCAAAAGATCAGCGAATCAGTGTGCCTATCTGTTAGCTCGGGCATCGAGTTCTATGTATGATGATATGGAGTGGATACTGCATCCTCATCTTTGATTCATGATGTACTCAACTTTGATTTGATTAATAATTGATCAGAATGTCTTTTTAAAAATAAAAAAGAATACTTGATGGGAATCAAAAGTGAGCCTCAAAACTACTCAAAAGTATATTAATACATGTTTTAAAATATCACACATTCATAGAATTTAAATTTTCTCCTTAAACTTTATTCAAATCAAACTACATCACATACTTAACATAGAGTTTAAGAGAAAAAAAAAATCATATTTTTATATTTGTGGTCTAAATTAAAATTTCAGAAAATTTTGTTTTTATAAATTATCTCATTGAGGATAGAATAAGAAGTTTAAAAGTTAAATTATTACTAAATATACAAAGATGTCACTCATTTTGGAATTAGCTAAAAAGAAAAAATGTCATCTAAATTGGGACGAAAAAAGTATTAGATTAGACGAAAATATATGTATTACCTTCCAAGTGCTCGAATGAGCAAACTAAAGGCAGAACGAAACGTCTCTCTTCTAAATCGCACATAGAAAAACACATATGTAATCATGTAGGACAAAGTTTAGATTGTACTGCTATGTTTGTCATCAACACGTAGTTATTAAAATAAATAAACAATAAATAAATAAATAAATAAATAAATAAAAAGGAGGAAAAGGTCATTGGCATGCATATGTAGCATAAAACTGTTTGTGCATGGAGAAACAATTGTCACTTTCACAAGACATTGCATGGAATCGATTTTAACATATTTTTTTGTGCAATCATTGCAAGTTTACAATCTATCAAATTTATTTTAGTCAAAAATGCCAAATTTATTTTAGTCAAAGATGCTAAACAAATCGCATTTTTTTTGGAACCCCCAGAAAAACCCGCAGCCTCTGCTCTTCGGGTGAGCACTTTGTGATAAGCACTGGGTAAATTTTATTAACACGATTACGTGTGTATGTATGTTATTAAAAAGAGAAGGTCTAACTTTTATATGATATTGACAGCTGATGTGTTCTTTAGGTGTGAGATTCTTCAAGCAAAAGATGGTGTGTTATAATCTATTGAGGCAGTATCGGATTCTGATGGCGCGCGGTTGTCGAAGGTGAACAAACGAGTTTAATGAACGATTGGTGGATCGTGGTAAGATTTAGATGGTTGCAAGTGTAGTTGTAAAAGCGGATTTAATGGAGTTAATTGTAAAATTAGAGTTAAAGAGTTATTTGTTTGTGTTAAAGGAGGTTCAAAATTAGTGCTACTGGCGGAGGAGGCAATGGTGGTGGAGGTGGCGGAGACAGTGACTACGATAGTGGCAACAAAAAGTAAAGGAAAAAAAAGGTCTCTCACGCACTCAAATGTGTTATATTACTTGTTGTCTCATGTCATAAAATGTATTTAATAAAGTATAAACTACGAAAATTATGTTATAAGATATTCAAAACATGTGAGATAATCGCTTATTCTCCCTCTGGTCCATAATAAGTCTCCTTTTGGCTTTTGACACATCACTTCCCTTGAGGAAGAAAAAGATATTTGATTTTAACTAACTTGCCCTTAATTGAATGATACTTATTTAATATAGTTTCTTATTTACATGAAAACTCACTTATTTAAATAGGGAAAAATTTGAAAGAAAACAGCTATACCTTTTTGATATATGTAAAACAACCCTTATTTTGGACTAAAATAAAAGGACCAAAAGAACACTTATTATGGATTTGAGGGAGTAAATTTTAGCAATTAATTTTACTATATAATGAACAGTTACGATTACAGACAATAATCTGAGCTGCTAGTGTAAAAGTTATGTGTATAAAAATCAACTTCTTTTTTTTTTTTGTTTGTTTAAAAATACAAAATTTTCTTTAGATTCTTCCCCTCTCTTTTTTGGATTCTAATACGTGTCAACACACTAGTGGCTGATACTTTCTCCAAAATTCACAGAAATCGGGGCTCTGAGATTCTTGTGGTCTTCGTCCGTACCTATAAGGGGTCGTTTGATTTGAACACAAGTTTGATGAGATTAATTATATTGGGATAAATTATACTAGAATTATTTATGTTGAGATTAGTTATCCTGCTATTATTTTTTATTGATTGTTTGGTTTGTTTGATTTGTTGTATTAAAAGTAATATGCATTGTTTAACTTTTAGGAAAAAGTTCTTTGTTTACAAAAATATCCTCCGCCTTATGTAGTAGAAAAAAGATTTTGAGAACCTCAGGGCTATTTTAATCAATTTCACTGTTTTATCCTGAGATTAGTTATCCAAGATTACTATTTCACCCTCTGGTGGGTATAAGTTATCCCAACATTATTTTTAATACTAGGATAATTTATCCTACAATTAGTAATCAAATAAAGGATAAGGTGGTACTAAATTTTTATTCCATTACTATTTTTGCTTATCTATGATACCAAACCATCCCTAAAAGATCCGGATTTCTGTTGCATTAGTCAATTTTTACAGCCTCTAAATTATTGGCAGCGCCAAAATAGAAGAAATTTCCTTTTCTCAGGTAATTAATGTACACATTCTTCTTCACATTACATCACACTTCATTCAATGATGTGTTGACATATTCTTTCCGTGAAATTAAGGTTAATCTACGAGTTTTTTAATGTTTATATAACTTCCTATCTACATATTGTTCTGAACTCATCGAGTAAAACAGTTGGTAGGTTTTTTCGGTTTTTTCCTTTGACATGAGAATGCTCAATTTATGGAGATTGTGCCTGATTACCTTGTATTTATCCAAATGTGGTTTTAAAAATTACTCTCTCTGTCCCAATTTATATGTCACTGTTTAACTGGGATTGAAGTTTAAGAATTTTGAAACTTGTGGTCTGACACATGCGATAGACATCTGTGTGAATATAAATCATTTCATTGAGGTTAAATTGAAATTTTTTAAGTTATATTGTTTCTTAATAAGTATGATATCCTTATTCGGACATTGGGACAGAGGGAGTAGGGCCTCATTTGGACATGATTTGAAACCATGTTTGGACATGCAATTTGGATATTTTAAGTTGTATTTTCTCTTATAGATATAAAAATCCCACAAATTGTGAAAACTATCAAAACATTCCCAATTCTTATACAATCTTATCAAATGAACAAATTATAGTTTATAACAAAATTAGTACACTGCTAGAAGGTCCTTCTAAAAAATGCAACATCAATTAATCAAACTTTAGTTCAATAAAAACGAAAATTTAACATGCATAGTAATGTAATTACTCTTTAATATAATACTCTCACATAAATTAAAGGTTGGTAGACATAAATAAAGGTTGGTGGAAGTTAATGAGATTGGTAAATGATTGATAGAGGTAATTGTTAAAAATATCTACCAACTTATGAATCATTTTTTATAAAATATAAACTTATGGGCTAAATTTTGTATGTGGCGGTGATTAAATAGAGAATTACGCATTATAATGCTTAGCAAGAGGCTGCAATCTCTGGTGTATTCCCTTTTTTGTTGGTGGAGCAGGTTTAGCTGCATTCTGTATCCTTGATTGATATCTGATTGGATAGTGAATTGTTTTGCTTTAAGAAATTTCGTTGTCTTTGATTAGTATTACATGTTTCTTTAATATCTGTTTTCTAATGTTTCTCCTGATTGTGAATTTTCAGGTCATCTCTCAAGCTCGACTTTTGAGTTCTATGGGCCATCTCTACCTTTAGAAACCTATTATTTGGATTGTCAGGAGACTCAATAGAAGCTCTGTTTCTCTATATAAAAAATCGCAGCCATTAGAAATGGTAGTTCATACCAGCTAAAATAGACCTACTTTTCACTTAATAGTTTCTACCGAGTCATCTGATACGCTAGGCGACCAATCTAGCAAGACAAAGAGTGAGGATGCAAAGCGTAAATTAATCTCAGAAGTTAAATCTGTCAATCACGGAGAGCAGAAGATGATGAAGAATGATAAGCCATCTACTGATATTGCTGCCATAGAAAGGTACAAGAGGAAATCACCCGTGAATTTGCTGCAATTATGGCAACGGGGACACTGCATGCGAGTGAGCCTGCTGTTTTAGTAACTTAGAGAGTCATACAAAGACATCGACACACAAAGTGCTGCTCAGAGCGGAGATCAAGAGGTCTGTTTCCGGTAGCATTTTTCTATCGTTCTATTTATTAGTGAGAATTACTTTCCACTAACATTGATGTAACGGATGGTAGATTCATAGTTGCCCCGTAGGAAACTGTCCTGTTGTTAACGCTTGAATCAGCTATTCATGGATTGTCGTTCTTTTTGGGAAACGGAAGTTCTGTACTGCTATTTATCTATTATTCGTAACATAATGATTTTGAACCATGATGTGGGGACATGGGGTTCAATAGGATGTAACATTTTGGAACAATGGAAACAAAGAACTAAGCAAGATGGGTACACACAAACCGAAAAACTTCGACATTAAAAAGATATAATGTGTGTTCTGAAGTTTTATCTTCAGTACAATATCGCCTGTCAAATACACTAGCAACACTCAGAGCAAATGCTAGCATGTTTATCTGATCAAGACTTTTATTCATGATAATTTCAGCTGGATCATCACACTTGAAACACAAAAAACATGAGCTAATACCAATCACAAAAGAACCATTCATAGCCCAGGCTGTTGGAAGCCATAGACAGTGAAGCCTCCGTCAACTGCTATAACCTGGCCAGTGACGTAGGAAGCAGCAGGAAGGCAGAGATAAGCCACAAGTGATGAAACTTCTTCAACTTCTCCTGCACGCCTAAGAGGCGTTCTTGATATTAACGCATCCAAAAACGTTTTGTTCTCGAGCAACTGTGAATACAAAGGCCATCAAATTCATCAATAATTTAAAGAAGGAAACTTACGTAAATGTTCCCTTCGGCCAACTAGTTTACTAAGATGGCCGAAGTATACACTATCAGTGTATGTGTTGTGTATAGGTAGGTATATTATATGTATAGTATATGTATATTTAGTATAAAGTATACACTACCTATACACTGTGTGCATATTTTATAAACTAGATGACCGAATGGTATTTGGTTGTAATTTTCCCTTTAAAAGAATTTGTAATCTAGTCGGAATTGTGATTATTATTTTTTTCAAAATGGATATATTAAAGTGCTTATGTTTGTCAAAAAGTACTTATTTTAAAAAAGATGAGGTGTTTGGACAAACTTTTAGGGGGAAAATAAGAGTTTTTGAGTAGTAGCAGAAATTGTTTTTTAGAAGCTAAAAAAAGTAATTTTTCCCCATAAGCACTTTTGGAACATTAACCAAACACAAAGTATATGCTCTAATATTGGCAAAAGTGTTTTTCAATTGACTAGCCAAACACTAACTGAGACTCTCCATAAGTACTTTTTCGAAAAGAACTTCTAACCAAAAGCACTTCTCAGAATAAGCAGATTTTAAAAGCTTGGCCGAACAGGCTATTAGAGGAATTGTTAAATGACAACTCCCTGCTTGGATGTGGAGTATCACCCTGTTAGCAAATCAAAGTACGTTTCACTCAAGTAGATTTGTATACAAGATTTAAAGTAAGTGAGTTTAAAACGAGTGTGATCGTATACATAGACATTAATTTCAATTTAAAATGAGCCTGGGTTCGTCTTTGCACTTATGCAAAGAGACTCAAATAATCTGAAGCAGAAGCAACAGGAGGAAGGAGAATATTACATGTTTCACGAGTGGCGTGTTTGTGTACCATGGTGCAACGGCATTAACCCGAAAACCATCTTTTCCCCATTCGCAAGCCAAATTTTTTGTAAGCTGAATCATTCCAGCTGCCATAAGAAGAGAGAGCTAATCTTTTAGCTTGTTATTTCCCGTTGTTTTATGATTCAAAGGAAGATGGTATGAGTACTGTGTAAAAACTTACTCGCACCTTATTTTTAAACTAAAAGCACGAATAGAGTACCTTTTGTTGCTCCATAAATAGAAGTACCGTCCACGTGGACAAGACCAGCAACAGAGGATGTGAAAACAATACTTCCAGATCCAGATGATTTCATAAGAGGATGAGCAAGTTGACTGAAGTGGAATGAAGGTTCTAAATTGGTAGACATTAGAAAGGCATAATCTTCGGCAGTGTATTCAATAGAGGGCTTCCGAATGTTTGTTCCAACATTGTTTATCTACATCAATAATGCAATAACTTGGTCAAAAATTAAATGTTGCGTGTGAAACGAATTAAAAATTTCAGTGTTGGATCTCTTAATTTCACATTCGAGCAGCTCTTTTCAACAATCCAACATACAGTCATCTGCCCACCTAGAAGAGCAACTCGGATTGGTCTTTGTATTAGTTTTGACCATTGAATCTTTCTATGACAACATCTACTAAGTCTCAATCGAAGCAAGTTAAGGCGACAAAATATAATCCACACTAACAATGGTGGATCCACTCATGTATAGATTTATATTTGAAAATTCAAATATTTGAAAATTCACTAACATTTCAACAAATGCTAGTAGATCTGATCCCATAAATTTTAAAAAGTATAATAAAAAGTCAAACCCGTAGTCCCAATTGATCCAAGTAAATTAGGCCAATCGGCTATTTGAATCCTCACTAATAGGGGCAGGGGCAGATCCAATGCTTCGCCTCAACTGTGTATAGTTAATAGGGAATTTAATCGGAGGCGGATCTACGGGGACATGCACTCCCACCCTTCGGAAAAAATTATGTATCTATACCTAGAGATATTATTATATATTTAATTGTGCACTCTCATAAACGAAAATTTCTTTGGGACTCGTTGATTGCAACTGCTGCTTCCTTTACATGTCACCTCGGATCGAATCTGAATGTCAACTTTAATTATTTTTGTGAGCCTATTTTTAGAAAAACAATAAGCGTTAAATGAGCTCGCCCAAATTCGAACTTGCACTGTCACCACATGTTGCACAGCTTTAGCCACTGAGCTATCTCTTTCATTTGCTTCATTGCGTTAAATTTTATTTATTACACATATTTGACCTATATACTTCTATTTTCGTCACTTCTATGTTATTAGTGGCGGGTCCAACACAGTATTATTCCTTAGTCATCATTAAAATTTTTGTTGGCATTTATGTTAAGATAATAATGCCCCCTCTGTTTTAAAATCCTGGGTCCGGCTCTAATTTTAATACAAAATAAGTAGAGGGAAGTATGGTACTCACAAGAATGTTGAGTTTTCCATCGAATTCAGAGGAAACCTTTTCCATGAGCTGAGCTCTTTGCTCCCTACAAGTTACATCACATGCTGAGCCTTTTACTTGAATGCCCCTGTCTGCCCAATCTTGCATTGGCTCATTGAGCTCCGATTCTGTCTTCGAACATGTGTACACTTTCGCACCAAGTCCAGCAAGCTCTTCTACAATAGCATGCCTAAATAAAATTAAATTAAAGATTTAAATTCTATGCACGAACAACTAATAGTGTAACGAATTTTTACATCATCGCTGTAGCTAGAAACTAGAAACTAGAGTACCCAATTCCGGAAGTGCCACCAGTGACAAGAGCGGCTAAACCATTAAGTGACCATCTGGAACTCTTGGCAAAAGCTGCAACTTTCGCCATTGACTTCTATTTTCTTGCTGTGCGATTGTTTCGTGATCTAGTTGTCCTTTTATAAATAGTTGAGTAGGAGAACTACTTTTGTTTCTTGTTTGCCACCAGGGCGGACCCACATGGTCTCAGGTGTATTCATATGAACTCATTTGTCAAAAAAATTACAGTATATATATGTTATTTATTCAGTTTTTGAAAAAATAGACGAGTATATTTAATTTTTGACTCTACTTTAAACAAGTCCAATGCTCAGCCCAGTGGCAAGTGGGTTCAAAAGTTTCTGAAGGGTTGCGAGTTCGAAACCAACTACAGCAAATCAGCGGTTTTTTTTTTTAGTCATTTAAAATTAAAATTTCACCACTATTATAAGTCATAACCTGCTGTGCTACCCAACTACAACAAATCAGCGATTTTACCACAGTTGTGGCTGCCAAAAACTAAAGCTCTGATATTGTGCCCTCATTTAGAGAGCGTAGCTCAAATGGTAGCAACGTTTGAGGTTCACAGCGCTTCAAAGGCAAAGATTAACAGAGAACTAGATTTATCAGAAACATCTGTGGCTAAATATAGAATATATTTTTCTAATTGGGACATATTTGATGGACAAACAAGGAAGAGTCTATTGCTCATAAGCTTTACTGGTATGTCATTTTTACTTTTATAGTCCTTGATGGAGTTTGTTATGTGAAAATATAATACAACTTGGTGAACTGCATACATCTTTTTAGATTGCTCTACCATGGGCAGTCTACAAACATATGATAGCTTGTTTTCAAATTCTGAGTCTCACACGAGCAACAATATGGATCATCCACAGTACTCTGCATTTTCAGTAGTCTATCTTTGGTCAGCAGCCTGCCCAGGACTGATAGCCATATGATAAACCTGTGCTTTGGTTGTGCAACCGACGTCCATACAAGGCTTGCCACTTCAAACTTCCTTTGTGTACCCTTCAACTGCATATAGCTTCTTGTGATAGAATATGTTCCATTGGCAGTTAAATTATAGCAGTTTTGGACATACCAGGCCATCATGTTCACTTTCAATGAGTTTATTTTCCTCCAATACCAGCTACTATCCATAGGAGCTATATGGGTCCAGATACAAGTATAATTTTTCATTATATACTCCATGTACCCATCGTACCCACAATGATTCTTGATTTACTACCAATTGCCACAGGAGCTTTCCCATTTATGCCATATTCCAGGTTCTGCATTCCTTCACATTGAGTCCTCCTCTAGCCTTTGGTTGACACACACTATCCCATGAGACCAATGCAGTTTTCCTCTTTTCCTCTGAGGCACCCCAAAGGTACTATCACTACAAAAAAAGGCTCCATTTGCGGGGGTTAAATTCACATATTGCGGCGGTTGTTAACCTCCGCTATCCTCTGTAGCAGCGGTCCACAAAACCCCCCCAATTCTGGTCGCCGCAAACATTTTGCGGAGGTTGTTTTCCTGACCGATGCAACGGCGGTTGTGTGATGTATTTAGCGGCGGTTCTGACCTCCGCAATTGCTATTTAATTTTTTTATTAAAAAATGTTCTGGGGGTTAAAACCCCCCACAATTCATTTATTTAGCGGGGGTTACAACCTCTGAAAGCTTGAATACATTTCACCAGCTAGCCATTGTTAGCTATGCTATTCTGATACCTTTTTTTGGGACAATTATTACTCCAAAACTGATTGAGAATATATTAATATAATGAAGCATCAATTTATTATTCAAATTGTTTACTAAAATCAAGTAACATCAATGTATAATTAAGCCATATTGACATTAACATAAAGCAAGTATTATCATTAGTCTCAAACCTAATATTAAACACATTCACTCCAACATCAGTATCCTCATTAGTCTCACAAACTAACATTAAACACATCCACTCAAACCACTAATCATAAAGGATCTGCTACGTCCATTCAATCAACTACTATACTTAATTGTCTAATACAATTGCACGGAACTTCATTGGTTGCCATTACGATTACTGCCACCAAATGATCTTCTTACATCCGTGGGTGAAACGTGTCCACTAGCTGCATCACTTGGCTACAAAAAAGAATTTAAAATAAAATAAAAGTAATCAAAAGGACCACAACTAATGATCAAATCCTCATAATCAGAGATATAATTGTTCATGCTACTTATGTTTGAATCAATAGCTTAAACAAATATACGTTCATTCTAGCAAACAACCACCGTTTCCTTGAAAAACATTTATTCCAGGATAATGTATTTAGTATCTGCTGTCTAACAGACAGTCCTCCTGATTCATTGATAAAAGGAGAGAATTATTTTTCTTGGCACTGCTAAGTCCTCGCTTTTATCAGTTGTCACAAATATTTCTTCTCTCTATCTATTGGTGTAAACTCTCGGTCCCTCGCAAGAGTATGACGTACGAAAACATCAAAACAGACCATAGTCGATTTCATATATTGAATAATTGTCCACTTAACCTTCAAATCTTGTCCAAAATTCAGACCATCTAAAACAATAAAAAGGAGGTCCATATCAACAAAATCTTTGTCCTATTATTGAAGGGACACAGAGTATCATCCATCAATAAAGTAGCAATCAGAAGATATGTTTGATTTGCCTTTAATCGTAATACAACCAAATAGTTCACTCTGAGAACATTCAACAACTATAAGCCAGAAAACTAAACATGAAAAGAGAAGAGAACTCATTTTGCACTAGACTATCTAACTAAAATCTAAATACTAAATCTCAAACCCAGAAAAAAAGTACCAGCTTTCTTCCACAATACTCAAGTCTGTTATGTAGTTATATACCGTTATTTCATTACAAAGAAGGAAAAAAAAAAGGAAGACAAAGAATCCAACTTCACATAATTGATTTAAACACAGAATCCAACTTCACATAATTGGAGGGTACATAGAATTGGTACAAACTGGGCATTCATGTACACTAGCTAGTAGGGACAATGTTAAGGGACAATTTTTTCTAATCAGTAAGCCAAAATATGTGCCTTTATACTTGTTGTCTAGATCCAGATTCCCTAGGTCTCCATTCTTGAAGAATGACAATAAAAATAGAGCATAACTACTTACATTCTCATCATCTTAACAGAAAAAGGTACATAGAAGGAACTACTCTAGGTTCCAACAAGTCTACAATGAAGGGATTATAGTTTGAGATTAATTTAGGATGTGAGTAAGTTACATTTCAAAGTTAACAATCTTACCGTTGAAGGAGGAGTAGTAGAAACAAAGATCCCAGCAAATTCTTCAGGTATTCTCCCTTCTTTCCTTATCATATACATCTTGAAAGCGCTCATCATTTCAGTGTGAGCATTCATCAGAAAATTGAGGTTGTCTTGGCTTTCGTTGTGAGCACTCAACATCTGATTGTACTTCTCTTGCCATTGAGAAGAACATGAACCATTATTGTAACTTGAAGCATTCAAATCACTATAACAGGGTCTTGTTTGTTTAAAAGCTCTACTTGGGACGACTCCTAATCCCAAGCACCTTACCCGTCCAGAATGCTCTTTTCCTAGTACTTTTCCGACGGCATCATTTGGCGAAATCTCGGACTCATCTGTGGTGCTTTGAGTCATGTCTTGTTCAATTTTTTCCTAAACACAACACACACGATTAACTCAAGTACCAGTTGACAAGATAAAAATAAATTAAAGCAGATTTTTTAGACTCCCTGGCCTTGTTTTTCCAATCCTTCTTATTGAATCATAATTCCTCACTTCTACTTGATCAAAAAAATAAATAAAAAATCCTCACTTCTACTCACTGCTTTGCCAACCATTTTTCCTATCTTAACATTTACCCTAATGATGGTTGCAAGCATTTTGGTATGAGCTACTACATTTTCTCATTTTAACACTCAACTAAAGTTCGGAACTATTCTGGTTAAAACCAAGAACAGACAGTTTTCCAAACTCTAATATCATTAAGGTCCTTGTAAATGTATTCATTTTTGGAGAAGGTCCTCATAAATGTACTCATATTGTCAAGAATCATGTCAAACTACATCTACATAGATTACAGTAAGAACTATCCACTTGGAAGATGATTTGAAGAAATTTACTGAATCCACAATTACATAAAAACTTACACATATCTCTTTTGCTGCCTCATTAACATATGATCCATCTTCATTCCTATGAGTAGCAAGATAAAGTTGACCTCGTCCAGGAGTTTGTCCGTTATTAGCCATCTATAAAAATTGAAAAATCAAAGCCACAATAACTTAACTAACTAGGAGTAGATTCTAGTTTCACTCATGTAATCCAAAATGAAGCAAAAACATTCACCATTTCAGCCCTTCTTTTGGAGTTGGGTTTGGAGACACCGATGTGTGAAATGGTTTGTGTCTTCCGAATTTCAGCATTTCTTTTGCACATTTTCTTACAAAAAGATACTCAAAAGTTAAGATATACAAACAAATAGCCATATAATTACACATACCAATTGAAGCATTTAAATAAATACCCCTGTTTTTTCTTTAAGGCGGTAATCAACATAAGAAATCCATTGATCCCGTGGAATCCCATCTGGAACTTTATTAATTGCCTCAGCTCTTATCTGATCTCTGCTCTTAAGTGGGCCATCAATTGCATTAAACAACTTTAGCCTTCTTGCACCCCACTTCTTACACATCGAACTATATGCATATCGCCTTGCATTTGACTCGCTGGTCCTAAAACAAAATCGCGGCTGCAAGAATAAAAGAAATGGTTAGCTTATCTATTATATGCAAATATACAGTCCAATGACATAAATTTAAGGTAAGGAAAGAGTTGTCCAATATAAGCAAGCACACATTTCGTCTACTATTTAGCGCTTAAATATATTAGCTTTTGCATATGTGAACAGTTGTTACAAAGATGTTTTTTTTTCTTTTCTATTAAATGTGATTATTTGTTGTAAAGACAACAACAGTCGAGATTTCCCCGAGTGAGATGTGTGATTGTTTACTCTTACAGACTTTTAGGAGGAGGACACTGTTCAATATATTATCCCCTACATCTGTACATGGAATATCAAATTTGGTTGCTTCGTACACAACCAAGGTGGCAGGTTATATGGAATCAAAATCACTGGCCAAATGCTATAAGTAGTACTCATTGTCCCAAAAGGATTGAAACCATCACTAGCTAGGCCTAAACGAACATTTCGGGGATCAAAAGAAAATTCAGGAAAAGTAGTATCAAACCTCTTCCACGCCTCACCATCTCTAGGATGCCTCATGATTCCATCTCCATTACTATTCTTTGCATGCCATCGCATGTGCTCTGCAATCTTAGAGCACATGAACAATCTTTGCAATCTTGGTTTTAACGGAAAGTAACGTAATCTTTTTGCAGGCATTTTCTTTTGCTTCTTCTTTTTAGCAGGCACATGATTAGTGTTGCTCTTCCTGTTAGGCTTCCATCTAGAGACGTGACAATGCTTACATGTTTCTCATTAGCATCATCTCCCCAGTACAACATGCAGTCATTCGGACAAGCATCTATCTTGATATAATCAAGAGAAAGCTTTTTTATGGTTTTCTTGGCCTCGTAGAAAGAATTAGGGATCCTTGAAAACTCAAATGCATCCCTAAGTAGATCTATAATCATAGTCATTCCCTTGTCACTTAGCCCAAACGAACACTTTATGTGATACAACTTTAACAAAACTCTAGCTTTGAGTACTTGGACCCTTCAAATAATTCTTCACTTCCATCTCTAAGCAACTCAAAAAAATCTTTGTTATTTGAAGGCGTATCATTTAACATTTCTTCTTCTCCAACTACTTGTGACAGACCTACATCAATGTGCTTATGCCTTGAGCCCTGAAATGCTTCATTAATTAATAATTCTATAGGATTTTCAGGAGGCAATGTATCTGGGATAATCTCTATGTTTCCAGAGTTTTGTAATAGATTTGTTTCCCCTTGCATAACCCAAGTGACATAATTTTGAGGGAATGGCTTGTCGATCAAATGATTGTACACTATATTTCTAGTATGCCACTTCTCATTCCCACATTTAGGACACAGACATTTTATTTTATTTCTTACAGCTCCGTTCATAAATGCAAAATCTAGAAATTGATTCAACCCAATCAAATATTTAGTTGTGGTTCTAGGCATTCCAATCCAAGATTTATCCATCGGGGAGTACTGGTTTATAACCTTTCAACAAGTGAAATTGATGAACAAAAATCAGATTTTGAGAAGAAGAGTTGAATATAACCTACAGAATTTCATGCGAAAGAACAGTTTAGTAACCTAATTTATGGATATAGCATAAACAGAACAGTATTTGTGCTTGTGTATAAATTATCATGTATTAGTTGAGACAGAATTGCACATCAGAAACCCAATACAAACAAGCTTGTTGTTTGGTTTGAATCGATTAATGAAACAAAAAGTTGATAATTGAGAAGTAGGAAGTATACAACAAACAAGTAGTAGAGGCAGAATTTAAACTAGTCATCATCTTTTGGTTGAGCAGAGATTAGAACTAGTCATCATCATGAGTTGTCTAGCCAAAATTATACAAGCATACGTGAGATAGCAGGTATCAAGCTCATCATGAGTTGTCTAGCCAAAATTTGCTGCTTTACAGAAATAAAATTTTACAAACTAGTCCAGTTAATTCCATTGTCTAAGTAGATTCACACACAAATCTAAACTAAATTTCCAATTTCTCCATAGATAAACACAACTACCTAAGTCGTAATAAGCTAGAATTTGAAATCTAACTCGATTCACACAAATACCTAATTTTTTTCAGTAAGCTACAATTCGACTATGAAATCTAACATTTCGATGAGCAGAAATATGTATATTTCAATGATTGATACAAAAGCACAAAATCAGTGATAAGCGAAATGTGTTCATCAAATACGAAGAAATGCATATGAAAAAAGAGATTATACTACCGTGTTTGCTAAACACAAAGCATAAGAAATTAATTTAACACAAATAGCAAGAACATTACGTAAAAATAAGGAAAATAATTGTATAAACTGAAACGCATGTTAGAATTGCAGATAATCAACGAGTTTAGCAAATAATTATATCGAAATTAAGAACATCGCCAAATGAAAAAAAAGAGTGATATAGAAAAAACCTAACTAGCGAGAACATTACTTACAAAACACAAATAATTATGTACTGATTCATGTTAATTTCACATACTAAGTTTATCACCACCGATTCTACTGATTCATGTTAATTTTAGTAGAATCAGTGAAAAAAAAAACTATGCAGAGAAAATCCACATGCAGGTTACAAATTAAATTAAATCACAATTTGAAGAATAAGGAAGAAGAATACCTTGCATAAACTTACAACCACAGTAGAAACTTGAAGAACTCAGCGATTTTCTACATTGTATAAACTTACAATCCCATTTTTGTAGCTTCAAAATCTGAATCCGTAAGATTGGGAGAATTTTAGAGAGAGAGAGAGAGAGAGAGAGAGAGAGAGAGAGAGTGAGATTGGGAGAATTTTAGAAAGAGAGAGTGGAGAAAGTAAATGAATTTTAGAGAGAGAGAGAGTGGAGAAAGGTTTTGAAGTCGCAAAAATCTCCTGAAAATTAAAGTTCTGAAAAGAGTTTTTCCAGTGGCAAAAATCCCCTAAGCAATATTAGTACATCAGCTCTATTTCTGCATATCGAGTCAAAAAATACTAAGACAATTTCCCTGCTTTTCGTTTGCTCTGTTGTTGCTGTGAACCCGTGCCTAGCAAGCTTTGATTTGGCAGTCTTTCAAGGTAGATCGGAGACTCAAAGCCTCACTTCGCTGCACCCGAAGCAGGTAATTCTCCATTCCCTTTATTTATTTGTTTTTCATTCTTTGGTTGCCCTGTGGTATTTTTGGTTTACTATTCCGTGATTCGAGTATGTTAGTTTAGTTAAGTTATTTTAGTTCGATAGACGAGTCTGTTTCTGTGATACTCTGTTTGGGTGTTTTAAGCATGTTTAAGTAGAATGATTTGGTTTGGTCTATTTAAGTATGTGAGCAACTCTTCTTTATTTAGCTGATTTCAGTTTTAGCAGTTAAGATGTGTTCTCATGTTTATATGCTAAGTTCGATTCATGTTTAGTTAGATATGTTTCAGTGTTAGCCTGTTTATGTGTTCAAGCATGTTTAGGTATGATAGTTTAGTTTAGTTTTAGTAAACACCTTCCTCCCCTTTTCTGTCTAGTTCTATTTAATCTCTGCTTGTTTGCTTTGGATGCTATTTGCTTCATTTGTATCTAGTTAGTATATGGTCATTGTTAGTAGTTGGTCTGAATATGGTTAGTATGCTTCAGGCCTTTACTGTGGTTATTTCTTTGATGGAATTTAGTGTGATTTAATGGTCTGATGTGTAATTTCTCTTTTAGTTCTGTGCGTGCCAAGTATGTATTTTCAGCATTCCTTTTCCCATGTTGACTCCTTTTATTCACTCGTTTCCTTTCCGTTTTAACGAAAATAATGTTCGCTCATGTTTTTGGCTTCTTTTTGTTGTTTTCTATACTTGGGTTAAAGTAAAGAAGGAACTAATTAATCTGTTACTTTTTCTTAGAACAATAATAGCTTTTGTCACAGTTGGATGCTAATCTTTATCTCTTTTCCCCTTTCTTTTACATGTACACATCGGAGCAAACAGAGTCTTAATTCGAGACTTTATCAAAACAAAGTCTCAAGATGAGACTCGACACACCCATCCATTGGCACGACCCAACCCGTAGGCCGTGACTAGTGCCCGATCTGGGCACCCGAACCCATCTATCAAATATTATCTCAAATTCTATCAACTCATTCTAGTATATGGCGGAAGCCGACAAGACTTTATTTCAAATTTAGGTAATTTCCAGAAAAATTTTGGCAGAGTTTCCTCTGTTTTACAGACTATCCAAAATAACCCTGTACACAGCAAACACCAACAAAGGCCACACAGGGCTAGCAAAGCAACGTATAAACATATGCGGACCGGCCGCCTTGGCGTATGGGATCGCCCAAACAACATATACACCTATCCATACAGAAAGACCCTAACCCACAAACATTTCCACAGACCTCTAAATAGACCGACAGAATCATATGACGGGACAGGGCCCCGCCGTACCCATGAACGAATATATACAAATGCACTAATAAATATATATATCAAAAGTATAAGCTCCGGAAAGAGAGGAGCACTCCGAATAGCAGAAAGGGTGTCCTAAACAGGTAGATCACCAGGCTGTGCGTCCGTACCTGCGGGCATGAAACGCAGCCCCCGGAGAAGGGGGTCAGTACGAAATATGTACTGAGTATGCAAAGCAGAAGGTACAGAAATAAATCTGAACAATAATCGAATCAGATATATAGAAAATAATACATATAAAAAAAAATATCAAAATGTTTATTTCCAAAGTATAAATTATGCATAGGGCACAGGAAAATGTGGTCGCCCGCCTGTTGATGGCGCCACAACACAGCATAACACCAGAAAGTTTCAAATCTCCGAATCCCCGTCACACATCACAACACAGCATAACGCCAAACACAACATAACGCCAAACATAAGTGTAACCCGGCCCTCGAGCGAGGAGCACGGTGAACCATAATCACAGCATAACACCGGAATGTATCACAAAGCACACGACAACAGAACCGGCCCGGGAACCGGTGAACGATATCACAGTAGGCACGAGCGGAGTAGTGAGGAATCATATGCATAAAATCATTATTATAAATCTGAAGGATAAGTAAAATAGTCATATTCGAAATCGGAATAATAATTATCACTTTTTGTTTCAAAGTTGTCGAATTTCAAAAAGGGCGTCGCGGGACCCACGGACGAGTATAGACCCGAACTGAGCCCGCCTATGAAAAACATACTCATTTTATATCATACAAACTCCTACGAAAATTTCAAAGCAATCCGAGCTTTTCTGAGGAAATTATGGGCGTTTGAAGTTTTGGAATCGCTAAAGAATGAACTTTAAAACAAAAATCAGCTTTCATGTAATCTTTACAAATTATGGATTCCAAGAACATAAGGATCAATGTTTTGCCATGACAAGGCAAGGATGCCAAAGAACAAATGCGATTCATAAACATGCTCGGATTGTGAGAATAGAGTTTCCTCGAGGCTTATATCATAGCCTATTTTAACTAAGGCATGCCGAAGAAGGAAGAACACTTTACATACCTCAAGCGCTCTTCAATACGATCCAAACTCAAGCTAAATCCAACCTATGATTCGGGCTGCCCACGATCTATAAACAAGCCATAAAATGCCAAACATTAGCTAAAGACTCTTTGGGCATTAAATTCCAATTTCGCCCTTAATTCTACAGAAATTTGGGCAGCATTTCCCCTGTAAATAGGCTACCCCGAGAATTTAACTCGGCCGTATCAATCAACAACAACAACAACAACCAACCTAACAACATTAATAATCAATCCGAAAGGTAATACAACAATAATAGCTCTCTTTTCCATCATTCATCAACTTTCATAAATTCAATTCGACGACTTACCTTCAAGCCAAAATCGACGCTTATACGCTCACATACTAACCCGAACCCATACCAAAAACATTTCAAGACATTCTAAGCAATTTATACAATTTTTCCAACAATCCATAAATTTTCCCAAGCTACCCGAAACAGCCCTTAACCGAGACAGCCCCCCTAACTTTTTCTTCATTTCCAAATCATGGTTCGTATCTACAATTTACATTCTAACAATGCTATTTTCATCAATACACAATTTACATTAAATGTACAACAACTTCCAAATCAGTCCGCAATATTTACAACATCAATTTGAGTCAATAAACTTTCATTTCCAACATAGAATTCATGGCGACGACGGCTAAACAATAAGCGATACTAATTCAATTCTTGGCACATAAGGTGACCCATTTTCGGCTAACACTACACATATACATATATGGATGATTCTCAATTGTTCTTCACCTTACAATGATCATAATCAACTAACTAGGCATTAATTCATAATTTCAATCACAACACAACAACACCCATTTACACGGCTCAAGCTCCACATACACAACTCACCTCCAACATTTCATATTTCATGATTTTACTCCATTATAACATACTACAAGATACAAACAACCTTTATAACACAAAAGCAAGATCAACTCTTACCTATCCTCTTCAATTCCACAAAATGCTAGGGTTTCCAATGGATGAAAAATAATGGGTTGATCGCTCCAACGACACTTCCACGTTACTTAGGAACCTCAATATAGTGGGTTTACATCAACGGAAAAATTTTGGAAGACAAGAAATGGGAGTTGATTTTCTCCCTTGTTGGCCGAGAGCCTCAAGGGGGTTTTTCAGCTTTGCCCTTTTTTTTTTCAAGTGTGGGGAATGAAGTAAATGAAGTGGAAAGAAAATGTGGTCATCTTTTAATACTTAGGTGAATTGTACACTTGCCCCTTGGCCCACACTAATGTGTTGTCCCAATTAAAATTGAACACCATTTGTGTGGGCCAACCATGGAAATTGTGGATGATTTTTATCTTCCAATTTTTCTCACTTTTGGTCCCGAATTTTCCTAATTGTTCCATACCAATAAATTCATGCACAACTTATATCTCAAAATAAAATCGAAGGTTAAGAATCCCGACTTTGTATTCCAAAATAATTTTGTCCTTAGCTTATCATAAATAAATCCGGATTATTCCACTGTACAAAAATACGGGTTCTAACATCCATAGAGTCATCTCGTTCTGCAATTCTTAGATCACATCGGGGCAGGCGAAACTCGTTAGAGGCCGCCTGTAACATTTTATTCTTTTTTTTTCCTTATCATTCATTTTCTTTCATCCATTTTTATGATTGCTAATTAGGTGGAGAACCTATGATTCATGTAGGATTAGAAAGGGGTAGATTCTATCATTTAGGATTACCGCTCTGAACATTAAGTACTTATTTTCACCATATAGAGTGCATCATTCATATAATAATATTTTAAACTTTGTTAGCTATAAGTTTTTTTTTTCCCTCAAAAGCTATTTTCTTAAAATTTAAACCTCAATTAATTAACCTAAGATTGACCGGATAACCGTAGTTAACGGATTCTAAAGGATGCCTAACCCCTTCCCTTTAGGATAATATAGAACCCTTACCTAGAATCACACTGATTAAGCAGACTATTAACGGAGGTTTAGTTAGCTTTACCTTAGTTAATAATTAGGTGCCCTAATTCACCTTAAAATCAATTAGGTGGCGACTCCTTAAAATAAAATAAATAGGAATCACCAATATGTTGTACTCCGCTTCAACTCGGTTAAAATGGGGTATAACAGCTTGGCGACTCTGCTGGGGACTTTAGGTTCTTAACCATAACAACTTTGGTTAATTTATTGGATGTTTTGTTTGTTTTCTTTATTTTGCCTAATTGTTGTTTTTCCTCTATGTGCTTTTAAGTGTTTTTTATTGCTTTACTCCTTATGTGAATTTTCTATATTATTGCTTTCCTTAAATTGGCATTCCGTTCATATTTCCTCCACTCCTGAAAATTTCACACAAATTCACACACTTAAAGCGGTTTCGCGGTTCGCGGTCGTGCACTACTAAATTACCCTCTAGTTGGATCGATCTTGTGGATTTAGTCGATCGGCGGTGCAGTCGACAGCCACGGACTTTCCACTCCCAAGTTGTCTACTTGGGAGAGCCTTGTGTCTAGTAAGCCAAATCTTAGAAAACTTAAGATAGAGCTATACCACCAATTCTATTTAAGTCATGCATGCATAAGCCTTAGGTGGGTCGGTCCTTGGTATCGACTCCACAATTAGGAAACCTACCAAATTGTCGACGGGTTTCATAACCCAACGACCAACAAGCATATTATGTGTAACGTGATAATGATAGAAGGATCCAAGCCTAACCATGACACGTCGAGTTTGGGAGTCATTTCTTTTTGTAGGAAGATTTAACATCCCCAAGTTCTGAACTTTTCAATTACGTCGCTTAAAAAAAAAAACTTGTAAATCGACTTCTTGAATTATCGGAACAAGTTAAAATATTTTTGAATTCGAGTTAGCTATCGCGTTATTTCGAAGTTGATTCGTAACTCCCGTATCCCCGTCGCTGCTCGGCAAAAAGTAATTCTCAAAATCTCTCTCTTTTAAATTTTTTCGCTTTTAGCTCTGTCATGGTATAGCATTGTGTAGTTTTTATGCGGTTTGTGTTTTAGACAAGTAGGTCTAATCAGGTGTAACAACTTCAAATCTTGAGAGTTTATTAGTTTAAGCTTCAAAAAATAAAACTAACAATGCTCTAGTGTTAGCTTAATAATGCCTTGAATAGTTGCTGATGTTGACTAGTGTCGATTTGTTTTATATGATCAGTTTAGTTTAAATCTAATGGGAAATCTGGTTTAAATTAGCATAAGAGAAAATTGATGTGCTGTTTGGAGCTATTAACATACATCAGTTTCAGTTCTTGGGCTGGTTTATATTGTCTTAAGGAGATTAGATGTTGTTTTACAATCTAGAGATGTCTTTTGAAACATACTTGAGCACCTGGCAGCCTTGATACATAGACATCTAATCCAATTTTGACCAGAAAATTTCTCTTATTAATCCCTTCTTTATGGATTGGGATATATGTTGATTTGAAACTGTATTATGTTGACTCGGTCATGTATTTGAAACTGTTTGTGTTGGCCAAACAACCTGTAGTGAGAGTCATTCATTTTTTTCTTCTCTCTTTGCTTAATTGTTTATGAGTTATTGAAAGGAAATGGGGGGAATTTACATGCTGGTTTGAATAAAATGGGAATATGAATCTGCAATTTTGCCTACTGTTCTGTTTGAGTAAAGAATTATTGTTCAGCATGATTTTCAAGGTTACCTTTGTTTGAGGCATTTGTTTCCTTCAAGACTCGTTGACTGTTAGCTTAAGTTGAAGTCTGACCCCTTCTTTGATGAATGTGGCTTGTATTTCAGCTCTATCTTCAAACATGTTTAAGGCAGGGTAGAAGTAAAGGCATGCCACCTGCTTTACACTTTGTTCTTCCCTTTTGACATGTTCAACTTTGACCCAACTCTTTATTTACTTGAGAATCTATGATTGACTCATTTAACTTTTAAAAACTAGAGTAGTTCACAATAGGTATGCATCCTACTTACTGTCAATATGTTTGTGCCTGGTGTGTTAGTTTGCTGCTATAGATCTTGTTTTAAGTCCAGTTGTGTCAAATTCGTGGAATCATTTTAGAATTGAAGTTGACCAGTTAAACAAACCTATGTGATGTTGTATATAGCTTAACAAGTTTACTTTGATAAGGAATAAGTATCTAGATTTCTTACTTTAAGAATTGATTCTCACTTTATTTGGTTTATATGACCCTGGGAAGTTTCTGGTTATGATGTGGACTGTGCTAACGGAATCAGAATTTTGAACTCTTTTAATTAGCTTAAACAATTTTCAAGACTTTAACCAAATCTACTAATCAATAGAGAAGGTATCTCAGTTAATCTTATCTTGTTAAAAACCTTCCTTGTTTGGGATACTCTCCTTCACCCTTGTCTTCTTTGTATGACTTGGGGGTTTTCAAATCCCAAATGCTTCCTGAGTGGCTGTTGAAACTTTGGAAGATACATTGGGTGAGACCTTGCAAAGAAGATAAATTTGGATAATTTTGTTGTTGCTTGCCCCCTGCATTTGAGATAAACTTGCTAGTCCTTTATACTTATTTCTATCATGACTCATTACATGCTAATGAATTAACCATTGCAACTAATTTGGAAAAAGGCCAAATGTAGCTTGAGAGTAAGCATAGGTTGATCAAGGATTAATAAAAACATGCTAAATATATCCTCTGGAGATTCTGCAGTTGTTAATATCTTGTACAATTAGCCTTTTGTGATCATTTTCTGAATAATTATAGATGCATATTACACCAGTAAACCTTGCATTTAAGTACTGCTTCACTTAGATTAGTTGCAGCAGTTTTTGTCAAACATTAGTTGGGTTCTAGCCCATGTATTACTATTGTTTGTTATGGCTTCATTCAAGGAAAACCTGTGAAATAAGGCCATCTGCAAGGATGTGGCTGCTGTTTTGGGTTGGCTTGAAGTTTGGAATGACATTTGTTGCTTATGACGGATGAAAGCTAGGGAAAGTCATGAGATTAGTTTAGCCCCTTTCAATAGCCTGTCATGCCAAGGTTTTAGAAACCTTTGGATCTTGTATGACATTGGAAATCAAGGGTAGTACCCCCCTAAGTTTCCTTATTCCTTAAACCTTTGCAGACATAGTTGACCACACTTTGAAAGCTGATGCGATATTTGGCTTAGCATTGTTACACCTTGATGTGCTATCCTGCTCACTACATTGTGATGCTGTTATGCTTGTCCTTTGGGGCAGTTGATATTTGTCTTTTCAAGGTTGTTATTAAGTTTGTTCTTAGAGGCTGTTGTTGCTGTTTGTGGTGGCTGCCTGTTGTTGTTACTGGTTACTATAATACGTCATTGTATTTATAAGAAACAAAGGCTACACTTGAGAAGAAAATAAATTGTGGCTGCACTTTGCTACAAATTATTACCTTTTTGAAGCAAGACATTGCTGTGAATAGCTAATGCCTTTGAGGGTTTGGCCTATTGTGTTTGAATCTGTATTCTAGGGCACCTTTGACATAGAAATATTGTCATTACTGCCTATTGTTATATTTTCCATCTGGGTTGCTTTATTTGGACAATGTTGTACTATCTTCGAAACCTCTCATATTGATGTCTTTTAGAAGGCTAAACTACTACCATTTATTGCACTGCTTTGCTGCTATGTTTCTGGCTTGTTGTGGTTACTTATTCCTGCCATCAAAGACACACTACCACTGCTCTCAAACTCTGGTTGTTTGCTTCTTGTTTGGCTGAATTGTTGCTGCCATTTGACTGTTCACTGTTACATTAATAGCCATCTGCTGTTACGTCTTGGTCAAAATAGTTTTCTGTCGGGTTTTTAAATTTTCTAAGCTGTTGTTAGGCATGTGTTACTGCTGCTGTTGGCTGTTACCTGCTGTTAGTGGATCTGTTTACTACACTCTTGGGCCCTTTAAATGCAGCCTGTTGTTACAGCTTATGGGTTGGTTTGCTATCTATTGAGCTGTTGATCTAATGCACTTGTCACGACCCAGCTAGGGGCCACGACGGGTACCCGGAGCTAGTTACCGAGCACCGCTCACTCTACTGCTTATCTTGCTCATTTAATACTCTTTTATCAATTTTACATACCAATTGTAGGAAAATCATATTTAATCGAAACATAAATACTTTATATACATTTGCCTCTCGGCCATCAAAATAATACACATACATATGAAAACATCTTGTGAGACCATCTAACCCACACTGCGTATCTACGAGCCTCTACTAACATAATGAATACATGGACGGAACAAGACTCCGTCATGCCCAAAATATGCATATATGAATGTACATCAAAAGAATAATCATAAGCACCTCCGAACAATGGAGTGCTATCTATCAGCTGACAGCTACTGAGGACTTGGGCCAAGCTCTCCTCCCTGTCTACCTGTGGGCATGAACACAGCGTCCTAAGAAAGGACGTCAGTACGAATATTGTACCGAGTATGAGAGGCATACATAATGAAAGGAGACATCGGTAATATGGGAATAACATCAACATGAGACATATGGATCTGACTGATAATCATAAATGAAGTAATGCATGCTATCTTACTCATACTCATCATCATAACATGTATGCATCATATGCAAGCTGCCTGTCCATGTCGGAACGGTGTGATAATCAATAATATTAGCCCGCGTCCAGGCCTCCCACGTCTGGGGTACCATCTCATGCTGCCCACTAGTGGTGTCTGCCCACGCCCGTAGGTCATGGTGTATCCGTATCGCCGCCCGCCGAAACGGTGTCTGCCCGGCCAACTAGGCCCGGTGTGAAATGCTCATGACATGCTCAATATAAATGCTCATAGTAATAGGCTTATCGTAAAATACTTGTCTTATCATAATACGTATATAAGACTCATGATCAACTTTACTGTATCGGGGTGACGTAAGGTCGTGATCCCCCGATTACGTTATGAAACCATCATGGACATTCCGCCTCACCTTGAAAGGACTAGCACATAAGGTGAGTGTAGGCAAGGAATAACATCGTCATCATTCTAGTGTCATCATATCGTATAACTTATCTCATATAGACATTCATAAGTAATAGCTTTTAACTTCTTAGAATGTAAGAACTCACGAAAGAAGTAGGGATTCAAGTTAAAAGATTCATGCCTTTAGAAATAAGGACTAGCCTCACATACCTTGGTCGTTTAGCTAAGATATCGCTCACTTGTTCTCCGTCGATATCACGTCATTACCTTCATAAGAGAATTCGTATCAACATTAGTAACTGACTATAAGAACGTGTCGCTAATTCTAGGAGAAGTCGGACAACGCTTCCTTCGCTCATACTACTTTTCTCACGTTCTATATCAACTCCCAATATTCATAATATTATTCGCAATATCATAATCGGCAATCGTCATTTACGTGCGTTTGGCAAAATCCACCATTTTCCTCCAATTTTCCCTTATTTCTACTTCTAGCTCATCCTTGCGTTTTCATGCATTTAATTCTTGTTTCATGATAAAAACATCATTTATAACGTATTCGTACTCACAACACTTCAATATTCATAGTTCGATTCCACTATCATTCATTCACGCCACTATTCACTCAATAATGACCCATTTCTATGTTCTTCTACATTTCAAGTGTCTAAGCTTTCCAATACTTCAAACAACATGGAATAATCATGAAACTTACCTTGGATGGTGGTTGAACAATCCTTAAGTTGAAATACTTCAATTAGCCAAAACTCTAGTTCCACTTTCTTGGGAATTTCTTGACTTAGAAGATCCTTTGATGTGTTCTTACACTTATTTTTATGAATTTGGTTTTGATAATCTTGATATCTCCTTTGATTCTCTTGAATTCTTGTGGAGGAAATATTTGGAGAGTTCTAGAATGTCTCTTGAGGTGTATGGCTGAAAATGAAGTGAAATGAGGCTTAAGTCCCTTTTAAAAATCACAAAATCTGACTTTTTATGAATTCTTGTCGGGGTGAACAGTGGTCGTAAACCACCATATACGGACCGTATTGTGATTTACGGTCCGTCCACCGTGGTCGTTTTTAAGCATTCCAAAAACAGAAAGTTTGGCTGGTGGACATGGCAGTTTACGACCTGGTTTACGGGCCGTAAACTGGGTCGTATTTAACCATATTCAACATTTACAGAAGGTTGAGATTTTTGACAAGCTGGAGGACGACTGCACTAAACGGTCCATAAATCACTTTACGGGCCGTATAGTGCCATATACGACCACTGTGCTGAAAATTTTCCGCGACTTTCTTATTTCCAAAAATTCTTAATTAGCCATTCCCGACTTAATAAAACATCATTCACTCATTTTTTTTATCATTCCACTCATCACACAAGTACAATGAAATTTCCGAGGTGTAACAACACTTAGTACCAACGCTGGTTGCATCTGATAATTGGTTTAGTGATGCAGCACTTTGGTTGAGGACACATTGTTGCACTTGGACAATTGTTTCACTGGGAGAAAATGGTTATGTATCTCTAAGGCTGTTTGAGATGAAGTTGTTGTTCTCCTTAAGGATATGCTTTTGGTATTCTCTAATTGTCATCAGTTTGATATTGCATTGCTGCTACCTTTACTGAACTTAAGTGCTGCATTTTGCTGCTGTCTTGAGAATGTTTTACCCTATTTTTGGACTGTTTTTATACTGCAAAGCAGTCATTACATCCTGTGGAATAGTTGAAGAGAACAGATGCCACATGTTGAGGAAAATGATCATTGTTATCTATTTTTTCTATATTCTGCAGGTCGTTACATTTGTGACACTAGAAACACTTAAATTGATTTGAACACGATACTACGCTTGGGCCGATGAAGAGTTATTTAACTTGAGGCGTCATTTTAAAAGAACTAAGATTTCTACACTTGACCTTATTTGAAAGCAGCAAATATTTTACTGAAAGTAACGAACACTACTTTGGTTGTAGCAGTTTGCTGGCTATTGCACCTCAGTTTTGAGGCTCAAAATGCTATACTTATTGGTACTCCTAACTGCTATTTGGGCTGCTGTACTTGTTGTAGTGTGCGACTGCCGTTCGGATATTTCATTAAAAGGTAACGTGAGTGGAGGGATTCTAGAATTGAAGTGGAGGTTTCAAACCTCACCAGTGGCGTGAATTCCTTGCCCTGTCTCCAAAGCAAGAATAGTTATGCATGCTATTACTATTTATGCATGCTAATAAATAGTTAGAACTGGATTGCAGGCAAAGAAGTTCGGTCGATTGTGTTTATTTGAAGAGTTTCGTGGCGTCAATTTTTTTTTTTATTATTATTATTTTTGATGGTGGTGTAGAATCGAAAAAGGACTTTGGTATTAAAGATGAGCAAGCACAGGCAAACAAACATTCCTTGTTTTCAAGCACAGGCAAATTAATTGTACCATGCCTTGGTCAAATATAAACAACTCGTGATGGTAGTTCGCAGAGACAAATGATAGGGAAGATGCTCAACATGAATACGTAATAGTACACTCTTTCAAAACAAGCCGAGTTCTGACAAAAGTTTAACAGTTCCTCAAACGCTATCTGTCTAGAATCAAGTACTTTTGGCCGTATACAAGGAGGTTAGAAAGTCGTTAGTTATCAATAGCACCTTGAAAAGTCATTCACTAAGAATCAATCTAACCCACCAAATCGTTTAAGGAATTTCGACCATTGCCCTGTCTCCATAAGCAAGAATAACTGAGCAAACCATTTGAAAGCAACTAATTCTAGATATTCTAATTCTTCCAATCCTTTATCTTGGATATGGAAACATGCATAAGATCTATCTAACTAAAATGACTATTGATCAGCCGCCGACATGATTAAGTGCGAAAGCTTTAAGCTAAGTCTTAGGATTGTCTCTACATTATGTCCCCTTTTATGTGTTTTGGTTTATTGTCTCATCAATGTACTCGCTTTTGTTATTTCAATAAAAATTGGCCTTTTATTTCCGAACTCAAGTGTCTCAATTAAATGGCTTGGATCACTCTATCATAATCTCGAATATTTGGCGTTAGGTCTACCTCTGGTATAAAGAGGTCCCCGCATATTAGGACGTGTTATTAATGTTTGTGTTATAAACTTTGTAAGTCATTTGCTTGCTTACTTGCTAAGTGATTTACTGGAATTTATTTGTAATATGCTCGCTCTTGAATTTATTTGCGATTACTTGATGGTAAGAGAATTATTTGAATTTATTTTCTACTTGTTTAGTTTTAATTCTTTAGAGGTTGCCTAGCATTGAACATTGTGTTGGCTGCGAATCTGCGTTAAGGACAAGATACAATGGCAATAAGATTTGAATCATTCAACATCGGTGTGGGATTGGCGCGAGCGCAAAATGAGGATAGCGAGAAGAATGTGGTACAAAGAAGCTTGTTGGTCAATTTGGGAAATACCTTCAGCCTTCTTCCTAACAGAAGTTCAGCTTCCAGCTCAACCCAAAACATTTCCTTCGCTATTTCTACTCACCCAGCTCCTACATATATACCGCCAAGATACTCTATTAAACCAGAAGCTTTGCAAGTCACGTTGATGCCTAATGTCCAAAAGCCTGCACTTACAGCGCCCTTCACAGAAAACCAGCAAAATCAGTTAGTGGTATGCCCATACAAAAGATTGAGAAATGAAACGAATGCAATCAATTGGGGTGACTCGGATAGAGAGCTTCACAATTTAAGGAGAATTGTCGAAGAAGAGATGCGGGCAAGAAATGTCCAAAGTTTAAGATATGAAAGCTTGTGCATGCTTCCAAATGTTGAGTTGCCGCCAGGATTCAAAGTGCCAAAATTCAACACCTTCAATGGCAGAGGAAATCCCGTTACGCACTTGAAGGACTATTGTAGCAGATTAATGGGAATTGGACAAGATGAAGCCATACGAATGAAATTGTTCATTCAGAGCCTATCAGGGTTAGCATTATATTGGTACACAGAACAAGACTTTCGCAAATGGTACACATGGGAGGGCATGGCCCGCGACTTTGTAGAACAATTCAACTTTAACATCGGGGTTAGTCCAAATCTTTATGATATGCGTGAGATAGAAAGAATGCCACATGAGTCTTTTTAGGAATATGCCATCCGATGGAGATTGGAAGCTTCAAAAATACGCCCTCCATTGCCCGAGAATGAGTCAATTTCAACTTTCATCCAAACGCAAAAGGGCATATATTATGAAAAGTTGTTATGTGCGCGGTTATGTGACTTTTTTGATCTAATTCAAGTTGGAAAGCAAGTAGTAGCGGGCGTTCGAGCAGGAAGAATTGTTGACACTTCATCAGTACAAGCAATTTTTCAAGCTGAGACATTCAACAACTTGCAAGGCAAAAAGAGAGAAACCGACTCAGCTGCCAGGTCTACATATCAGCCGCAATCACGACAGAACTATCAAGTTTCGCGTGATCATATATCTCTTCACCAACAAGGCTTTCAATATCAACCTGATCAAGCACAGTCTAGTTTACGACAGTCAGAGCACGTAAAATTCCGCACTTTTACTCCTTTTGAAGAGTCATTAACCAGCATATTTGAGAGAATGAAAGCCAATGGACTCCTGAAGCCAAAGAAAGGATGGATCCCTAAAAGCCTACCGCCAGATTTTGATTGGTCCAATAGTTGTGCTTACCACTCTAATATTCCAGGTCATGACACAGAAAATTGCCCGGCACTTAAGCATAAGATCCAGAACATGATCGAAAAGGATAATATAAGCGTGCAACGAAATAGATTGTGCGACAATGATGGCCCTCCAGTTGAAAATGCAATTATTGTTACCGGTGATCCATCAAAATTGGCACCGAGACATTTGAAAAGGAAGCGTGGAATTAAGTAAGATGATTGAAAGGATCTACCGTCACTAGCATTCTCCACCCACTTGCCTCATGATCAGCTTTCCTTCTTGTAATTTTTGCTAAAGCTTTGTATGAACTACTTTTGACCTGATTCCTTCGGGATAAGTAGGCAGTCCATTCTTGGACACGGTCTTAATATAGTGAAAATTTCATTTTTCCCACAAAGCAACACTGGGGCAGCTTTGCAAATGGCCTATCACTATTCGACAAAAGCATGAATCGAAATCTCAAGCAATATATTAGCGTCACCAGATTGTTGCAATGCCATCACCACGATAAATGCAGATTCAACGCCAAAGCTTTGGTGTTCAATGCAAGACAACCATTTTATTTTACACTAACAAATTTTCTTTGAGAAGCAGGGGAATATTTTAGCTATTCTTGAAGGATATCGCACAGTATCAAGTCGGTAATTGCAAGATTCAGATAAAGCAAAGGGAAAAGTCAACTTAATACTGATTAAATTTGAAACTTACAAATTTCTTTGAGTGTAGGAACTTCTAGATGCAAATTTTGGCAGGGTATAAGGTCCCCAAATCTTCGGCACTGCATCATGAATATTTACTGCTGCAAATTACGCACCGCGGCAAACTCGTCTCACCGCATATGAATCAAGCATTGCAAAAGCTCTTCGCTCCGCACTAATTTTAGTAATCATAAATCAAGCACTGCATTTAGGCTAGTCCGCCTTTTAAAAAGGACATTTTAGGTTTGTCCACCTTATAATAGGACTTTATCATTCATTTAGGTTTGTCCACCTTATAATAGGACTTCATCATTCATTTAGGTTTGTCCGCCTTATAATAGGACTTCATCATTCATTTAGGTTTGTCCCCCTTATAATAGGACTTCATCATTCATTTAGGTTTGTCCACCTTATAATAGGACTTCATCATTCATTTAGGTTTGTTCACCTTATAATAGGACTTCATCATTCATTTAGGTTTGTCCGCACCTGCGTTGCTTTATTATTTTTAAATGCTCTGCGTATGCTCGCAGACGCACCGCACCTGCGTTGCTTTATTATTTTCAAATGCCCTGCGTATGCTCGCAGACGCACCGCACCGCACCTGCATTGCTTTGTTATCTTCAAATGCCCTGCGTATGCTCGCAGACGCATTGCACCGCGCCTGCATTGCTTTATTATTTTCAAATGCCCTGCGTATGCTCGCAGACGCATTGCACCGCACCTGCATTGCTTTATTATTCTCAAATGCCCTGCAAACGCATCATGCCGGCTCAGAAAGCCTCATTTATCATAAGGCATTCGGCTTAAATAGCCCATCCGGTTTAAAGCCTCATTAATCATCGCCGAAAGGCATTATTCTCATGAATCATCGGCCTAGAACCTCATTTGCATTAGCCTCAGCAAAGGCTGTCATTTTAATCATTGCAGTTTTTTATGGGTTTATTTTACATCGCTTTATTTTGATATTTATTTTACTGACTATTTTTATCTAGTTTAAAGTTTCGCAGGAGCTTTAGCGCAACGTGGAACTATTTCTTTGGCAGCGAACTAGGGCAATGCGTCGGGAAGGATAAGCATACTTCCCGACAAGGGTCAAAGATCAACCTCGAACACTCGGCTCCAATTCCAAATATCCCGCTCGCATTCCAGCACATTCAGTTTTCAAAATTCTCGAGTAATACCCAGTGTCATCGTAATTCGACACTGGGATAATATTTTGCAAAAATTCGCACCAATCGGGATTTGTTATTCATAGGAATCGTAGTCATCCCAGAACTACACATGGCCTGATTCTCATGCAGCTCGAGATATGTAGGCAACTCGGAGACCGGAGTTCGGCCGTAATCCTCTCAAATTTTTCTTTACCCTTAGTCCTCCAAAATCCTTTAGCCGGGACAAAATAGGCTACTAAGTCAACGTCTTTGCCCGAAAATTCTTCCATCATTACCGGGCAAAGAGGGACAAGTTGTTGACACCCAATTTTGTCCCACCTATCCTCCGAAATACCTATTTTTCGCTTCCAATATTTTGACAACTTTAAAAAATAATTATTTGTATTTTTTTTACTATAATTATTAGTTTTTATTAATACCGGCATTTCATTATCCTGTCATTATCTTTACTACTGTCACTACTACCATTATTATTACTATTATTATTATTATTATTATTATTATTATTATTATTATTATTATTTTTGTTATCATTATTATTACCAGTATTATCATAATTTGCGTTTCAGCATTTTTTACCACCTTATGCATACGCATCGCATTTATTTCGCACAATTAAATGATAGCGTTTATTTGTTTTCAAAATGATTTTTGCACGACTATTACAATGTCATATAATTTTATTATCTGAGCACTAATAATTACATATTTTATATTTTAGTCCGTATTAATCCAGTCCATAATTAAAATCCTAAAACTCTTTGGGCTGAAACCAATTCATAAAATCAGCCCACAGTTTAAAACTCATCCAACCCAGCCCATTTCCTAATTAATCAGCCCTACTCTAAATTCCCCAGCCCACTATTTTTAACCCAATACCCGGTCCATTAATCCGACCCGCCCCTTCATTTAACAAAGGAAACCCATTAGGGTTCCCTTGATCTTTTCATCAACCACGCCGCCTCCCTCCTTTTTCCCGCTCCTCCTTCGTCTCTCATCTCTCCCACGCTCCCTCTGTCCCCCGTTGTTCTTCTCTCTCCCTTCCCACTTCTCTCCCACTTCCTCCTGTTCCCCACGCCCCTGTCACTCCGCTTCACTTTGTCCCCCGCTCTTTCTCTCTCCCGCTCCTCCTTCTCTCTTTTTCTTCAACACAAAGCAAAAAAAACTATAAAGAGTGGCTAGTTGAATCGAAAAAAGGGACAGGTTTTGAAAACCCCAAAAATCCTTGACAAAAAAGACATAGCTTGAATCCCAGAAATCCCCTAAAAACGAGTTTGCAGTCGCCATTTTCTAAAAAATATTAAGTTTCTTCAACAGCCTAAATCCCCGAAAGGTTTTGAAGTCGCAAAAATCTCCTGAAAATTAAAGTTCTGAAAATAGTTTTTCCAGTGGCAAAAATCCCCTAAGCAATATTAGTACATCAGCTCTATTTCTGCATATCGAGTCAAAAAATACTAAGACAATTTCCCTGCTTTTCGTTTGCTCTGTTGTTGCTGTGAACCCGTGCCTAGCAAGCTCTGATTTGGCAGTCTTTCAAGGTAGATCGGAGACTCAAAGCCTCACTTCGCTGCACCCGAAGCAGGTAATTCTCCATTCCCTTTATTTATTTGTTTTTCATTCTTTGGTTGCCCTGTGGTATTTTTGGTTTACTATTCCGTGATTCGAGTATGTTAGTTTAGTTAAGTTATTTTAGTTCGATAGACGAGTCTGTTTCTGTGATACTCTGTTTGGGTGTTTTAAGCATGTTTAAGTAGAATGATTTGGTTTGGTCTATTTAAGTATGTGAGCAACTCTTCTTTATTTAGCTGATTTCAGTTTTAGCAGTTAAGATGTGTTCTCATGTTTATATGCTAAGTTCGATTCATGTTTAGTTAGATATGTTTCAGTGTTAGCCTGTTTATGTGTTCAAGCATGTTTAGGTATGATAGTTTAGTTTAGTTTTAGTAAACACCTTCCTCCCCTTTTCTGTCTAGTTCTATTTAATCTCTGCTTGTTTGCTTTGGATGCTATTTGCTTCATTTGTATCTAGTTAGTATATGGCCATTGTTAGTAGTTGGTCTGAATATGGTTAGTATGCTTCAGGCCTTTACTGTGGTTATTTCTTTGATGGAATTTAGTGTGATTTAATGGTCTGATGTGTAATTTCTCTTTTAGTTCTGTGCGTGCCAAGTATGTATTTTCAGCATTCCTTTTCCCATGTTGACCCCTTTTATTCACTCGTTTCCTTTCCGTTTTAACGAAAATAATGTTCGCTCATGTTTTTGGCTTCTTTTTGTTGTTTTCTATACTTGGGTTAAAGTAAAGAAGGAACTAATTAATCTGTTACTTTTTCTTAGAACAATAATAGCTTTTGTCACAGTTGGATGCTAATCTTTATCTCTTTTCCCCTTTCTTTTACATGTACACATCGGAGCAAACAGAGTCTTAATTCGAGACTTTATCAAAACAAAGTCTCAAGATGAGACTCGGCACACCCATCCATAGAGACATCTCGTTCCACAATTCTTAGATCACATCGGGGCAGGCGAAACTCGTTAGAGGCCGCCTGTAACATTTTATTCTTTTTTTTTCCTTATCATTCATTTTCTTTCATCCATTTTTATGATTGCTAATTAGGTGGAGAACCTATGATTCATGTAGGATTAGAAAGGGGTAGATTCTATCATTTAGGATTACCGCTCTGAACATTAAGTACTTATTTTCACCATATAGAGTGCATCATTCATATAATAATATTTTAAACTTTGTTAGCTATAAGTTTTTTTTTTCCCTCAAAAGCTATTTTCTTAAAATTTAAACCTCAATTAATTAACCTAAGATTGACCGGATAACCGTAGTTAACGGATTCTAAAGGATGCCTAACCCTTCCCTTTAGGATAATATAGAACCCTTACCTAGAATCACACTGATTAAGCAGACTATTAACGGAGGTTTAGTTAGCTTTACCTTAGTTAATAATTAGGTGCCCTAATTCACCTTAAAATCAATTAGGTGGCGACTCCTTAAAATAAAATAAATAGGAATCACCAATATGTTGTACTCCGCTTCAACTCGGTTAAAATGGGGTATAACATCAAGTATGTAAGTCGAGTTGATTTACACATGGAATGAAACTTGAAGTCTGGCAACAAACTCATACATTGCAAGATTCTTATCAAATACTCCATCACTAGAACAAATAGCAGGGGTGAGACAGGATCCCTCTGTCTTAATCCCCTTTTTCCTTCAAAGTACCTATACCCCTCTCTATTAACTTTAATAGTGAACTTAGGTGTAGAAACACAGATCATTAAGAGTCTAATGAACTTTTCTGGGAACCCAAAACCAAACAGTGCTTCCTTTAGAAACTCCCAGCTCACCATGTCATATGCTTTCCTAAGGTCTATTTTCATTAGACATCTGGCAACTGTCTTTCTATTATAATGTCTGTGCAAATCATGGCATACAAGTACATTATGAAGCATTGACCTTCCCTGCACAAAGGCTGCCTGATTGTCTGCTACTATGTGATTCACTGCTTCCTTCAGTCTACTGCACAATAGTTTTGAGATACATTTATACAAAACATTGCAGCAAGCAATTGGTCTGTATTGACTAGCATTTTCTGGGCACTCCATCTTTGGAATAAGGGCTATATTAGTAGAATTAATCTGCCTGAGCAACTTTCCATTTTGAAAAAACTCCAATACTACATCTGTTACATCTCTTCCCACTATCTCCCAAGCAGTTTTGAAGAAGTCACTCCCATAACCATCTGGACCAGGACTCTTGTTCTTGCCAATCCCAAACATAGCAGTCTTGACATCCTTTTCATTAAACTCTTTGAGAAGGTTAAGTTGGTGCTTACTTGTCAATATATTGCCATTCTTCAAGAAACCACTCTTAGCCTTTATTCTACTAGGGGCTTTCTTTCCTAGCAGGTCTTCATAAAAATTCACAAATACTTGAGCAATGGCCACTGGATCTGTCTGCATTTTACCTTGATTATTCTTCAACTGAGTTATAGCTTGCTTTAGTCGCCTATGTTTGATAACTGAATAAAAATAGCTAGTGTCGTCATCTCCTAGCTTAATCCAGTTTGCTTTACTCCTTTGCTGTAAAAATACTTCGGCCATGTATGATGATTGCTTGAATTTAATGTATTTCAACCTATCTTCTTGTTGGAAGTCCATATTCAAAGGGCAGGTATGTAGCTGCACTTGAGCTTCATGCAGTGCTTTCCTATCCTCCTCAGCCTCTGTAACAATATTTCTGAAATGATGAGAGTTTAGTGTCTTGAGTGGCTTTTTCAACATCTTCAACTTTTGTACCACCTGAAACATCTTACAGCCAGGAACTTCTTGTGCCCATCCTTCCTTGACTAAATCATGGAATTGTGGGCGGTGACTCCAGCTGTTGCAATACTGAAAAGGTCTTGAAGACCTTCTTATTTCCTCATTAAACACCACCGTTGCTGGACTATGATCACTAATCCCCTTGGGTAAGAATATGACTTTACTTGATGGCATCTCCTCCACCCAAATATCATTGATGAATACCTAATCTATTTTGGAGAAGATTCTCTGTCCATCATGTTTGTCACTCCATGTATATCTCCCACACTCTCCACACAATTTGCAAAGTCTATCACTTTAGACCATGAAACTGGGTTGCCACCTATTATGTCTTCAGTTCTCAATACTGAGTTGAAATCTCCTAGTACTACCCATGGCTGATGAATAGTAGTACTCATACTTTCCAAACTACTCCACAATTTTCTTATTTCATCCCTTATGTTAAATGTATAAACAAATGTTGCCACAAAACTCACCTGCAGGGGTATGTGATGGACCTTGCAATTTGTGCATTCTTACTTAGTAGTACTACTTGGAAATAGTCAAGTCTCTAAGTCACCCATATTCTTCCATTGTAGTGGCACTCTAAATTATCTCTATGTTGCCACCCATTAAACATATTAGTAGCTATCTGTCCCATCTTGTTACTTTTTATTTTTGTTTCTAATAATCCAACCAGCCCAACGTTTTCTTCACTGCAAAGGAGTTTCATCTCCTTTTGCTTATTAGGGGCATTCAGCCCCCTGACATTCCAACTAAGGATACTATCCATTCCTAGATGGGGGAATGCTTTGATCACCCTCTTTTCCACCTGCTTTCTTGCTTGGCTGCTCTAATGGTCCTTATTGGTTCAAACCTTGGAACTTATTTATCACCTTTTGTTGAGTAGTTGGTGTTCTGGCCTGATTCATTGGTGTTACCCATCTTTCCTGGACCTGTTGGTTCTAGGGCTGGGCATAAATACCGAAGACCGAAAAACCAAACCGAATCGAAACTTCAACAAACCAAACCGAACCGAACTAGTTTGGTGTCCACCGTAAAAAAAACCGAAATCGAAATAACCGAACCGAAGTTTGATAAAACCGAACCGAAAAACCGAACGCGCACCGAAATTTAATACATTACCCAAAAAAAATTAAAATAGTCCAGGCCCATTAAGTTTAAAGCAAAAAAAACCCAATTGTAATAAGTCCTCTTTTGCATTTGTATCCCTAATTTTCCACTTCAATTGAGAAAATCAAATATCCTTAACAAAGAAGGGTAACTAGGATATGTCTTTAGGATTAATGTATGTGCTTTATGTGTTTTCTTAATTATTCTTACGGTATATATATAACACCTAGTAATCCTATATCATGATTATAGTTTTCTGTTCTTGTGTATCCTGTTTGTTTGATTTTGATTTCAATTTATTAGTTTTATATTTTATTGCTTTTGAGAATATGAATTAGTGTCAATGGAATCGCTTCTAATATTATATCAAAAAAACCGAATTGAAAAAATCGAAACCGAACTGAACCGAACTTTAAAAAATCGAAACCGAAAGAACCAAACCGAACTAGTTTGGTTCGGTGTTCGGTGTCCACCTTCAAAAAACCGAACCGAACTAGTTTGGTTCGGTGTTCGGTGTCCACCTTCAAAAAACCGAACCCGAAATAGCCAAACCGAAGTTTGATAAAAGCGAACCGAAAAACCGAACGCCCACCCCTAGTTGGTTCTTTCCTGCACCATTTCCCTGTTGAATTGGTAGAGCACCACCTTTATTTGTTACTTGCTCCTCTTGGTTACCTTTTCCTACACCCTCCTTCTGCTGAATTGATGGAGTTGGTTTGGTCACCTGAACACTTCTTGAGTTCCCTGTCTGCCCCACCTAAACACCCTCTTTTGAAATTGTCTGGCCACCTTTGCTTGCTTCTGGTTGTGCAATCATATTACTGGTTGACCCTTGTTGATTTGCTACTTGCACCACCTCCACTACCTTCTCCTGCTGGACTGCAGGAGGTGGTGCCTGCTTTTTCCTACATTGATCCTCTACTTCTTGCAATGCTTACACAAGGTTGGTCTCCAATCATACGTAACTTTCTGTTCAACCACATTTCCCCTCTCATTCTTGAAGTGGATCACCTCTGAGGGAAAAATTTAACATATGACATAATCACAACTTTTATTCTCATAAAGGTTTCAAACTTTTTGACACTTAAGAAACACAGAACATAAGCAACTTAATACAAACATTAAAAAGTACTTCAAAGGTACTAGCTAGATCGAAACTTTGCTACCATTTTCAAACAAGAACTATTACTAATAGCCAGGCTATTAGAAGACATGGACAGTGAGTCCTCCATCAACTGCTATAACCTGGCCAGTGACATAGTAAGCAGCAAGAAGGCAAAGATAAGTGACCAATGATGAAACTTCTTCAGCTTCTTCGAGACGCTTAAAAGGAGTTCTTGATATTACCTCTTCCAGAAATGCTTTATCCCCCAGCATCTGTAAATACAGAGCCATCAAATCTTCAATGATTCAAGAGTAACGTAATGAAGAAATAACCTGAGTTGTCAGTAAAAGGATCACGTTTATCCTCCATTATACTATTGGTACAAAAGTATTCTGATGTTATCTAAGTGGCTGATCAGTTACATTCCTCCTCCTTCAGGGCTATCCAAGATGGATGCCTAATGTGACACTTATATTTTGGTGAGGTGGACATCACGTGATATGCCATATTACAACATCCCCACCCGCCCCCTTTTTACTCCCTCCCTTCCACTTCGTCTTCAACCACTAGCTAGCACCTCCTCCCTTTCCACCACCTCAACGCCCGATAAGTCTGGTGATACACTGATAAAAGTGGCAAAGCCAAAATTTTACTAATAAGGTGGTTTATAAAAATACAATAATGCCACACTACTGTCATTGAAACTTGTAACCAAAAGTAATATTTAACTTTTCTTGTAGATGCAAATTCAAGATTTTCAACTGGGTTTGAGTTTAAGATTCTACCACAATCATTTTAATTTACTGGATTCGAAATCAATTATTTGGTAAATTTCCTAATATGTAAACAGTATCTGAGTCAAGGCTATTAACGTTTGCACCTATTATCCATCTTTGTTTTTGTTGCTATACTAAAACATTTCCTTATATATATTAGTCAAGAGATAATTCAATAATTTATATGTACTTAAAATTTTTTTAGTACCTATTTGCATTATATTGGCACTGGGAAGATTACATGTTCGATGGGGGGGGGGGGGGGGGGGGGAGCGTTTACGAACCAGGGTGTCACGTCATTAACCCGAATACCATCTTTTGCCCATTCACAAGCCAAATTTCTTGTAAGCTGATTAATTGCCCCTGCCATCAGATAATAAGAAGAAGTATATAATATAGTCTTAGCAGTATATTACTATTTTCTTTAATTTGTTTTAATGTTTTAAAGGATAGATATATTATATTTCCTCCGTCCATTTTTATTTGTCATGTATTAACTTGAGAGTCATAAATAAAATAACAATTTTACGATATCACCCTTAATCATTACTCAGTCATCTAATGATTGAAATTAAGTTTAACTTTTTATCTTAATCTGACAATTTCTCTCTCTTCTCTCGACTGTTCCATTGACGTACGTTAGGGTAACGTCCGCCCAACTGAATGGCCAGAGGGCGACCAGAGAAGGATGGAAATAAGGGGATGGAGAAGGTGGTTGCCATCTCCATCGCCAAGGAGTTCAACTGATAGCCATCGCCGAAAACAATATGTGTGACAGTCAATCAGAAACAATGGCCAGCACTGCAAGTATGAAGGGATAGGTTGTGCACCCCGATGAGTCAGGGACTTGCTGTAGAAGGGGCACAGGGGTCACATTCAACACAGGGAATAAGGAACACAAACCCAATTGCTGAGCTGCAACTCGTAGAACCGGGATCGCGAGGACGAATGTTCACACCTCCGAATCAACCAAACATCAGCCAATAGGTCAATACGGAGTGAGGCCCTTAAAACCCTAACCCTAATAGTGGATTGCAAAAATCTGCAGAGGCGCAACCAGCTAGGCTTGGGGAATATCAGAAACCTGACGCATAAAGGATATTGAAACTATTTAATGAACGAACTGCTCCAACCTGGGCAAACCTTGTAACATGAAGAATGACAACCAGAGGTATGGATTTACAATTTATTGCTCCATTGATTAAGGATGGGGAAAAAATAGCTAAGCTATAGAAGGATGAGATGGCTAGGGAGAATAGTAAGTGCCAATATGCGATGGTGCTAGGAGACTCACCTACCATAGGTGCTATCGTGAGATTCCTTGCTACACATGGCAAACCAAATATTAAACCCCATGGGTTTTACCATAGTAATAGATACTTTATCGTGAGAGTTAACACTTTGGAAGAGAGGGAGGCCATATTATTCTCTGGTCCACGCACAATTGGAAAGAAACCTGTTATAGTGAAAACGTGGATGGCTGATTTTGATTTTGATGTTGAAGTTCTTAAAGTCCTGCCATTGTGGGTGAGGTTGTCTAACTTACCTCTGAACTGTTGGGGAATGGAGACATTGAGGAGTACTTTGGGAGTGCATGTTTATGCCGATGAGTGCACTTCCAGCAGAGGATATCCTTTGCAAGACTAATGGTAGAAATGGATATCACTAGACCTCTACCTAGTTTAATATCAGTGAAAGATCCTGATGGCAAATGTTTTAAGCAGCAAGTTACATATGACTGAAAGCCCATCTATTGTAGCACTTGTTGCATGATTGGGCATAGATTTCCTACAAGAGCTCAACAAGCTAAATCACAGGCCAAACAGGCTCTACTAAAAGTTTGGGCACCACAAGCTGCCAAGAACAAATAAGGAAAAGAGCAGAAATAGAGTGTAACAACTGAACAACAACAAATGATTAATGAGCAACCCAAACAGGCTCCTACTAATTCTTAGGTCCAGACATGAGGGATTGGTACTAACAAGGGCACAGTAACACAACAATTAGACAATCCCTGGATGGATAACAGTTAAAGGGAAGTCTGCAGCTAAGAATCAAAAATCCACTCAAAGAGGGGGAATAATCAGTACAGGCTGGATTTAAGCATCTTGGTGGAACTCATACACAGATAGAGCCTATTAGCAGTACAGAACTTGGGAAAAGTAGCAAGGGTGATGAAGACATCCAATCCCCCTCCTATATCCAAGTGTCACAGGGTCAAGGAGAATAAAGCAAAAAACATCATATAGTAGATCACTAGGGAGTGGATTTAGGTTGCAAATTATGCAGTAACACCTAGGAACAGGATATAAATTCTATGGGATCAGAGGAAAGTTGATTTTAACCTACTTGGGATGACTACTCAATATATCCATGGTAATATTCAGTTGATTGGCACACAGACAAATTTTCTCTTCTTTGCAGTATATGGGTACCATACAGTAGAGGACATAAAACAACTCTGGGATGAACTTAGGGTGTTGCAGAATGGTATTCAGGAGCCTTGGTTGTGCATAGGAGACTTTAATGTTGTACTTCATGCAGAGGACAGGATTAATGGTACCCCTATGCAGGAAAATGAAATAAAGGACTTTCAGGAATTCCTATGAGATACTGGTATGACAGATGCTTGTTGCTGGCAGAGGGTATACCTGGACTAATAATCATGTACATAGCAAAATTGATAGGCCCCTGGTAAATGCTCACTGGATGATGTCTATGCCTAAACATACATTCTAGATAATATGTTTAAGACCACCAGATTTAAAGGGCATTTTGGTACATTAAACAAATCTTTTGTCTAATACCACAAAATTAAAAAATATTCCTTTATTTTCTTAAAATCCGTGCTTAATCAAACCAAAGCACTTCAATTGAAATGGAGAAAGTAATAAGTAATTTGCTCAAAAGATTTATCAGGTCTAAGAATAGTGCTTTCTGGACCAAAAGGAATGTATTTCCAAAGTAACGTAAAACTTCCTCTGATGGATGTATTTAACACCGCTGATAGTGTAATATTTTTTTTTTATTAGTAGTTTTTTTGATAGTGTGAATTTTTAAACTATCAGCTGGTCACATTAAACGCAATTGCAAGTAGTTATATATCCCAAATAAGTAGTAACTTGGAAAATAATGCCCAACCTTAGCAGGTTAATTAACTTCGCTAGATTGCACAAAAAGTTATCACAGTGTCATATAAGTTGAATTTAGGGTTAACAAGAGGATATATGGTATTAAAATTCTCACAAGAATGTTGAGTTTTCCATCAAATGCCAAGGAAACTTTTCCATGAGTTGTACTCTTTGCCCTCTAGATGATACATCGCATACTCAACCTTTTACTTGAAGGCCTTTGGCAGGCCACTCTTGCAAACGTTCATTGAGCTCTAACTCTGATTCTTTCCTTGAACATGTGTACACTATTGCACCAAGTTCAGCAAGCTCCTCCACAATTGCATGCCTACAGAACAAGAAGAAAAAGAAGCTATGGACATATGGTCACCTAAGTTGATGAGAAGAAGTAAAGTTGATTTTTTGGAGGTACACAAAATCCTAGATATTTAGTAAGGGGTCTAGAATAGTCTAGCGTCGGATCTTGAATAATTATCTTAAAGAAAAATCTATATATTCTAGAGTAGTGTTAGAAGATAAGGCTAACTAGATATTTTGTAGATATATCTAGATAATTCTATATAGAACCATCCCTAAACAAGTATAAATAGGGGTGACCTTGAACATTTGTAATCAACCCAAGTTACCTCATAAAAACACAATTGTAAGTCATGCAAGCCAATTCAAGAGAGTCTTCTTCCATTACAAAGTTCTCCTTTCCAAAGCTTCCTCTTCTTTAGTTGAATCTTCCGATCTTAGTTAACGATCTTGGGCTAGCAGAAGGTCTCCCCGATTTACTTTTCTTCTGCTATATTTCTCTACATAGTATTGGAGTCATAGCCATACGTTAGCTTCTATATTTTATTTCAAGATCGGGTTAGTGATAGATTCAACTGGTTTCTCTAAATGGATTTGAGCGGCCGTGTTAATGGACTGGGGATGGAGTTGTTGAATCAGTCCAATTACAAGGTATGGAAGACATGTATGGAGTCATACCTTGTGGGAGAGGATTTATGGGATGTTATTAATGGTAGTTACACAAGTCCTCCTACTGACGGACCAGAAAATGGCAGCATATACAAGAAGTGGAAGCAGATTAATGCGAAGGCGGAGTTCATCCTAAAGAGGTCCATCTCACACAACTTGTTTGATCATATTATAAGTTGCAAATCAGCTCATGAAATTTGGAGGACCCTTGATCGTTTGTTCGACACGAAAGATGAAGCCTGACTTCAAATATTGGAGAATGAATTGGTGAACACCACTCAAGGTAATCTTTCTATTCCGGAGTACATTTTGAGGATTAAGAACTTATGTTCAGAGATCTCTTTGTTATATCCGGACGAGGCTATCTCTAAAGCACGAATGAGAAGAACTATCATTCATGGTTTGAAGTCAGAATATATTCCTTTTGTCATATCAATTCAAGGATGGGCTTAACAACCATCCTTGGAGGAGTTTGAGAATTTGTTGTCATCACAGGAGCTACTAGCCAAACAGATGGCTAGTGTATCGATCAAAGAAGGGGAAGGAAATGCTCTTGCAGCTAACAGAAGAAATCCTAAAGTAAGGCAAAAGCAAAGTCGCTCAAGAGAGATGTCGTATTCTCAATTCCAAGAGGGTTCAAGATCGCCAAAATAGAAGGAAGAGTCTTCTAATAATGTTAAGAAGACTATTAAATGTTACCGATGTGGTGAAATAGGACACATAAAAAGATATTGCCAACAAAAGAGAGCAATATGGCTCAAGTTGAGAAAGCTGCTGAAGAAGAAGAGGACTGGGGAAGGTGCTTCGTAGCTGAGGCTCGAGTAGTAGATGCCCTGGCTTCCTTCAATTTCGAAAGAGACTGGATCATGGATTCAAGAGATAATACGGTCCCTCACGTGGAGAAGGAAGGCATTGGTGTCATCAACAAAAAGCAAGAAGATTCCAAAGACGTTCAGACTAGTGACGTGGTAGCTGCTACTGAGGAAATCAATGAAGCAGATCCTGAAACTGGTAATAAAAGTCTGGACGTAGAGGGTGTTGAAGTAGAACCTGAGCATGAAGTGTCTGAAACTATATATTGCAATGGTGACCATTCCGGAGAAAGAATTGAGGGAGTTGTAGTGGAAGTTGAAGTCTCTGGTCAATCATTTGTCGTATCAGAGTCAATCACTAGCTCAGATCAAACACTGGAAGCAGATGGAGAATGTTACACCTCAGAAAAAAAAAATTGAGTTCATGAAATAATTCTGCGGGTGAACAGTAGACGCGTATGAACAGTAGACGCGGAGGAACAGTACCGATGAACAGTAAAAATCAGAGACTAAAAAAACGAAAAAAAAATCTGATTTTTTTTCATTTTCTACCCCTCTCTCTCACTCTAAACCCTCCCAAAACCCTCCTAAAATCTCTCTAAATTTTTCAAGTTGAAGTCCTCCAAATCAAACCAAGATTTCATCTTAGGAATTGGAAACTAGTTAAGAAAGGATTATAGTATTTGGTGCTTGATGTGTGGCTGATTATTGAAGCTTGGAGCTAGGATTTTAGTTGAGTATTCTGGGCAATAAGGTATGTAATATACTCTATTCTTGTTAATTAAGTTATTCATGGGAGAATTCCCTAGTTTAAAGTGAAGGGAATTATGTTATGAAGTCATAGATTAGTTGGTTGATATGATTGCCTTGAGGGTTGTTTTTTTATTGGAACTTTGAGAGATTTCTAGGTGATTATATTGCTATATGAGGTTGTTGATATTGTTGTTGATGTTGTTCTTGAATTTGGAAGAATAAAGTGTATAAAAATATTGTATACAAAGCGTATACCGGGCTGTTTTGTGCCGATACTTGGGGCTGTTTTATGTAATTTTCGTGGCTGCTTTATGACAATATTTTGGAGCTGTTTTATGTAATTTTCGTGGTTATTTTGTGACTATATTTTGGAGTTGTTTGGTATAATATTTGTGGTTGTTTTGCGATGATATTTTGGGGACTGTTTTATGGTCGTTATAGATTGTTTTGAGGGCTGGAATATCGGAGGATTGGCTGTAGTTGTTGTTGTTATATTATGAATATACGGAAATAAAGAAGTGTATACAAGCATTGGCATCCGAATGTATATTGGGCTGTTTTGGGAGTAATTTAAGAATGGATTTAAGTCTAGTTTGATATGAAATTGTTGGTATTGTTGTTGTTGGTATTTTGATTGACGTTTGGCTAAGTTGGAATTTCGAGGATTGTTAAGTTTACAGGGGAAATGCTGCCCAATTTTCTCTAGAATTTACGACGCGTTCTTATAGTCGATTAACTAATGTTAATACAAATTCTCCCGTGAAGGTAACGACGTGACATTGGGGGAGAGCAAGTGAACGATAACATAGCTAAACGACAAAGGTATGTGAGGCTAGTCCTTTCTTTCTAATGGCATGAATCCTATATCATAAGTTCTTTTCCTCTTCATGAGTTCCTATTTTCCGGAAAGCTAGAAGCCTAAGTCCATAAATGTCTATATAAGATAAGAGATAAGAGATATGATATGATGATGCCATATTGATAATGATGCTATTTATTTCTTACACTCACCTTATGTACTAATTCCTTCAAGGTGAGGCAGAATGTCAATAATTGCTCCATAATGAAATCGGGGGATCACGACCTTACGCCACCCCGACAGAGTATAGTGATCTTGAGTCTTATGCATGTACTATGATAAGCATATTATGATAAGCATATTATTACAAGTATTTTTTATGAGCATGTCATGATCATATTACACCGCGCCTAGTTGGCCGGGCAGTCACCGCCAAGGCGGGCAGCTATACGGATACACCATGACCTTTTGGCATGGGCAGACATCACTAGTGGGCGGCATGAGATGGTACCCCGGACGCGGGAGGCCTGGACGCGGGCTAATGTTATTGATTATTACACCGTTCCGATATGGACGGGCAGCTTGCATATTATGCATATATGAAATTATGATGAGTATGAGTAAGACAGCATGCATTACTTCTTTTATGATTGTCATTCAGATTTAGATGTTTCATATTGATGTTCACATTATATTAACACTGTCTTTCTTTATTATTTATGCCTCTCATACTTAGTACAATGTTCGTACTGACGTCCGTTTTCTTTGGACGCTGTGTTCATGCCCACAGGTAGACAAGGAGGTGAGCTTGGTCCAGACCCTTAGTAGCTGTCAGCTGATTGAGAGCACTCCATTGTCCGGAGGTGCTTATGATTCTTCTTTTGGTATATATGCATATTTTGGACACGAGGGAGTCTTGTTCCGTCTATATGTTTAGTATGTCAGTAGAGGCTCGTAGATACGCAGTGTGGATCAAATGGTCTCACAAGATGTTATTATTATGTATATATTATTTTGATGACCGAGAGGCAAATGTATATAAGTATTTATGTTTCTATATAAAATATGATTTTCCTACAATTCGTGTATAAAATTGGTAAAAGGGCATTAAATGAGTAAGATGAGTATTAGAATGAGTGGTGCTCGGTGGCTAGCCCCGGGTACCCGTCACGGCCCCTAGCTGGGTCGTGACAGAGAAGCTGACGGTTAAATAAATGAAGAGGTTGACCTTGAAGGCTCAATTTCATATGGAGATACATTCAGTATGAATTTTGGAAGCTCTGAAGCTAACAAACAGTTTATCGAGGAGTTGGAAAGGGAATCTAGTGGTGGATCCTATGCTGGTGTTGAGGCTTCGAAGGAAATTAAAGGTCAGATCGTCACTGACTTAGGTGCTTGTCCAGATAACACAATTGGCAAGGAGCTAAGAGAAAGGGGGAGTTTGGAAACTCTAGAACATGAAACTCGGCATGGAGATGATTCATGTGGACAAATTAATGACGAAAAATCTTCATCATTTGAAGAAGCAAAGGAGTCAAGAAAAAACTGTTGAGATCTTCACCAAGGCACTCCCAAAAGCTTCGTTTGAGTTCTTCTACAACAAGCTCGGGGTAGTTTCCAAAAAATCACTTTAAGGGGGAGTGTGAAGAAGTAAAGTTGATTTTTTGGAGGTACACAAAATCCTAGATATTTAGTAAGTAAGGGATCTAGAATAGTTTAGTGTAGGATCTTGGATAATTATCTTAAAAAAAAAAAATCTAGATATTCTAGAGTAGTGTTAAAAGATAAGGCTAACTAGATATTTTGTAGATATATCTAGATAATTCTATCTAGAACCATTCCTAGACAAGTATAAATAAGGGTGGCCTTGAGCATTTGTAATCAACCCAAGTTAATCCATAAAAACACAATTGTAAGTCATTCAAGCCAATTCAAGAGAGTCTTCTTCCATTACAAAGTTCTCATTTCCAAAGCTTCCTCTTCTTTAGTTGAATCTTCCGATCTTAGTTAATGATCTTGGGCTAGCAGAAGGTCTTTCCGATTTACTTTTCTTCTGCTATATTTCTCTACAGTTGAAACATAGAAAAAGCTGGATTGAGCTTATATATAGCTAGTGACATGTAAATTTTCCTTCATCATCTTTGTATGTTGGCTGTTTGACGTTCGAGGAAGAGCCAAGAGACAGAATTACAGATTCACTTTGTTGACTTTTCTTGCCTACATTGTTTCGTGGATCAGAGGATATTCACTTTGAAGATCTGATGCTGTCTCCAAGGTTAAATGACTTATTTGTATATGTTAACATGGTATCTAGATATTTAATTATCTTTTATATTAACATGTTGTAGCTAGCAAATAACTTGACTTATTTATTTTATGTATATATAGAAGTAAACTAAAAAAATGTTATAGAAAGCTTTACCAAATTCCATGAGTACTATTGCCGCCAGTAACAAGAGCCACCAAACCAGTAAGTGACCATCTGGATCCTGTATTCTTTGCCATTGAGTAGTTTCTTTCGGCTTTTTAATTCAAGAGATTTTATTGCAGCGTGTAATTGTTTTCAAAAAGAAGATATTACCTGTGACCTATAAATATTAAATATTATTACTATCTTGTCTTCTTCAGTTCAAAAGTTACGAGTTTATACGCAATTTCAAGTATTACCACCAAAAATAACAATTATGACTTTTTTCTAACTTTCAAGAAATAATGGAGTTTTCATTATAAGCATGAAAGGATGGTCCATATTTATGAATTTCCACGAAACATAATTGAGATACAGATATTATTTGCGGACAGATTTTTGAAATAAAAATTAATTCTCTTTTGAAAAATTTCCTATTGTTTAAATGGATAATTTTAGATACCTTACGATTTTTCGGAGTGCTGTGTTGGATATTGCATTGATACATGTTTTCTGGAATAATTATTTATTTAGTTATAACAGGAGTCTAATTGTTGATTTACTAGAATATTCAGTCTTATTCATACATTTGTTATCTTCTCTGGAGAGACGAAGTGAAATACATCTTTATCTTAAACGTAGGTCCGAGAAATGCTATCTCTTTAGCTTTTACAATCACTTTCGAGAAACATATCAAGAAACATAGTACAAAATGTGAGGCCCATTTGAACTCTTATTTTCACACATTAAATAAGGAATTTTTACTTATTGTAGTTTCTTTTAAGACCTAATGATTAATATTAACTACTCTTTTATTTAATTATATTTAGTAGCTAATTAACTTTTCTAAATTACAAATGATAGCTATATCAAAAATACATACCCAAACACGTATATCTTTCTTTTTTCCCAATCACTACCCATTTCAGATTTTTCATTTCTCAAAACCCTAAAAAATTTCTCTCCCCTTCTCTCAACCACCACCACCATGGCCGCGCCGCCCCTCTTCTCTTCTCCCTCTCCCTCTGTGCTCATCGCTCTCTCTCTCTTTTCACTCTATCCGGCGAGGCGATGGCACAGATCTGGCCGTGTGTATTGTTGGTGGTGGCGGCGGAGAAGATGACGTGGAGGTGGAGAGATTAGGGTTTTGTTGGTGGTGGAAAGGTTAGGGTTTTTTGGTGGTGGTGGTGTCTCAGATTTGGATTTTTGGTGGTGGTGGTGTCTCGATTAGGATTTTGGTGGTGGTGGACAGATTAGGGTTTTTGGTGATGGTAGTGTCTCAGATCTGGCCGTGTGTATTTGTTAAAAGCCAAATACAAATACATTCAAAAATCTACATCTCACAAATACATTGTTTTTTAATGTATTCGTCTTTGTATTTTTGAGTGTATTTTTGTTAATTTTTGTACTTGTATCTGAATGTATTTGTTGAAATCCATTCAAATACACAAAAATTTGAATATATTTGGCTTCACATGTAGTTGGAATGTACACAATGTATTTGAAATACATCAAAAAAAGCCATTGAAATACATCAAAAAAAATTTGTAAAATATATTAAAAAAAATCATTGAAATACATCAAAGCAAAAAAAAAAAAAAAATCACTAAAATACATCAAAATAATAATATTAATATCTAATTTAATAGCTCCACTGTTAAAGGCTAAAACCAAAGATCCTGATTTTTTTACCGTGTTCTCATGTATTTGTTGGCAACAAATACACGCGAAAACATACACTATTTTGCTAAAATGTAGCTACAAATAGTAATATTTAAAAGGATAGCTAAAAATGGTAGGAAGCTACAATAAGGTAGTCATTTGAGTAAGTTTGCCTTTAAATAAAGCGTGTAAACAATGGACAATAATATAGTTCTAGAGGCTAGAAGCAGCAGCTTGCCGACATAAGGGCATTTTTGGTATTTCATAGTTTGTTTGGTTTAGTTCTGCTACACTCGATGACATTATGGAGCCGTTTGGACACGGTTTGAAATCATGGTTTCAAACCATGTCCAAACGGCTCCTAACATTTATCCTGGTTGGATATAACACAAATACACAATATTTTCTAAAATAAGCATGGTTTGAAACCATGCTTGGATATATAATTTGGATATCTTAAGTTGTACTTTCTCTTATAGATATAAAAACCCACAAGTTGTGAAAACTATCAAAACATTCTCAATTCTTATACAATCTTACCAAATGAGCAAGTCATAGTTCATAAGAAAATTAATACGTTACTAGAAGGCCTTTCTAAAAGATACAACATCAATTGATCAAACTTTAGTTCAATAAAAACGAAAATTTTGACATGAATAGTAATGTAACTACTTTTTAATATAATCCTCCCACATGGTAGACATAAATAAAGGTCGGTGGAAGTTAATGAGGTTGGTAAATGGTTGGTGGGAGTAATTGTTAAAAATATTTACCAACTTATGGGTTTTTTTTTTATATAAAATATAAACTTATGAGTCAAGTTTTATATTTAAAATTTTTGAAACCATGATTTGAAACCCAAATTATGCCTTTTTAGATGATTTAGGGTTTGAAACCATGAGATGAAATGCATGTCCAAACGCTGATTTCATCTCATGATTTCAAACCGCATGTCCAAATGCCTACTGTGTGTGTACTTTTTGTTGTTTGGACAAAATTACCAGATCACTTTTATTTATTTCTACCTTTATCATGTTTGGAGAGACGTAGTGAAATACCTCTTCTCTAAAAAGTAGGTCCCATTTCAAGAAACATAGTACAGATTTGAGGCCCGGCCCATTTGAACTCTTAGTTGTGTCCTATCTACCATTAGCTTTTTGTTTAGGGAAAATGACATTGCGTGTCCAATGGCCCAAAGTAATGCCATATTTGGTCAATAATTGAGCCTAATATTCACAGGAATCCGCTCGGCCCAAAATAATGCCAAAAAATGACTGGTCGGCCCAAAATAATGCCAAGTGCTGGCCGGCCCAGCAGCTCAGAAAAATCAGGCTTTTTAGTGGCAATTAAAAACGTCGCCACTAAAGGTTAAATATCCCAAAATATGTATAATATGTGTATATTTAGTAAGAAATATCCCAAAATATGTGTAATATGTGTATATTTAATAGTATATACAAGAATGATACAGTTTATACACATATACACTTTATATACAAGAATGATACAGTTTATACACATATGCTGAAATTAATTATACATTTACTATACATAAATTATACGTTAATTATACATTTATTATACACATATTATACAATAATGATATGATTATTTATTTTTTACATATACAATAGTGATACATATTATATACCACAATGATACGGTTCCTATGATACATTTTTTATACTTATGATACATTTTCTATACAAGACCGATACAATTTATATACACATGCTGGAATTATATATACACTTTCTATACAAAAATGATACATATTATATAGAAAGCCTGATACATTATATAGTTGCCACTAAAAAGCCTGATTTTTCTATAGCAGACATTTAGTGGCGACTAAATCTGACTTTTTTTTATTATTATTTTTAAAAAAGCGCTTGGGCTGTAGGGTCAGCCAGCCTTTAGTGGCGACTTTTTAAATCTTTTGTGAAAGTCGCCAAAAAAAGCTTGCTACAGATTTTGGCTACCAGATGGAAATTGTTTAGGGACTACTTTTTGAGTTTGGGAAAACTTGGGTCAGGGCGTTGGTTTATTTTGGGCCCAGCGGTCATTTGTGTCCTTTAACCTTTTGTTTATTCTTATGGATTAGTTCAAACTTCAAAATATAGGCGTTTCCTGAACCAAATTATGTGTAGCATTTTATTATCAACGGCAAATAATGCATGTGATAATATTCCACCAACTCAGTCAAAATGTACCAGCACGACAAAGTATAAAAAATACAGTCCGAAACATTTAAGTAAAACTTAGAACTGCATATGGAAAGTGATTGTCTACAATAATAGCTTTCCAGATTATTGCCACCCAATTTAATTTCTCTACCAACAATATTATGTTAAGTCGTTGACCATACAAATAGGATTATTGATCAGATTTTATTATTTTAAATAATTAAGTTACTTGTATTTTATCTAATTTAACTTAGAATAATTAAATTATTGGAGTTGACAAGTTTAATCCAAAAATGTGCAGACATAAGCTGCCTTCAATATATATAGATGAAATGAATATTAAATTTTGTGTAATTATGCGTACATATGCTCTTTTCATTGAACATTTGCAACTAAACAAAGCCATATTTCAAGAGCCAATTTAGTCAAAATCTTTCTTAGTTCGTAAGAGTAAGTAATTTCTACAGGGTTATGCCACAGGCAAAAATATCAAATAATACGAACCGGAGGTTGAACTTGTTTTTTGTGTGTGTTAATGTTTTATTGAAACTGATCTGGGCGTAAAAGTGTTGCTCAGAGCTGAGATCAATATCAGCTTGTTGCTGGATATCTTTTTTTGTTCATTTCTGGTGAAAATGTGTTGGTCATGAGTATAATCTAAAAAAATTGTATGGGTAAAAAAATTTATTTATACCCTATTTGCACGAAAAAATATTACAGCACGGCAGGAGTTGACAAGCAAAATACTTGATACAAACTTTGTATTGCAAATGATATATTTTAAATAGTACGTGCGTTTTTGAACTTTCTTTGAGCTATAAAATAAAAATCAAAACATACAAAAAAGTAACAACTAAATTGAAGTTAGAAAATCTTGCAAACTTGATGCTACTTTAATGACATATATAGTACTTCAAGTTAAAGATAAATACATACTGGAACATATATAAATATATGCATATAACAAAACTATGAACCTCACAAAATTAGCTATTATGCATAAAAAATAAAAACCAAGTCAATCCAATCATGATCAACCCAACGCGATCAGAAGTCATATGGATCTTGCTTCGACTCAAATAATGCATATTAAAAAATAAAGTAAAATAAGGGGAGATAATTGTATAGTAATTATTACAGACCATAAGGAGAAAAATATAACATCGCGTATGAAAAATATTAGTATAGCAACCGAAACCTAAAAATACGAAATAATAAGCTACCAATTGTTATTCTTCATTAAGTACCTGAAACTGAAGATGTTAACCAAGAAGTAATCGAATTAACAGAAGAAGAGATTATATTGTAAAAAAAATATAACCTCTAAGCACAAATGAAAATCTTCAGTAAAAACAATGAGAATTTAGATGCAAATGACGAAATCAGCTGAAGAAAACATTTAATTGGAGTTGAATACTAATTTCAACATGATTATCATGAATGTAATGTAGATATGGATAGGCAATTTCAACTTCCTCGTTAAAATACAGTTTGCATCAACTGCACGTTTTTTTTTTTTTTTTTTTTTTTTTTTTTGTCGCTTGAAAGAGGATGTTAGCTGCTTGTGATTCTCCAGTCAAGCATGCAGGTACTCCATTATATTCTACACTTAACTTTAACATCTTCACAATGCTGCCTAGGTTCTTTGGCAACTTCCACTTTCTTATAATTAAAAACAAAAAATAATTAGTGTATGAAAAATCAACTCATAATCAGAAATAATAAGTTGAAGTATTTACTCGTAAGTTGAATATTTACATGCTTTTTGAAAATAAAAAAATAATGTAGAGAAGAGCTAATCTATATATAATATAAAGCTAGGAATAGACAATCCTATGTGACACCTCTCTATGGCTTCCATTGACATTTATCTTTTTTCTCATTTTTTTGACATTTTTCTATTCATTTCTTTATTTTACCAAATAAAATAAAATATTAAAAATTTCATCCATCCACCCATAATACAGACTCATTCACCATTTAATAGCATTATATATGTCATTACTTCCCCTATAATTATTGTGATTACTTTGTATTAAATTTATTAGTAAAAATAATTTATCTTTTTTTTAATTCATTCTTTGGTTTATTATTGTATTAAAGAAAGACAATCCTATGTGACACCTCTCTATGACCTCCATTGACATTTATCTTTTTTCTCAATTTTTTAACATTTTTCTCTTCATTTCTCTATTTTACCAAATAAAATAAAATATTAAAAAGCTCATCCCTCCACCCATAATGAAGACTCACTCACCATTTAATAGAATTATATTTGTCATTACTTCCCCTATAATTATTGTAATTACTTTGTATTAAATTTATTAGTAAAAATAATTTATCTTTTTTTAAATTCATTCTTTGGTTTATTATTGTATTAAATAAAGACAGTGAAAAATTGTAAGAAACTTTTAAAATTCCATCAGTCGCCTCATTTCTTTTTAACAGAAATCCCATCAATTGCCTCATTTATTTATAAGTAATTACACCTTAAATATCATTTGTAACCTCCACACCCAAATACAATCCTCTATTAATAATATGAGTTTTGACCGGACCTTTCCCTCTTCATATTACCCCTCCATTTTCTTAAAAGTTTCCAGCTTTTTGAAATTGTGATTCAATGTTGTCATTCTATCTATAATTCTATATGTTAGGTAGATTTATATACATTTAGATTTGTATCTGGGGACTTTTTCCAAATGCTTAACGTTAGAATAATAATCATCACTCTTTCTTGTTTTTGTCACCTATATTAATTGATATTAGCTTGAAATGTTGTGCTTTAATTTTTGTTTGCGGCTTTTTCTGTTTGAATTACTTAAAATTGAAAATCAAAGGTGATGAAAGTCTTAGTTTCCTGTATTTCTTTCTTCCCGTTATGGTTTAAATTTTACATATTTTGTTGATTTTAGGTTTCTTATTTTCTGCAAGGATCGACGTGTGAATTTAGTGGATTTGGACTATTTTGGTTTTGAAGATATTGTTAAAGTTGTTTTTAAGAGCCAACCATTTACGTGGAAGATTATTTGTGGGAGACGGAGTCGTTCTTCGAGTTTCGACTACCCATTCCTATGAAGGCGGAGCTTCATTTCTCGGTGTTGCAAAGGTCATAATATGGCCTCCTTACAAGCTCTCAAAATGTAAGTAAAGCTTGATGATTTCGTGCTAACGATATAGTAGAGAGAGAGAGAGCGGAAGGAGATGAAGGTCCGAAATTCTACCGCGAATCATCTTTCAGTGGCAACGAAGGGACAAGAAATGAAATTGGGTTTCGTTTCTATTTTTGAGCTGGAAAACGAAGAGCTTGACGGCTTGAGGTGTTTCTTATCTTTATATCTTTGTTGTTTTCTTTTGGTGGATTTTCTCATGAGCAAATATTTTTTAGGCAGTGAAAGTATGAAGTTTATGAAGACTATTTTAATTTCTGGTCAATTCAAAAAATTATTCAGTAAGATTAAAAAGGAATATGACCGATGTATTATTTTATTATAAGTATTATCTAAAAAAAAATCATGTTGATCAATTTCAAGAATTTTATCTTTAGTTATTATGTGATAATTATCTTTGGAATTTAGAAAATAAAAATAAAAAGATAAGGTGACAAAAAAACATGAAAGTTGAAGTTCATTTTATATTATCTCTGACTTAACAACTTTCACATTTTAATTACTTAAATTTCCACATCATGTTAATATAGCTGGCTAAACTAACCATTTTTTTAGAAGTTTAAATTAATATAGTTTATATAATAATAGCTTTTCTTTGTGATATAGTCTCCCTATTTTTATAGGGTTATATTTGCCATTATCCACCTACAAAAGTCTTTTAGCATTTCATAGGGTTATATTTTTCATTATTCACTTACTCATTTTTTTTTACTTAAAATTTTATATTGAAATTTCTAGATAATTTTAGACTTAATTCAATTGGATTACAGATATAATTATCTTCAGTTTGCTAGGGATTAATGCACAGGCTTACCTACTATGTATGAATGTTTTGAATTTTTATTTGCATAATCTTCTCTTTTTGTCAATACCTTTTTTTTTTCTTTTCTTTTTGAAACTGGTAATGTTGATTCTAATTTTGGGCAATAGTTAGGCAGATTTGCTTTGTCATTTGTTTGACTATGAAAGTGGGAGAGTTAAAAGATTAGATATAACTTTGATCTTCCTTTTAAGAATTAAGGTAACTTTACTGTATGTAATTTTCAATTGTTAGCAAATTGTACTTTTACATGTTCTATTTCTAGACCAAGAGTTTATAGATTTTTTTTTTAAATTAGACTGCTTATTTGATTACTGATTAGTTTATGTCGTCAAGAAAACAGAAGGTGTTACTCACCACATTATGTAATAAGAAGTATTATTGAAACTAAGATTTTAGTTATAGAAGCTACTCTAATACATTAATTAAAAAAAAAAATCAACCGTACGAAACGCGAACTTATTCACTAGTAATAAAATATTAAGATGCAGCTGCAATATCACAGGAGGGGGATTAGAAGTAACCGTGTGTCTTCGAAGTTTTAGGGCTAGTCTCCCATACTGTTTTTTTTTTTCTTCCATTGATACAAGAACCGTTAATTGGTCATGGCAAATTGCTTATGCTGCTGGTTAAAAAAATTTGAAACCATCTACTCACCTTCTTATAAGTACCCAAATGGGCATATGTTCTTTTTTCAAATTATTTTCATCTTGAATCTTTCTAGCTTCCTTTCTACCAGTTACATATGCATTGATAGTGTGATTAATTAAAGAAGTGAATGCTACTTCCAACCTTTTTGGCACCTGAAAAGATTATTATTCAGTTGGAATCGTCCAACTCCTCAAATTATTTATTAAATTAGTCAAGTGAATTAAGTCTATTTTGAATTTCTCAATGCAACTCTTCAATTTCTCCAGATTTTTGCATTGCAATGAAGAGAATAATTGTTAATTTGAAAGAATAATCCACATGTTTTACCCCGTTTTCAGAGCGATATCTCATGGCTACCCACCGGTTGTGGTCCATAGACTGCTCAACTTACCTAACAACACTGCTAAATATAATCTACTATTGATAAATAACTACTTACGGGACATGGGATAGCTGATCCACATGTTTTATCCCATCTTTGGTGCATTAGCCCTTGCCTAACCCGCCTTGCGCGGTGCATCGGTAACATGTCTTATCCGAATAATAACAAAAAGCTGCCAACGAGCATACTAAAAATATATCGTATATCGGCTACTAACATAGATCTCATATATCGTACTTTTGCTGAAAATATCATAAGGATAGTGTAAGAACATCGTGTATCAATGCGGATCTTTGTTGTTATATCTGAGATGGCCCTTTTATCTTAGTACAAATAGGTATGTCATAACTCTGTATACCAAATTGTCGTGGTCAATTCCAAAATCTGGGTGTGGTGGTTCTCCTCATGCCTCTTCATCTACTTAGAAGTTTATGCTACTCCTTTACCTTTCTGTACCCGAAGGCAAGCCATATACTGAGACTGTTTTGATTATAGTCTTAAACATCTAAAGTTCAAACTTATCTCCTCATCAAAACTGAACTGTCTTCTAAGTCAAGAAAGTAAAAAGTGTTGTGATAGTCAAGTCTACTACATGAAACTGTCAAGTTCTTGTTCAATACATAAAATGATATACATCCACTGCTTGACTTGTCTCAATCTCGTCATAATTCTTCTAGATCTTATATTTAGCTCGACTCGTACCAACCTAATGGTATTCTGGTAGGATTTTGTTCTCTTAGTACTTGACCCATATAGTTCTCTTGGTATCTGTAGCACCGACGCTAATTTGAACCTTTGGTTCCTTAAGCCCAATAAGGACTAACCATAAGTCATCTACATCAAAGATTTTCCCGAACCACTTGTTGTGATCTCAATAGGTCAAGAAAAACTGCTCTGATATATCGAGTCAGACTTCTATTACTGTCTTATGTAAAACATCATATACATCTCAGAGATACTGTTGGAACTTGCAAATCATGGGACTGTCTCAAGAGTCAAAACTCCACTCCAGCGTCCAAGAACCATCACACATGTTGAACACACACTTCTTGATCTTTACTGAGCTTTTGATAAAAGGAATAACCATTCCCGAATGCAAATATGCATTCACTTCCAACTGATGAAACATACGATCAATGCTCAGCTTTCCGGTCATCTCAACCAAACTTATTAGCTAGTCTTTCTCTGGCTAGATTTGTAAACGTCCTCTTCCCATAGGCACGGTTTGCCATAAGACACTACCCCACTTGGGTTGAAGCTATAACAACTCGTCTTACGACTCACTTTCCTTTTTCTTCCTCATAAAGTATCAGCATTCTGACTATCTTTCTTAAACTCTTGCTAGGCGAAGCATAACGCATAGTAGTCAACTATGGAAAAATAATTCATACTCGATGTCGGTCACTTCACTACCTCCAAATGCAGAAAACATCCTCTATAACTTGACTATTATCTTGTTAATGCGAAAAATATTCCTAAACCCCACATCTTACTCAAACTGAATCGGTAGTCATGCCCTAAAGAATGGATCGGTGGTCATGCCAAAATAAGGGCATTCCTGCGAATTTCCTGTAAAAAATGAATCTTGAGCCTAACTCAAGATCCATATAAGGAGACCAAGTAACTCATCCGCAACCGATGTGGGAGAACTCAACAGTTTTCGAGTCAGCATAATTTGAAAATAGAAAAAATTAAATCTTAATTTGTAAATGGAGGATCGTTTGAAAATCATCGCAGAAATTTTGGGAGTATGTAACCTACTGATTAAAATGGAGGACCATAGGTGAAAGTATAATATTTGGATAATTCTTAATATATTCACTTTTTTGGTTTCTTTTTGGGTCAACAGCCTAAGAAATTTAGTCAAAGAACATGAATTCATGAATCTTCTTCGTATCTTATTCTTCACTTCTCTACAATTTTGTGTCTATTGATTTCCTGATTTTTCTGTTTTCTTGTATTAAATTTGGGACATTACAGATAACAGTCGCTACCATGTAACAGTCTAGGGTTTTGTAGAAAATTGTTGGAAATAATGGAGAAATAGACGAAGCAACTCAAAAAGTTTAGCATGTTAGAAAGAAGGTAATTGTGTAAAAAAAAAAAAAAAAATACACCTGGCAAGTTGTTTGCTTTGTTTTGTAAGTTACTGAAATGGTGTTTAGGACTTGAGGAGTTGAGTTATGTGCTAGGCGCTACTAATTGGGTTTAAAACTATAGGACAAATGGAAAAAGGTACTTTCTCCGTCTCAAAATAATTATCATGTTTTTCATTTAGGACATATGGAAAAACGTACTTTCTCCGTCTTAAACTAATTATCGTGTTTTTCATTTGCACGTTTCTTAAGAAACCATTAATATGAATAAGATCTAAACTATTCACTCTCTTAAAATATTTAAGCATATTATCTCTCTTCAATAAATATTTATTACTTCCTCTGTCTCAATTATGTGACACTGTTTAGCTTGACACATAATTTAAGAAAGAAATTAAGACGTTCGAAATTTGTGATCCAAAATAAATAGTATTAGTTAGATATGTGAGTGGCTGTAAATTATTTTATTAAGGGTCAAAGAAGAATTTTAAAGTTAAATTATTTCTAATTATAAATAGGTAACATTCTTTTTATTTAACATACTAAAAAAGAAAGTGTCACGTAAATTGTGACGGAGATATTCAATATATATCTATGTCAACTCCATCAATGATATATTTCATTTTAAATGTTGTAATTAATATAAAGAATAAAATAGGGAAAAAGCTACTCCCTCCGTCTCAAATTATTTGTCGTTTTTTGTTTTACATGCCCCTTAACAAATATAATTAGGAGTGGTAACTGCCTAACTTTATCCTTATATATATCTAAGTTATAATCTTTCTTCATTAAATGTTAACTCTATTTATGTGTCATTTTCGTTAATGACAAAATTCTACAAAGAATAAAGTGAGGAAAAATAATTAATCGTACCTTGAATTCCTAAAATATAAATAATTTAAGATAATTATTTTTAATAACTACATAAATAATTTAAAATTAAAATACTTAACTTTTTCTTATTTTTTATAATAAAAAATATTTTGAGACAAATATTTTTCGGAAAAGGCCAAAATTACCCTTGAACTTTGGGAAATAGTTCATCCATACCCTTCGTTATACTTTAAGATCAATTATACCCTTACCGTTATACTATGGGGTCAATTATACCCTTATGTCTAACAGCTGCCACGTGGCATCATCCTAGCCCTTCAAAATTATTTTCCCCTCAAATAATTTTTTACCCACTAAAATAACTAAAATAACCCAACCCGACCTGAATTTTTTTTTCCAGCCAAGGGGTAATGGGTTGGGTCCGTATCACTTTGGCTGGAAAAAAACATTCGGGTCGGGTCGGGTTGGATTATTTTAGTAGGTAAAAAATTATTTGAGGGGAATATAATTTTGAAGGGCTGAGATGATGCCACGTGACAGCTGTTAGACATAAGGGTATAATTGACCCCATAGTATAACGGTAAGGGTATAATTGGCCCTAAAGTATAACGAAGGGTATGAATGAACCATTTTCTAAAGTTCAGGGATAATTTTGGCCTTTTTCAGAATATTTTTTTCTTAAGAATGATGGCGGATCGACATGGGATCTTTGAGGAGATTAAGGGGTCAGTGTCTGGTGGTACACGGAAAGCTATAACACAACTCTGTGGATTTGATGTTTCTTTGAAAGGAGTTGATGTGTGTGGGGATTTGTATTTCTATTTCTACTATTAATAAGTATAATAAGTAAAGGTTCCTTGAACGACGAAGGGTCATTTGACTCAAAAATTCATTCCGATGACTTCATTTGGCTTTTCAATGACACGTGTTTCTAACTTGGTTATTTGTGGGATGGCTCGTTTAACCTTCCCAAACCACCGTACACGTGTGCAATTTACTTGGTAATTTAAATCCAAACCATTGTACACGTGTGCAATATTGTTGTCAGACTACTTAATTTGGTCTTTCTTTTTTGTAGAACTTATCATTTGCCTTTCTCCAATTTTTTCCTGATTCTGCTTGCTCTCTCTCTTCCTGGTGAATTCTTCTGCCTACTTGGCTCTTGGTTTTTAATTTTTTGGGTTCCCTAATCCTTTTTTTCTCTTATGTGCTTGTTATCCGATTATGGTATTTTTTTTCCCAATTTCTCTTGCGACTAATTCAGTTTTCCCGCTATTCAAAATGGGTGAATACCAAGAAAATGGTTTTCCATTTGACAGAGATAGTAAAATGGAGGTTATCTTTTGTGTTGACTCTAATTTTTGTTTTCTCTTCCAGCTCATTTATTTATTTATTGGTTTTATTTCTGACTTTCTGCTTGCTTCGGAAAAGGCAAAATTCTAGATATTTCCTTGTCTTGTGTTTTGTTAGGCCATACTTGTGTTACAATGTGAGTATAATTTTTGGGGTTAGTGTTTTCTGATTTTGACTGAGTTATTCATTCTGCCGAGAATTTGTCAATTTCTGTTCCAAGTTTTCGGGTCTGTGCTTTGTTTTGTCACTGAGTTACATATTTCTATTAATGGTTGTGCAATTTCCATTTTACAGGCTTTTGAAATTGAAATTTGCTCTACGTGTTGAAAGCAGTCAATACCCCGGCTATAGGAGGTAATTTCCGCTGCCCTAATACTATGTTTCTAGCTATATCCATATTTTATTACTATTTTTTATTTTTAATTGTATGGGTGTGTGTGCTGTAGGAATATATTAAATTTTAACTATGACAAAAAAATTGTTTAACCAATGAGAACACAATTTCCTATTCGACTATGTTTTGCTACGAGCCTATGACTATAAATAAAGCTCAAGGCCAGACACTAGATTCCGTAGAAATTTATTTACGTGAACCTGTCTTTTCACACGGTCAACTTTATGTTGCTTTATCAAGAGCAAAAAGTTCAGGCTATGTAAAAATGTTAATCCGACCCGCAACAGCAGACGACCCTGATGACCATTCTACCTACAATATAGTGTATAATGAAATTATCCATAAAGCATTCTCTTAGGACTTTCGAAGAGCTACTAACTACTGATACAACATATGTAAGTTATTAGTTGCATTTATATTTTTCATCAGCGTTGCTCCCTTCATCATGCTCTTTCATTGTTTACCCTACTTTAATTATTTTTCAGGGTATAAAAAATATATGCAAACCAGCGGAAGGTTCTCACCGAAAGATAAAATATTTTAACATGATCTTTCAAGATGAACAGGTACTTCCTTCTTTTGGCAAAATCAATTGTTTGTGTCTTAAGTATACATAACATTTCTAAATCAATTGCTTACATTGCCTGTGTATGTCTCTTCCGCTATTTCCTTATGAATCGCTCACAGAAAGACCATATAAAAGCTATTGTTTACGGTGATGAAATCCCCTGTTATAAAGACTTGTTCAAACTGTTCCATACCTATTTGATAACGGGTGCGCGCATACAAGTATCAAATTTGAGATGTGAAAGACCTTTTTGCATACGTTTGAGTGGGTTATCGACAAAAAACCATAGTTGATCCAATTGAAAAAGATAGCCCAGATGAGGATGAGTTGCCACCACCCACAAAGCTGAATCTTACGTCATTTCGAGACATCAATAATCAGGCCTCCCAGTCTACCAAAGAACAGCTTAAGGACGCAGAATTTAGTATGATTATTTTACTTCTTTTATCACTAAATATGCACTTTAACGCAGGCTGTTAAACTATCTTTTCACACATTCGTTTATTGAATACAAATTGTTTGCCAATAGATGTACTCACAATTGTTGTCCGCTGCTTCCCACCAAGGTGTTATACCCCGTATTTTTATACGTCGAATTATTCGCAAAGAGAATCGACTCAAGTTAAAGACGGGATCATTTTCGGGTACGAAATAGGAACCTTTAATTTTCAATTTTAATTAGAATATAAATTGTTTATAAATTTTATTTAGTGTAAAAATATTATTGGAGATTAGGGACTAATTAATTATGATTAAATTATTAAGTAGGAATTAGTGGTTAATTATTAAAGTGGGCCCCACCCGAATAAATAAATAATAAAAATATATATATATGCATGGCCACGTGCATACATTACAAGGAATCAAAATATGACTCATACATGTATATGGATCTAGTGGCATTTATAGAGGGATTTTAATTCATGCAATTCTAAAGTGGGCCCCATTTTCCAATTAAAGAAAGGAAAAAGAGTTCCTTGAGTTTGACACTTTCCAACGTTAGTTTTCTTAAGTTAGCAGCAACATGATTTTATATTCTAGCAACATTTACACTTTGGAATTCATACTTTCACCTAGACAATTTACTGAAGACCAAAGATTGCATAGACTTCATATATCATTGTTGGCATTTTACGTAAAGGAAAACAAAAGGTGCAGCACCTTGCTTGACCAGCAACGTTGGAACTCCATTGTTGGGCAGCAACAAATTTCCTTTGGAGCAAGGAAACGTTGGCAGCAACTGAAACCAACTAGTATACTCCATTGTAAGGAAGTTGTTCGTGGCTTTGGAAGTGAATCTTGAAGGTCTCGGCTAATTTTGTTCTTGAGATTCCAAGATTTCGGAGTCACTGTTTCTTGAAAGCACAGGAAAGAGAGGGCTGGTTCCATCTTGTTTAAGGTATGTAGCAACTTCCTAACTTCGTGGAGAAGGTCGTGAAGCTCATTCCTAGTACGTATCGTATAGGGCTCACGGGACGTCAATCGAAAATCGCATATAGTTTGTTGTACTTGCTGGACTATTTTGGAACTGTTTCTACGATGTCATGTGGCTGGAAATCAGTAGGAATAACTTAGTTTTTCGTGGTTGCTGTTATGATTATGGTTAAATGTCACTAGGGACTGTTTTAATCTTTTTAATGAAGAAAAGCAAAAGTTGAGGAGGCATTTTATAGAAACAAAACAGAGAGTCTGTATTACAACTGACACATGGACTTCTATACAAAGAATTAATTACATGTGTATCACTGCCCATTGGATCGATAGTGATTGGAATATGCGCAAGAAAATACTTAATTTTTGTCCTATTATTAGCCATAAAGGTGAAGATATGGCAAATGGTATTAGTAGATGCTTACGTGAGTGGGGGATAAATAAGATCTTTACTATCACAGTTGATAATGCAAGCTCAAACGATGTGACAGTAAAAGAATTGTCTAAACAATTAACAAAAATGGGAACTAATTTGATGAACGGTAATCACCTTCACGTGAGGTGTATGGCTCATATCATGAATCTTGTCGTCCAGGATGGTTTAAAAGAATGCTCTTTGTCTATTGAACGTGTTAGACATGCAGTTAGATATGTTAGACAGTCTCCCGCGAGGTTGAAAAGATTTCAAGAAAGTTGTGATGATGAACAAATCAATTGCAAAAAATCTTTACATCCGTCAAACAAAGGTAATAAAAATTACATTTGTTCAACTAATCTTAATTTGTTTTGCGCAGTTTACTGCTTTCTTATTTCTGGGTTTCTGTTCCTTTGAATCTATTTATTTATTGTATACTTATTAAGGCAAATGGAAAAAGCTTATACCATGCTGCAAGTGTTGTTTCTTTCCTTTGCTAGACTTCTTTGCTTGCAATTTTTGTACATGACAAAAGTGCAAATTGATTTTAACTCATTCAACCTTTGTCTCATAGGTATGTGGTTTCATTTTCCTTATTGCTTGCCAGTAGATTGGTGCCTATCTTCTAAAAAAGGTATGATAATAGAAGATGAAGAACTTTATTCATACTATAGTCTCCATGATGTTCATACTATAGTCTCCATGATGCAAAGGAACTTTCCACACTTCTCTTCTGAGAAACTTCCTATTATTGAATTTTAAGTATTAAGTATTTATGAAGAACGAAGTAGACTCCAGCAAGAGCAAAAAGAATATAGCAAAAATTGTACCTTCCCGTATCTATTCTATTTGTTATGATCAAAGCCAAGAGATCCAGCCTTAATCCAGTTAACTGATAAGTTTCTGTTTTAAGATAAACATAGACGGCTCATTTTTGCTATGCTCTTTCTATTTTACCAAACTTCATATATTATGCAAAGTTTTTCTAATCATTCTTTAGAACTATATTACAGTACATCTTTGCAGACTGTAAATCTGGAAGGGAAATTAAGGCTTTTGATACTAGGATCACAAAACAAGGACCAAAAAGGAAAGAAAAAGGTGAGGTAAAATCTGAAACTTAGATGGAAGAAAGTGTCATCGGCCTTGAGCTACTATTTGAGTGTCTAAAGGTTCCTTGAAGTGGATGTAGACATGAGAAACTTCTGGTAGTCAAGAAGTACTTTCAACTATTAGAGTTCGTACGCTTTAGCGGTCACTGACACTTTTTGAGCTTTAACTTTGCTGTTTATCGATTTGGTTGAAAGATAAAGACTTGATCAATAAATGCTAAATTCAAGTTTTAAATGGACATGGCTTCTCTATTATTAATCATATTGAATTATTTCTAAGAAATTTTATTTATTGCCAACTATTAATCACTTGACCGACTTCGTTAAATATAAGTCCAGAACAAAAAACTTCATGAGACTGATACTGCATTTGGCCAGCTTAGGTATTATTGCATTATCAGACAAGGAAGGTTCATATTTCATGCATAAATTTATATATCTTCTCCGTCATTACTTAATATCGTGGTATGAAGTGTCCTACTTGAGCTACGCGTTTTAATGACACGAGAATGCCATTTTTGTTTCAGGTTCTTTATGTGTGTACCACAGCTGACATGCTTTAAGGAAGAATGCAGGGAAATAGACAAGAAAATTCTACAAAGGTAATTAACAAGCAAAATATTCTCGATTTCATTTGCTTCTCTTAGATGGAAGTTTGATTTTCTCAGAATGTATCTAAATTTTTGGTCTAATACTTCTGATGATAATTGATTATGATTGATTCAATCTCTGATAGAAAAGATAAAGCTTGGTCATTAATATTTCAGAATTGTTGCACGTATCCTCAACTTTCTATGTTTAAATCTACCAAAATGGACATCATGTACTTCTTCAGGATAACTAGTATCTCAGAAAATTCAGGCCATCTAAATTTTTGGCTTCACAAAATGAATGTATTAGTTGTGACTTGTAACTTCGTATGCTTGGTCTTCCTTTTTCAAGTAATCCCTAGATGCATCACGTGCTGCCAACAATAGCTGCTACAGTCCAATTAGATTTACAATGTAGTACTATAACTTTGTTCCACTATTGAATGTACATAATGTGAGGCATATTACGTTAATTTTATTTGATGGTACTGCTTCCTTTCTTTTAACTCCTACTAAACAATTAAAACAAATAGGGAATTATCTTCCTGAAGTCAGATCTCTTTTGCATAATATGTTACCAAAATGCCCGTGCCTTGCACGTTGCTTTGCTTCTTCTAAAAATGGAAATGATTAGAAATGGCTTTTCTTGAGAATTTGATACTAGGATCACAAGACAAGGACTAAAAAGGAAAGAAAAAGATGAGGTAAAATCTGAAACTTAGATGGAAGAAAGTGTCATCGGCCTTGAACTACTATTTGAGTGTTTTAAGGTTCCTTGAAGTACTAAACAATTAAAACAAATAGGGAATTATCTTCCCGAAGTCAGATCTCTTTTGCATAATATGTTACCAAAATGCCCGTGCCTTGCACGTTGCTTTGCTTCTTCTAAAAATGGAAATGATTAGAAATGGCTTTTCTTGAGAATTTATAGGGCGCGCTTCTGTGGGAAATTAAGGCTTTTGATACTAGGATCACAAGACAAGGACTAAAAGGAAATAAAAAGATGAGGTAAAATCTGAAACTTAGATGGAAGAAAGTGTCATCGGCCTTGAGCTACTATTTGAGTGTCTAAAGGTTCCTTGAAGTGGATGTAGACATAAGAAACTTCTGGTAGTCAAGAAGTTCTTTCAACTATTAGAGTTCATATGCTTTAGCGGTCACTGATACTTTTTTGAGCTTTAACTTTGCTGTTTATTGATTTGGTTGAAAGATACGGACTTGATCAATAATTGCTAAATTCAAGTTTTAAATGAACATGACTTCTCTATTATTAATCATATTGAATTATTTCTAAGAAATTTTATTTATTGCAAACTATTAATCACTTGACGACTTCGTTAAATATTAGTCCAGGACAAAAAACTTCATGAGACTGATACTGCATTTGGCCAGCTTAGGTATTACTGCACTATCAGACAAGGATGGTTCATATTTCATGCATAAATTTATATATCTTCTCCATCATTTCTTAATATCGTGGTATGAAGTGTCCTACTTGAGCTGCACATTTTAATGACAGGACAATGCCATTTTTGTTTCAGGTTCTTTATATGCGTACCACAGCCGACATGCTTTGAGGAAGAATGCAGGGAAATAGACAAGAAAATTCTACAAAGGTAATTAACAAGCAAAAATATTCTCGATTTCATTTGCTTCTCTTCGATGGAAGTTTGATTTTCTCAGAATGTATCTAAATTTTTGGCCTAATACTTCTGATGATAATTGATTATGATTGATTCAATCTCTGATAGAAAAGATAAAGCTTGGTCATTAATATTTCAGAATTGTTGCACGTATCCTTGACTTTCTATGTTTAAATCTACCAAAATGGACATCACGTACTTCTCCAGGATAACTATTACCTCAGAAAATTCAGACCATCTAAATTTTTGGCTTCACAAAATGAATGTATTAGTTGTGACTTGTAACTTTGCATGCTTGGTCCTCCTTTTTCAAGTAATACCTAGATGAATCACGTGCTGCCAACAATCGCTGCTACAGTCCAGTTACATTTACAATGTAGTACTATAACTTTGTTCCACTATTGAATGTACATAATATGAGGCATATTACGTTAATTTTATTTGATGGTATTGCTTCCTTTCTTTTAACTCCTACTAAACAATTAAAACAAATAGGGAATTATCTTCTCGAAGTCAGATCTCTTTTGCATAATATGTATGTTGCTTTGCTGCTGCTATTTCTTGAAAATTTACAGGGAGCTTCCGTTAGTTCGATAATATTGTGCTTACGTCTGTTTTGGTTTCTTTTCTTACTGCTGTACATTGAATTACGTTTAGCTCTTTGCTTTGCAAGGGTTGGTGTTTTACCATCACTTTCCTCTAATCTCTACATTTCTCTTTTCATTCTTCTGGTCTTTGACATGTAAAACATTTCCAACTTAATGTGTTAAGTTCCAATTTCCTATCATGATTTAGACTTATGTAATACTTTGCATGTTTATCGGGATACTGTGCAACCAATTATTCCTATTATCTTTCAGGTCTGTCTGTATTTCTTTACATGTTTGCTTCAACTTTTTAATTTGGGCACTCATTTATTTTTCTAATAGTTAATATAATGTGCTCAATTATCTCCCTAACTTGGTTTTGGTTTCATTCTTCACCTTTTAATTTGGACAACTCTTATGGTTTGTTAATAGAATCCTCATACTGCTGCATGATTTTGAACTTTTATTCCAACTGTCGCAAAGATTGATGGTATACCTTAAACATTGCATTACAATTTGATTGTATTAGTTGTAACCTGTAGCAATTCTTATCTAACTTTGTATGATTTCTCTTCTCTTTTCCAGTTAATACCCAGATGCAATTTCCACAGCCGACGACAACTGGTTGAATCCAGATTGTACCCGCTTACACCAAGAACATCAAGAATTTCACAGCTTTTCTCTTTCTAGCAAGCTTGGCAATGTAATAATATAATTTTGTTCCGCACAATATAAGCATATTATGTTATGAGTAATATTTAACTTGATGGTACTGGTTCCTTTTTTTTAGTTAAACTCCTACTAAACGAATAAGGAAGTACCTTGCAAGAGTCGGACCACTTTTATATAACAACAAAAGCACGGGCTCGGGCCATCTAGTATATAAAATAAATAAGTGCCAGGGAGGGACGAACACAGCAGTCCCTCCTTGTACCCACTGCTTTACGAATTGTACCCGCAATAAATTTTTGTACCATGAGCTATATAATTTGTACAGTATGCACTTTAAATTTAATTCTCCAACACATTTATTTCCTTCGTGCACTTTTATTTGTTCACTTTTGACTTTTTGTGTTCTAGCTAAATATTTATTTTCTTATCATGTATAGACATATGCAGCTCAATTTTAATTTTCCTACACAAATTTATTTCCTCCATGCACTTTAATTTGTTTATTTTTAACTTTTCACATTCTTTGAGAATTAATAAATCCCGCATGGATATATGCCATAGTATTGAAAAATAATAAGTGCCATGGAGGGACGAATACAGCAGTCTTTCCTTGAACCCACTACTTTACGAATTGTACCCGCATTAAATTCTTGTACCATGAGCTATATAATTTGTACACTTTATCCAACTATTTTTATATCCCATGTAGACATGTGTCATAGTACTTAATATTTAGATTCCCTTCTCATGTATAGACTTATGCACTTTAAATTTAATTCTCCGACACATTTATTTCCTCCGTGCACTTTTACTTGTTCACTTTTGACTTTTCGTGTTCTAGCTGAATATTTATTCTCTTCTCATGTATAGACATATGCAGTTCAATTTTAATTCTCCTACACAAATTTATTTCCTCCATGCACTTTAATTTATTCACTTTTAACTTTTCACATTCTTTGAGAATTAATAAATCTCACGTGGATATATGTCATAGTACTGAATATTTATTCTCTTCTTATGTATACACGTGTGCACTTCTATTTTAATTCTCCGACACATATTTTTTTCTTCCGTACACTTTTACTTGTTCATTTTGATTTTTCACGTTATTTAAGAATTAATAAATGAAATGCTCCTTCCGTCTCATATTACTTGACCACATTACTATACTTGACTTTTCACGTTCTTTAAGAATTAATAAAAATGAAGTACTCCCTTCGTTTATATTAACGTAGACATGTGTCATAGTACTTAATATTTAATTCCCTTCTCATGTATAGACGTATTCACTTTAAATTTAATTCTCTGACACATTTATTTCCTCCGTGCACTTTTACTTGTTCACTTTTGATTTTCGTGTTCTAGCTAAATATTTATTCTCTTCTCATGTATAGACATGTGCAATTCAATTTTAATTCTCCTACACAAATTTATTTCCTCCGTGCACTTTAATTTGTTCATTTTTGACTTTTCACATCCTTTGACAATTAATAAATCTCACGTGGATATATGTCATAGTACTGAATATCTCTTCTCTTCTCATGTATACACGTGTGTACTTCTATTTTAATTCTTCGACACATATTTATTTCCTCCGTGCACTTTTACTTGTTCATTTTTTACTTTTCACGTTATTTAAGAATTAATAAATGAAGTACTCCTTCCGTCCCATATTACTTGGTCACATTACTATACTTGACTTTTTACGTTCTTTAAGAATTAATAAAAATGAAGTACTCCCTTCGTCCATATTACTTGGCCACATCACTAAAAATATATATCTATTTTTCTATTCTATATTTATCTTCTTTTCTATTTCTATTATCCCTGTTTTCCTTCTTTGTTAATACTTTAAACGTAAAGTTATTTTAATGCTCCTACACGTAACTTGTTCACTTTGGACTTTTCACGTTCTTTGAAAATTAATAAATCAAGTATATATTTTATCATAACATCCATATTTATTGGTATATAGTCTTAATAGCCTCAGAAAATGATTTGAAAATGAATAATTAATGTGAAGGGAAGAAGATTTTTTTCCCCCTTAATATGTTAACATCGACAAGTAAAAGTAAAGGGAGGGAGTGACATTTATCATCGTTTTCCTTCATTGTCAATACTTTACTTATTTACTCTCATTTGCAATCTCTGATTATTGTTTCTTTACATTTATAAAATGTATTACTTTATATTTTCATTTCAGAATTAAAATTTGGTGATTAATGATATAACATATATCTTTCTAATTTTAATTTCTTTGTAACAATTAATATAAAAAATTATAATATATTTTTTAATTAATTTAATAAAAATATTTTAATCCAATATATACAACAAAATGGTTTTTATGTTTGGATCTGAATAATTACTTAATTGAAATGGACATCAACCTGTCGGTATACATATAAAATATTAAAGAATTTAAAAGAAAAAGTTTAGAATCAAAATATTAATTTTCCCTCATATTCTTACTAATTTTCTTTTACATCAATGAACAACTTTCATTGTCATGATAATGATAAAAAAAAGTCTGACTCTTTCCATCTCAAAGACTTTTAATTACAACTAAAGTGATGGTACATAAAATACATTTTGTATATATAATAATAATTAGAATGTTTTTAAAAGTTATTTTCAAAATACAAACCTTAAAGACTGGTTAATTAAAGTGAATAGACATGTTCGGCCCGTGTATCGCACGGGCATGTATTGCTAGTATTCTATATAATGACTAGGATCGTAAATGGATGTAAGAGACTCGATTCTTATCCCCTAAGCTAGCTCTTTACATGCTCCTTTGTGTTGCGGGATGATACGCTTTGTCATGCAGTGTTTAATATTCACTTCGTCTATTTTTACTTGTCTTGTATATTAAAAATGGTTATTCATCATTACAGTTTGAAAAATTAAGAGATAATTTATCATTTTATACCTATTTTACTCTTATTATTAATTATTGGGTTGACAAGTTGTTTTATTGATTTCAATCGTTGAGTTACTTATTATGGAGATATAGCAAAATTGTCATTCTACTTTTTGCTCCTTAATAGGCGTGCCAAGACAATACATAACAAGTAAAAATAGATGGAGGGAGTATTTTTTTTGTATTTTTTTTTTTTTGAAATATTTCAAATGATGCATGTGTCTGCAATACACATTTGTATGGGTAAAATCCGGACTTAGTAGATGGACCAATCGGAAACAAACATGTGAAGACATTGATTCAGCCCGATTCAGATTGACAGGTAAGTTCTCGGTTACAACCCAAGGTTGCCCCGCATCATTATTGGTATGTCTTGGACCACTGACATCCTAGTAAGGCATGCAATACTCCGTGATCAAGGAACCGATAGAGCCGTTACGTTGTCACAGGATCATTCTACTCGGCCATGACACCTTTTACAGCTGGAGTGCACTTCCAACAACTCCTTAACCGAACGTCCAGCAACCTCGAGCCTTTTCACTGTTCGATGGGACATTTGCACTATGAAGTGGTCATTTCACTTACTTTCGTGTTGAAAAGTCTAGGGTTTGTGTAAATAAATATACCTTCTCGGAGAAGGAACAAACTCCTCATTTTCACACTGGAAATTCTAACTCCATTATTTGAGCTCTCGAAATATTACAAGCTTCACACTATACTTCTAATTCTTGTCTCTTTATTTTATGCCATTTGTATTCTTGCATTTACATACATTTCTAGGTCTAATTACAAAAAAATTGTTTTGATCGAATACGATCTACTTATCTTTAACCCCTTTCAAACAAATTTAATTGTTATCCTAAATTGCTTTTGTATTGATAAACAACATTTTCTTTTTGCAGAAAACTTGTCCTCACTTCGCGCGGTCATGAAAATAAACCATTACAACAAAATACTTAAATCTTCTTTAAAAAAGTCCAAATTAGATAAAAGAACAAACTCATGTGTATAAGTAAAAAGATATTGATTTCATATAATAAATTAAATCACAATTACAAATCTTTTTCCTTTAGCCCTATGGCTTCTCTATTTTTATCATCAAAAAATAAATAAACAACAAAAGGTTCGGTGCATCTTTCAGTTAATATCGGTCGTTATTGTGTACAAAACTTAAATGGGAAGATTAAACAACTAAAAAGTACCTGTTATTAGCACCCATTCTTGGATATGTAAGGCGTTGCATACTAAAAGTTAATATCTTCCATGTTTTTAAAAACTAAACATAAATAGTCAATTTAGCAACATCACTTAAGATTTTTACAATAAAAATGACCTGTAAACAACATTTTTTACATAATAATATTATTATTAAAAAGAGTTCTTGCCTCACGCCTTCATCTCGCAAAACCTCCATATTCATTAGCCTGGAGGAAAATTTGATATATGAAAAATGAAGATGACGCAATAGTTTAAAAGGAAGAACATACTATTTATGACAAAATTAATTTTTTAATTTTTTTTCTCAATCAATCAACTCTTTCCAGAAGAGACTATAATTTTATTGACAATATTTTTCAATAAGATCAAACCTTTTGGTATTTAATGCTTTGAGAAATAAGGTTAGTGAAAGCAACACTCAACTATTGAACACATCCCTGTTCATGGACAATTATTTTTCTTGTGATCACCCACGAAAACATAAGGAAAAAAAAGAAGAAATCAAAACCAACAAATCAAAAGGAGCACATATATGATGCATTTGAAGTAAAATTAAGTCGTCTAAATACCTAAATTATAAGGGGGGAAAATACCTTTAAATGTGGTAAATTCAGCAAGCCATGTATTTTATTTAATGGTAGCTATGTGATACGAGTCACATATAGTCAAAGGAGTACCAAAACACATCAATTGCAGTATTTAAATCATCAAGCAACCGATAACCTATAATCGTAGCATTCCATGGATAGGAGTTTTCTTTTAGAAGTCTAAATAAAAAAGGAAAGAAAAAGAAAAGACACCATTTCTCATTTGTTTCTTTTTCCTCTTTTCCGTAAGCTGCTCATCATCCTTGCGCTTCATTTGTATATAACAAATTTGTATATGCAAACAAAGGAGGGAACGACCCATAGCCTCAATCCTCAGATGATAAGAGAAGGGTCCATCTTGGGCAAAAGTTTGCAGGCGAGCCTACTGCAAATAAAGTCACAAAGCGTGTTGGTGAGGGTTCGAATCCCCACATTGTAATTCCCTTCCCATTTTCCCTTCCCCTACCCCTTCAACAACAACAACATACCCAGTTGGATCCCACAACGTGAGGTCTGGGGAGGGTAAAGTGTACGCAGACCTTCCCCTACCCCTTATGTAATAAAAAAATATTTTTTTAAAAAAAATAGTATTAAAGGTCCAGTATTAATTAGTACATAGTATTAATTATTGTTAATGTTAATTAGAGGGAAGGGGAAGAGGTATAAGTTTTTCTTTTGCTAGAATATCACGTCTTGCTGCATTATCAATTATACGTATTACTAATAAATACGAATTAAAGGGAAGTAAATGCTAATTATAGGAAAGGGGAAGAGATAATAGTCTTTAATCTAATCTTTTCAAAGGACGGTTAGGATAGGATTTAATTATAATGATAATTAATGAGGTGGTTTTTTGGGCTTTTTAAAATATCTTATAAATGAAAATAAAAGGGATTAAAAGCAAGAAAAATCCAAAAAAAGGGAGAAAATAGATAAATGACTTTCTAGGTCATAGAGATGTTTATATTAGTATATAGATTAGTCAAGTGAATTAAGTCTATTTTGAATTTCTCAATGCAACTCTTCAATTTCTCCAGATTTTTGCATTGCAATGAAGAGAATAATTGTTAATTTGAAAGAATAATTCATTTATTTATTGATTGCTATTTATAGTTAAATGCTTTTTTATGTTGATACTAAAGGAACAATGCAAAAGAAAGCCCTTAATGAGTTGTCTTTATGATAATGATGAGAAAAGTTTTTGGGTATAAATGAATGAAAAAACGAATGCCCTCATCCCTGGATTCGTTGAATTGTGTTGAGGCATTGATGTAGTACTACACTTCATATCTAAACTTTTGTGTGAGCAATAAAGTACTTTTAAATTCACCTGGTTTACTTAAGGGGCAAAATAATACACCTATTTAATTAATTAGATTTTAATTTAGTGTATGGGTAAAATGGTAATCTAACTTTGAATATAGGAGCTTTCCACTTTTAGTATAATATGATGATGATATATAGCGCATGTGTTCCAATTTATGTGTCATACTTTCCTTATGTATAAACAATTCAATTTGTGCAAAAAAGAAAGTTATAATTCCTTATATATAAAAAATTTAACTTTAAACTTTTCATTTTATCCTTAATAATCGATGATATATAGCCGCGCAAATATCTATGACTTGTTTTAGACTTCAAGTCTTAAAAATCATTTTCTCCCCTAAATTGTGTGCCCACTCAAACGCCGCCACATAAATTGAAACAGAAGGAATAGTAAATATACAACAACAAACAGACCCGCTTGGAAAAAATACTCCCTCTGTCCCAATTTATGTGATATTTTCGCTTCCCGATATTCAACTGCATGAAGTTGATGTGGAAGGAAGAAAGAAGATAGAAAATGCTCCATGTGAGAGATAGGTGTAAAAGATACTGGGTTAGGTTACGAATTTGGGTGTTGGTTCGGGTCGGATCTTTTTATTCGGTCAAAATGTTATGTGGACCAATAAAAAATGGCTACTTGTTTAGTTAAATTCCATGTCATATTTCTGTTAACCTGAAGGGAAATTTTGAACCTAAAGAAAACGTTAAGGGCATTTTTAACCCAATAGGTAGAAGGAGGCATTTTTGAGCCATTTCCAATAGATTAAGGCATTTTTTAGCCTTTTCCGTTTAAACAATATATATATAATATAAAGCTAGACATAGATAAGGTGACGTGACACCTCTCTATGGCCACCATTCCTACTTATCATTTTTCTCATTTTTTTGGCCTTTTATCTAATTTTAAAATGAAAAAAACTAATTATATTTAAATTATAGGATTTAATGGGTTGAAATGGGAGTAATGACAAAATTAAAGAGGATAATTGAGTTTGGAACTATTTTAAAAGTCACTCAATTAAGCCTTTATATTTAAGGTCAGCATATGTTTATTACATAATAAAGGTCTAAACTACCGTTTTCCCCCTAATTAATTAAGTTATTAACATCCGTTTGCTTTCTTTTGTTTTCCCTGATAAAGTCACTATAACATTTTCTATTCTTAATTAATAGAGCATGAGAATTCTTCTATTATTTAAGATGGAATGAAGATGGTTGCATCAATCTGCCACTTTCAATGCGGTCATCAAACTAAATTCTTGCATATGATAAGAGTGCTATTTTATTCTTTTGTTCTTCCAATGATTTAAGAGGGTGATATTATTTATTTTCTGTTGTTTGTAAGATTGAAATAATGTGATTTTACTGTTATCTTTTTGAGTCACTTTAAGGTCAATATTTTAACAACTGGAAGATATAATCAATTTTAGTTTTTCTTCGATTTAGATCACTCAACACTATTAGCAGTTTTCTAATGATGTTTAGTGTTTGAAGGAGAGGACGCTAACTGCATAAATCTAAAGGAGTATACAACTTGGAGAGAAGATCCATCTAATAGTTGTGTAGATGATGTATATACCCTCTTCAAAAACTGCGCGGGGGGGGAGGGAGATGAGCACATGATGCATGGTAAGAAATGTTATCGACACCAGTAAGTTCTTTATATTGTTATCGTTAGGGAGAGCACTTTTGATTGTGACACACAAATCAATTTTACGAGCATTGATTTGTACATCTCTTGGACTAGGACCAGAACGGTATGTCATAGTATTTCATAGCATACTTTATCCCCAAAATATTTTATTAGATTAAGTTAACCCCAAGATATTTCAGGCACAAACTCAAAGAGCCTGGGAACTTATGATACAATTAAATATGTTTTAGTTTCTTCTAACCCTTTATCGAAATAAATATTATGTATCAATTTTTTTCTTTCTATTTTGTCTGCCTTTTAGGTGTTGTTACGGCACTGATGTACTTGAATTTTCAGGCTTATAACTTAGGGGTTCTGCATCACATATTTGATTTGTTGATTATCTGCTATTTTTTACTATTGAATAATTATAAATCACACTTGATTAACTTTTTTTTATCTGTTCATTATTTCTTCCTTTGTAATTCATGTTTTGACGAACTATATGAATCCAAGCATGATAATTTCTGTGAAACTTTTTATCTTTCTTTCTTCTTTTTGTTTAGCTTAACACAATATAAAGTAAGTACATATGTTTTGGTCTTAATGTTGATTTTTATTGCCTTCATTATCAATAATATTGTCGGATCTATTGTAAAATCAATTTTATGAAGACTGTTGAAGCTAACCAATTCTATATATAATATAAAGCTAGGCATAGATAAGGTGAGGTGGCACCTCTCTATGGCCACCTTTCATATTTATCTTTTTTCTCCAAATTTTCACCATTTTCATATTTCTTTTCTATTTGTGCTATTTAAAAAAATAAATCAAAATTCACTCATAAATAAATCATGCAAGTTTGAGTGTACTTTAATATCCATTTATGAGCTATTCTACAGTTTCAAAAGGTTACCCTCCCCCTTTTCGGATTGGGCTCCTTTCCAGTTCCCTTCTCTCCATTTTCCCCAAGTTCTACCTTGGATTAGAGACACATGGCATGGGTTGAAATTAATGGCTAAGATTTAATTAACTAAAGCAAGGCCCTAATCATGATTTACATAATTAATAACTTATCCATAAATATATTAAAATTATTTCCTCTCTTCCTATTTTACTTTTCCTACGCAGTAAAATATCTTTTCTCCTTTACCCGATTATTTTTCCCACTTCATTTTTTTCCCTACACATAAATAGACCCCATTATTCAATTGGTGATATTTTTCCATTTTTTCAATTATGATGCTTACTAATTCACACAATATAGACCCCATTATTCAATTGGTAATTGTATATTTCTGAAAGAGTTGTCTATATTCCGGAAAATATCACCATTAAAGAGCTATCATAATTGAAAAAAAATGAAATATTAAAATAGGAAGAGAGAGAAAATATTTTACTATATTTATGGATAAGTTATTAATTATATAAACCATGGTTAGAGAGTCTTCTTGCTTTAGTCAATTAAATCTTATTCTAATTCATGTCATGTGTCTCTAATCTAATGTAGAACTTAGGGAAAATGGAGAGATGGGAAAAGGAGAAGAGTCCAATCCCCCATTCTCATCATGCACCTCACCAATTAATGAGCAGTTTATGTCGTGTAAAACTGATATTTATAAGAAACTCCTCTTATAAATGATTCCAATCTGAATTTGCAGTCCTAAGCTGGCCAAATTGGTTGCTTCTTCAAATTGCCTTCGTCATTTTCATTTCTAATAAGTCAAGGGATGAAAGGTCCTTGTATCTATTTGACTAACTTAATTGACAAATGGACTATGAAGTGCTTATGTACTTTACTTTTGGATGGTATGCTATATTTGTTTCTAACATTTCTGGCACTTTACTAATTTTATATTTAGCTTTTGCATGTAATTTATTTCTTTTATAATATGGACATTATAAGAGTTTTAGATAATTGCAAAATAGGATATTATTTATTATATAGATATGACCGAATCTCACACGGGCTCTTGAAGAAATTTGGCCACCTTTGTAGGTCATTTTTTTCAGTTTCTCTCATCCTTACATATACATTTATTTACAAAAGGTAAGAGCTTGCAGTTTGATCTGTTGCATGGTTATAATGTTGTTGATTAATTGCAATTGATGACTGTTCATGATATGGTTGGAAAACTTGTTCCATTTCCGCGGTTGATGAGGAAGTAATTTTCAACTTATTCTTAGATTTAGGATCTTGATATTTTTATTTTTATTTTAAACAGTTGCTCTAAGGGAGAGGTTCAAGGCTAACAATCGTTTGTATTTTTATTTCCCTTTTGTATTTTTCTTTTTCATATTTTTTCTTCAGTATATCTACTATTTTTATGCTAATTTGCATGTTAGTTCGACATGTTTACATCAGAAAATGACACATTTTTAGAGGAAACAAATGTTTTAAGCTAATCCTTATGTTAATGTTTTTAGAGGTGATGTGGCACCTCTCTATAGCAAGCAATTGTGTTTTGCTTTTTTCTTTTTTTTCCTCCAAATTTTGGCATTTTTCTATTGTTTACCATTTATGTGCTATTTAAAAAAAAAACTCAAAAATCACTCATTAAACTCTTTTTTTTTTTTTTGGTAACTATCGTTTTATTAATCACCAAGTGCAAACATTACATAACCATAGTTTAGCTATCGCAGCCAACTATGTCAAACGAAAAGGAAAACTACATCAACCAGGGGCGGACCCACATAGATCAAAGTGGGTGCTCAAGCACCCATTGACCGCGTCTCGAGCTATTTGTATATATAAAAGTCAACAAAATGGATATATTAAATGCTAAGCACCCATAGGACAAAGGTGATGTTGGGTGCATTGGTTAAAAAGGGATAATAAAAGTTGTTGCTTTCATGAGATCCGGGTTCGATCCTCGCTTAGAACCTTATCTTTTTACTTCTTTTTGGCTTTCCTTTCTTTTCCACTGTTTATTTGCTTTTCTGGATTTTCAATTAGTTTGCTTAATCGTGGTAATAGAAAGAAAATAAGTATCACTTGTATCAATGTTTCATAGCCTTTTCTTTAGTGTCCTAACCTCAACACAATAGTTTTTCTTTTTCTGCCGCTTTACATTTTTAGACTACCATAGTTTGTCGTTTAGGCGAGCACCCATGATCATAAAATCCTGGGTCCGCCACTGAGATCAACTACAACTAGCCTAGTTACATGGAGGAGCAATACAGATTAGAATTGATATTGCTGGAACAATTTGGTAGTGCTTGGTCCAGCCCTCACATTGCAAACATATGCTATTTCTTTGGAATACTCTCAATATCTCGACTTCTCTTTTCAAATATCAGATTTCTTTCAATCCATATGGAATGGATTACTTCAGCATAAAGCATTCTCATGACCCGAGCACCTTGGGATTTACCTTTGGCACACTTAAGTATCCATGTTAGTTGTTGAGTCCATGTCTGATAAGAGAAAACAGGCTTGAGCATTCAATTCGTCAATCTTGCCCAGAGTTGTTGTGTGGCAGGGCAAGCTACGAACAAATGTGCTCTATCTTCATCATGAGACTGGCAAAGGACATATACAGGTTCCACCCTCATCCCCTATTGAGGAGCCTATCAGCTGTTAGCAGTCGACCATGAAGGCATAGCCACATTGTAAATATTGTCTTAGACCTTGCATCATTACGAAAGATCAAACATTTTCAGCTGATCCTTTCCAAAGTTCCCAAAAGTTGTAGATAGATAGTTCTAATTACACTCTTATTAGGCTGAGTAATCACTGATACCTGATCAACAGTTCTGCTTGCTGCAATTATCTGCCTAACCATCCAGCTTGCCTGCTAAGGAATGCACATAGTTGTTAAATGTGCCTAACCATCCAGCTTACCTAACCATCATTAAACTCTCTTAATTATGTTAAATGTGCTTTTTACTTCCAAAGATGAATGAAACGTTGCAACAAATTAATGACAGCCTATTTATTTCAGTCTTATTATTGTTATTTATCCTTTCTCCTAAAAATAATCTACTTTCTATATGTGGCGTTAAGTTTCTCCGATATGTTTTTTAAAAATAAATCTTTGAAATATTTCCCTATATTAGGACTAAAGTCTAAAACTGTTGCATCAAATTAATCACAGCCTATTTGTTACATTCCTCATTACTACTACTATTTACTTCTTCTCCCAGAGTTTCTCTACTTTCTTTTCTTGAAAAATCTGATTTACTCTATTATTAGTAGTCTCCGTTTACTTGGAAAAAATGATTTACTCCATTATTATTCTTCTCCTTCTATATTTATTATTATTATTATTATTATTATTATTATTGTTGTTGTTGTTGTTGTTGTTGTTGTTGTTGTTGTGTGTAATAATGTCACGAGTCAGATTAAAGAAGATGATGTAAACGACAACACATAATTCTTTTAGATAATTTGTAGAAAATTGAGGGCAGTAACATGAGTTTATTTCATTCAACATAATTCGTTTAATATTAATTGTGTTACTAATAAGTAATAACTCCAAAAGTTATTAATTTAATCCAGTTTAATACTTTCTTTCCCCCTCTATTTCTAATGAATTTAATGTATAATGAACATGGAATTCAATTGGAATGTGATTTTTTTTTCCCATAAATAAGTCAAATAAGGCAGGAGAAATCAGGAGATGGGAATTGGAATTTGGACATCCGTATCATTTTTGTAATTCTCACTTTAGTTTCCATTACCCTCCCTCTTTTCGTCTTCTTTCTCACATAGTATCTACTTTTCTTTCTTTTTCAAAATGTTTTTTCTTTCTTCTTGATGATTCTGATGTGATAATTTATATGTAGGTTGGTGAACTGAGAAAAATAAGGAAGTAAAGAGTGATGAAGATAGAAAAGAGAAGAATTATCAAAGCTAGAAAAAAAAATTCCCCCTATTCATTCTTTTTTCTTGGCTTCTCTTAAATTTTGAACAAGGACAAAATTATTAAATACCCAAATATAACTCTATAAGAAAGCCAAAAAAAGTGAAATACTTATATATATAAACTGTATTTACTACGACACATAGAGGTAGATTATTCTCAAAATTCATTTCGTCCTTTCTACGTTTTTTGCGGAAAGAATTTTTTTTTGCGCCGCCTATACTAATAATACAAAAATCAAAATTAGAGAAAAACATATGACTAAGTGTTAATCTAATCAATTTGAAGTTGAAGAACAAAAAAGTATTTCGAATATTTACTACTCGTGCATGCTCTAATCAAGAGAAAACAATAATTTATTTTTATTATGTAGGGGTAATTTAGTAAACTTCACATTGCATTATGATTTCTCAATATGCGTGTTTTTGTCTAAGGAGACACTTATTATGGGACGGAGGGAGTATATATCTTAAAGGAATTGGGTCATTGGGATGAATAGGGGATTTGAAAAAAGTGTACAAATATTTTATAATTGCTTTTGATGCCAGCTAAAGGCATTTCTCCAACTGGTGAGAATGTACTTTATCAACTCCGTCTTTAGAATTATGTTGAAAGATTAACCTGAAAGATGAGGCAAAGATCCAGACGTATCTCGTAAATTTTAAACATCTTTGATTTTGTGAACTCTTGATTTACACTCTATAAGTTCTCTTTTTTGGTCACGGTTCTATAAGTTGAAGTAATATTGAGTAATGATTTTCTTCTAATAGTACATATACCGAGTTAACACACCACTATTTGTTTTGTTTTTTTCATAAAATAATTATTTTAGATTTATGCTTATTATTTGCATTTGTAGGAAATCAATCTGTAATCTGTATTGATGTATGATAGTCAATATATATAAAGTAGGTATCTAACTGTCAGCATAATACTAGGCTAAATTATAGGACTATATATAAGGAAGAGATCACGCCTAATATACATTTGCTAATTATGAAAAGATTATGCCAATATTTACGATGATTATTTCATAGTCTATCACACCCCCGCAGTCGAAGCGGGAGGTTGTCGTACGCTTAGGCTGTCCCTGAAATCATCAAAAAGTACGCGCGGAAGACCTTTAGTGAAAATATCTACAATCTGGTAACGGGATGGAACGTGAAGAACACGAACTTCTCCACGGGCAACTTTTTCACGTACGAAATGGATGTCCATCTCAATATGTTTAGTGCGTTGGTGCTGGACTGAGTTACCTGATAGGTATATGGCACTATCATTATCACAATAAACCAATGTATATGTCCGGATGGGACAACGAAGCTCCAAAAAGAAGGTTTCGAAGCCAACAAGACTCAGAAACGACATTAGCCACGGTATTCAGCCTCGACACTCGACTTAGACATAGTAGGTTGCCGTTTGGATGACCATGAGAGTAGATTATCGCCAAGGAAAACACAATAACCGGATGTGGATCGGCGAGTGTCTGTACACCCACCCCATTTTGCATATGTATAAGAAACAAGAGAGGCAATGGAGGATTTGTACAGATGGAGACCAAACTCAATAGTACCCTGAATGTATCGGACTATGCGTTTAAGAGCATTCATAAGTTCAACTTTTGGATCGTGCATGTGAAAGCATACTTGTTCAACTGCATAGGAGATGTCTGGTCTTGTGAACGTAAGGTACTGCAACGCGCCGGCCAACTTACGATATTGAGTTGGATCATCGCAAGAAGGCCCGGTAGTGGCGCCAAGTTTGGCTTTGGTGTCGACCGGTGTCTGACTTGGCTTACAGGCAGTCATGCCTGCACGCTTTATAATATCTGCTGCATAATTTTTCTGAGAGAGAAACATGCCATGTGAAGTACGGGTAACAACAATACCCAAAAAATAGCTTAAAGGGCCCAAATCCTTCATAGCAAATTCGGCACTAAGTAGAGACATAATGGATATTCTGAGAGCATCTGAAGAAGCTGTGAGAATAATATCATCAACATATAGTAGAATGTAAGCAATGTCAGAACCTCGACAATAAATAAAGAGAGAGTGATCAGATCGGCTATGGGAAAAACCAATAGTGGAGACATAGTTTGCAAAATGTTGGTACCATGCACGGGGAGCTTGCTTAAGCCCATATAACGATTTCTTCAAGAGACAGACATGATGAGGATGTTTTGGATCCTTAAATGCAACAGGCTGATGCATATAAACAGTCTCATTAAGATTACCGTGTAGAAAAGCATTCTTGACATCCAACTGATGAATGGGCCAAGAGTGTGCAAGGGCAATGCTCAAAACAGCACGAATAGTAGCCGGTTTGACAACTAGACTGAAAGTCTCGTCGCAGTCAACTCCAACCTGTTGAGACCTGCCATCACCTACAAGACGGGCTTTGTGCCTCTCAAAAGAACCATCAGATTTCTTTTTATGATGAAAAATTCACATAGAACGAATAAGATTCACATCAATGGGGCGGGGTACCAACTCCCACGTCTTATTTTTAATTAGAGCATCATATTCATCAACCATGGAAGCTTTCCAATTGGCGTCATTTAAAGCACTCATCGGATTTCGCGGGAGGGGCGAAATGGAAGTAGTGGTGGAAGTGTTTAAATTAAACAGTCGTTTGGGCTTATTAATCCCATGTTGGCTTCTAGTGACCATACGGGTGGGCTGCTGGGCAGTGGTAATAGGTGCAGGTATTGGGACGGATGGCATTGGGCCAGCATTGGGGGGAAGGGACGCTGGACTTGGTATGGACAAAGGATCGGGCTGGACCGCAGGGGAATGGCGATACGTAGGGCTGCTCACGGTTTTGGTTAAAATCAAAACCAAACCGAAAATTTAACCAAACCGAATAAAAAAACCGACATTTGGTTGGTTTGGTTTGATTTGGTTTTAAATTTTAAAAACCGGTAATATTTGGTTTGGTTATGGTTCTATTAAAAAATAACCGAATAAATAACTGAACCAACCCGATAAATTATATACACAAATTTTATAATTATTTATATGTATAATATTAGTTTTTCATAAATAATTATAAATATTTTATACCTTTTAATCATTAATTTGATTTTTGGTTTACTTATTTCACATGATTGTTTAAGGCCTACTTATTTCACATGATTGTTTAAGGCCCATGTTTTTAAGAATATGTCAAAGCCCATATCTTTAAGTCATTTAACTCTTTAAGTGTTAAGTGTAAACCTACTAACAGAAGCTCATGTTAGAGTCTAATGTCTTTAACTTAAATTTTTAGCTTTTCTTTGTCAGCCATTTGATTTTAGGTTGTTTCTTCTTCTTTTTTCCGAATTTATACCTTTCTTTTTTCTTGTCTGAATGGGTCCTAAACTTCTAATATTTTTTATATGAAAAGGACAGAGGTTGTAGATTTGGAGGTTCCTATATAAGATACTTCAGTAACATCAGCATTTGCTGCAACACAAGCACATAGTAATGGCCTAATACTTCTTTCGTTGGTAATCCTCCTAAAAAGCAGAAAAGAACAACTCCTTGTAGTCGAGACCCTAGCTTTGGGGATAATGATAGAAAAACATCTGAAGTTTGGGATCATTACACACAGCTTTTTTAATAAAATGGGAGAATTGAGGGCAAAATGCAAGTACTGCCCCAAAGTTTGGGATCATTACACAAAGTTTTTTTATTTCATATATTTTCATTTTAATTTTAGGTAGTCTTTATGTTTAATTAATATGTATGTTTGTAACAACAACTAAAAGCTCCTATGCTCTACTTTATTTCCAGGTATGTGTATTAAGATGACAAAAATGGTGCAGCCACTACTAAGTTAGTTTTTAGCTCTATATGTAATAGTTTAGCAAATATTGGGTAACTTGAGTACTACACTATCACTAATAGTGAAAATGTTTCTATGATGTATATCGTTCCACCTTAAACTATAAATAAAAGTTATCGTTTGAACAAAAAAAAAAGACATGTCCTTTTCAATTTTTTAATGTTTTACTAAAAAGTCTCATGACTGCTTGTCATAAACCGAAAAATCGAACCAACTCGAACCAAACCGAACCAACCCGACAATAACCAAACCGGTGGTTATTATTTTTTTGGGTTTGGTTATGGTTTTAGACATTTAAAAACCGACTAAATTGGTTTGGTTATGGTTTTAATCAATAACCGACCCAAACCGAACCATGAACACCCCTAGCGATACACTCAAATTACACCTATTAATGGTATAACGCGAACGTTGTCAAATATAGTAACCCAACAAGGTTGGGGTCGAATCCCACAGGGAATATAGTGTGAAAAAATTACTAAAGTCGTAGGATGCTAAGCTTAGGTCTAATGTCTTAATCCGATGATTTTGGTAAAAGTTGGTTTTTCTATAACTAATTGCTATCTACTTGCTTTGGTGGAAATTTATGGTAAAAGAAACTAAGATTGTGTCCCCGCTAGATAGGGTGTATGATCATGGGTATTGATCTTGATATACTTCTAATGGATCATTATATGAATGCACTTAATCTCTATATGAATCTCAACTATTTCCCAATAAATAAAGATTATGTCTTTCTATAATTTTCCCAAATATAAGAAAGTAACTATGAAGAATGATTAATCATGCCAAGTAAATTCGTCTTATTCCTAAGTGAATTTATTAAACAAAGTTTGAAGTTTTAAGTCCTTGTTATTTATTCTTACCAACCCTAATTATTTTCCCAAATAGATCAGGGTTTATGGCTTTAATCAATGTTTGCAACCATTAATTATGAATGAAGAATGAAGAATAAATAAACCCTAATAATCCATTATGTGTATATCAATCACAAACCCAATCACAAAACACCCATCATTGGGTTCACAACCCTAGTAAGGGAATTTAGCTACTCATGACAAAGAACAAGAAATAAGAAATTGAAGAATTCATAATTGCTTACTTTGGAAGAAAAGAGGAATTAATAATACTTGAATTGATGTTTGAACCTTCAAAAACTAGAGAGTATTTTATGTTCTAAGTCAAGAGACAAAAATATAATAACTGATAAATATTAAAACCCTACAATGACTATTTATAGGTTCTGAAAACTTGAAAGTTGCAGATTTACACTTTGGTCCCCGTCGATACGAAATACGGTCCGTAAAGTGAAATACGGACCGTAAACCAGTTTACGACCAGGTCTTCCTTCCAGTTTTGAGCAACTTCAATCTCTTGAGATACGGACCGTAAATTGGTTTACGGTCCGTAAACTGTCCAGTCGTCTTTCAACTCCCAAGACTTCAACTTTATGCCAGATGCTCGAATGGTTAAATACGCTTTGAAATACGGACCGTAAAGTGGAATACGGTCCGTAAAAGTTGTTCGTGAATCACCATTTCCTTAGCCTGCCTTTCTGGTTCTTCTTATTCTTTAATACGCCCATGGAATACGGTCTGTAAAAGTTGTTCGTGAATCACCATTTCCTTAGCCTGCCTTTCTGGTTCTTCTTATTCTTTAATACGCCCATGGAATACGGCCCGTGTTTAAGAATACGGTCCGTAAACTGAGTTTTACGACCACTTATGCACTTTCAACTGTTTTCATTCTGAATCTGTTCCGTTACCTGAAAAACACTAAAAACCACGTAAAATCACATAGACTTGCTTAAAAACAAGTAAAACTTATAGCCGAAAAGCATCGATTGTGGCGTAAAATCACGCCACATCAACACCCCCAACTTAAAGTATTTGCTTGTCCTCAAGCAAGTCATACAAAACAACTGTCATACCCCATTTTAATCGGGTTAAAGTAAGAGTACAACATATTGGTGATTCCTATTTTTTGTTTATTTTAAGGAGTCGCCACCTAATTATTTATGGTGAATTAGGACACCTAAATTTATTAAAGTTATTTTAAAGTTAACTCTATTTTAAAAGAGTGCGAAACTTAAGATTCTAGGTAAGGGTTCAATTAGTCTAAAGGGAAAATATTAGGCATCCTATAAGACCCATTAACAATGGTTAACCGACTGGACTAAAATTTAATTAGGCTAAGCGTGAGTTACAAAAATTATGTATAAACCTATAAGGTAATTGATTTAAACTAAGAAGAGTGGGAGTTTTGAAACAGTATTGTGTGAACTTTTGAAATATATTTTAAGTTTATGAGAACAAGTTTGAGCTAAAAGTTAGACTCACACTACAAATCATTCTAGAGTTGAGATGTTTGGTTGGCAAATTGTTTTACTAATTTTAACTATCGTTTTCAATCGTTAACCAGTAACCAAAAAGACCTATGTAATTAGCTAGCTTTAGTGGGAATTCCTGGTTAGACTAAACTGATTTCCCAAATCCTAAAATATGCTCTTTAATAAATAAATGATTCTTGCTATAAGGCTAAGGAGTGAATCTGAATAGTCACGTAAGACAAGGCTAATGGCAGCTAATTATTAAACTAAAATATCAGTCACACAACAAGCAAACAAACATCAAAGAGCGTAAAGGAGATGATTAGAGCCGTATTTGGCTCCCATAAGAGGACGAAGTTTCCGGTGATTTGCCGCTTGGCTAGCCACTCTCGTTGTTGTCTATTCAGAGGAGTGTCGAAGAATGAGAGCTTTGAATAGGAATGCGCATGCAAGGTCCAAATGCTGCATAATCTCAAAATGAGACTATTCGGGTAATGAGTCTTTATGAAGACTCCATTTTCGCTCCGAAGTGTACATGTAAGTAAGAGAGTAATGAAATTAGTAAGACAATTCAAGTTTTAAAAGATGTTGAATAAAATAGATATAGCCAAATAACACACAACAAAGATGCTGTCCAGAACACGAAGTACACAAATGCCGAACGAGGTACCCATCTTGCAACTGATGATACTTGAAACAACTTTTTTAAAAAAACAACTAATCCATGATACATGCTCAATTTTCAAAGCACAAAAATGATCCCCAAAGTCCATCACATTTAAACTACAGGGAAACGAATTCTCTAAGACATGAAGAGTTAATCTTTAACCTTTATCTTTCCAGGCATGATATGATATTCTACAAGAAGACTTCCCTTAGTAGGAGAATATATACCAAGGCTTAACAAAAAAAAAAAACATATTTGTGTGCATAAGGACAGGGAGCAGAGATGCATCCATTTTCAAAAGCTATCCCAGCAAACAAGATCAGCAAAGAGTACGTGAACATGGTTGATTTCTAATGAGTACGAATTCGCCGCAACACATGATTTCTAAAACAGGACAGCGGCTAAAAATACTTCAACATGTGATTTTAACTAAAGCAATGAACATAGAATGACGATTTAAATCAATGGTCAAGTAGGGTGATGCTGTATACTTATTTTTTACAATGCAGACACACAAAAGTAGTTAAAGTGAAACTAACAGTACGTCCATGACAGTAAAATGCAAATTCAGCCAGATTTTTCAAAATCAAAAACAAGAGGAAGAAAGGTGACGGACTAGATACTTAATCTGAACACTAATCCGAAACAGCAACTATAACGACTGAGCTAAATTACAACAGTAAACTAAACATCCGAACCAAACATGGATCGCAAATACAGCCAACGCACTCAACACACAAGAACCAAAGAACCGCTGAACATAAATGCGAGAACAACGTTTACATAAACAGTACAAAACACTTAAAGGACTGAAACCACTTCGCAAAATAGCTAATCACCACGTCGAATCAAAATCATACTAAATTAAGCGAATCTAAATACATCAACTTACATAGAACAGAACTTAAAAAAAAAACAGAGTGAGAAGGAGGATTTCTGACCTGTTTTGCGTACAGTGAAATGGGGTCGTCGAGGCCTCGAATCTACTCTCGTATTGACGGATTCGAAACTCGAGTCAAAAATTAAAGTATCTCTGTCGTAGCTAAAATTCTTGCCGAGCAACGACGAAAGTTAATCGAATCGTCAAGAATTTAACCTTTCGTCACAAATCTCATAATTCAACAAAGTGTTTTCTGATTCAAACGTTCAAGACCAGATTTTAAAAAAAAAGGAAGACTCAAGACCTTTGTGAGAAAATATTCATGCATCACCAATCTTTCCGATCAGTGTCGAATCCCCGAATTTTCATGTACTCGACTTCGAAATAATAAAAGAACAAACAGAATAAGATGTTTGGAATTTCAAATTGAAGTCCCGAAAACCATCGAACTCCCCCTTCAACTGAGTAAATCTTTTCATATATAGAGTGAGGAGAGAGAGGAGCGTATGAGAGAGAAGTGCGGCGTGGGGAACAAGGTGAAGTGGAGAGGAACGTGAGGCGTGGGGGGACAGCAGTGAGTGGAGGAGAGCGGGGGGAGCGTGGGAGCGGATGAAAGAGAAGAGGGGAGGGAGGCGGCTGGTGAGAGGAGAAAGAGAAAGAGATTAGGGATTAGGGTAAAAAAAAGAATAAGGAGATGGATGGACCGGGTCGGGTGGAAGGAATGGGCTGGCCTGTTGAAAACATGGGCTGGTCGAATTAAAACATGTGGGCTGATTATTTGGGCCATTTATTTGGCTGAAATTGTTGGTCTTTTCCCTCTATTTAATTATTCTTGGACTTCTAATTTAATAACTAGTACAACATATATTATGCGAAGACAATTAATATGTAGAAAAAATAATGATTTAACAAAACGTTGTCTTGTAATTAATTTAACGAGTCCAAACCCGAAAACGAAACGATGACTAACCGTTTAAAATTTGTGATAAAGTAATGCTCATAATGTTGAAAATAAAAGTAGTGATATTAATAGTAGTAACAATAAAATATTGTGAAAAATAAAGTATTTAGCTCGTCAGTAAATTTAGAAACCCGAGTAAATTAAATAAAAGAGGGACAAAATTGGGTGTCAACAACAACGACTCAATGTAACACCTAGATATCATAAAATAACAATGTCTACATTGGTTTTGACTCTGAACTACCGGCCTGCATGTTTTTCTTCAAAGGACCACCCCAATTTTCTATTTTAAAACAATATACATAACTTAAGAACGCTATGACTAACAATGAAGCTTCAATGCATGACATTACATTATCGAACACATTATGATGCACCCAAACTCTACTTTAGGCGGTCACTTTATTTTGCTCAATTCTCATTCTTATGCCCTTACATCGACCAAAGAATGTCCCAACACACATACATATAACAAGAATGGGACGAAGACGAAAGAGAAAAGAAAAACACTCACACTCACAAAGAAATTCATATCTACACATGCAAATACCATAGGCTTGCCCTTATTTTCTATGTTTTCATCCTAGGCTTGTTCGGTTGTGATCACATTAGGACTTGTTTCGGCTTGTAATGTAGGCTTAGGGACGGGTAAGATACTTTTTGGATATTAGTGACTTGCCCCTCCTTGAACACTACAACATCTCTTCACCTTAATTCACCCTTTTTCTTTCCAACCCCTTTTATTTTCTTTCATGTTTTCGACCTCGATGTGGTTTTATTCCTATCCAACTGGCAAACCTTTTTATGTTACAATTTTCTGATTTTTTTTTTATATGCAACTACCACATCGAATTCCCACTAGCAAACTCCACCACCCCCAACTTATGTTTTTTTAACATCTACTCCACATTTAATTCACCCCCAACTTAGGCATTTTGCCTCATCTATCTAGTAGCATCAAGAAGGGAACGGGTGCGAAGATGAATTAATTGTTCAAAAGGGTAAATTTTCATAATTGGCTAGCCAAGAAAAAGGTCAAAAGGCTCACAGAGGGAAACTAGGGATATTTGGAATTTTGGTCAGGCTTATTTAGGCAAAGTGACTATTTACACAAAGAAAGCCTAAGATCATCTCACAACCAAACTAACTTTCGGATTTCATACAAGACCCACCGGGCAAGTTCTAGATTATACATGCATAAACAGAACCAAACTAACAGCTCACACATACATTGGCATAAGGACAATTATTTTTACACTTGTGACCTCCTAAGTAGTCATTTATCACACACAATACCCCAATAATCATAATGTCATATAAAGAATCAATCATGTCAACTAATAACTGTTCTAGGTATACATTTTTCAAAATTTCGAGGGGTCCAAAATTTCCAACAACCATAACAACATCTTTCTTTACTTCTGCACATTACCACCCCAATTTCCTTTTCTCTGTTTTATTTTTATTTTTTTAATATTAGTAAAAAAAAAAAAAGTATTCTAAAAATTTATAAACGATGGGTTGCCTCCCACCAAGCGCTTAATTTAACGTCGCGGCACGACGGTTACCAACTTTGCCGCTTTTCTCGCCATTTGGAGCTTATGAATTGAGCACCCAACTTGGATTCAAGTTTGTGACCACGAGCAGCGGGGGGTGGTAAACAGATGACCATGCCAAGTAAAATATTTTTCGTTTTACACTTCTTGGCTTTCAAGTGAGGAATGTCGTTCTGCCTCCTTGAATTTTTGAATTGCAAAATATAAGGCTTTTGAACTTCCTGAATTACGACATCCTCTTTTTCCCCCGGATTGGAGTCAACACCAACCAGATTTTTCAGAACAATGGCTGAATCCAATTTATTTTTTTCTTTGGCATTCCCAATAAGCTCATCTTCGTGATTTATCCTTTCATCTTGAGCATTGGGGAGTTCATAATGATTTGCCCATGGAGGATTTTCTTCGTCTGTCATCAAACCAAGTTGGAGACTAGTTTCCAAGTATTCTTCTAAGGCTTTTTGATTTTTGTTACCCTCACCTAGCAGGCACTCCATCATGAGTTTGAACTCACCAATTTGGCCATGCTCACAATAAAAATCACTACTAAACAAGTTTTGATGGAAAGATGCCATTTTTTTAAAAAATAAAATAACACACAGAAAACAACTATACAAATATTCACAAGGTATGATGGAATAAGAAAAATACTTCAATAAAGCAAACACTATTTAGTAATTTCAAAACCGTATTCCCCGGCAACGGCGCCAAAATTTGATACGCTCAAATTACACATATTAATGGTATAACGCGGACATTGTCAAATATAGTAACCCAACAAGGTTGGGGTCGAATCCCACAGGGAATATGGTGTGAAAGGGTTACTAAAGTCGTAGGATGCTAAGCTTAGGTCTAATGTCTTAATCCGATGATTTTGGTAAAAGTTGGTTTTTCTATAACTAATTGCTATCTACTTGCTTTGGTGGAAATTTATGGTAAAAGAAACTAAGGTTATGTCCCCGCTATCTTGATATACTTCTAATGGATCATTATATGAATGCACTTAATCTCTATATAAATCTCTACTATTTCCCAATAAATAAAGATTATGTCTTTCTATGATTTTCCCAAATATAAGAAAGTAACTATGAAGAACGATTAATCATGCCAAGTAAATTGGTTTACGGTCCGTAAACTACCCAGTCGTCTTTCAACTCCCAAGACTTTGACTTTCTGCCAGATGCTCGAATGGTTAAATACGCTTTGAAATACGGACCGTAAAGTGGAATACGGTCCGTAAAAGTTGTTCGTAAATCACCATTTCCTTAGCCTGCCTTTCCGGTTCTTCTTATTCTTTAATACGCCCATGGAATACGGCCCGTGTTTAAGAATACGGTCCGTAAACTGAGTTTTACGACCACTTCTGCACTTTCAACTATTTTCATTCCGAATCTGTTCCGTTACCTGAAAAACACTAAAAACCACGTAAAATCACATAGACTTGCTTAAAAACAAGTAAAACTTATAGCCAAAAAGCATCGATTGTGGCGTAAAATCACGCCACATCAAATGGGCCAGGGGTGACGGGTCCGTAGCTGGCGTGCTACTGGACGGGTGGTTTGGGGATTCTGTCGAGTGGGCCGTGGGCTCAACGGGTGGATTGGGCCGTGACAGAAAGTGCAAAGTGTATGGAGAAATGACATGGTCCAAAAAATCATAAGAAGTTGGGGTTGGTTTGTGTAAGTTTGAGAAGGGAAATTGAGTTTTCTCAAAGATGACATGCCTTGATATTATGATTTTGTTGCTTGATAAATCATAACATTTATATCCCCTATGGTTCAATGGATATCCCAAAAATACACACGGGGTGGACCTTGCTTGCAACTTATGAATAGTTGTAGATGGAAAACGAGGATAGCATAGACACCCAGAAACCCGGAGATGAGAATAGGAGGGGGTTCGTTGGTATAGAATTTGCGTTGGTGATTTATACCCAAGGACCTTGGTGGGAAGTACATTAAGGAGATATGTGGCCATTTGGAGAGCATGATGCCAAAAAGAGGGGGGCATGGAGGAGTGGGAAAGAAGAGTGTGCACTATGTTGTTAATGAATTTAATTTTTCTTTCCGCTTTACCGTTTTGAGGAGAGGTATGGGGGCAAGAAAATCTGAAATTCAAACCTTTGGAGGTGCAAAAAGATTGAAAAGGCCCATTATCGAATTCCCGCCCATTATCACATTGAATGTTTTTTTATGTCTCTTTCGAATTGAGTTCGTATAAATGCCTTAAAAGATAGGAAAGTAGAATAAACTTGGGACTTGTTAGAGATCGAAAAAGTCCAAAGAAAATTACTATAATCATCAAGAAAGAAAACATAATAGCGGTGCCCATTAGAACTCAAAAAAGGATATGTCCATAAATCACTATGAATGATATCAAATGGCATAGTAGTAAATGACAATGAATCATGAAATGGCAATTTAACGTGTTTCCCCAAAGGACAAGAGGTATAAAACGAAGTTCGGGCCTTATTACATTGAATTAAAGCATTACTACGAAGAGAACTAAGGATAGCATTTCCCGGATGCCCGAGCCGAGAATGCCATAGGCTAGGTGATGTGGCGATGAAGGTTGATGGTGGAGTGGTCCATTTTGTGGCAGTGATAGGATACAATTCCCCGGTGCTCTCATATCTCGTTAGGCGGCTCCCCGTCGGTAAATCCTTCATAGAAAACCCAAGAGGATCAAACTCAACAGAAACATTATTGTCCTTAGTGAATTTGCATATGGAAATAAGGTTTTTGATGAGTTTTGGAGCATGTAAGACTTTTTGAAGATGTAATGGGGGATTAAGTAGGGTTAGATATGTATGACCATAGCCATGAATTGGAATAGTGCTACCATTACTAACAACAATTCCAAAATTCTTGCTCAAATTAAAATAAGACGTGAGAGTACATGTGTTGGCAGTCATGTGGGAAGTCGCACCGGTGTCCATGTACCAATTATCATCTGGTTGATGCATGGACAAAGTGTGCATGGTGTCCTCTACGTCTGTTGGAGTATACCCAGAATAGGATGGACCATGCATGGAATAATCCTGCTGAGATGGGCGTGGACCTGCACCGAGAATGCCATTGGGCCTTGACGTCGAGGGACGCTGCTGCCATGGCCTTGTTGGATACGGACAGGGGGGCAATGCCCACTGCTGTGGTGGCCAGGCAGGCCAGTAGTAGGCCCCTGCTGGTGGCTGGGCCGTCGGCGACTGGTGGTGGCTGGTCTGTCCGCTGCCGCCGCTGCCAGATTTCCCGCGGTTGTTGGTGTTGTTATTTCCCTTTCCCTTGTTCTTGTTGTAATTCCTGCCACGATTATTATCACGACTGTGATAATTACGGTTGTTTGAATTATTGTTGCCTCAAGGTAGTGGTTGGGGAGCATCATTATCAACAATGAGAGCCGTGGGACCAGAATCGCGGGCTCGTTCCTTGGCAGTGGCGTCTTCGAGCTTGAGTCTGGAACACACTTCAAAGAAGGAGGCAGTACGTCCTTCTACTGGATGGTTGTGACAAAGTGTGCATATGTCTCCGGCAAGCCCGCAAGGAGGCGCAAAACCATACGTTGGTCGGACACCGGCGACCCCACGTTGGCAAGCTGATCGGCGAGGGACTTCAGCTTATTATAATAAGCCATAACCGATCCGAAGTCGTTTTGTGGTGGTGAATTTTGTTTCAAGGTACGCTGCCCTTGAGTTTTTGTTATCTTGGAAAATCTGAGCAACTCGGTTCCAAGCCTTCTCCACAACATCATCCACCACGAGAACAGAGGTAAGAATATCATGGGATACAGTGGCGTATGTCCATTGGAGAACCACCGCATCGAGCCGTTTCCAGAGCGGAAGATCAGCCACCTTCGCTGCGTTGTACGCGGTGAGTTTAGTGGTGTCAGTTGGTGGTATGACGTGCTCAAGTACGGAGTGGACGTGGGCTAGAACCTTGAAGAGTGTCGCCCATTGGTGATAATGGCCGGTTTCCATGTCAAGGGTGATTGGTATTAAGGATGTCACATTCGTGACAGTCAAAGCAGAATGAAAATTTTTGTCAGCCATTGAAGATAGGTGAGGGAGGAAGAAGATGACGGCTAGGTTTAGGAAGAAGGTGACGGCTAGGTTTAGGAGGTGAGGAAGGAAACCTAATCTGATACCATGTAGGAAATCAATCTGTGATCTGTATTGATGTATGATAGTGAATATATACAAAGTAGGTATCTAACTGTCAGCATAATACTAGGCTAAATTATAGGACTATACATAAGGAAGAGATCACGCTTAATATACATTTGCTAATTATGAAAAGATTATGCCAATATTTACGTTTACTATTTCATAGTCTATCAGCATTAACACTGGGTTGTGATTTTTTCATAATGCCATCAAATTAAGACTCTGCCAGCTGCCAATTTGTGACGGCATCCTATATTATTCGGATTCTTCAAAAATGTCGAGGACTACTGTGTGTTGGATTCTCCAAAAGTAGTACATTTTTAGAGAATTCGATACAAATACGAAAATGGTTCTAAACAGACCGAGCAACATAGACGACACATCCTGTACGGTTGGATTAATAATTAAAATATACATTATTGTTGGTGGCAACCAAGGACGGGTGATATTCCAGTGGGCTCATGGCAATAAATATTGTTTGGAATTCCCTATTTTACATTAATGTTGTTGTTAATTCCCCTATTTTTACATTACCATTTGAAATTTCTTATTTTATCATAATATATATATATATATATATAGACCAACAATCTATACATGCTTTTTCTCATTTTTTGTTATGAACAATATTTAATTAAGAATAAAAAGTGAAAGGACTTATGTAAGATAAAAAATCTATGATTATGATTTACAAAAACAATTTCGTTAACTTCTCTTCCCAGTACAATTTCGGAAGATTTCCGTCCGTATAAACCTACAAAAAGATATGCAATGTTCTTATTTAATTTGGATTTACCTTCTTACATGTATTTTCCATATAAATTTGATTTATAATTTATTTTCATTTGCAGTCTTACATTGTATATTTTTTTTTTTAGCTATTAATTATTTTTATCTTTTCTATATTAACTAAATAAATTTAAGAAAAGATATGTAAGCATAGACAATCTTATGTGGCCCGCCCCTCTTTATGACCTCTATTGGCATTTATCTTTTTTTCTCAATTTGTTTGTTGATGTGGCACCTCCTCTTTGGCCAAGAATTCTATTCATCGTACTCTCATTTTTTTGACTTTTTCCCTTTTTATTTTATTTTATTTATATCTATGTTAAGGAAATTAAAAATCATGTCATTTGTGAAGAGATGTAAGTCGCGGTTTTGTGCATTTTTCATGCAACAATAATTGTTGACTGCTCTTTTCCTATCTCTAACGTTACTTTTCTTTTTATGCCTATTTGTATTCCATACTTGAGAGTGTTTCTAAATAAATTTGGTCATTATTGGATAATGTAAATATTTTCCGAATAACTTTTCAGTCACATATCCTCAATGCCTGATCAGACCATTCATTTTAATAAACCATCTTTCAAGAAGCCTTCAAAATTGGAGAGGCTCGTGGATTCAACGGGTCTTAGTCATGTATATAGCTTAGAGGAATTAGGTCATTGGGATGAATAGGGGATTTGAAAAAAGTGCACAAAAATTTTATGATTGCTTTTGATGCCAGTCAGCCAAAGGCATTTCTCCAATTGGTGAGAATGTTCTTTATCAACTCTATCTTTAAAATTATGTTGAAAGATTAAGCTGAAAGATGAGGCAAAGATCCAGATGTATCTCACATGTTTTAAACATCTTTGATTTTGTGAACTCTTGGTCTATGCTCTATAAGTTCTTTTTTTTGGTCATGGCTTTATAAGTTGAAGTAATATTGAGTAGTGATTTTCTTCTAACAGTACATATACCGAGTTAACATTCTACTATTTGTTTTTTGTTATTAACTATTTTTATCTTTTTTATATTAACTAAATAAATTTTAGAAAAAAACATGTTCAACTGCGCGAAGCGCGGTCAAGTTAACTAGTGTAGGTATATATGTAGGTTACTCAATTTAGGGAATAAATCTGATATTCAAATATATGAAATTTTGTATCCTTTTATCTTGACTAAATAAATAAAAAGAAAATTGTTAAAATTCATTAATTTAGATTTATAACTGCACAAAGCGCGGTCAAATTTACCACTAATTGCTGCATAACACAAGAATAAATGACCTTGCGTGTATCACTTGAACAATGTCAATCAAATGATGGACCACTTGAAAATCTACGTAGTGTAGAGAACATTAGGCCTTGTTTACATTTAGTACTATACTTTGCCAAAACTACATCTCATAGCTAAATCTTGTATGTCAATTACACAAGGTAACTAGTATAGTAAAATTATATTGTACGTAGAATAAAAACTATTTTCTCTCTATTCTCTCACAATCTGCTCCCATTTTCCTTCATTTTCTCTCTCTCTACCCCACGAAGTATACTTTTTTCTTTCTTCCACACTGTCCTTAGCAAGAAAATCAACAGTAAAAAGCTTCCATTATCAACATCTGCAACACACTACTATCAGATGCACATACTATTTTCTGTCTACTTTGGTTAGTAGTAACTACATAGCAGAGTAGATAAGGTAAAAATTACATAAATCTCACTTTTTTTTTTTTTGAAATTTTCAAGAACCCCATAAATGGAAACTCATTCATCCAGATCTCTTTATTTTATTTTATACTAAATTTTCATATATACACATTTTGACCCCTTATTGTGTATTTAGATATAAAGGCTTTTATGTTTTTTGTGATGCAGACCAAAAAAAAAATGCTTAGCCGGCTGCTGTAAGCTGATTTTTTTTTTTATCTTTTTTAGTTTTTTTTTTTTTTGGTTGAAAAATACAAAAAAGTTTGAATCTTTCTTAGCTGATGTTATCTTTTTATCAAAATTTTGAGGTTGGTAAATACTAACTACTCTCTCTCCCTTTTTCTCAGATCTGTCGAGATCATCGGAGCATTTATATTCATTATTTTTGAGTTTTTTGGTTAATTTTTTTGATTGTATTCATTTTATTGTTTTGTATTCATTTTTTTTTTTTTGAGTGTTTTTGTTAATTTTTAGTGTATCTATGTTTTCATGTATTCAATTTTTAGTGTATTACTCGCTGCCTTCACTTAAAAAATAAAAAATAAAAATTGTATGCAACAAGTTGAATACAATATTTTTTGTATTTATGTTGTTTGAATACCACTGATTTTTAAATACAATAAAGTGAATACAATATTTTTTATATTTCGGTTTTCGGTGTTTTGATTCGGTTCCGGTTTTTTTAAATAGCAAATTCGGTGTTCGATTCAGTGTTCGGTTTCGGATTTCCGGTTTTTCGGTGTTACCGAAAATTTAATATATTAGTTTTTTATACCAATATATAATATATATCAATATCATAATTAGTTAATTACTTCCAGATTTCCCAATTACCCTATGATTGTTAGTGTATCAGTTGTTCTGAGCTAGCAATAACTTTGTCATTATTGAAAACTATAATGAACGAATCTTATAGCTTCGATCTGTTATTCCTTCTTTTTGCATCAGCTGATGGTAATGAAAGACAGAAAGAGGAGGGGCTGCTATTGTTGAGAAATTGGGGTGGCAGAGATTTCCAGATTGCCAAAATACATTGCTTTCAAGTGATGTTTCATTTTCATATTCAAAGACATATATGAGTAATCTAACTTTATTTTGCTGATCCATTGGACAGTTATTTAAAATTTTCTCAGTTTAATTTCAACATTAACGGCAACTTGTTCAATACATGACTCATCCTAGGTATAGAGTAATACTTCTTCCTATAGTGGCTGCTCCATTTATTCAGGCAGACACTAGTTTGGTTAAATTCAAAATTGCTGACCAGTGTTGATGTGTATAGGTTCAGCTTATGTGTTCATTGCCTTGAAAAACTGTTGTGGATAACATGGAGCTATCAGCATAGTTAAAAAGGTCGTGCACATGTCATTTTCTCTGCTAATTTAAGTTTGGGCAGCTGTCTTTTGGGCGTGATTAATAGCCATTCCTTTTATCATAACTAACCCTTCCTTCAGGATAATATATGTTTACATGTACGTTGAACAAATGGTTGAATCAAAATGAAAAAGTTAGGAATTTGTGGCTGCAGTTGCGGGCAGCTGCTGGCTGCTGCTGCGGCTGTTGATACTTGATCATGAATCATCTAGTAACGGGTGACTATTGCTTAACCAATGCCAAAAAACCGAATTAGAAAACCGAAACCGAACCGAATTAATTCGGTGCGGTGTTCGGTTTCCACTTTAAAAAAACCGAAACCGAAACACCGAACCGAACTTTGAAAAAACCGAACCGAACAACCGAACGCTCACCCCTAATGAAAATTGCATTGTCTAAATCGTTGAGAGGATATAAGCAGCCAAAGCAATTCTCAGTATCAAACTTTCATGTAACATAAACAACACATTATCGCAAATTTTAATTAAACATAAAATTAATAGTTATTTTTTGAAGCGCGATCATGACTGTAAATCGAATCTTCAAGCATGAACAAAAATCGTTCACGCAATCATCCTCCAGTTCTACAATTTTCTGCTGTGTTACCCAAACAATACCCGAAATCGAGAAAATTCGTGTGGACAAATTTCTACGAGAAATCGTGTGACCATTTTTGGGGTAAAAAGGCTGATAAGAGTGGCCCACGCAAATAATAGATAATACTAGTAGTAGTATATATAGGTCACAGATACTATCTTTTTTTCAAAACAATCTTTACTGCAATAAAATATCTTGAATAATCGAGCCGCAAGAAACTTATCTATGGCAAAGATTGCAGGATCCAGATGGTCACTTACTGGTTTTGCGGCTCTCGTCACTGGCGGCACTAAGGGAATTGGGTGAAGCTCTCTATAACTTTTTCTCAGTTCAACTTCTATATACATATAAATTTTAAAATAAACAGTCAAGTTATTTGCTAGCTATAACATTTAAAATACACATATAGTTAAATGTCTAGATACCATGCTAACATATTCTCTCTCCGTCCCAATTTATGTGATATAGTTTGACTAGAAAGTTTAAGAAAGAAAGGAAGACTTTTGAAACTTGCGGTCCAAAACAAGCCATAAATATTTGTGTAGTTGTAATTCATTTTATTAAGGGTAAAAGGGGAAGTTTAAAGTTAATTATTTCTAGATATAAAAATGTATCATTCTTTTTGGGACATACTAAAATGGAAAGTGTATCACATAATTTGGGACAAAAGGAGTACAAAATAGAAGCAAGTCATTTATACCTTGGAGAGTGGAGACTGTATCAGGTCTTCAAGGTAAACAACCTCAGGTTGATGGATAACACAGGCAAGAAAAGTCATTGTTGAATCCGTAACTCGAAGAAAAGGATTGGCTCTGATCCACGGTTAGACATGATTGTCGATAGATTGCTCGAGCTGCTCCAACAGCGAGAGCGGGCAGCCGCATGCTGGCCAACGGACGTACCAGGAACGGTTCCTTCAGGAGCCTTCCCCAAAGGTTGAATAGCCAACTCAGAACTAGTACGGATAAGAGGAATTCGACTGTTTAGTTAACATTATAACATATACGGATAATTAATGTAAAAAATTTACATGTCTAAATCAAACTTTTTTATTATTTAAACTTAGGTTACATATGCATAGCTTTTTTTTTTTTTTTTTTTTTCTTCTCTTTTTCTGTAGGCATGCAATTGTGGAGGAGCTTGCTGAACTTGGTGCAACAGTGTACACATGTTCAAGGAAAGAATCAGAACTCAATGAACGTTTGCAAGAGTGGTCTGCCAAAGGCCTTCAAGTAAAAGGTTCAGTATGCGATGTATCTTCTAGAGAGCAAAGAGTACAACTCATGGAAAAGGTTTCCTTGGCATTTGATGGAAAACTCAACATTCTTGTGAGAATTTTAATTCCATATATCCTCTTATTAACCCTATATTTAACTTAATGACTTGTACAATTTAGTGAATTTAACCTGGCTAAGGTTGGGCATTATTTTCCAAGTTACTAATTCTACTTATTTGAGATATATAACTAGCTACTTGCAATTGCGTTTGATGTGAACAGCTGATAGTTTTCAAAAAATTACACTATCAAATACACAACAAATATAAATTTTTACTGCACTATCAATGTTGTTAAATACATCCACCATAGGAAGTTATACATTACTTTAGAAATGCATTCCTTCTGGTCCAGAAAGCACCATTCTTAGACGGCCTGACAAATCTTTTGACCAAGGAAGATTTTTGAATTATGTGATCTTAAATTAAGGATGTGTATAATGTACTAATACCCTTTAAATCTCGTGTTCTTAATTAACTCTTAAACATGTCATGTAGAATGTGAGGATTAAAGAAAGTACCAAATATAGAAGAGATAATTCATTTGAAAACAGACTAAAAAATATCATATTAAAATACAGGAATTACCTTATTATCTTCTTGTTGTAGATAAACAATGTTGGGACAAGCATTTCGAAGCATACTGTCGAGTATACTGCCGGAGATTATGCCTTTGTGATGGCTACCAATTTAGAATCTTCATTCCATATGTGTCAACTTGCTCATCCTCTCCTGAAATCATCTGGAGCTGGAACTATTGTTTTCATGTCCTCTGTTGCTGGTCTTGTCCACTTTTCTGAGGCTTCTATTTATGGAGCAACAAAAGGTGCTGTTATACTCATATCATATATCTATCCTTTGATTAATAATTACTGATGCTAAAAGTCAAAAGACCATATTTTTCTTCTTGTTAATTAACTGATGGCAGGGGCAATGAATCAGCTGACAAGAGATTTGGCTTGTGAATGGGCAAAAGATGGTATTCGGGTTAACGGTGTTGCACCCTGGTACATAAACACTCCCCTCGTCAAACATGTAATATTTCTCTCATTTCTCTCCAATCAATGCTCCTACGTTTTATTATAGTCTTTTCTTCGTGGGCGGAGCTGTGTGGTTCGAAGGATATTCAATTGATGAATTCCCGTCCTCAATACCTCTGGCTCATATACTATATGTGTGTTAATTCATTAAATATAAATAAGTATAAATTGACTTTGATCCCAGTAAATTAAATTAATAAAATGAGTTGTGCTAAAATTCTGAATTTGAACCCATAAAGTTGAAATCTTAATTCCGCATCTTCAACAAAGGTGTCTCAAAAACTGCTTTAGGTTACAGGTTTCAATAACAAGGGCGTATTCTTGTATTTGTTTAAACCTCCTGATTAGTAGAATTTTTGGCTTTGCCACTTTCGCTAATGTATCACCAAATTTATTGCTCCATCATATATATGAGGATGGTGAGTGGTCATGGTGGTGTTGATCATGGTGCCAGGCAAAACGGGTTGGGGCAGTAAGATGCCATGGCCACCTCACCAAAATATTAGTATCACGTTAGGCGTCCACCCTAAAGGAGGAGGGGTATATCTGAGCCATTTGGGTAACATCGGAATATTTTTGTACGAGTAGTATAACAAGGGTAAATTTAATCCTTTTCAGATAGTAGAAGGAAAAATTTTACCCTTTTCCCTAAAATGATCGATAACTCCGATTTTTTCTTCACTACATTACTCTTGAATCATTGAAGAATTTGATGGCTCTGTATTCACAGTTGATGGAGGATAAAGCTTTGATGGAAGGAGTAATATCAAGAACTCCTCTTAAGCGTCCTGGAGAAGTTGAAGAAGTTTCATCATTGGTCGCTTATCTTTGTCTTCCTGCTGCTTCCTATGTCACTGGCCAGGTTATAGCAGTTGATGGAGGATTCACTGTCTATGGTTTCCAACGGCCTGACTATTAATTAATACTTCTTGTTTGAAAATGGTGGCAGAGAATTTCTACCTAGTAACTAACTTTTCAATGTTTGTATTAATTTGCAATATTCAGTGTTTCTCAAGTGTGTTCCAGTTGAATCCGTCATGAATAAAAGTTGTTATTGTTGGGTGTGCAAACAAAGCTTGTTATTAAAAGCTGGAAAGAAAAGGGAAGGTACATATGAGTAGGGGTGGATACAGGTTGTCATGCCCCGAACCATGGCCTGGGTGAAACACGGCACTCGGTGCCATACTGCATGTGACCAAGCGAACCACATGGCTTGCTGAATCATCATGAGGCATACATGAGCGGAAATATAGCATGAACGTGATGAGCTTTTATAAAACATGAGATGTCATAATAATTTAATGAAATACTTGTTTAAATCATAAATGCGGAAATAACATGAGTTGAGCCAAAGATGGCTAAACACCCTGCATGTCTAACATAACTAAATTGACTAGTCTATGAAACCTCTAATCGTGAATCTTGACTGGAAAACGTACTTGCTGGGACAAGGCCCCCAGCATACCTTAGATACATAACTAATCATAAAACAAAAGTTAACTAAACCCCGAATGAGATGGGGCTCACCAATAAGTTGATACGAATGTTGTCCTACTGAGCAGATGTGTCGTCCTGTATATCAGTACCTGCATCGTGAAATGCAGGCCCCCGGGCAATAAAAGGGGACGTCAGCATATTGAATGTACTGGTATGTAAAGCAACTGAAAGAAATAACATGGGACATGGAATAACATGATAAGAACTGAAACTGAAAACCTGGACATGAACATGAGCATGAGCATGGGTACATATATTTATATGATATAAGTAAAACATGATAAGTAGGGAGAGCATTTCACAAACCGACATGTGATATCACCACGTGGGTACGTGGAGTCTGGTACGTCGTCGGACCAGCAGAGCCCTCATACCATGCCAGGGTATAAGGTGGAAACGTGCCTGATGGATCCATTCAGTGTAAAATTAAGGTATCGTCCTAACTGGGCGGAGCGATCCTTGTCCTACGATAGCTACGTAGTTTCAGGCTATCTGAGCCTTCTCGGTAATTCGTGCAACTCCCAAAAACATGAACATAATATAGTTGGCTAAGAAGCCCATGATTTCGGTGAATTAACTTGTACTTGTCTTGTAATCATGATTTCACGAAATAACTTGTAAACATGGTTTCATGAAATAACTTGTAAACATGGTTTCATAAAATAACTTGTAAATATGGTTTCATGAAATAACTTGTATTTAGTATGTATGTATCTTGTATCATAGCATGAAAGTAATTATATAATATAGTTGCACGAAAACTTGTAGACATGTAGGATATTCATGAAATAATCATTTTTATTTAAAAACATGCATGCAAGAACCCATGGAATACGAGATATGGGTTTTCATGGATTACAGACTGATTCTCAATAATCATATGGAGTTGTTAAGAATACAATGATAGAATAATAGCAATTGTAACACCCCGCATCTTGGAACTGAGTTTAAGCTTATATCATTAGAGTTCTAATGGAAACACTGAAGGTTTGAACGTTTTGCGAAAATGGTTGATAGGCCTATTTCGGGCAGCAATAACTCCTTGATCGGTTTGGAATTTTGGAAGGTACTATCAATGAAGTTGTAGTATGTAGAAATACCTTTCTAACGATATAAGGACCAAGCCAATCATAGATCGGAGCAAGGAGATATGATCATCTCAATATGGCTAATAGTAAGGCACTTGAAATCCTATAGAATCGGCTAAGTCTTTGATACGTCTGCCTTCCAGTTACATTTCGTGCAAATTAGTTGGGAATTTGAGAAAACTTCCTTGATTAAAGTTGTAGCACTTTGAAATAGCTTTCCAACGGTATATTATGGGCCTCAAACAGACATCTGTGCAAAGAGTTATGCCCATTATACGACAGACTGTCCGAGCAGAAGAATTTTGACGGACCATTTGACGGTCCGTAGAACATTTTGACGGTCCGTAAAACATTTATACGGTCCGTCAAATGGTCACAGAGAATCATATTTTGCTGGGCAGTTTTACGGTTCATTTTGACGGTCCATAAAACAATTATACGGTCCGTAAAATTGACTTAGGCCAGCGTAAAATGGTCACAGAAAACCATATTTTGCTGGGCAGTTTTACGGTTCATTTTGACGGTCCGTAAAACAATTATACGGTCCGTCAAATTGACTCAAGCCAGCGTAAAATGGTCACAGAAACTCAATTTTTTCTGGGTAGTTTTACGGATCATTTTGACGGTCCGTAAAAATGGGCGTAGAATTGCCCGATGGGTCAGATTTTAAGATGTTAAAAAAAAAAGACCCAATCTCATTTTTTTCATTCCCATTTCTCCTCCACGACTCAAGGGGTCTCTAGAGCCATCCAAACACTTCATATGCAAGAATCCAAGTGAAACAAAAGATCCACTTCATCAATCCACAAAACTAAGTGTGAGAAACACATCAAATCCATTCAAGTCAAGAAATTTCATAGAAGGTGAAACTAGGGTTTTGTTCAAGTGAAGCATTTCAACTCAAGGCTTATTCCTACAATAACTAAGGTAAGTTTTATGATGTTTCATGATGATTAAAGTGTTGATAAGTTCTTGGGAGAATAGTAAATGGATTTGATAAAGAGAATTATATGAACTATGCTAGAGTTTTTGGATTGTTAACTTGGGATTGTTGTATTCATATGGGTGATGAAGAATGATGTTAATTACATCTAATTAAGATTGTAGAATCACCTAGAAGTAATAGAATGGGGATTGGGTGAAGAAAACACCATTAATGAAGGTTGTGGAGCTTCATGCCCACCAAGTGTTTGATAAAATGCTTAGATGAACAAAACATGGATATTGTTGCTAATATAGAGTCCCTATGACCTGTATTGCTATAGATTAAAGTTGAAGGGATTGAAGGACATTGTGATACGCTCAAAAGCAGGAAGTTAAGGTATGTAGAACCTCCATCCACATGTGGGAATCTCTACGTTCTTCCCCATGATCCGTTTCTTAAAATCCATGAATGTTCAAATCCTAGGGCATTAAACCCAATATATTGGTAGCCCGTATTTATGTATTTATGTACATGAATCTTGTGTCTATATTCGTTATTGTATTCCTAATCTTCCATTACGGTTATTAGGAACCCCAGCTTAATCCATGAATCATGAATTCTTCTTCATGTGTTCTCATTATGTTTATATTGTTGACACCCAATTTTGTCCCTCCTTTATTTTTTACTCGGGCTTCTAAATTTATTGACGAGCTGAACACTTTATTTTCACTATTACTAATTTTCACTACTTTACTATCAACATCACGAGCATTACTTTATCACCAATTTTTAAATATTCGTCATCGTTTCATTTTTTTTCGGGTTTAGAATCGTTAAATTAATTACAAGACAACACTTTGTTAAATCCTTATTTTCTACATATTAATTATTAATTGTCTTCACATAGTATATATTGTACTAGTTATTAAATTAGAAACCCAAGAATAATTAAATAGAGGAGGAAGAATCAACAATTTTCATCTCATAAGCAATTGCTTGGAAGTATATCAATGTTGGACTCATTTTGAAGCTCGTATTTTAAAACAACATATTATAATTTTTATTTCATCAAAATATTATTTTTACAAGGGGTAAATTCTTGATAATAGCTATCTACCCCAAAAGAAAAACAAAAAGAGAAAATAAAAAAGAAAGAAAACTTTGCAGCATTCCTCTTTCTTCATTTCACCACGCCACACATATCCCCTGATTTCTTTTCCCTTTTTCTTTAATAGGCTCCACATGCTTCTTCCTTTTTGACTATCTTTTCACTCATGCTCCCTTCCATTTCTTCTTGTCCCCCACGCCTAATGTCCTCCCTACTCTCTCTGTCTCCCCCCAATTTCGGGACAAAATTTTAACATTTTTTCCGCCCCCTTCATCTCTCCCTCTCTTCTTTTCCTCTTTCCTTTTTTCTCTCCTTTTCCCTTTCCTCCGCCGCTGATCCCTCATTCTCGTCCCCTCCTTTTCCTCTTTCCTTTTTTCTCTCCTTTTCCCATTCCGCGCTTTCTCACCCCCCCCCACACACGCTCCCCTCGCTCCTCTTTTTTTCGTCAATACAAATCAAACCCTATAAATATAACTCGAATGGAACCATTTTGAGAGGGGGGAGGCAAATCAACAAGAAAACAGATCGAGAAAAAGGGGGAGATTTAACACCGATTGGGGAATTATTAGTCATACACGAATATTTTTAGTCTTTTCTTTTTAAAATCTGGTCTTGAACATTTTTCCTTAGCACATTCTTACAATTTCCCATTTTTTTTATTACCACTCGAAACTCTAAGGTCGTTTAAACATTATGTTCTATTTGGGTGGACTTTAGCCGCGACAACGGTTTTGGAGCTTAGTTGTGTCGAGTCCTAATCTATTCATAACGAGAGAGTAGATTCGACGTCGCCGACACCCACTTCACTGCGCGCAAAAAAGGTAAACTTCGACACATTTATTGCCTGTAGTCTTTAATTTCTGCTTTGGTTAAGAATTTAATTTATTCTGCCATCTTTAGTAGTTATATATTTTCTTTGTTGTTGTATCGTTTGTTTGATGTTTGGGAGCTGTTAGGATAAGATATTAATCGTTAAAAGATGGAATTCGAAAGATGTCTGTTGTAGTTTGGATGATTAGATTGAATTTACAGGACTTAGAACTTATTTAAAATTCGAATATACATAGGATATACAGTGGGTTATCAAGGTAAGAAGAACGTATACATTCGATATACATCTGAAATACACACCATGGTGTGTATATCTTAGGTATATTATGTATATAATTAAAGCAGATCGACATTATCCATTTTTTCTCTATTTGTTCGAGATAATGTATACTGTTATGAATGTAATCTACCTGGGTTTAGATGTGACGAAATGATTATACGACATATCGATATTGGTTGTTGATTTTATTTGGTCTGCAAGGTCGTGGCTGTTTGTTTAAACTGATAAGATTAATGGTGAATGGTTAGTTTGAGACTAAGGCTAGTTTACCTTGTCATCGCTTTGTGGTTTAAGTCAAATTCGATTAATGCTAGACAATAGTAGCTCGTCTAGTTAGTTGTAGTTTCCTCTAGTTTACATTGTCATGACTGTTTGTTAAAGTGAAATCTGATCAATGTTAAAAGGTTGGTTTGAGATTCATACTAGTTCATATTGTCATAATTGACTGTCTTGGGTTTTACATGATTAGTATTGAACCAAAATCTTGCAATTTTGCTAGCTTTCACTGATATAGTTGTTTGTTTAAGTCTGGATGTGATTGATGCCACATGAACATACTAAATGCATACTTTCTCTCAGATGTCTTATTCAAAACTTAAGGCTTTGGCATTGGTTAGTATACTAGTTGAAATCATTTCTCTTTGTTTATGATCTCTAGAATATGCTTTGTGTTCTAAATGAGACAATGCTGTCCAATCCTTTCCCTTTCATTTATTTCTTTTGCTTCAGTCATTGTCTGATTCTGTGATTGCGTATTGATTTTGAATAGATTAATTCAGAATATGTAGTTTAATATCAAATGGTTTGGTCTTTTTTCAGAAAATGTTGACACCCTAAAGTTTTGGATTAAAAAGGGGGCTAATTTAGACACTGTTGGTTAATTGATAATCCCATTAGACTAAGCTGACACTCTCAGTTGAGGGTAAATGAGATGCAAACTGATCTGACCCTGACCCACCTTAACTGTTAACCAATGTGAACTTGCATAAGCTTGAACTATTTCCAATGTGTCATGGAAAACAACTCCAACCAGCATAGATAGTGACCTAGTAAACCATGGCTGGGTGTACCTTTTCCTTTATAAAAGCATGGCTCCTCTTCACATACTTGCTTGTTCAACTGTCATGTTGTCTCAATGGAACCATTGCATACTTGACTCTATGCTTATTATGCACTGTTGACTTCTTCTGTATGATCACATGGCTTCCAAAGCATCTCTTCTTGCTTAAGTCATCCCTGCTTCTTCTTTCTTTTTCCTGGCTATGCTAATTCGACCCTTATATGTTTCTGTTTTGTTGCACTTTGGCTGCTATGCTTAGCTGTCGGTTGCGGCATTTTTAAACTAAGTTTTGGTTAGTTATGAGGTCAAATGGCGTCACTCTTTAAAAGCTTGCTGCTGCTGAGTTGCACCACCTGCTACTGTGTTTGAAATTTGTTTTCTGTCATAGTTAGGTGATGGTTCAAAGTGTTATATTCTTGGCTGTCATTTTTGTTATTTGGGGCTGCATTGTTGGTTGTTCACCGCCATGGTTTTTGAGCTTAATAATTGTTTTTTTTCTTCTAAGGATTGGACCGTATGCATCTGAAGCTCCACAATACTTTCTTTCTCATCCCCCCTTTGATTGACTATGTATAAATATACATAAGATATGCCAAATATACAGAGCGTATACATAATCCACTGATTTGCTTTGAGTTATATCTTACATGTTTGACTTTGTTTATTGATCGTATACTAATCTCTTCTTTCTTTTGTGCATGAACATCGCATACGAGTCTCTCGGACTCGTCATTCCTCCGCATTTGGTGTTGGGCTAAAGGCCCAACATGACCTCCTTCTTGTTCAACCTCTGTCCACAACACAAAATAGAAAACAAAATTTGGGCTAAAGCCCAATAGACAGGATCAGAATTCAGCAGCAACATACATAAATTGTTATTGGGACGAAGCCCAACTGCAAACAGATCACAGCGGTCCAAAATGGGCTGAGCCCATTTACATCATATCTACCCCTCTATTTTTATTCTTGTGTGCATTTAATGTGTATTGTATGACTAACCTTTTATTTGTTAATTTAAGTAAACTTTAGTGACATTAAGGGTTTTAGTTTAGTAAAGGGTAGTTAATTCCACAAACTATATTCACTTCTATTTATGTTTCAAACTTATATTCACTTCTATTTATGTTTCAAACTATTTATAGTATCCATAACATTTATTTGAATGATTGATTTTTCAAATTAGCACGACCACATCGAGCTAAAAGAATCAAGATCTACTCTTTTTATCTTAAAACATTAATATTAATCTTGCAATAACTTTACAAATACATTTTAACTTGCTAGTTGGCGCAATTCATATTCCGAATACATATAAACATTACCCAGTCCGTTTCTTTTGGTTTATTTATAACTAAACTCTTTTTTATTCAATCACTACTTTTCTACAAGTTTTACTTTAAACAACATTCTACTTCTATCTATAACTTTAGCAATACTTTCAGGATATTTTCTTAAATATTTAAAGATACTATATTTACACTTAGCCTAACTAATCGCAAGTCCGGTCGGTTAACCATTGTTAATGGGTCTTAAAGGATGCCTAATACCTTCTCTTTAGACTAATTGAACCCTTACTCAGATCTTTTGGTTTCGTAGACTTTAAAATCAACTTTAGATAAATAATAAACTTTAGGTGTCCTAATTCACCATAAATAATTAGGTGGCGACTCCTTAAATAAAACAAACAAAAAACAGGAATCATCAATATGTCGTACTTCTAATTTAATCCCGGTTAAAATGGGGTATGACATATATGAAACTTAATGATTTTATCTATCAAGTACAAGCATGTTTTCAAGTCAATTATATATATGATCACGAACTATTGTTATTACTCGTGAATCAAGAACATGTTTGCAAGAATATGACAAGTTATCTTATGAAACTACACTTCAAGTTATTTTATGAAACCATGTTTACAAGTTATTTCATGAAATCATGTTTTCAGTTCTTTTCATGTTCGGGAGTTGTATTAATACCGAGAAGGCTCAGATAGCCTGAAACTACGTATGCCAATGTAGGATAAGGATCGCTCCGCCCAGTTAGGACGATTCCTTCATATTTTCCCCATTGAGGGATTTTGGATCCATTCATGTCTCGTGCCTCGGCAAGGTACGAGATGGCTTAGTTGATCGGGCAGAGATCAGACTCCACGTTTCTCCCCGTGGTGGTTCATGTCGGTATTACAGATTTATACAGATTATTTCATGCTCACAGTACTCATGTTTATGTTCAGTTTCAGTTTTCAGTTTCAGTTCTTATCATGTTATTCCATGTTCCATGTTGTTTCTTTCGGTTGCTTTACATACCAGTACATTCAATATGCTGACGTCCCCTTTTATTTCCCGGGGGCCTGCATTTCACGATGCAGGTACTGATATACAGGACGACACAACTGCTCAGTAGGACCACATTCGTATCAGCTTATTGGTGAGCCCCATCTCATTCGGGGTTTAGTCAACTTTTGTTTTATGATTAATTATGCATCTAAAGGTATGCTGGGGGCCTTGTCCCAGTAAGTATGTTTTTCAGTCAGACTCATGATAGAGGTTTCATAGACTAGACAAGTCAGTTATGTCATGTCAGACATTCAGAGTCATATAGCCATTTTGGCTCATTCATGTTATTTACGCACTCATGTTTAAACAAGTATTTTTATTAAGTATTATGAATTACTACGTTTTATAAAGGCTCATCATGCATTCACGTTATATTTCCGCTCTTGTATGCCTCATGATAGTTCAGCAAGCCATGTGGTTCGCTCGGTCACATGCAGTCAGGCACCGAGTGCCGTGTTACGTCCAGGCCATAGTTCGGGGCGTGACAGCAATTCATACATAATATAATCATGGACCTAAGGTTATCATGCGTATGGTATAGAAACCCTAGTTTTCATAAGGATTCATACTTTATGGATTAAGAGGTGTGAGGAAGAACAATGATGTTCCCACACGTAGATAGCAACCCTACATGCCTTAGTCGCTCCAAAACTTGAATTAAAGACTTGAGCTTTGAAGAAGATTTTCAAAATCTTGAATTCTTGAACTTTGAGATGGGTTTTCTTGAAAACCCTAGTTTAGGAATGATGATTTCTTGTTTAGATTACAAGGATATGTATTAGAATTGACTTGGAATAATTAAAGTAGGCTTACCTTGGTGTTCTTGATGATGGAGGAGGGTAGGAGGTCGTTCTAGGGCTTGAAGAAATGAAAAATAATGATGTGAACTGATACGGACGAATATATACTGTTCTGGAAAACTAAAATTTCCGCCCAGTTAAATACTGGCCGTATTTTGAAATACGGACTGCACTGCATCTCTTCAGTAAAATGGACATAACTCTTTGCACAAATGTCCGTTTGACTCCCATAATATACTGTTGGAAAGGTATTTCAAAGCTATACAACTTTAATTGAGGAAGTTTTCCCAAATTCCAAATACGTTTTGAAATACGGGCCGTATTTTGAAATATAATTCGTATTTAACCATTTGACATCCAAATGCCAAATTCCAGAATGCTCAGAAATCCTTGGTACCAGTATACGACTTGAATTACGGCCCGTATACTAAAATACAGTCACTGTTCATGGGCGTAAACCCCCATCTTACAACTGAACAGGGAAATTCCAATTCCCACATTCTTTATCTGATTTTCTAAGCCTAGGATCATGGTCGAAGCTTACGTTAAAGGTACGGGGTGTTACACAGGTAGTGGCCAGGGGGTTCAGCCGAACCCCCTTCGGGCGAAATATTACCTTGTATATACAAGGTTAATTTTTTTTTTCATGTATGTAAGTACATGTTGAACCCCCTGGACTTCTTCGTTTGTTTACTAATTTATATTTTTGAACCCCCCTTAATGTGGATCCAGGCTCCGCCACTGCATATGAGGTGTCGGAATAATCTAAATGTTATGAGACCTTTTGGAGAAAAGATGTACTTCACTACGTCTCTCCAAAGAGCATAGAGGTGAAAATAAATAAAAATGGTGCAATACTTTCGTCCAAACAGCGAAAAGTACACACATAGTGTCGTTGAGTGAAGAAGACCTAAAGCAGACAAAATATGAAATACAAAAAATTCCCTTATGCCAGCAAGCCGACATGAGGAGAGCTGCTTCTAGAAATATGTTAGTACTAGTGAATTTATCCGCGCTTCGCGCGATTATACAATTTTTATTAAATTTTTTGTTAATATTTTCCTAATATATATTATATATATATATTACAAAACTAAAGCTATCCTAATTTTTCTTTCAAAAGGTAATAATCCAACCATATAGAATTTATAATCAAAACATCACTTGCATTTGTATGTCGAGCAAAGAGCTGAATATTAAAAGAGGTAAAACAATGTTATACATGGTTTGAATTTCAATTTGTAAGATGACTTGAACATCCTAATTTCCAAAATCTCACTGGTGTACTAACAATTGTTTTTTGCCATCCGGAGAAAAAGAATCCAAATAAAGTTTTCACTTTAAATTAAAGATACAAAAGCCTCAGCTCTCAGGCACACATGAAATGAGAAAAACTATCTGGTATCATGGACTACCAAACAATAACAGAAGACAATAAACTCATGTTACAAAAAATTTCCCTAAATCATAATACAATGTTCAAAAATATTTTATTTACACTTTCAACATTTGAAGACATTATTATTTAGGAGACGTTTGGACATGATTTCATCTCATGAGATGAAATCGGGAGATGAAATCATGTTTGGACATGCAATTTGGATTTCTCAAGTTGCAGTTTTTTTTTATAAACATAAAAACCCCACAAGTTGTGAAAACTATCAAAATTTTCTCAATTCTTATACAATCTTACTAAATGAGTAAATCATAATTCATAATAAAATTAATACGCTACTAGAAGGTCTTTCTAAAAAATACAATATCAATTGATCAAACTTTAATTCAATAAAAAGGAAAATTTAACATGAATAGTAATGTAACTACTCTTTAATATAATCCTCCCACATGGTACGACAAATCTCTTCACGTCGAGAATGTTGTTTACTGTTCACGTGTATAAATACGCGGTTTACTGTTCACGCGTTATTTGAAGCTTATAAATAGAGCTCTAAGCTTCATTTGGAAATACCACCAAAAATTGAAGAAGACAACACATCCCAAAGAGAGAGAAAAATCTAAGAGAAATACTCTTAGTGAAAGGCCTAAGTAAGAGAAGGCTTTTGAGAGAATTTTTAGTAAAAAATTCTTAAGTGAAATTGGGATTGGGGTTGTGAGGTTGAGTGTTGTAAACACTTGTAATATTTCTTCTTTAATAAGATCTACAGCAGCAACGTGGACGTAGCTGTCACATTGAGGGTGAACCACTATAAATCTCTGTGTGTGTTATTTATTTATTCTTCGCTTACATCACGGCGTAAGTAGGTTCTGTCTAAGGAGGTTGGTATTTAAGTGGTCCAGCTGTGACCCTCCAATCTTTCCTGGGAACCTGTTTACAAAGGTTGGATTTGGGATTCAAATCCTAACAACTAGTATCAGAGCAACAGGTTGTGTTGTGATTTAGAAACGATGGGAGGCGAAGATGGTACGACGCACGACATCGGTAAATTCGATGGTACAGATTTTGCGTTCTGGAGAATGCAAATTGAAGATTATTTATATGGCAGAAAGCTTCATGAACCTCTGAGTCCGAAACCAGAGGAGATGAAGCAAGCAGATTAGAATCTCCTCGACAGACAAGTTCTGGGAGTCATTCGGCTGACGCTGTCGAAGAACGTTGCTCACAACGTGGCAAAGGAGAAGACCACCGCAGATATGATGAAGGTATTGTCTGACATGTATGAGAAACCTTCGGCAAATAATAAGGGATTGTATCCTTGCTGAGGTGGTGCGCAGGACAGATTCTGGAGAGGCATCGACGAGTTCTGCTTTTAATGTTGAAAATAGAAGCAGAAATTATGACAGAAACTACAACCGAAATAGGGGCAGATCGAAGTCAAGGAATGGCAGGGTTCAATCCAGACCAGGATGAACACTTGAGTGTTGGAATTGTAGAAAACCAGGTCACTTCAAAAAGAACTGCAGGGCGCCAAAGAAGAAGGACAACAAGGGGGCTGGAATCAACGCTGCTACGGAAGACATTGGTGATGCGTTGTTGCTATCGGTTGACAGCCCGATAGACTCTCGGGTGCTTGACTCAGGAGCGTCCTTTCATACCACCCCACATCATGATATAATGACAAACTACGTGGCTGGGAATCTCGGCAAAGTTTATTTAGCCGATGGAGAGCTGCTAGACGTTGTTGGAACGGGAGACATTAATTTGAAGATGTCAAATGGATCCTCGTGGAAGATTACAAAAGTTAGACATGTTCCAAAGCTGATGCGAAACCTGATCTCAGTAGGTCAGCTTGATGATGATGGATATGATCTCAACTTTGGTAATGGGTCTTGGAAGGTGGCGAAAGGTGTTGTGGTAGTTGGCCGAGGAAAGAAGATTGACACTCTCTACATGACGACTAGTTGTCATGATACTGTTGTTGTGGTTGACAACACAAAGAAGACAGATTTGTGGCATTATCGGCTGGGGCATATCAGCCAGAAGGGGATGAAGCTGTTGGTGACAAATGGCTTAATTCCGGAGCTGAAGACGGTGGACCTTCATATGTGTGAGAGCTGCATTCTCGGAAAACAAAAGCGAGTAAGCTTCTCAAATGCAGGCAGGGAGTTGAAGGTCGAGAAGCTGGAATTGGTGCACACAGACGTGTGGGGACCTAACACTGTCCCCTCTTTTGGAGGATCACACTACTACGTGACCTTCATTGATGATTCAACCAGGAAAGTATGGGTTTACTTTATGAAAAATAAATCCGATGTGTTCAGTGTATTCAAAAGATGGAGAGCCATTCGAGAATGAAACAAACCTCAAGTTGAAGTGTTTGAGGTCCGACAACGGCGGAGAATACATCGATGGCGATTTCAAACGGTACTGTGCCGATAATGGGATCAAGATGATGAAGACTATTCCTGGAACGCCGCAACAAAATGGAATAGCCGAAAGAATGAACCGAACGTTGAACGAGCGTGCTCGGAGTATGAGAATACACTCTGGACTGCCCAAGACATTCTGGGCAGATGCAGTCAATACCGCGGCCTTCTTAATTAACCGAGGACCGTCAGTTCCCTTGGATTTCAGAATTCCAGAAGAAGTCTGGAGTGGCAAGAAGGTAAATCTTTCATTTCTGAAAGTGTTCGGCTGCTTATCATATGTTCATAATGATGATACGGCTAGAAGCAAGCTTGATCCAAAATCAAAGAAGTGTTACTTTATTGGATATGGTGACACCGAGCTTGGTTACCGATTTTGGGATGAACAAAATCGGAAGATCATCCGAAGCAGGAATGTTGTCTTCAACGAAGAGGTACTGTACAAAGACAAGTTGCAAAAAAATTCAGAATGTCAGGACAAGGAATCAGAAATAGTCGATTTGAGGGACTTTCTGACACCTGAGCCGCAGCCAGGTACAGCCGAGGCAGAGGAACAAACAATCCGAGAAGGTGTTGATGAAAGTGCTGATTCTGAAACAAATCAACAGACGCCAATCACAGAACTGCGTAGATCATCCAGAATAAGAAGCCGATTCACAGGTACTCTCCATCCCTCAACTACATTCTACTCACTGATATGGGGGAGCCGGAATGTTATGAAGAAGCAATGCAAGTCGATGAATCGACTAAGTGGGAGCTGGCAATGAAAGATGAGATGGATGCACTATCGGCAAATCATACATGGGAGTTAGCCGAGTTGTCAAAGGATCGATCGTCGACAACCGAGGATGAGAAGAAGCAGATGGACAAGATACCTTATGCATCTGCAATCGGTAGTCTTATGTATGCAATGATATGTACAAGGCCAGACATTGCACATGCAGTGGGAGTTGTCAGCCAATTTATGAGCAATCCGGGAAAGCAACACTGGGAGGCTGTGAAATGGATATTCAGATATCTGAAAGGCAGCTCGAGTTCAGCTCTGTATTTTCGAAAATCAGAAACAGGATTGCAAGGGTATGTTGATGCTGACAACGGTGGTGATGTTGATAGCAGAAAGAGCACATCCGGGTATGTTTACACCTTCGGAGGTACTGCAATCTCTTGGGTTTCCAAGTTGCAAAAGATAGTAGCTCTCTCTAGTTGTGAGGCTGAGTACGTTGCTGTGACGGAGGCCACAAAGGAAATGATGTGGCTACAATCTTTTCTGCGGGAATTGAATCAGGACCACGAGGGAAGTGTGCTATATTGTGATAGCCAAAGTGCCATTCATTTGGCAAAGAACCCGGTCTACCATGCTCGAACGAAGCACATACAACTCCGGTACTATTTCATTAGATCAGCTTTGGAAGATGGAGCGTTAGTGCTTGAGAAGATCGCAGGGAGTCAGAATCCAGCAGACATGCTGACAAAGGCAGTGACGATAGACAAACTGAAGCAATGTTCAGCTTCAGTTGGCCTGCACGAAGTATGAAACTAGGAAAGAGCTGCTGCATCGATCAAAGTGTGAAGACAAATTAAAATTAGCCTTCAAGTGGGAGAATTGTTGTTTACTGTTCACGCGTGGTACTGTTCACGCGTATAAATACGCGGTTTACTGTTCACGCGTATAAAAACGTGTGTTACTGTTCACGAGTGTTACTGTTCACGCGTTATTTGAAGCTTATAAATAGAGCTCTAAGCTTCATTTGGAAATACTACCAAAAATTGAAGAAGACAACACATCCCAAAGAGAGAGAAAAATCTAAGAGAAATACTCTTAGTGAAAGGCCTAAGTAAGAGAAGGCTTTTGAGAAAATTTTTAGTAAAAAATTCTTGAGTGAAATTGGGATTGGGGTTGTGAGGTTGAGTGTTGTAAACACTTGTAATATTTCTTCTTTAATAAGATATGCAGCAGCAACGTGGACGTAGCTCTCACATTGAGGGTGAACCACTATAAATCTCTGTGTGTGTTATTTATTTATTCTTCGCTTACATCACGGCGTAAGTAGGTTCTGTCTAAGGAGGTAGGTATTTAAGTGGTCCAACTGTGACCCTCCAATCTTTCCTGGGAACCTGTTTACAAAGGTTGGATTTGGGATTCAAATCCTAACAGAGAATGCATTTTCCGGTTGGTAAACATGATCGGTAAATATATCTACCAACTTATGGGTCTTTTTTTACAAAATTTAAACGTATGAGTCAAATTTTATATTTATATTATTTGAAATCATGATTTCAAATCCCAAATTATGCCTTTTTGGATGATTTGAGATTTCATCTCATGAGATGAAATCAGAGATGAAATCGCATGTCCAAATGCTAATTTCATCTCATGATTTCATCTCATGAGATGAAATCACATGTCCAAATGCCTACTTATTTTGTTACTTGTCAGTTGATACATGGTCTGAAAAGACACCACAAGCAAAACTAACAATCATTATATAAAGACAAAATCTTGCCTAATAAAATCTAATTTCTACGAAAAATACTTAAATTCAACACCCAATTGTGAGAAAAAGGCTGTGTTGAATTTGTACTCAACATGTTAGTCGGATATCATCATCAAGTTAAACAATCAACTTCCTCCGCACTCAAATAGTCAAATCAAGTTGAATCAAACTATCAATGTGTATTCCTTCTTTTGTCACTAATAATCATAAATATTAAAATAAAGAAAAGTGAAGGAAGAATTTGAGTACACGTAAGAATCTTTGAAAAAAATTCAAAGCAAAATTACATGTGCATAAACAAAAATGTGCAAACAAATCGAAAACGAAAAGAATAACGAAGGAATGGCTATAGCTTAAAGATATTTGGCTGTGTGTGATAAATTTAAAGGGAAGCTAGACTAATAGTTTTAATGAGCATTAAAAGGTATTATAAATGTGCAAGATCATGTTCGACAGTTTCAAGCTTTTCCTATCCATGATTTCACATAAATAGACAAGTTATTATTGGTGGAAAAGGAAAAGTTAAAGTAATTAAATTTAAAAAGTATCTTTTGTATCCTAATATAACACATTTATAAATGAGAAATAATAAGGAAAATGCCAACAAAAAAAAAAGATAATTGTATTTTCTGACCATAGAGAGGTGTCATCTCACTTTTCTGTTGTCTAACTTTATATTATACATAGATTATAGCTCCGGCTGAGAATGTGCAATAGAAATAAGGGAAAAGGGCAACAAATGCTATTTAAATATGTGAAATTCATGATGTTTGCCCTTTGTTAATCGTTTTGCCCAAGCATACTTCTACTGTTACTTAATTGGGTCAAATATGCCTTTAAGAGAGAGAGGTGCAGCAAATTAACAAACTTGAAAATAAGTGGGGAAAGTATCATTAACGGAAAATAGTGAGAATCTCATCGCCACGTTTTTTGGGCAGTGCTCGAAGGTTATACAAGTGTCATAAGATGGACTAGTTTAATGAGTGCATCATATTTCTCTACATAGAAACACCAACGTCTAAAATCCAAATCAACGGTTGTCGAATATTTCTCTGCAAATTTAATGCCTAAATTGAAAAATGGAAAAGATAGACATAAGACAATTATTGCATGATCTATGTATTTACATTCAATTCTCACTTATTATGTTTTGGGAACCATAGATATGAGCAAGTACTGTCCGGTGGAGCTGGAGCCAGTGTTCTCCCAGGGCTAGTAATGTCTAGCGCATAGCTATCGAGGACAACGGATGCGGAGCGTGATGGTTTGTTATATCCCACATCGGTAGGCATAATGTGCTTATGTGGGTTTAAATAGACTTGAATTCTCACACCTTAATAGCTAACTTTTGAAGTATGAGTTAGGCTCAAGGTTCACAATTACTCTCGATCAAGAAATATGGTACAATATGGTTTGGAAAAAAAAAATATGGTACAAAATGTGGGGCCCATTTGAACTCTTATCTTCACCGATTTGCAACCATTAAAACAAATAGCACTAATATAGTGGCTAAAGTTTGAAAAAAAAATTGTTATAAACCATTCGTCAAGTTGTACCACTTGACTTAAAGTGGTAGACCTTTGGCTTTTCATTTGTAACATCATCAACAAGTGAAATACAATCTCTCTATCTTCTCTACAAAAAGCTATTAGTTTGTTTCTCTTATTTATTTCCAATTATATAATTTTATAACAAATCCCCTCTTTTGACCATTGTTTCTAATTTTTGGTAACGTCGACCACTGTTTATATTTTGTCTCTTTTACATTTGCAACCTTTTAACAATAATATAGTGGTTAGAGTTCAGAAACGACCCACTTTTGACCACTTCATATATTTCGTCCCTCTCTCAAAACCTATAGCAAATGTGACCCATTTAATATTAGGAGAAAATTAATAGGACAAAGCCACCCCTATAATAGCGAAAATTTTACGAACACAATTATGTACTTTCATCGTTTAGGGCCTATTTGAAAAGCCACCCACGTAATTGAAATTGAGTGTAATTACACAATTAGGTTGTTTGACCAAGTAATTACTTGGTTAGGTGGAAATTAGGTGTAATTGAGAGGGTGTAATTTATAAAAGCGCATATTTTTCAAATATTAATTTTTAAGTTCTGATAATTAAATTTATTTTTAAATTAAACTAACTGTGTAATTACACTTGTGCAATCAAACAATACGTTTGTAATTACATTGTATTTACGTGATGATAAACAAACAAGTCATTGTAATTACAATACCGTGTAATTACTACCCTAGTAATTACATCAATTTCAATTAACAGGTGGCATTCCAAACAGACTCTTAATTCTTTCTCGCTACTATCTTCAAAAAAATACAACACCTTTGAGCTCAAAACATCTTATATCAATAATTTAATTATCCATTAGCACCACAGTACTGAAAATCCAATCATATACCCATTTTTCACAATTCAATAAGTCATAATCTCTTTATTAACGCTTTCATCGATCGTCTTGCTGGTTCCAGGAAAGTCAGATTTTCAGTGAAGATTTTTTCTTAGATGTTTGTCTTTTTATACAATATTATTTTATGATTTTTGAAAACAAGAAGATTCAAAGATGCAATCAAATTTGTAATTAGGAAGAAACCAAAGGTAATCTAATTTATATAAATATAGATAACATTCCAATTTTCGCTAGAAATTAATAGAAACCTTTATAATTTTCTTCATAAGTGTTAACCGAAATCTAAACTTTGTATGTTCACTTTCCAAACTTAAGTGACCCAGCCTGACTAACTTTTGAGCAGAATTGAACAGTGGACTAAATTATTGTTCCAGCCCATTTTAACCCGCCCAATTCAGTCCAAACTGCACATTTGCCACCTCTAATTGTGGTAGTAATAATGCAGGTTAACCACTTTTTAGCCATTTAGCTGAAAAATAGTCATTTGTCACGGAGTTTCAAATTTCATAAGTAAAACTCCATGATAACGCCTGGAATTTCATGTGCTGGAATTTAAAACTCCATATCAATGGTTATTTTTCAAATTACAGGAGTTAAAAAGTTGCAAGTTTTTGAAATTTTATCACCAATTGTGTCACAAAATTTTCTAACTTTAATGTTAGAAGTACCTGGCCAGTTCTATCAAGGCGGCCCTTGTAAACGCGTCCGAATCCACCTTCGCCTATGAGACATTCTTGGCGGAAATTCTTGGTGGCTGCTGCCAGTTCCCTGAAAGTGAAAGTTTGAGCTGCAATATTCTTGTTGCCTTCATCCTTCTTATCAGCAGTCTTTTGGTTTCTGGTTTCTGCTGCAACATTTCTTATGCTCTCTGAGAATTGAACATTTAATTATAATTAGAAAATGAATGCATCGACTGAATTATTTCTATTGGCATGTGATTATCAAAAATAATTATGCTATGATGCAAAAGCGGATTCAGAATTTAAATTTTATGGGTTCAATCTTAAGATTTTTAGCATTGAACCCATTATATTTTTAAAGTTAAGGGTTCATATTTACTATTTATTGTAACTTTAATAATTTTTTACACATAAATTTAGGCTTCGCGTCGAAAGCTTGGAGTTCAATTGAACCCCAAACTTATAGGCTAGATACGCCTCTGACTATGATGGCTGTGAAAAGCATCCCGATGGGTGAGTAATGGACGCAAAGAAGATGGTAAGTATTTACCTCCACATCAAAAAGCTAACTTATGAGAATGAGATAAGAATTGTTCTATATAAGGAGACCACATCCAGTCCAACAACTAATGTACAATAGAAAACTCGATCATACATACAAATAAGGAAAGAATTAAGACATAGACATATGTAATATAAATCGCAATCCATTATTTTTATTTCTTGAACGCACCCCTGATTTTTGTAAATTGATATATGTGGCGTATCCTAAAGGTTCTCTAATATTGATCACTAATCAGAACAATCCGTATTCAAATTTACCTAAACAATCAAGTAATATGGAAGGCAACCTTGTTACTGCGGCGGTTAGCTTTATTAGTATTTTTTTCACACACATATAAAAAATAAAAAGGTGACAAGAACATATAGATTAAATGATCAAATTTAAACTAGAATTTTCAATAAATATTGAATTCTAAATCCATAATTTCAAAATTAGTACGATCACTAATAAGAACATTTAAGAACATTTAAGCTGCAGCTCAATTGGTAAGAGGCGATTCCCTCAGGGGAATATAAAGGAGCCTGAGGTTCCGGATTCGATACCCCGTAGCGCTGCAGCGTGAAGAGGGAGTATGTGCGAACTGGCTGTATCCTGGCACAGACAATACCAGTGCATGTCAGATCATGGGCCCATCAAGGGTCGGGTCCCACCAGGGGTCCCCACAATTTTTTAGATTGTATTCATTTTATTGTTTTGTATTCAGTTTTTTTTTAGTGTTTTTGTTAATTTTTAGTGTATCTATGTTTTCATGTATTCAATTTTTAGTGTATTACTCGCTGCCTTCACTAAAAAAAAAAAATGTATGCAACAAGTTGAATACAATATTTTTTGTATTTATGTTGTTTGAATACCACTGATTTTTAAATACAATAAAGTGAATACAATGTAAAAGTAGTTATAGATGAATACATTTGACATGAGAAAGAATTTTTGAAATTTTTTTATTCGCTGTATTCATGAATACAGATAGGCCGTTTTATGAATACGACAAATTTTAAACCCCCAAAATGTAGTTATTTATGTAAAATTTCCAAAATATAAATCTTTAAGGTGAGAGAGCCCAAGGCTATTTAAACCCACACAAGCACATTATGCCCATCGATGTGGAACATAAAAGATTGAGGCAATCCACCTGGGACCCACACCTAAGGTATTGTCTCTGCACAGTCGCTCAGGTATCAGCTCATATTCACGCATGCAGCGCTACTTGGGCTCGATCCCGCGTCCCCGTGCTCCTTTACATTCCCCAGGGGGAATCGCCTCTTACCAGTTGAGCTGCAGCTCAACTGGTAAGAGGCGATTCCCCCTGGGGAATGTAAAGGAGCACGGGGACGCGGGATCGAGCCCAAGTAGCGCTGCATGCGTGAATATGAGCTGATACCTGAGCGACTGTGCAGAGACAATACCTTAGGTGTGGGTCCCAGGTGGATTGCCTCACTAAAAGGCGTCTTTTTGGCGACGGTGCCCCCTCAGGGTACTACCTCCCTACTCAGATATTGTCTCTGCCAAGTCGCTCAGGTATCGTACATATTCCAGTGTTTAACCAGCGCTGCAGCGCCCACTGGGTATCGATCCCGCGTCCCCTGGCTCCTTTACACTACCCCGAAGGGAGTCGCCTTTACCAGTGTAGTTGTGAGACTCACGTTTTAGAAAAGATGCACTTAGTTCATTGTGAAAACTGAAAAGACAGGAGTTGTGAGACTCATGTTTTAGATAAAATGTACTTCATTACGTCTCTCTAGAGTGGATAAAAGTGAATTAACAATGTAAAAACTATTTGTATAAAATAAAGGTCACTTAATCGATAATTTTAAGTAACTTTGTTTAATAGCATTGGCCAATAACTTAAAGTAAATGATAATTAACTTTTTATAATAGTTTAAATTACACCCAATGATATAAATATTTATTAACATCGTCAATTGTCAATGTATATAATTTAAATTTTTTGTATATGCTCCACCAAGGTTTAGGTATGCCTAATATCCGGCGCTTGATATTTTTGTTTTGAAGAGAGATGAAGGAATCCAAATTTGTCTCTCATTAATTTCATTAATCATACGTATTTATATAGTCACGTAAAAAAAACAGTATACTCCTCCTACTATTAAAGTACTATAAATTTATTAAAATTTTAAAAAAATGAAAATTCTACTAAATTAATTAGACTCTTTCTATAATTGAACAATTAATTATTCTAGAAAATTGTAAGATGCAACATTCAACACAACACTCCAAAAATCGTTAGGTTTCTAAAATTAACCATTTAAACAGTGGGAGAATTTCAATAACAACTAAAACAAACCCAATGTAGACTCACAAGTGGGTTTGGGGGATGATAGGAAGTACACAGACCTTATTCCTACCTTTGTGGGGTAGAGAAGTTGTTTTGGATAGACATGTGTCTCCAAATACAAGAAAAAGATTTGATGCAGAAAAAGATTTGAAGCTTTCTATAACAGCAAAAGAGAATTAATTGTTATTTTCAGAATCTGTCCCCAAGTATTACCAATAGCTCAATTATGTTTAGCTGGAAATTTAAAAAATATGGGCCAATGCCTATCAATGTTCAAAGAAGAAATAATGAAAATTAGGGGTGGGCATAAATACCGAAAACCGAACCGAACCGAACCGAATGAATTTGGTTTTTCGGTTTTCGGTGTTTCGGTGTTTCGGTTCGGTTCTGGTTTTTTTAAATAGCAAATTCGGTGTTCGATTCGGATTTCCGGTTTTTCGGTGTTACCGAAAATTTAATATATTATTTTTTATACCAATATATAATATATATCAATATCATAATTAGTTAATTACTTCCAGATTTCCCTACTACCCTATGTATGTTAGTGTATCAGTTGTTCTGAGCTAGCAATAACTTTGTCATTATTGAAAACTATAATGAACGAATCTTATAGCTTCGATCTGTTATTCCTTCTTTTTGCATCAGCTGATGGTAATGAAAGACAGAAAGAGGAGGGGCTGCTATTGTTGAGAAATTGGGGTGGCAGAGATTTCCAGATTGCCAAAATACATTGCTTTCAAGTTGTGTTTCATTTTCATATTCAAAGACATATATGAGTCATCTAACTTTATTTGGCTGATCCATTGGACAGTTATTTAGAATTTTCTCAGTTTAATTTCAACATTAACGGCAACTTGTTCAATACATGACTCATCCTAGGTATAGAGTAATACTTCTTCCTATAGTGGCTGCTCCATTTATTCAGGCAGACACTAGTTTGGTTAAATTCAAAATTGCTGACCAGTGTTGATGTGTATAAGTTCAGCTTATGTGTTCATTGCCTTGAAAAACTGTTGTGGATAACATGGAGCTATCAGCATAAGTTAAAAAGGTCGTGGACATGTCATTTTCTCTGCTAATTTAAGTTTGGGCAGCTGTCTTTTGGGCGTGATTAATAGCCATTCCTTTTATCATAACTAACCCTTCCTTCAGGATAATATATGTTTACATGTACGTTGAACAAATGGTTGAATCAAAATGAAAAAGTTAGGAATTTGTGGCTGCAGTTGCGGGCAGCTGCTGCTGCTGCGGCTGCTGGCTGCTGCTGCGGCTGTTGATACTTGATCATGAATCATCTAGTAACGGGTGACTATTGCTTAACCGAATTAATAAACCGAAACCGAACCGAACCGAACTTCAAAACACCGTACCGAACCGAACTAATTCGGTGCGGTGTTCGGTTTCCACTTTAAAAAAACCGAAACCGAAACACCGAACCGAACTTTGAAAAAACTGAACCGAACAACCGAACGCCCACCCCTAATGAAAATTGCATTGTCTAAATCGTTGAGAGGATATAAGCAGCGGAAGCAATTCTCAGTATCAAACTTTCATGTAACATAAACAACACATTATCGCAAATTTTAATTAAACATAAAATTAATATTTATTTCTTGAAGCGTGATCATGACTGCAAATCGAGCCTTCAAGCATGAACAAAAATCGTTCACGCAATCATCCTCCAGTTCTACAATTTTCTGCTGTGTTACCCGAATAATACCCAAAATCGAGAAAATTCATGTGGACAAATTTCTACGAGAAATCGTGTGACCATTTTTGGGGTAAAAAGGCTGATAAGAGTGGCCCACGCAAATAATAGATAATACTAGTAGTAGTATATATAGGTCACAGATACTATCTTTTTTTTCAAAACAATCTTTACTGCAATAAAATATCTTGAATAATCGAGCCGCAAGAAACTTATCTATGGCAAAGATTGCAGGATCCAGATGGTCACTTACTGGTTTGGCGGCTCTCGTCACTGGCGGCACTAAGGGAATTGGGTGAAGCTCTCTATAACTTTTTCTCAGTTCAACTTCTATATACATATAAATTTTAAAATAAACAGTCAAGTTATTTGCTAGCTATAACATTTAACATACACATATAGTTAAATGTCTAGATACCATGCTAACATATTCTCTCTCCGTCCCAATTTATGTGATATAGTTTGACTAGACACAGAGTTCAAGAAAGAAAGGAACACTTTTGAAACTTGCGGTCCAAAACAAGCCATAAATATTTGTGTAGCTGTAATTCATTTTATTAAGGGTAAAAGAAGAAGTTTAAAGTTAAATTATTTCTATATATAAAAATGTATCATTCTTTTTGAGACATACTAAAATGGAAAGTGTATCACATAATTTGGGACAAAGGGAGTACAAAATAGGAGCAAGTCATTTATACCTTGGAGAGTGGAGACCGTATCAGGTCTTCAAGGTAAACAACCTCAGGTTGATGCATAACACAGGCAAGAAAAGTCATTGTTGAATCCGTAACTTGAAGAAAAGGATTGGCTCTGATCCACGGTTAGACATGATTGTCGATAGATTGCTCGAGCTGCTCCAACGGTGAGAGCGGGCAGCCGCATGCTGGCCAAGGGACGTACCCGGAACGGTTCCTTCAGGAGTCTTCCCCAAAGATTGAATAGCCAACTCAGAACTAGTACGGATAAGAGGAATTCGATTGTTTAGTTAACATTATAACATATACGGATAATTAATGTAAAAAATTTACATGTCACTATATATAAGTTAAATCAAACTTTTTTATTATTTAAACTTAAGTTACATATGCATAGCTTCTTTTTTTTTTTTTCTTCTCTTTTTCTGTAGGCATGCAATTGTGGAGGAGCTTGCTGAACTTGGTGCAACAGTGTACACATGTTCAAGGAAAGAATCAGAACTCAATGAACGTTTGCAAGAGTGGTCTGCCAAAGGCCTTCAAGTAAAAGGTTCAGTATGCGATCTATCTTCTAGAGAGCAAAGAGTACAACTCATGGAAAAGGTTTCCTTGGCATTTGATGGAAAACTCAACATTCTTGTGAGAATTTTAATTCCATATATCCTCTTATTAACCCTATATTTAACTTAATGACACTGCGATAAAATTTTGTACAATTTAGTGAATTTAACCTGGGCTAAGGTTGGGCATTATTTTCCAAGTTACTATTTCTACTTATTTGAGATATATAACTAGCTACTTGCAATTCCGTTTGATGTGAACAGCTGATAGTTTTCAAAAAAATTACATTATCAAATACACAACTAATATAAATTTTTACTGCACTGTCAATGTTGTTAAATACATCCACCATAGGAAGTTATACATTACTTTAGAAATGCATTCCTTCTGGTCCAGAAAGCACCATTCTTAGGCGGCCTGACAAATCTTTTGACCAAGGAAGATTTTTGAATTATGTGATCTTAAATTAAGGATGTGTATAATGCACTAATACCCTTTAAATCTCGTGCTCTTAATTAACTCTTAAACATGTCATGTAGAATGTGAGGATTAAAGAAAGTACCAAATATAGAAGAGATAATTCATTTGAAAACAGACTAAAAAATAACAGTAAGATACTTATATTAAAATACAGGAATTACCTTATTATCTTCTTGTTGTAGATAAACAATGTTGGGACAAACATTTGGAAGCATACTGTCGAGTATACTGCCGGAGATTATGCCTTTATGATGGCTACCAATTTAGAATCTTCATTCCATATGTGTCAACTTGCTCATCCTCTCCTGAAATCATCTGGAGCTGGAACTATTGTTTTCATGTCCTCTGTTGCTGGTCTTGTCCACCTTTCTGGGACTTCTATTTATGGAGCAACAAAAGGTGCTGTTATACTCATATCATATATCTATCCTTTGATTAATAATTACTGATGCTAAAAGTCAAAAGACCATATTTTTCTTCTTGTTAATTAACTGATGGCAGGGGCAATGAATCAGCTGACAAGAAATTTGGCTTGTGAATGGGCAAAAGATGGTATTCGGGTTAACGGTGTTGCACCCTGGTACATAAACACTCCCCTCGTCGAACATGTAATATTTCTCTCATCTCTCTCCAATCAATGCTCCTACGTTTTATTATAGTCTTTTCTTCGCGGGCGGAGCTGTGTGGTTCGAAGGATATTCAATTGATGAATTCCCGTCCTCAATACCTCTGGCTCATATACTATATATGTGTTAATTCATTAAATATAAATAAGTATAAATTAATTTTGATCCCAGTAAATTAAATTTATAAAATGAGTTGTGCTAAAATTTTGAATTTGAACCCATAAATGTCACGCCCCGAACCATGGCCTGGGCGAAACACGGCACTCGGTGCCTTGCTGCATGTGACCGAGCGAACCACATGGCTTGCTGAATCATCATGAGGCATAACATGAGCGGAATATAACGTGAATGCATGATGAGCCTTTATAAAACGTAGTAAGTCATAATACTTAATAAAAATACTTGTTTAAACATGAGTGCAAAAATAACATGAATGAGCCAAAATGGCTATACGACTCCGAATGTCTGACATAACATAACTGACTTGTCTAGTCTATGAAACCTCTATCATGAGTCTGACTGGAAAACATACTTACTGGGACACGGCCCCCAGCATACCTTAGATGCATAACTAATCATAAAACAAAAGTTGACTAAACCCCGAATGAGATGGGGCTCACCAATAAGCTGATACAAATGTTGTCCTACTGAGCAGATGTGTCGTCCTGTATATCAGTACCTGCATCGTGAAATGCAAGCCCCTGGGCAATAAAAAGGGGACGTCAGCACATTGAATGTACTGGTATGTAAAGCAACTGAAAGAAATAACATGGGACATGGAATAATATGATAAGAACTGAAACTGAAAACCTGGACATGAACATGAGCATGAGCATGAGCATGAGCATGGGTACATATATATATATATATATATATATATATATATATATATATATATATATATATATGATATAAGTAAAACATGATAAGTAGGGAGAGCATTTCATAAACCGACATGTGATATCACCACGTGAGTACGTGGAGTCTGGTCCTCACCGCGACCAGCAGAGCCCTCATACCTTGCCAGGGTATAAGATGGTATCGTGTCTGATGGATCCGTTCAGTGTAAAATTAAGGTATCGTCCTATCTGGGCGGAGCGATCCTTGTCCTATGGTGGCTACATAATTTCAGGCTATCTGAGCCTTCTCGGTAATTCGTGCAACTCCCAAAAACATGAACATAATATAATTGGCTAAGAAGCCCATGGATTTCGTGAATTAACTTATACTTGTCTTGTAATCATGATTTCACGAAATAACTTGTAAACATGGTTTCATGAAATAACTTGTAAATATGGTTTCATGAAATAACTTGTATTTAGTATGTATGTATCTTGTACCATAGCATGAAAGTAATTATATAATATAGTTGCATGAAAACTTGTAGACATGTAGGATATTCATGAAATAATCATTCTTAGTTAAAAACATGCATGCAAGAACCCATGGAATACAAGATATGGGTTTTCATGGATTACAGACTGATTCTCAATAATCATATGGACTTATTAAGAACACAATGATAGAATAATAGCAATTCATACATAATATAATCGTGGACATGGACCTAGGGTTATCATGAGCATGGTATAGAAACCCTAGTTTTAGTAGAGAATCATAACATTATGGATTATGAGGCGTGGGGAAGAACAATGATGTTCCCACACGTAGATAGTAACTTTACATACCTTAGTCGCTCCAAAACTTGAATTAAAGACTTGAGCTTTGAAGAAGATTTCCAAAATCTTGAATTCTTGAACCTTGAGATGGGTTTTCTTGAAAACCCTAGTTTTAGAATGATAATTTCTTGTTTAGATTACAAGAATAGGTATTAGAATTGAGTTGGAATAATTAGAGTAGGCTTACCTTGGTGTTCTTGATGATGGAAGAGGGTAGGAAGTCGTTCTAGGGCTTGAAGGAATGAAAAATAATGATTTGAACTGATATGGATGAATATATACTGTTCTGGAAAAATTAATTTTTCGGCCTAGTTAAATACTGGCCGTATTTTGAAATACGGACAGCACTGCCTCGCTTCAGTAAAATGGTCATAACTCTTTGCACAGATGTCTGTTTGACCCCCATAATATACCGTTGGAAAGGTATTTCAAAGATCTACAACTTTCATGAAGGAAGTTTTCCCAAATTCCAAATACGTTTTGAAATACGGGCTGTATTTTGAAATACGGGCCGTATTTTGAAATACGGTCTGTATTTAACCATTTGACATCAAATTGCCAAATTCCAGAATGCTCAGAAATCCTTGGTTTCAGTTTACGATTTGATTTACGGCCCGTATAGTAAAATACGATCACTGTTCATGGGCGTAAACTCCCATCCTACAACGGAACAGGGAAATTCTAATTCCCACATTCTTTATCTGATTTATAAGTCTAGGATCATGGTTAAAGCTTAGATTAGAGGTACGGGGTGTTACAATGAAGTTGAAATCTTAATTCCACATCTACAACAAAGGTGTCTCAAAAACTGCTTTAGGTTACAGGTTTCAATAACAAGGGCGTATTCTTGTATTTGTTTAAACCTCCTGATTAGTAGAATTTTTGGCTTTGCCACTTTCGCTAATGTATCACCAAATTTATCTCTCCATCATATATATGAGGATGGTGAGTGGTCATGGTGGTGTTGATCATGGTGCCAGGCAAAACGGGTTGGGGCAGTAAGATGCCATGGCCACCTCACCAAAATATTAGTATCACGTTAGGCGTCCACCCTAAAGGAGGAGGGGTATATCTGAGCCATTTGGGTAACATCGAAATATTTTTGTACGAGTAGTATAGCAAGGGTAAACTTAATCCTTTTCAGATAGTAGTATAGCAAGGGTAAACTTAATCCTTTTCAGATAGTAGAAGGACAAATTTTACCCTTTTCCCTAAAATGATTGATAACTCCGATTTTTTCTTCACTACATTACTCTTGAATCATTGAAGAATTTGATGGCTCTGTATTCACAGTTGCTGGAGGATAAAGCTTTTATGGAAGGAGTAATATCAAGAACTCCTCTTAAGCGTCCTGGAGAAGTTGAAGAAGTTTCATCATTGGTCGCTTATCTTTGTCTTCCTGCTGCTTCCTATGTCACTGGCCAGGTTATAGCAGTTGATGGAGGATTCACTGTCTATGGTTTCCAACAGCCTGACTATTAATTAATACTTCTTGTTTGAAAATGGTGGCAGAGAATTTCTACCTAGTAACTACCTTTTCAATGTTTGTATTAATTTGCAATATTCAGTGTTTTTCAAGTGTGTTCCAGTTGAATCCGTCATGAATAAAAGTTGTTATTCTTGGGTGTGCAAACAAAGCTTGTTATTAAAAGCTGGAAAGAAAAGGGAAGGTACATATGAGTAGGGGCGGATGCAGGTAGACCCCCTTCGGGCGAAATATTACCTTGTATATACAAGGTTAATTTTTTTTTTCATGTATATATAGTACATGTTGAACCCCCTGGACTTCTTCGTTTGTTTACTAATTTATATTTTTGAACCCCCTTAATGTGGATCCAGGCTCCGCCACTGCATATGAGGTGTCAGAATAATCTAAATGTTGTGAGACCTTTTGGAGAAAAGATGTACCTCACTACGTCTCTCCAAAGAGCATAGAGGTGAAAATAAATAAAAATGGTGCAATACTTTCGTCCAAACAGCGAAAAGTACACACATAGTGTCGTTGAGTGAAGAAGACCTAAAGCAGACAAAATATGAAATACAAAAAATGCCCTTACGCCAGCAAGCCGGCATGAGGAGAGCTGCTTCTAGAAATATGTTAGTACTGGTGAATTTATCCGCGCTTCGCGCGGTTATACAATTTTTATTAAATTTTTTGTTAATATTTTCCTAATATATTTTATATATATATATATATATATATATATATATATATATATATATATTACAACTAAAGCTATCCTAATTTTTCTTTCAAAGGGTAATAATCCAACCATATAGAATTTATAATCAAAACATCACTTGCATTTTTATGTCGAGAAAAGAGCTGAATATTAAAAGAGGTAAAACAATGTTATACATGGTTTGAATTTCAATTTGTAAGTTGACTTGAACATCCTAATTTCCAACATCTCACTGGTGTACTAACAATTGTTTTTTGCCATCCGGAGAAAAAGAATCCAAATAAAGTTTTCACTTTAAATTAAAGATACAAAAGCCTCAGCTCTCAGGCACACATGAAATGAGAAAAACTATCTGGTATCATGGACTACCAAACAATAACAGAAGACAATAAACTCATGTTACAAAAAATTTCCCTAAATCATAATACAATGTTCAAAAATATTTTATTTACACTTTCAACATTTGAAGACATTATTATTTAGGAGACGTTTGGACATGATTTCATCTCATGAGATGAAATCGGGAGATGAAATCATGTTTGGAAATGCAATTTGGATTTCTCAAGTTGCAGTTTTTTTTATAAACATAAAAACCCCACAAGTTGTGAAAACCATCAAAATTTTCTCAATTCTTATACAATCTTACCAAATGAGTAAATCATAATTCATAATAAAATTAATACGCTACTGGAAGGTCTTTCTAAAAAATACAATATCAATTGATCAAACTTTAGTTCAATAAAAAGGAAAATTTAACATGAATAGTAATATAACTACTCTTTAATATAATCCTCCCACATGGTACGACCAATCTCTTCACGTCGAGCATGCATTTCCCGGTTGGTAAACATGATCGGTAAATATATCTACCAACTTATGGATCTTTTTTGACAAAATATAAACGTATGGGTCAGATTTTACATTTATATTTTTTGAAATCATGCTTTCAAATCCCAAATCATGCTTTTTTGGATGATTTGGGATTTCATCTCATGAGATGAAATCGCATGTCCAAACCCCTACTTATTTTGTTACTTGTCAGTTGATACATGGTCTGAAAGACACCACAAGCAAAACTAACAATCACTATATAAAGACAAAATCTTGCCTAATAAAATCTAATTTCTACGAAAAATACTTAAATTCAACACCCAATTATGAGAAAAAGGCTGTGTTGAATTTGTACTCAACACGTTAGCCGGATATCATCATCAAGTTAAACAATCAACTTCCTCCGCACTCAAATAGTCAAATCAAGTTGAATCAAACTATCAATGTGTATCCCTGCTTTTGTCACTAATAATCATAAATATTAAAATAAAGAAAAGTGAAGGAAGAATTTGAGTACACGTAAGAATCTTTGAAAAATATTCAAAGCAAAATTACATGTCTATAAACAAAAATGTGCAAACAAATCGAAAACGAAAAGAATAACGAAGGAATGGCTATAGCTTAAAGATATTTGGCTGTGTGTGATAAATTTAAAGGGAAGCTAGACTAATAGTTTTAATGAGCATTAAAAGGTATTATAAATGTGCAAGATCATGTTCGACAGTTTCAAGTTTTTCCTATCCATGATTTCACATAAATAGACAAGTTATTATTGGTGGAAAAGGAAAAGTTAAAGTAATTAAATTTAAAAAGTATCTTTTGTATCCTAATATAACACATTTATAAATGAGAAATAATAAGGAAAATGCCAACAAAAAAAAAATGTATTTTCTGGCCATAGAGAGGTGTCATCTCACTTTTTTGTTGCCTAACTTTATATTATACATAGATTATAGCTCCGGCTGAGAATGTGCAATAGAAATAAGGGAAAAGGGCAACAAATGCTGTTTAAATATGTGAAATTCATGATGTTTGCCCTTTGTTAATCGTTTTGCCCAAGCATACTTCTACTGTTACTTAATTGGGTCAAATATGCCTTTAAGAGAGAGGTGCAGCAAATTAACAAACTTGAAAATAAGTGGGGAAAGTATCATTAACGGAAAATAGTGAGAGTCTCATCGCCACGTTTTTTGGGCAGTGCTCGAAGGTTATACAAGTGTCATAAGATGGACTAGTTTAATGAGTGCATCATATTTCTCTACATAGAAACACCAACGTCTAAAATCCAAATCAACAGTTGTCGAATATTTCTCTGCAAATTTAATGCCTAAATTGAAAAATGGAAAAGATAGACATAAGACAATTATTGCATGATCTATGTATTTACATTCAATTCTCACTTATTATGTTTTGGGAACCATAGATATGAGCAAGTACTGTCCGGTGGAGCTGGAGCCAGTGTTCTCCCAGGGCTAGTAATGTCTAGCGCATAGCTATCGAGGACAACGGATGCGGAGCGTGGTGGTTTGTTATGTCCCACATCGGTGGGCATAATGTGCTTATGTGAGTTTAAATAGCTTTGAACTCTCCCACCTTAATAGCTAGCTTTTGAGGTGTGAGTTAGGCCCAAGATTGACAATGACTCTCGATCAAGAAATATGGTACAATATGGTTTGGAAAAAAAAATATGGTACAAAATGTGGGGCCCATTTGAACTCTTATCTTCACCGATTTGCAACCATTAAAACAATAGCACTAATATAGTGGCTAAAGTTTGAAAAAAAAAACTTGTTATAAACCATTGGGCAAGTTGTACCACTTGACTTAAAGTGGTAGACCTTTGGCTTTTCATTTGTAACATCATCAACAAGTGAAATACAATCTCTCTATCTTCTCTACAAAAAGCTATTAGTTTGTTTTTCTTATTTATTTCCAATTATATAATTTTATAACAAATCCCCTCTTTTGACCATTGTTTCTAATTTTTGGTAACGTCGACCACTGTTTATATTTTGTCTCTTTTACATTTGCAACCTTTTAACAATAATATAGCGGTTAGAGTTCAGAAACGACCCACTTTTGACCACTTCATATATTTCGTCCCTCTCTCAAAACCTATACCAAATGTGACCCCTTTAATATTAGGAGAAAATTAATAGGACAAAGCCACCCCTATAATAGCGAAAATTTTACGAACACAATTATGTACTTTCATCGTTTAGGGCCTATTTGGAAAGTCACCCACGTAATTGAAATTGGGTGTAATTACACAATTAGGTTGTTTGACCAAGTAATTACTTGGTTAGGTGGAAATTGGTGTAATTGAGAGGGTGTAATTACACTCTCCAATTCTCGGGGGGAGGGTTGAGAATTGGGTGTAATTACACCATATAATTACATGGTTACTTTTTGGTTTCTTTCTTTTTCCTTTTATTTTATTTTATTTTTTTTAAAAAAAAATTTATTATATTATTTTAACTTTTTTTTATTTAAACTTTTAATTATTTTTACTTTAAAATGTATTTTTCTTTTTTATTATTGATCGTTCATTTTTTTTTTTCTCATTACCAACTTTTACTTCTTGTGATTTCATGTATTAGAAAGAATGAGTCATTAACAAATTTGACATATAATGACTGATGTTATTAAAGTAAATTTCATTGCGAATGAGATTATAGACTTATATTTTCTCCCTTTCTTTTACATTGTATTTACTCAAGTTACGTTGGAACTTACTTATGTAACATTGGAAATTGGCATAAGAGTATTATGTCAAACTTTTTTTTTTTGGATTTTGAATTTAATTTATATTTTTTGATTTTAATTTATTTGCTTTAGTACTATTGACGTGTTATTTCACATTACATGCTGTTTATTTTTCACTAACAATTGATAGATTTTTTTGTCAAACATTTGAATAATGTTATTGTATTATATTTAAAAAAAATTCATGTTTTTGTCAAACATCCAATCCATGATGTTCTCACATAAAGGATGCTTTTAATTTTTATAATTAATTAAACCTAAATATTTTTTACAATATTAGTTACAAATATGATTATTAATTAATATATTTTTAAGAAATAATGTGTTTTTAAATACATATTTAATATAATTTATAAAAGCGCATATTTTTCAAATTAATTTTTAAGTTCTGATAATTAAATTTATTTTTAAATTAAACTAACTGTGTAATTATACTTGTGCAATCAAACAATACGCTTGTAATTACACTGTACTTACGTGATGATAAACAAATAAGTCATTGTAATTACAATACCGTGTAATTACTACCCTAGTAATTACATCAATTTCAATTACCAGGTGGCATTCCAAACAGACTCTTAATTCTTTCTCGCTACTATCTTCAAAAAGAATACAACACCTTTGAGCTCAAAACATCTTATATCAATAATTTAACTATCCATTAGCACCACAGTACTGAAAATCCAATCTTATACCCATTTTTCACAATTCAATAAGTCATAATCTCTTTATTAACGCTTTCATCGATCGCCTTGCTGGTTCCAGGAAAGTCAGATTTTCAGTGAAGATTTTTTCTTAGATGTTTGTCTTTTTATACAATATTATTTTATGATTTTTGACAACAAGAAGATTCAAAGATGCAATCAAATTTGTAATTAGGAAGAAACCAAAGGTAATCTAATTTATATAAATATAGATAACATTCCAATTTTCGCTAGAAATTAATAGAAACCTTTATAATTTTCTTCATAAGTGTTAACCGAAATCTAAACTTTGTATGTTCACTTTCAAAACTTAAGTAATTAATGTCAATAACCTTGAAATAATTTTAGACCATAACATTGAAATAATTTTAGACCTCAGATCTAAAATTATGCTGATACCACTACATATCTTGATAGAAATTGTCATTGCAATTGTTTAAAGTGTTTTTCGACAATGAAGTTTATTAAGAATGACTTATAAATGGACGATGCAATTTTTTAGGCGATTGCATAATGCCTTTTGTAGAAAGAAAAGTATCTTGTACTCTTTCTAATAAGTCTATTATAAAGATATTTTAAAAGATGATATCTCGCGGAGTATAATTGAAATAATATATTTGAGTTATACTTTTACTAAATTTCTTTTGTTGACTTCTTTATGTTAGTCTTAATTTATATTATTGTTAACACTATTACAAATGTTTTTATGATTTAGCTAAATAGCATTATGTATTTAAAATTTTCGGTGCACCCATCCCACAAAATGAAGATTCATTATTTCTTCAAAGTTTGAACACTTTAGCAAAATTTATGGCTACACCATTGGGTCCAAAAATAACCTCTACTTTCAAATATCAATTTTAATTTTTTAATAGTTTTTTTTTTCTCAAAAATCACATAATTAATATCCAAACACGTACTTAATTTAAATGTCTTATTTCTGTATTTAATTATATGTTTAAGCATTCTATTAATATTCTTAATTTTAAAAATTATGAGTTTATAATTAAAGATAACCACCAACAATAACAATTAATGATTTTTTAAACTTTTATAGAGTAGTGCAATTTTTATTATTTATTCTTTGAAAGTGATAAGTATGGCCTATATTTTATGAATATCCAGCGAAACATAATTGAGCTATAGGTATTATTTGACGACAGATTTTGGAAGTAACATTTAATTCTCTTTTGTTGTTATTGAGGATTTCCTATTTTTTAAATGGATTACTTTAGAAACCTTACGATTTTTTCGGGTGCTGGATATTCGGTATACCTAAATCTTGGTAGGGTATACATAAAGGATTTAAGGGGATATCAGCTGGCAGTGCTAATGATTCTTTTATACTATCAGCATACTTTAATTTATTATAACAGTTTACTTATTATTGATTACTCTAAGTTATTGGTCCACGCTATTAAACAGAACTCTACAATTACCATTTAATTACTATTAATATATAGAACTTAAACTCGTATACAAATATCCGTTTACCCTTTTAGACCTCATGAATCTTTCTTTTTTGTTGTTGAATATGCATGAGTATTTAATATGGCATGGGTCAGATGGCTAGTTTTTTTTTTTTTTTTTTTAATAGCCAGGAAATGGTTGGTTGCTTCTTGAGCATACCCAACACTTAAATATGTTAATTTTAGTGAAGTAGTGGGATTCTTATAGATTATAGCGAGTATGATGTTAGGTGTTGGTTTGTTGCTGAACAGCTGCTATAAATACTACTTCCTCCGTTCATATTATCGGGAGTGTGTTTTGTCTGACGGAAAATAACAATGTCTGTCTATTTGTATAAAATTATTACCCGTTTTAGCCATATTTTGTGTTTTACACAAAGAGGCCCAAAATTTTCTCGTTCCCAATGCTTATTTCTCTCTCTTCACCACTTCTCTCTTCTCCCTGTCTAAATCATCTAAATTCAGAAAAATTTCATCTTCACACTTAGATTCTGACGGCCAGATCTGGAAGACAGAGAACAGCCGGAGAAAATGTTTTCGGCCAGATCCATCACTGGCTTCTGAGAAAAGGCCAGATCTGGAAGAAACGAGAACATCACCGGAGAGAAGGATTTCCGCCCAGATCCATCGCTGGCGTCGAAGAAAAGGAGTGACATCATCAGAAAATCCTTTGCTTTGGTAGATTTGTCAATAAATTTCCAATAAACTTTCAGATCTGAAATCTAAAATGGAAAGTATTTCTTCTTCTTCTTCTTCTTAGGTGTAGTGAAGTTGATATTGAAATGGAGATTTGTCACGCCCCGAACCATGGCCTGGGCGTAACACGGCACTCAGTGTCTTGCTGCATGTGACCGAGCGAACCACATGACTTGCTGAGTCTACATGGGACATGAACTGATGCGGAATATAAAGTAAACATGCATGAATTGTCAAAACATGGAGTTCAATAATCATAAGTCTGAAAATATTATTATTATTATTATATCATGGATGCGGAATTATGGTAATGTAGCCATTAAGGCCAACTCAACTGAACATGACAACTGACTAGTCTATGAAACCTCTGACACAAATCCGTCTGCCAAACTGTTCACCGAGACAAGGCCCTCGGCACACCTTAAATGCATAACTGATATAAATAAAAGTAAAGACACAACCTCGAATGAGATGGGGCTCACCAAAAGTTGATACGAGCAATGTCCTAATGAGAAAATCTGTTGTCCTGTCAATCAATACCTGCATCGTGAAATGTAGGCCCCCGGGCAATAAAAGGGGACGTCAGCACATTGAATGTACTGGTATGTAAAGCAACTGAAAGAAATAACATGGGACATGGAATAACATGATAAGAAGTGGAACTGAAAATCTGGACATGAACATGAGCATGAGCATGAGCATGAGTACATACATATATATATATATATATATATATATATATATATATATATATATATATATATATATATATATATATATATATATATATAACATAAGTAAAACATGATAAGTAGGGAGAGCATTTCATAAACCGACATGTGATATCACCACATGAGTACGTGGAGTCTGGTACCTCGCTGTCACGCCCCGAAACCCACCCTAGACGTGACCAGCATCCGACGTCATGAACAACATCGGAAGAACCTAAACAACACAATAATAATACTTGAACCCGCCAGGTTCAACATTCGCCTCCAACAGTTTATAAATTAAATGTAACAAATCATGAATATATGAATTAAATCAGCGGAAGTCTTTATAAGTAAATAGTCATAAATGTGGCAACCACCCATTAAGTCGTATGAGACTTTGACAATCTACCCACAATTCTGACCACTATCTATGGAGCTTCTAAGAGACACAACAATCATCTAACTTCGGGACGCAGCCCGAAAATCTGGAATAATAAATGAAACAGGAAATGTCCTACGAACAAGAATGTGGGCTCACCAAATCAACCGCAGCAGCAAGTTCTCCTAAGCGTCGAAAGTATCACGAACCTGCTCTTCTCCGTTACCTAACATACCATCAAAAACAACAATGGTATGCCTGAGTACTTTCGTACTCAGTGAGTGCCTCGGGGACAAGTATTATAAAAATAAAATATAATAATACATAAAGGAATCAGTTCTGAAAGGATAGTATAAAAACAGTCATTCCACTTTATGATTCTTAATATCATTTGTTAAACAGTTTACAAAGCCATTAATCAATATAAAAACAGGTATTCAGCTTGTGTATCTCAATAAGAATTATCAAAACCAATTATAAAGCCTTTTGTCAAGTTACAACTTTCAATTATGCCTTTCAAATTTATCATGATTGTCAACAACAGTTCCATGAGAGAATAAGAATATCACACATGCCAATACAGGCCCAAGAATCAAGCATATCGCGCATAGCGCACCACACCGGAACATATAATTCTCGGTGGCTATCCTTCCTCCCGAATAGCTAGGCATAAATCATACCCCGGGTAGCGAACCCAGCGGTGGCCACTCTTTCTCCCGAATGGCTAGGCATTAATCACACCCTGGGTAGCGAACCCAGCGGTGGCCACTTTTCCTCCCGAATGGCTAGGCATAAATCACACTAGGATCCATAGTGGCTACCCTTCCTCCCGAGTTGCTAGGCCAAACACAACAACAAAGTTCATAGCATAGAAGCCGATTCACAATTTGTCTCAAAGTAGTCACACCATCAAATAGCATTAAAGTTCATTATGCCATTACAAAAATCCATAATCTCATAGATAATCTTGAAAACGTTTCCACTTCTTTAAACAAGATTCCTTTGTCATAGTTCCTTTGTAAAATCATCAATACCAACAATTAACCATCATCACTGATCATCTCTTATAGAAGAAAATGATTATGATTTCATATACGTATATAGAGGATAATACAATCAAGGTTTAATGTAGGCTTGTCCCCTCACGCACATTAACCATTAATCAAAACATGTAATAAATTTCAAGAGTGTAAAACCAATTCATCATATCATTCAAAACATGCTTTTATAAAGAATCAGCCTTTCAAAGGAGTTTGCAAAAGAGACATATAAATTACCTTTATATTCAAAAAGGATTTTATTTTTAAAGAGACATACAAATTACTTTTATATTTAAAAAAATGATTTTAAAAGAGCCATACATTAGGGTTTTGTATGAGAAGTTCACTCATTTTATTCAACAAAGAACTTTCGAGAAAAAGACATCTATCCATAATAAGGTTTTTAAAATAGAGACATACATTAGGGTTTTATATGAGAAGTTCACCCTTTTTATTCAATAAATAACTTACAAGAAAGGAAGACATGCATTCCAAAATAAGATTTTCAAAAGAGGCATACAAATCATCTTTATAGTCAAAAATGATTTTTAAAAGAGACAGACATCCCAAACCAGTTTTCAAAAGGGAGACATACCTTAAATCCCGTTAAAATATCCCAAACGTAAGCTCCATGCTTCAAAGAATCATTCTACATCTAATTGAGGTTTGTATGACCAATAAACTATAGATATTCACCAAATTCGCAGCTACTGTTCATAGCTGGAAACGCACAGCTACAGACCTTGAAATCCGATCTCCACCGTTCACATTTAAGACCTATATGTTGGGACCACTAAGATAAAATGTGAGCTCTATCCAACGGTTAGATAAGTGGGAAACGTCAATTTAATATGGCTGGTCGGAGGAAATTCTACAGCAAAAATACTAGGGTTTTGTTTTTAATAAAGTGCATCTAAACCAATCCTATTTCATGATTCTACCAACTATTCCATGTCTAAAACATAATAATAATTCCATATATCCATAAAAGTGTGAGGGTGTTACCCTTTTGAAGAAATCCCAAAGCTTCATCTCATATTTGACCTTGAATGAAGTTTTCACAATCTATCGATTTCATATAATGATTCGGTGTTAACCTAGTGATTAGCTAAGGTAATTAACTTAGGGATTTGAGTAAAAACTCACCTTAGAGAGATGATATATAGATCTGGTGTAAAAACCCTCTCCTTGGACGTTTTTGGGTTGTATTTATAGATTAATATAAAGGCTTGGGCTTTAAAACTTAATCTTACAAGAATTGGGATTTCCATTTTACACAGCTTCAGTAAATCGGTAATAACATTTTACTCACACGTATGTTTGGGCTGAATAATATATTTTTGAAAAGGTATTTTAATTCCCTACAACTTTCATGTTTTGAGTTTTTCCAAATTCCCAACAAAAATACCCGAAAACTGGGCATAACTGAAACTGTCTCAAACTTAGGCGAATTTCAGGATTTTTAATGAACTTCCTTATCTCATTTGACCCCGAAAAGATTATTTAACACCATTATCAATCCCAAGAGATCCAAAAGGTTAAAATGACATATAAACCCCAATTATTTCACAATGACACCTAACTCAGATTTACGGGATGTTACATTCGCCTGGACCAGCAGAGCCCTCATACCTTGCTAGGGTATAAGGTGGTAACGTGCCTGATGGATCCATTCAGTATAAAATTAAGGTATCGTCCTAACTGGGCAGAGCGATCCTTGTCCTACGGTGGTTACGTAGTTTTAGGCTATCTGAGCCTTCTCGGTAATTCGTGCAACTCCCAAAAACATGAACATAATATAATTGGCTAAGAAGCCCATGATTTTCGTGAATTAACTTGTACTTGTCTTGTAATCATGATTTCACGAAATAACTTGTAAACCTGGTTTCATGAAATAATTGGTAAACATGGTTTCATGAAATAACGTGTAAGCATGGTTTCATGAAATAACTTGTAAATATGGTTTCATGAAATAACTTGTATTTAGTATGTATGTATCTTGTATCATAGCATGAAAGTAATTATATAATACAGTTGCATGAAAACTTGTAGACATGTAGGATATTCATGAAACAATCATTCATAGTAAAAAAAACATGCATGCAAGAACCCATGGAGTACAAGATGGTTTTCATAGATTACGGACGGATTCTCAATAATCATAAAGAAATATTAAGAACTCAATGATGGAATTATAACAATTCATACATAATATAATCATGGACATGGACCTAGGGTTATCATGAGCATGGTATTGAAACCCTAGTTTTAGTAGAGAATCATAATTTTATGGATTATGAGGCGTGGGGAAGAACAATGATGTTCCCACACGTAGATAGTAACTCTACATACCTTAATCGCTCCAAAACTTGAAGTAAAGTCTGAATCTTTGAAGAAGAATTCCAAAATATTGAACCTTGAGATGGGTTTTCTTGAAAACCCTAGTTTAGGAATGATGATTTCTTGTTTAGATTATTAGAGAATATGTTAGAATTCAGTTGGAATAACTAGAGTAGGCTTACCTTGGTGTTCTTGATGATGGAGGAGGGTAGGAGGTCGTTCTAGGGCTTGAAGGAATGAAAAATAATGATTTGAACTGATATGGACGAATATATACTGTTCTGGAAAATTAAATTTTCGGCCCAGTTAAATGCTGGCCATATTTTGAAATACGGACTGCACTGCGTCTCTTCAGTAAAATGCTCATAACTCTTTGCACAGATGTCCGTTTGACCCCCATAATATACCGTTGGAAAGGTATTTCAAAGCTATACAACTTTTATCAAGGATATTTTCCCAAATTCCAAATAAGTTTTGAAATACGGGTCATATTTTGAATACGGTCTGTTTTTTAACAATGTAGCCTCCAAATGTCAAATTCCAGAATGCTCAGAAATCTTTGGCACTAGTTTACGACTTGAAATATGGGCCGTATACTGAAATACGGTCACTGTTCATGGGCGTAAACCACCATCTTATAACTGAAGAGGAAATTTCTAATTCCCGCATTCTTTATCTGGTTTTCTAAGTCTAGGATCATGGTCAAAGCTTAGGTTAAAGGTAGGGGGTGTTACAATATCTCCCCCTTGGGATCATTTGTCCTCGAATTATGGGTCATGGTTAAGAACATGGCTGGACATGGCTTGAATACATGAACATGAAAGAAACATGATGTAAAACATAAGAGCTTGACATGGTTACGTGAGAATATGGTCATGGATCATGAGAACTGAGTACGTGATTTCATGGAAACATGTACGTGGGGAACATGAAACTGAGTAGTGCCTACATGAATGAGAATCATAAAACGTTTGTCCTCTATTTATGACTAGTGGTTAAGAATCGTATTAATCTGGAATCTACAAAATTTATGGCAAGACTTCCTTCATAATTCGAACCTTCACGACATTTCTCAAACGCCTGCCAGCTAACTAAAGTACCAACACAGAACTCACAGGGTATCTTAATAGGCATGATGTGACATAACGTGACTATTGAATCTTGAATGAAGCTAACATAAATACTGAGCTGGCTTGAACACATGGATATTGGCTGAATGATTACATGATTACTATACATAGGGTTTGGAAGAAAATCTGTAGGCACGAATGACATGAATACTGGAATAGGCACGAACATGACATGATTACGTGGGCGTGAGACACATGACGTGGGACATAAATGCACGAAGATTGGATGACATGAATACATGAGTGCTAAACTGTTATGGGATACGAATACGTGTGGAAATGGATATCGTAACATGGGATCTGAGTGTCGAAACATGATTGTTACAACAAGTGGGTTGAATACTAAGTGTGTGTAGGGTTTGGATACTTAGACGTTCGTATGTTACCATGGTAATAATCACAGACGTTCGTATGTTACCATGGTAATATGAGATAGGAGTATGACTTAGGCTTTGAATGTAAGCGCAACTCTATGTTAATGTGACAGACTTGAATCGTATAACAAGAATATGATCCTAACATAGGTATTCATAAATCTCTAGCATAGGCATGACATGAATACATCGAATCTGAGTAGAATACTCTTGAGATATGTACCACTGGGTACATGAAAAGATATCTATTTGAATATAGGTGTTACACTCCATAATAATCCGGGCTACTTGTATTAAAACAAGAAAGAATGAGTTAAGAAGGTTCAAGGAAAGTTAATCGAGTTAGTAAGAATATCGTTGTATATATGGTTTCCTTAAGTATCCCAAGGTGACATGGTTACCTAAAGGATTTGAAATCGGTCTATGAGTATGTATATGAGGTAATGCGAGTGACCTTTTAAAGTATTTGAGATTATTAGTAATGATATAGGGGATGGACAAAAGATATGAATATACTTTTGCGATTGGAGTTTCGTCAAAGCTTTGTGAGTTCTCTAGTTATGTTTAAGGTTATTGTGATTCTTTGGACCCTTCGAGACGTGTATATGGATTTTTATTGATGTATATAAGTGTGTATATGTATGTATAAGAGGTTACATGAGGTTGGAAGAGGATTAGAAGTTAAACGAAATGAATCGGAACAACTTCAATAAAATCTCGGACCAAATTTTTAGCCCATATTGTTGGAGGAATATATCCTTGTATATGAGGAGTTTAAAGGTGTTTTAAAAGCCTAAAATTAAGTTCATCGAGTCTAGTTTGCAACGCAACAAACCGCTCGTCAAAATAATATCGGGATAAGGAGATATGGACGATGCAAGTTGGATTAATAAGTGGGGATTAAGACTTAAATGTTCACAAATTTTGCACTAGTGGCCGTGTGGGGTCCACTAGCACATAACAAAATCAGATTTTCTTGCCCATGCTTAGTTGGGGGAACGTGTATGACTATATTGGGCAGCAAAATGGTCTCCTTGTTGACCAAAAGTTGCATGCCAACTCATTTCCCAACTAGACAAAGTGAACTTAGAGAGAGAGGCTCTCATCTTCACCAAGTGAAGGAGAGAGAGAGCCACGGCCAGCCATGGCATTTACACCACCATTGCACGGCCAGCCCTTCTATTTTTATCTTACCAATAAGTCCCTAAAGTGTTCTACACATTCACCATTAAGTTTCAAGTGAAGGAGAAACCATAAACATGCCATACAAGCTCTTATAGCTCACAGCCAGATTTGGGTTCTTCAAGTAGATTCAAAAAATATATTTTCTTCAAGTATTTCAACCCTTATCAAGGTGTATAGCAACGTGGAGTATCCATTGGAGCAACAAGAACAAGTATTAGTTCATTTCACAAGATTCTAGCAAAGTTAAGAAGCTAACTTGTTAAGGTAAGAGTTGATCATTTTCTATGTGTTTGATGATGAAGTTGAACCGTGTGGACTGTTTTAGGACGAATTTTGAGGTGTTGTGAATATGTAAATGAACATTTCATGTATGAAATTATGAATGTTGGTGTTGAAATATGGTTATAGCCGAAGGGGCTGTTTTAGAGGTGAAGTTGTGTTGATATGAACATGTTGTTGTTTTGTTGAAGTATGGTCGTGTAGTGGACTGTTTTTGTGGAAAATAGTGAACTGATTTTACTTGGTATTTTGATGGTTGTTGTCATGAATTTTATGATGGGAATGAATTGAATGTGTTGTAGTATGGATAAATGAAAGAAAATCATGAAGTTGTTGTAGTTGTGTTGAAGCCGTGTAGGGGGCTGTTTTAGGAGAAGTTATGGACTGTTTTGTGCCATATTTTGATTGTTGTTGTTATGGACATTGTGGTGTATTGTATACATGTTGAATATGTGAATTGAGGTGTTAAAGAAACGAATCATGTTGAAGTATACAAGCAGTCCAAAACTGTGGATTGTTTTAAGGTTAGAAGTGAATTAGTGTATGTTGAATGTTGAATGTTGTTATGAACATATAGTGAAAGTGAAGTGCAATGATTCAAGTTGAAATTGGAATGAATTGTGGGCTGTTATAAGAATGGAAATGATGCTAAAACAGTTCCAAGAATCATGAAAGTAATGTCATTAAACATGTTGTTGTCGTTGTAAGGTTTTAGTGTCGACAATGTAGCTATTTGCGTACGAATTTGGTGATATATTTATCGTGTGACTGATGGTCGTATTTTACTAAAATTATATGAAATGAAGACATGAAATAATGTGTAAGAATCATATGTGGTTTGCTTGGTATGTTCGTAAACGTTCGCAAGAATTCCGGGCACCTTTATGTTGTTGGTTAGGGACTGTTTTGGACGTGTCGTGGTTAGGAACTGTTTTGGACATGTTGTCTTCTTTAAATTGGAAAGACTAATGATAGTTAAGAATATATATTGTATTTACGTTGTTTGGGTTGTTGTAAAGTTGCTACACGAAAACGTTAAGGCTACGGATTATTAGGAGTAACATGAGAATGAAATAGCCGTATGTGAATCGTTATGGAATGTTGTGAATGTGGGCTATTTGGAATGTTATGTGGGCTGTCCGGATTGGTATTGAACATATGATTATTGATGTTTGATCGGTTGTATGTAGTTGGTTTGAATGCGAACGAAACGTGGTCTAAATGTTTGAAAGGGATTGTTAACGTTAAAGTACGTATTGAATTCCCTCGTAGACTAATCGTAGCTCTTGATATCTTGATATAGGATAAGTACCATTGGGCAGCAAGTACAAGTTATAATACGACTAAGCGCTAAAGGTATGCAAAGCTATCCTTTTCTTTCTCTTGGCATGTCCTAGATGTACTAGGTTTGAAATTGAACCTCGGGGGATATTCTGTTTATAGCAAACTAAATCTGAAAATATTCATTTTTCATTCAATAGAATTGAATCCTATAAGTACGTTTTGTTGAAAGAATTTGGTAAGTTTACACAAATTGCTTGGAAAGTTAGGAGATTGTTCGAAGATCTCCAGGGATGACTTTATAGACTTAATGTACGTAAATTGAGCCTATCACTTTAGTTGACCCGAGGTGGGCCCACTATGCTCGATTTCACTCTTATTGCATTTTAACCTATTTTGAGAAGTTTTAAAGGAAACGTCTTAACTACTCTTCTGACTACTAAATGACACTTGTTTAAGTTATTCTATTGAGTCTTATAAATTATTTTGGAATATGGAAATGATCCCAAGAAGACTATTATCACATAATCTATTTTTGTTATCCGAAATATACGCACCGTGACTATCGTGCGGTTTCATTAATACGGTTGTTGTTCGGAATACTCCATCGAGTCCTTGTAAAATGTATTATGTCTCATATTGCATTAGTTTCTCACTACTCCACTCGTGGATGTCTCAATGTTTCCTTCACTGAGCCCGGGCCAGGATATGTTGTCAAGCGTATTCCTCTGCATTGTTAGCCGTGCCTCGATGGTGAGGGGGCAGGTATACGTGTACATGGGTTGTGGAGTATGTTGTGCCATGTACACTATTTTGATATGATATGATATGATCCGATATGGCCATTTGACATGACATGCTATGTTATGGGGTTATCCCCTATTCTGATCCTTATGTGTTGTGGCACCAGCGTTGGGAGGGTGACCACGTTCTGTCTACCGAGTCCCTTGGCGGGGGCCGGACATGATATGGCATATGTTTCTGTACACATTCCTTATGTTTTGAAAAATGCATTTGGTATTCTGGATTTTTGCATTCCTTTCTGTTCGTTCTGTTTCCGGTTTTGATTTTGGTTTCTCTACTTCAGGCTTTACATATTCAGTACATATTTCGTACTGACCCCCTTTCTTCGGGGGCTGCATTTTCATGCCGCGCAGGTACATACGACAGGTTCGCTGATCCGCCCGCTTAGGATCTTATTCTGCTATTCTGAGGCGCTCTCTTATCCGGAGCCTATATTTTTGGTACAGTCTCCTGCTATTGTATAAATGTACGTCACTCAGGGGTACGACGGGGCCCTGTCCCGTCATATGATTCTGTCGGTCTGTGGACATGTTTGTGGGTTGGGGGTCTTCCTGTATGAATGCGTGTATATGTTGTGTTTGGGCGATCCCATTCGCCGCGGCGGCCGGTCCGCATATGTTTAAATGTTGCTTTGTTGGCCCTGTGTGGCCTTTGTTGGTATTTTCTGTGCGCAGGTTATATTGGATAGTCCGTAAAACAAAGGAAACTCTGCCGAAATTTTTCTGGAAATTATCTAAATTTAAAATATAGTCTTGTCGGCTTATGCTATATACTGGAATGCGGTTAATAAAAATCTGAGATAGCATTTGATAGATGTGTCTGGGTGCCCAGATCGGGCACTAGTTGTCACGCCCCGAACCATGGCCTAGACGTAACACGGCACTCGGTGCCTGACTGCATGTGACCGAGCGAACCACATGGCTTGCTGAATCAGCATAATACATAACATAAGCGGAATATAACGTGAATGCATGATGAGCCTTTATAAAACATGGTAAGTCACAATACTAAATAAAATACTTGATTAAACATGAGTGAACCAAAATGGTTATACGACTCCAAATGTTTGACATGACATAACTGACTTGTCTAGTCTATGAAACCTCTATCATGAGTCTGTCTGGAAAATATACTTACTGGGACAAGGCCCCCAGCATACCTCAGATGCATAACTAATCATAAACAAAAATTAACTAAACCCCGAATGAGATGGGGCTCACCAATAAGCTGATACGTGCAGATCCTAATGAGCAGAGGCGTCGTCCTGTAAGTTCGTACCTGCATCGTGAAATGCAGGCCCCCGGGCAATAAAAAGGGGACGTCAGCACATTGAATGTACTGGTATGTATAGCAACTGAAAGAAATAACATGGGACATGGAATAACATGATGAGAACTGAAACTGCAAACCTGGACATGAACATGAGTGCCTACATATACATATAAAAACACGGTAAAAATATCATAAGTAGGGAGAGCAATAACTTATAACCGATCCATGGTCTGGTGCTTACGTCCCGCCAGCAGAACACTCAGTCCTTTCCAGGGAACATGAGATTTAATAAAATATGAAAGGATCCAGTCATTATGAGAGATCGTCCGGGACATGGGTGGAGCGATCCTCATCCTACGGTGGCTACGTAGTTTCAGGCTATCTGAAGCCCTCCTCGGTAATTAATGCAACTCCCGAAACATGAACATGAAAATAGTGGCACTTGCTGCCCATGGTATATCATGAATCATAACTTGCTTGTACATGGTTTCATAAAATAACTTGTCATAATCTTGCAAAAACATGTTTTTCGTTCATGAGTAATAACAATAGTTCGAAATCATATATATATATATATATATATATATATATACTTGTCTTGAAAACATGCTTGTAACTTGCTAGATGAAATCATAAAGTTTCATATAAACATAATGAGAACGCATGAGGAAGAATTCATGATTCACGGATTTAGCTAGGATTCCTAATAACCGTAATGGAAGATTAGGAATACAATAACGAATATGGATACAAACTTCATGTACATAAATACATAATTACGGGCTACCAATATTTAGGTTTAATGCCCTAGGATTTGAACTTCATGGATTTTACGAAACGGATCGTGGGGAAGAATGTAGAGATTCCCACATGTGGATGGAAGTTCTACTTACCTTAACCTCCGCCTTTGAGCGTATCACAATGTACTTCAACCCCTTCAACTTCAATATATAGCAATACAAGTCATAGGGATTCTATATTAGCAATCATATCCATATTTTGTTCATCTAAGCATTTTATCAAACACTTGGTGGGCATGAAGCTCCACAACCTTCATTAATGGTGATTTCTTCACCCAATTCCCATTCTATTACTTCTAGGTGATTCTACAATCTTAATTAGATGTAACTAACATCATCCTTCATCACCCATATGAATACAACAATCCCAAGTCAACAATCCAAAACTCTAGCATTGTTCATATAATCCTCTTTATCAAACCCATTTACTATTCTCCCAAGAACTCATCAATTCACAACTATAAATGTTCAGAGAGTAGAAACATTACCTTTTCGAAGTCCAATCCTCTTGAGTTCGGGTTCTAGGGTTTTCACCTCCAACTATAATGTTCCAATCATAACTCTATAGATTAGAAGGGTTTACTCAAGTTAGAACGGGATTAGGGACTTGGATTCAATCTAGAATCATGATAGAAACTTACCTTGGAAGATCTTGAGATTTGGGACTTGTTCTCTATGAGTTTAGAGAGTATTTTCGTGAATGGGGAGGCTGGGGAAATAACCCCAAGTCCTAAATATAGCTTAAAACGCGTAAACCCGACTTTTCACCCGAAAACGTACTTAACGGACCAAACGACGGTTCAAACGACGAACCGTCGATCAGATCGACGGAGCGTCGATCTGCTCCGTCGAATTGGTCAAATTTCCAGTGAACAATGCACAATCGACGGTTCAAAGGACGAACCGTCGATCTGCTCCGTCGAATTGGTCAAATTTCCAGTGAACAATGCACAATCGACGGTTCAAAGGACGAACCGTCGATCAGATCGACGAAGCGTCGATCTGCTTCGTCGAATTGGTCAAATTTCCAGTGAACAATGCACAATCGACGGTTCAAAGGACGAACTGTCGATCAGATCGACGAAGCGTCGATCTGCTCCGTCGAATTGGTCAAATTTCCAGTGAACAATGCACAATCGACGGTTCAAAGGACGAACCGTCGATCAGATCGACGGAACGTCGATCTTCCCGTCGAAGTCACCCATTTTCCAGCGAAGACAGGCTTCAGTAAAATGGGCATAACTCTTTGCAAAGATGTCCGTTTGACCTCCATAATATACCGTTGGAAAGATATTTCAAAGGGCTACAACTTTAATCAAGGATGTTTTCCCAAATTCCAAATTAATAATGGGGTTATAATCGTTGGAAGTATGACCTTCTATAAACTCTCTTGCAAACATGCTCCGTAGAGTGGTTTTCAACTTTGCTTTGCCCAAAGACATTTCTTATGACTTAATTGGTTTTCAAAAAACTTCCCATAACCCTCATATTGGTTCCATTATATTTTCATCTTATGAGTCAAACTTTCGTCCGAAGTTACGAGGTGTTACAATATCTCCCCCTTGGGATCATTCGTCCTCGAATGATAACCATTCGGGATTCTACAAATATTTCGCTAGAGTTTCCCCTGTAATAAGGCACTACCAACCTGTCACAAAAACCCATAATATCATTGCCTCACAGGGCTACATCACAATAGCATTATAAATTGGCCACACACGACCAAAAACATGAAAAGAAAGCTTCCATACCTCAAAATCTTGGTGCTTCATCATAAATCTCTTCTGCAGGCTGAAACAAGTGCGGGTACCTGGATTTCATATCCTCCTCGGCTTCCCATGTAGCTTCCTCAACTTTCTGACTCCTCCACAGGACTTTCACTGAGGCTACTTCCTTAGTTCTCAACTTGCGAACTTGACGATCAAGAATGGCTACAGGGATCTCCTCATAGGTGAGGCCATCCTTAACTATTATAGCATCAGCAGGAACAACCAACGAAGGGTCTCCCACACACTTCTTCAACATGGATACATGAAACACTGGATGAACAACAGCTAACTCTTGTGGCAACTCAAGTTCATAAGCTACTAGACCAACCTTTCGTAGAATTATGTAAGGTCCAATATATCTGGGACTAAGCTTCCCCTTCTTGCCAAATCGCATAACACCCTTCATAGGTGAGACTTTAAGGAACACCCAATCGTCGACTGAAAACTCTAAGTCCCTACGTCTCACATCTGTATAAGACTTCTGGCGGCTCTGAGCTGTTTTCAACCGCTCCTGTATTAATTTGACTTTCTCCATAGCTTGATAAACCAAATCTGGCCCTAACAATTCTGCTTCACCTACTTCGAACCAACCAATTGGTGATCTGCATCTTCGCCCATACAGGGCCTCAAATGGTGCCATCCCAATACTAGCATGATAACTATTATTATAAGAAAACTCAATGAGTGGTAAGTGATCATCCCAATTACCTTTGAAATCCAAGACACATGCTCGCAACATATCCTCCAGAGTCTGAATAGTACGCTCTGCCTGGCCATCTGTTTGTGGATGAAAAGCCGTGCTGAGGTTCACCTTGGTACCCAATCCTTTCTGGAAGGATTTCCAGAAGCTCGCTGTAAACTGAGCACCACGATCTGAAATAATGGACACTGGTGTCCCATGCAACCTGACAATCTCATTAACATACAGTTTGGCATAATCTTCTGTTGAATATGTGGTCTTGACTGGCAAAAACTGTGCTGACTTAGTAAGTCGGTCAACGATCACCCAAATGGAGTCATGTCTCTTACCTGAACGAGGTAAACCTGATACAAAATCCATATTGATCATTTCCCATTTCCAGACAGGAATATCAATATTCTGAGCCAGACCACCAGGCCTCTGATGTTCGGCTTTCACCTGCTGACAGTTCAGGCACTTAGCTACAAAATCTGCTACATTCTTCTTCATATCGTTCCACCAGTAAATCTCCTTGAGATCATGATACATCTTAGTGGAACCTGGGTGAATGGAATACCTGGAATTGTGAGCTTCTGACATGATTCACTCCCTGAGCCCATCTACATCTGGGACACATAATCTACCTCGATACCTCAAGGTACCATCATCTCCCCCTTGTTCGAAAGCCGTCGTCTTATGCTTGTGAATCCCCTCTTTCAGCTGCAACAAGTAGGGATCATTAAACTGTTTCTCCTTGACTTCAACGACTAAAGAGGAAAGAGCACTATTCTGAACAACCACTCCACCATCCTCGGAGTCCAAAAGTCGAACTCCCAGATTGGCTAAACGGTGGACTTCTTTTGTCATAACTCTCTTATCCACGTCCACGTGGGCTAAACTTCCCATGGAATACCGACTAAGAGCATCGGCTACAACATTCGCTTTCCCCGGATGATAGAGAATATCCACGTCATAATCTTTAAGCAATTCAAGCCATCTCCTTTGTCTAAGATTCAGCTCCTTTTGCTTGAAGATATACTGCAGGCTTTTGTGATCCGTGAAAATATCAACGTGCACTCCATACAAATAATGTCGCCATATTTTAAGTGCAAAACTTACCGCTGCCAACTCTAAGTCATGAGTCGGGTAATTCCTTTCGTGAACCTTGAGCTGACGGGATGCATAAGCTACAACTTTACCATGCTGCATTAAGACACATCCGAGACCAACTCCCGAAGCGTCACAATAAACCACGAATCCTTCAGTTCCCTCTGGCAAAGTCAAAACTGGAGCAGAAGTCAATCTCTTCTTCAATTCTTCAAAGCTTCGCTCACAAGCATCTGACCATTGGAACTTAACTTTCTTCCGAGTCAACTTAGTCAGCGGAGTAGAGATAGAAGAAAATCCTTCTACGAAGCGTCGATAATAGCCTGCCAGACCCAAGAAACTTCTTATATCAGAAACTGAGGTGGGTCTGGGCCAACTCTTTACGGCGTCAATCTTTTGAGAATCAACTCTAACACCTTCACCCGAGATTACATGGCCTAAGAATGCCACTGATTTAAGCCAAAACTCACATTTTGAGAATTTCGCAAAAAGCTCACGATCCTTAAGAGTCTGCAACACTATTCTGAGATGTTCTGCATCTTCAGCCTCATTACGGGAATACACCAAAATATCGTCAATAAAGACTATGACGAATAAATCGAGATAAGGCTTGAAGACTCTGTTCATAAGATCCATGAAAGCAGCTGGTGCATTTGTCAACCCAAATGACATGACAAGGAATTCATAATGGCCATAACGGGTTCTGAAAGCGGTTTTCGGAATATCAACTTCCTTAACCTTCAACTGATGATAGCCTGTTCTGAGATCAATCTTAGAATAACATTGGGCGCCTTGCAGCTGATCAAACAAGTCATCTATTCTAGGAAGAGGGTACCTGTTCTTAATGGTGACCTTGTTCAGCTGACGGTAATCTATACACATACGTAAGGAACCATCTTTCTTTCGAACAAATAAGACTGGTGCTCCCCAAGGCGAAACACTAGGCCTAATAAACCCCTTATCAAGAAGATCTTTCAATTGGGCTTTTAACTCCTTTAACTCTGCTGGGGCCATCCTGTATGGCGGAATAGATATCGGCTGAGTATCGGGAAGTAGATCAATTCCAAATTCAATCTCCCTGTCAGGAGGGACTCCTGGAAGATCTTCGGGAAAGACCTCTGGAAATTCATTTACAACTGGCACGGACTGGAGAGTTGGAGTCTGGGCATCTGAATCCCTGACTCGAACTAGGTGATAGATATAGCCTTTAGAAATCATTTTTCTGGCCTTTAGGTAAGAAATAAATCTACCCCTTAGTATTACTGAATTACCCTCCCATTCTATGACTGGCTCATTAGGAAACTCGAATCTTACCACTTTAGTTCTACAACATACGGTGGCATAACATGAAGCTAACCAATCCATACCCATGATCACATCAAAGTCTACCATTTCCAATTCCGCTAAATCAGCTATGGTTCTGCGGTGATAGACCAAAACTGGGCAACCCCTGTAAATACGCCTAGCTATAACAGACTCCCCAACTGGGGTGGACACCTCAAAGGGTTCATACAATTTTTCAGGTTCAATACCAAACTTGTTAGCAACAAAAGGGGTTACATAAGATAAGGTGGATCCTGGGTCAATAAGGGCATATACTTCCAAAGTGAAAACTGTGAGTGTACCTGTGACAACATTTGCTCTAGCCTCTGTATCCTGACGACCTATCAATGCATACAAACGGTTCTGACCACCGCTCGTATTGCCGGGCCTTGTCGGCCCACGCCCTTGCTGGGCCTGATTGTAACGAGGAGTTGTTGAATTTATGGACTGCGTCACATTACCTCCGGTTCCCTGTCTGGCTGATGGACAGTACTTCTGAATGTGGCCCTTCTGGCCGCAACCATAGCACACATTTGTACCCATACGACACTCACCTAAGTGTCTCTTAGTACACTTGCTACAAGCTGGAATAGTATAGACTAACTGACCCACATTAGCCTAAGAATGAGAACTCGATGGTCTAAAGTTCTGCTTCTTGTCATTTCTGAAATTAGGGACAGTGGCACTAGCTGCAGATGGAACGGGTCCTGCTGATCTGTTCTTAAAGAACCGCCTATCTCCTCCCTGACTAAAGTTACTTGAAGATTTAGCCCTCTTGTTGAATTCCTTATCCTTTTGTTTCTGCAGAGCTTCCTCCTCCTTCAGTTCAACTTCATTACCTTGCACAAATGCCAAGATCTTAGAGATAGTCATTTTATCATTCTGAGCAGCAGTCTTGGCATCTCTATGCAATTCGGGTTTCAACCCCAGTACAAATCTCCTAACTGTTGCCCTCATGTCGGGAACCATGTGAGGAGCATATCTAGACAACGAAATAAATTTGAGATAGTACTCTTGAACGGTTAAGCTACCCTGCCTCAACCTCTCAAATTCCATAGCCTTTGCTTCCCGGACCTCGATAGGCATGAAATGGCCAAGGAAAGCGTCAACGAACTCATCCCAAGTAGCAGAAGATGCTTCCTCCCCTCGAGATTGTTCCCATGTCTCATACCAAATTTGAGCAACATCTTGTAATTGAAAGGCACCAAACTCTGCTGCCTCAGTCTCAGTGACATGCATAACACGAAACACTTTCTGTAGGCCATCAATAAAATTTTGCGGATCCTCCTCAGCCTTAGTCCCTGTGAAAGTCGGAGGTTTCATTCGCAAGAATTCCTGAGTTCTTGAACTATTTGACCCAACACTGGCACTTAAACTAGGGGATGATTCTTGTCGCTGCGCTTGGTTGGCAACGATCTGAGTAAGCAGCTGGATGGCTCCTCTCATATCCATGTCCGGAGCGTTAGGAGGTGTAGCTGTAGGAACCGTGGGGACTGCTGTTTGAGTCGGAACAGTCTCTTCGTGAGCTGCTCCAGCTGCAGCTCTTTGACTGGTGGATATGTTTCTCTTCTTGTAAGTTCTTTTGTAAGGCATTTTCTGAAAACACGTATACGCACGAATTAGGAAATCATCCTAAATATACTGCCCTACTGCACGATCTAGATTATGAAAGAATGAGACAATCCTGAATGTCTTGGTGGTCAACTGTTTATATGCGTGGGGCCCTCACACATATAAAAGAGACCCCGCTAGACACGGTTTCATAGACTCCCTAAAGACACTTGAACCTAGGCTCTGATACCAAGCTTTGTCACGCCCCGAACCATGGCCTAGACGTAACACGGCACTCGGTGCCTGACTGCATGTGACCGAGCGAACCACATGGCTTGCTGAATCAGCATAATACATAACATAAGCGGAATATAACGTGAATGCATGATGAGCCTTTATAAAACATGGTAAGTCACAATACTAAATAAAATACTTGATTAAACATGAGTGAACCAAAATGGTTATACGACTCCAAATGTTTGACATGACATAACTGACTTGTCTAGTCTATGAAACCTCTATCATGAGTCTGTCTGGAAAATATACTTACTGGGACAAGGCCCCCAGCATACCTCAGATGCATAACTAATCATAAACAAAAATTAACTAAACCCCGAATGAGATGGGGCTCACCAATAAGCTGATACGTGCAGATCCTAATGAGCAGAGGCGTCGTCCTGTAAGTTCGTACCTGCATCGTGAAATGCAGGCCCCCGGGCAATAAAAAGGGGACGTCAGCACATTGAATGTACTGGTATGTATAGCAACTGAAAGAAATAACATGGGACATGGAATAACATGATGAGAACTGAAACTGCAAACCTGGACATGAACATGAGTGCCTACATATACATATAAAAACACGGTAAAAATATCATAAGTAGGGAGAGCAATAACTTATAACCGATCCATGGTCTGGTGCTTACGTCCCGCCAGCAGAACACTCAGTCCTTTCCAGGGAACATGAGATTTAATAAAATATGAAAGGATCCAGTCATTATGAGAGATCGTCCGGGACATGGGTGGAGCGATCCTCATCCTACGGTGGCTACGTAGTTTCAGGCTATCTGAAGCCCTCCTCGGTAATTAATGCAACTCCCGAAACATGAACATGAAAATAGTGGCACTTGCTGCCCATGGTATATCATGAATCATAACTTGCTTGTACATGGTTTCATAAAATAACTTGTCATAATCTTGCAAAAACATGTTTTTCGTTCATGAGTAATAACAATAGTTCGAAATCATATATATATATATATATATATATATATATATACTTGTCTTGAAAACATGCTTGTAACTTGCTAGATGAAATCATAAAGTTTCATATAAACATAATGAGAACGCATGAGGAAGAATTCATGATTCACGGATTTAGCTAGGATTCCTAATAACCGTAATGGAAGATTAGGAATACAATAACGAATATGGATACAAACTTCATGTACATAAATACATAATTACGGGCTACCAATATTTAGGTTTAATGCCCTAGGATTTGAACTTCATGGATTTTACGAAACGGATCGTGGGGAAGAATGTAGAGATTCCCACATGTGGATGGAAGTTCTACTTACCTTAACCTCCGCCTTTGAGCGTATCACAATGTACTTCAACCCCTTCAACTTCAATATATAGCAATACAAGTCATAGGGATTCTATATTAGCAATCATATCCATATTTTGTTCATCTAAGCATTTTATCAAACACTTGGTGGGCATGAAGCTCCACAACCTTCATTAATGGTGATTTCTTCACCCAATTCCCATTCTATTACTTCTAGGTGATTCTACAATCTTAATTAGATGTAACTAACATCATCCTTCATCACCCATATGAATACAACAATCCCAAGTCAACAATCCAAAACTCTAGCATTGTTCATATAATCCTCTTTATCAAACCCATTTACTATTCTCCCAAGAACTCATCAATTCACAACTATAAATGTTCAGAGAGTAGAAACATTACCTTTTCGAAGTCCAATCCTCTTGAGTTCGGGTTCTAGGGTTTTCACCTCCAACTATAATGTTCCAATCATAACTCTATAGATTAGAAGGGTTTACTCAAGTTAGAACGGGATTAGGGACTTGGATTCAATCTAGAATCATGATAGAAACTTACCTTGGAAGATCTTGAGATTTGGGACTTGTTCTCTATGAGTTTAGAGAGTATTTTCGTGAATGGGGAGGCTGGGGAAATAACCCCAAGTCCTAAATATAGCTTAAAACGCGTAAACCCGACTTTTCACCCGAAAACGTACTTAACGGACCAAACGACGGTTCAAACGACGAACCGTCGATCAGATCGACGGAGCGTCGATCTGCTCCGTCGAATTGGTCAAATTTCCAGTGAACAATGCACAATCGACGGTTCAAAGGACGAACCGTCGATCTGCTCCGTCGAATTGGTCAAATTTCCAGTGAACAATGCACAATCGACGGTTCAAAGGACGAACCGTCGATCTGCTTCGTCGAATTGGTCAAATTTCCAGTGAACAATGCACAATCGACGGTTCAAAGGACGTACCGTCGATCTTCCCGTCGAAGTCACCCATTTTCCAGCGAAGACAGGCTTCAGTAAAATGGGCATAACTCTTTGCAATGATGTCCGTTTGACCTCCATAATATACCGTTGGAAAGCTATTTCAAAGGGCTACAACTTTAATCAAGGATGTTTTCCCTAATTCCAAATTAATAATGGGGTTATAATCGTTGGAAGTATGACCTTCTATAAACTCTCTTGCAAACATGCTCCGTAGAGTGGTTTTCAACTTTGCTTTGCCCAAAGACATTTCTTATGACTTAATTGGTTTTCAAAACACTTCCTATAACCCTCATATTGGTTCGATTATATTATCATCTTATGAGTCAAACTTTCGTCCGAAGTTACGAGGTGTTACACTAGTCACGGCCTATGGGGTTGGGTCGTGACAATAGGAATGCATCTCACTTCTGATTATCTTGTTAGCTGTTAATCATGATTGTGAATACCTTAGCTCATCTTTCTCATTCTCGTGAGCGAATTATAGAGGACTGAGAGAAAAGGAATTATTAGTACTATTCACATAAGGTACTTTGCTTTAGAGAACAGACATGACATTGTGCATTGTACATGGAGGACATAACGTGGAACATGCGTACGTGGGAACGTGATTCATACGGCATGAAACGTGATTACGTGAATAGAATGACATAGGACATGGGTACATGAAAAACATGGCGTTCACATGAGTATCTGCATACCATGGCGTATGGACTTGAGTTCATGGGCATTGAAGTAAGACTAAGGCATAAGTGTGACTTGCGTGGAGTACAACTGTTGGCTAACTCTTGGGTACTCAGAGACGTAAGGCATGGATAAAACATTACCTTTAGGATTTAGATATACCGAAAGAATAAGACATGGTTCAACATAGCTTACCCTTATCACCGTGAGTAAACGCCCTTGTTATAAATAAGGCTCATGAAAGAATGGATTATAGGCATGAATAATTCGTTCCTCGAGCATCTAAGTCATGGGTAGAAAGTCACCTTGAACATAACGAGGCCTAGATACTTAGCGAAAGGAAAAAAAATCATGTCATCATGATCGTAAAACATTAGCTAAAGGAACACAAGCACGAATTACATAGAATCATGGGTAGGACATCCATCTTGGTTCACCTTCATTATTATCTCACAAAATCATTATTACGATACCGCTATAAGTGGAATGCATAGCGAAATGAATTGGGGCACGAGTATGTGGTAATATGGATAACATAATCATAGGGGTCAAGATCATCATCAGATTTGAAAAGCACTTAGATGCCAGAACATGGACATGAGTATAAAAGCATGATAGATATGTGAGACCTGAATGTGGTTTTAAACTTTAGACATGAGCACACCAAAAGTGCCAGACATGAAAGGAAATTCCCTTGCATAACTTACTATCTCATGAAGTCTTAATTCTTGTATCTTAAACGCGGAGTATCAATCTCAAACATGGGCATGATATGGGTACGAAAGGCACGAGTAGAGTACGTCTGGGTATTATTACCACATAGTACATGAATTACTCTGGAATTGGAACCGTTATACCCTTAAAACCCACTATTTGATCTAGAACTTTATCTCATAACATAATTACCTAGTACTTGATCTTAACAGCATGAAAAAAAAATCACATTCTACGCACCTTATCTTGGCTACATGAAACTGTGATCCTATGACATAATAACCTTAACAGCCATCAACTTACGAAACACATAATCTATATCGGCACTTTATCGCACGATTTCCCCCTTATTTCAAAAGCTAACATTTAAAGCCTGTGGATCCCTTAAGTTAGCGATAAGTGGTCATCTAGTGGTTCCGCTAATTTCCTCTAAAATACTGATGGCTCATTTATTTAGCTTACTTCAAGCAAGTCTTACTTAGTGGAAAAATTGTATTACTTAAATGAACGGATTTCTAATGTACATAACTGGCATACTAGCTTTGTCAGTCCTGAGGAAAACTCTTTTCTGATTAACTCTTAAAGGCTCTTCTTCTGTAGTTTGCTCTCTTACTGCTTAGATGGTTTTCTTCTTTCACTAATTTCTACAGCTCAAATTTAACTTAAACCCTTTGGGTTATAACACGCCTTCGGTGTATTCAGATAATCACCCACTTAGTAGTGCTAACTTGACTAAGTAACTCAAATTGTACTTCTACTAACTCTGCTGAAAATTTCTAATTCATTGTGTCTATTCAAACTTACTTACTATGCTTCTGTTAACTACTTGCTAGCATCATATTCTCTAATTCTTCTTTGAGTACTAATGTGAAGCATAAGGTTATTTCTAACTTCTCCTCCTTATCTGACTCTATTCTGGGGTTGTATACTATCTTTCTGAACTATAGACATGGATCACACCTAGGGAAATTTCACCTGTCTCAAACAAGGAATTGGAATAACTAACCCCAAATTCCCTATACACTTTCCAAATTATATCATACTATACACATCAGGGATAAATACTTAATCATATAACCTAAGAAGGAATTGTCAAATCTTTTATCTCATAGTAATATCTGCTCCTTGTAGTAACTTACTAACGTCAGACTCTCTAGGTCTGATCTGAATAAGCTTCAATAATTTAAAACTAACCCTAAAAAAAAATTCAATATCGTCTGCTCGTGGTTTTCTTATATCATCAGTCCCTTCCTATTCATGTACATAGATCATATGGCAAAATATATATATATATATATATATATATATATATATATATATATATATATATATATATATATATATATATATATATCCTTGAAAAATCGAGACTTTCTAGTATTACAGGTGGTTGGCTCTTAGGCTATTTCCTGCTTAAAACTACGATGGACAATTTATGCCTGCTGCAGTTAACTTTCTAACATGTTACCTTGTAGGGTTTTAAATCTGAACTATCAACTGCACAATAACCACATAAGACATAACAGATCTAGAGCATAATATCTCATATGTGACAAAGAGGGAAAGTTATTGGCATACCTATGACACATGTGACAGCACATCGGAGCCTTGGCGATCTACCATATCATGATAACGTGCTTGATCCCCACTTAATACTAATACTTCATCCCTATCAGTGCCTTGGTCAGCTAGTGCCCGTGTACTATGGGCTGCGAACGGTGTTGTTGAATTGGCTATGCTTGGTCTGGGGAAACGAATTGCACCACCCTTAGTGTTACTATTGTACTTGACTGAAGGGCATTCTCTTTGCATGTGGCCTTGGAGACGACAGTTATAACACACATTCGAACCCATCCTACACACTCCTGCATGTCTTTTTCCACACCTACTGCAAATGGGGTGCGAAAAACCTTTGTTGTCATGTTTCACTTGTGGGAAATCTTTCAGATAGTGACCCTGCCGGCCACACCCAAATCATCTATGGGTGCCATAGCGGCACACCCTTTGATGTCTCTTATTACACTTACAGCAAATAGGATTATGAAAACCCCTCTTCCTCACATTGATCTGAGCTGGGACATTAGTGATACTTGAAGCAGGTTTTGATGACCTGTAGTCGCAGAATTGAAAAATTAGAACTCTCAGAGTCTGAGAGTTCATCTCTGGGGTCACATCAATGGTAGCCCTCGGGCCCGAAGTTGCCTTTCTCTTAGTAGAAATTTTCTGAAAGAATGCAATGCGCACGAGTCAGAATAACTCCTGATAACTCTATCTGAAAGCAACACATCAATAACGACTAGATTTACATCTTCCTCATCCATTGAGACTAGGCGTATTCGGTAGAATGGGAAACAACACATGAGTTCGAGTGATTTCTGAGAACATAGCTCTATTGCACGATCTAGAGTTGAAAGAAGTGAGACAAACTTAAATGTCTTGGTGATCAACTGTTTATATGTGTGGTGCGCAAATACATATAAAAGTGACCCCACTGGACACGGTTTCATAGACTCCCTAAGACACTTGAACCTAGGCTCTGATACCAAGCTTTGTCGCGCCCCGAACCATGGCCTGAGCGAAACACGGCACTCGGTGCCTTACTGCATGTGATCGAGCGAACCACATGACTTGCTGAGTCTACATGGGACATGAACTGATGCCGAATACAAAGTAAACATGCATGAATTGTGAAAACATGGAGTTCAATAATCATAAGTCTGAAAATATTATTATTATTATTATATCATGGATGCGGAATTATGGTAATGTAGCCATTAAGGCCAACTCAACTGAACATGACAACTGACTAGTCGATGAAACCTCTGACACGAATCCGTCTGCCAAACTGTTCACCGGGACAAGGCCCTCGGCATACCTTAAATGCATAACTGATATAAATAGAAGTAAAGACACAACCCCGAATGAGATGGGGCTCACCAAAAGCTGATACGAGCAATGTCCTAACGAGCAAATCTGTTGTCCTGTAAATCAATACCTGCATCGTGAAATGCAGGCCCCCGGGCAATAAAAGGGGACGTCAGCACATTGAATGTACTGGTATGTAAAGCAACTGAAAGAAATAACATGGGACATGGAATAACATGATAAGAAGTGGAACTGAAAACCTGGACATGAACATGAGCATGAGCATGAGTACACACACACACACACACACACACACACAGATATATATATATATATATATATATATATATATATATATATATATATATATATATATATATATATAAGTAAAACATGATAAGTAGCGAGAGCATTTCATAAACCGACATGTGATATCACCACGTGGGTATGTGGAGTCTGGTACCTAGCCGGACCAGCAGAGCCCTCATATATTGCCAGGGTATAAGGTGGTAACGTGCCTGATGGATCCATTCAGTATAAAATTAAGGTATCGTCCTAACTGGGCGGAGCGATCCTTGTCCTACTGTGGCTACGTAGTTTTAGGCTATCTAAGCCTTCTCGATAATTCGTGCAACTCCCAAAAACATGAACATAATATAATTGGCTAAGAAGCTCATGATTTTCGTGAATTAACTTGTACTTGTCTTGTAATCATGATTTCACGAAATAACTTGTAAACATGGTTTCATGAAATAATTGGTAAACATGGTTTCATGAAATAACGTGTAAGCATGGTTTCATGAAATAACTTGTAAATATGGTTTCATGAAATAACTTGTATTTAGTATGTATGTATCTTGTATCATAGCATGAAAGTAATTATATAATACAGTTGCATGAAAACTTGTAAACATGTAGGATATTCATGAAACAATCATTCTTAGTAAAAAAAAACATGCATGCAAGAACCCATGGCGTACAAGATGGTTTTCGTAGATTATGGACGGATTCTCAATAATCATAAAGAAATATTAAGAACTCAATGATGGAATTATAACAATTCATACATAATATAATCATGGACATGGACCTAGGGTTATCATGAGCATGGTATTGAAACCCTAGTTTTAGTAGAGAATCATAATTTTATGGATTATGAGGCGTGGGGAAGAACAATGATGTTCCCATACGTAGATAGTAACTCTACATACCTTAATCGGTCCAAAACTTGAAGTAAAGTCTGAATCTTTGAAGAAGAATTCCAAAAACTTGAATCTTGAACCTTGAGATGGGTTTTCTTGAAAACCCTAGTTTAGGAATGATGATTTCTTGTTTAGATTATTAGAGAATATGTTAGAATTCAGTTGGAATAACTAGAGTAGGCTTACCTTGGTGTTCTTGATGATAGAGGAGGGTAGGAGGTCGTTCTAGGGCTTGAAGGAATGAAAAATAATGATTTGAACTGATATGGACGAATATATACTGTTTTGGAAAATTAGATTTTCGGCCCAGTTAAATACTGGCCGTATTTTGAAATACGATCCGTATTTTGAAATACGGACTGCACTGCGTCTCTTCAATAAAATGGTCATAACTCTTTGCACAAATGTCCGTTTGACCCCCATAATATACCGTTGGAAAGGTATTTCAAATCTCTACAACTTTCATCAAGGAAATGTTCCCAAATTCCAAAAAAGTTTTGAAATACGGGCCGTATTTTTAAATACGATCCGTTTTTAACAATGTAGCCTCCAAATGTCAAATTCCAGAATGCTCAGAAATCTTTGGCACTCGTTTACGACTTGAAATACGGTCGTATACTGAAATAGGGTCACTGTTCATGGGCGTAAACCATCATCTTATAACTGAAGAGGAAATTTTCAATTCCCACATTCTTTATCTGGTTTTCTAAGTTTAGGATCATGATCAAAGCTTAGGTTAAAGGTACGGGGTGTTACAATTTAATGGTGGATAACATGTGTTTTCTAGTGTAAATGTGTATAATCCATGTTTATACACACTTATACAATATAGATATATTGTTTAAACAATATATACCTGTGTATCAATTTGTATAGTCATGTATAAGTGTGTATAAACATGCTTATACACACTTATATAAGATAGATGCACTGTTAAACATTACATACACATGTATATAAATTTGTATAGTTATATATAAGTATTTATAATTGTGTATGACTCTGTATAATACCATATATTGTATATATACACAAGTGTATAACAATGTATATTTTAGTGTATAATTGTGTATAAGAATGTATATGAGTTGCTTAAGTTCAAATAATAGTATTTTTTTTTCCTTTTTGGTGAATTTCAGAACAAATAAATATGGAAAATGAAAAAATGAAACAAAAAAGCAATCTAATTTAGGAATGAAAAACGAAAAAATAAAATAAGAAGAATATCATCAGACTAATGGTATGAGCATAAGTGAAATGGGAGATATGGGAACTTTGGACAGAGATGGTGAGATCTGTAGATATATTGAACAGATCTAAGTTTTAGGCATTTGGGCTATATTTTGGGTGGCTACTACATTGTAATTTTTTAATTTGGCTCCGTAAATGAAATATATTTTTCTGAGTTGTATTTTTATGAAATTTTCCTAAAATTCTTTTCCCAGAAAATACTTTCTCGAGAAGTAAGTGATTTTCTTACTCATTTTTTTGTGTTTGGTACGCAAGTTAGAAAAATATCATCTTAAGAGCATTTGCATATAATCAAAGCAAAACCATTATGAAATTTTTAAATTTGGAGTGCAACTTTTGATGGTGGCGAGTACGAGTTGGGAGGTGATGTAGGCTACCGAGGGGGAAGGGGGGTAAGATTTTTTTTTTTTTCTTCATTTTTTATTAAAAAAATTATAAAAGTAAAATAAAATATATGAAAAAAAATTCGGAGGGGGGTGGGGGTGAAAGGTGGGGTGGGTGGTTGAAGGTGGAGTATGGGGGTTGAGGGGGTGGGTGGTGGAAGGTGGCGGTGGGGGTTGCGGGGTTGGGTGGAGTGGAGGTGGTGGGGGGGAGGGTGGAGTGGAGGTGGTGGGGGGGAGGGTGGAGGAGGTGCGGGTTGGGTGTGGGGCGTTATGGGAGGTGGGTTGATGAATGGGTTGGTGTGTTTTTATTAATCCAAAAACGTTTTTCCCTCAATTTTTTAAGGAAAACATTTTCTCCTATTTTGAAGAAATTTTTTTCAAGATTTTAAGTGCAACCAAAAAAGAGAAAATAGGAAAACATTTTCCTTCATATCAAACACATCCTTTTATCTTTTTATTTTGGTCTAAAATAAGTGGTAATTGAAAAAATATTTTCAAATGTACCCTTATTTACATATTTTGAAGAAATCTTTTTTCAATTATAATTTCTGTGAATACATTAAATAGATATTCTGACTATTTTTTCAAAGACATTGATATTCCCATAATATATGTTGATTCTAATGGATGTTTGATTGATGAGAATAATGCTTTGTTGCTTGGATAGTGTAAGTATAATTGTCATACACTCTTTATACTTATCTACTTAGAAAGATGCCAATTTCATTAAGGATAATTTAAGTAGTCAATTTATTTCTCAGGAATAACTAATTTTTAAGGAGTGTGTCAAAGACAAAAATATCAAATAATATAAATCGGAGGGAGTAAATATTTTATGTGTATGTGGTTTTATTGAAACTGATCTGAACCCAAATATACCAACATTTGAGCTTGTTGCTGTAGAAATATTTTTATGTGTCTGTGGTTTTATTGGAACTGATCTGGACCCAAATATACCAACATTTGAGCTTGTTGCTGTAGAAATCTTTTCTTGTTTAATTTCTAGTGAAAATAGTTTCCACTGATTATTCAGACCTTCATTGAATCATATGTCGGTCATGAGCATAATCTAAAAAATTGTATGGGTAAAAAAAAATTGTTTATACCCTATTTGCAGTAGAAAAAAAATTATAGCACGGCGGGAATTCATCAATTGAATCTCCTTCGGTCAATATATTTGTGTACCAATTTATGTGTCATGCTTTCCTTATATATAAATAACTAGGGAAACAACCCGCGCTTCGCGTGGTCATGAGAAAAATAACATTTTTATTAAAGAAAATACTTCGATTTATTTCTCATCTTAAACATACTAATTCTCACCAATAAAAATACTTAAATAATTATTAGTCATTTATTGAGAAGCTAAACTTTGCAGAATAAAATACAAAATTTAGCAACAAAAAAAAAACATTAGAAAGACCAACTCCTCATACCCTTTAAGGTGAAATTTAAAACCTTTATGTTGAAATCGTTTTTTATTTCATGTCAAATTGTGTCGAAATCTTATTCTTGAAGGATGTATACCTAGTATTTGAAATAAACACAAATAAAATATAAATCTATAAAATAAGAAATTGATTAAGCTATACTTGTGTTTTTCACAAACTTTAAACTAATCAAATGTTGGAGTTATGTTCACCTCGTCCAGTTAAGTTTCTTTTCTTGATTGAATTAATCATAAATGTTTTGCTAAAATAAAAAATTAAAAAGAAAGCTTCTTTTCCTTTTGCTTGTAAATATTGGTGTGTTGTACAATAATGACTGAAGCTAATCTGCATCATCACAAAAGTTGACACTCTCTCCATTTTAATCATGGATAGTTAGCTTTCCTAATTGTCGAAAAGAGTGAACGCATTAAATAATAGCATTTTCCTCTTATTTTAGCAACGTAAAAGATCTTCTTGAATACAAAAAGTACGACTTTTGAAATTCTTAAAATAATATAAAGAAAAAATTGAAAACAATCAAAAAATGAGAGAAGATAAATGTGTTGTAAAATAAAGAAAAGAAATAATCATTAAAAGTATATTGCATGATATGGTACAAAGTACGGTTTTTAGTCAATCTCTAATAAGTATAGATTTTGCATGAGTTTATGTGCAAATTTTACCATAACCTTTCTACTTTCTAGAATCAGTTTTTAATAATTTCCTATATATTACAAGTTGCAAATAGTTGAACAAAATCAGAACCGCATAAATTAATATAACCAAAGACTATTGTTGAAGGTATTGACTAATAAAAGTAAAAGATTGTCACGTCCTCATAAAATTATAAATTTATAATACTTCTGTAATTTGAACAAATGACGCTATTTTATCATTTTGGAACAACAATCTCAACTTTTCAATTACAAGTGGTATGACTACTGGCAGAAAATTTGCCTTTAAGCTTTTCACCACCGTGAAAGTTATCTACAACACCCTACCTTAGATGTAAACTCAAAACTCTTTTACATGAAGAAGCAATCTCAGTGGTTCAGACCCCAACACCGGAGACCAAAACTATTTAATAGTAAAAAGAGCAGTCATCTCAAATAAAAAGCAATAATTGTAAAGAGAAAACATGGTTACACATACCCAGCTCTAAAGTTAACATGTAAATCACCAAACATCCTAAAAATCTGACTAAAACAACACTCAAATGCACATTGAAAATTTAAATAGAAGTTTAAATATTTTGGCATGGAATATAGCATGTTATCATTGAATACCATCTCTTACTATCCCACAAATAAGTCTCTCGTAGCTCAAGACGAATTAGATAGTGAATCCCTTACTTAAAGAATTGCTTTAGAAATATTTCTTTCCTGCAATTGGTAATCAGTTCTAGGCTTCTAGCAACTATTAGCATCAGGATGTGTATCATTTATTTTACAACAAAGTTTTACAATGCCTCTATTTATAGGATAACAATATGGAATACAAATGATGCCATGAACATGACTATTAATTAGTTAGGGGTTATGAAAATAATAAGTTATGGAAGTAATGGAAATTAAATAAAGACCATTATGTTTTTACATTAAAGAATATATGAGTGGAGGAGTACTAATTGACACATTTATTCTTGCACAATAAAAAAAAGAGAAAAAAGATAAATAAGATCCTTGGCCAAAGAGAGGTGTGACATCATCCTTCTATTGCCTAGCTTTATATATACATTGTAAATGTTTTAGCAAATGAAAAGATTTAGAATATGATAATAACAATAAAAAGTGTTTTGGGCTGATTCAACAAAAAACGTTACCTGGGCATTGGTTGAATCATAGAGATCATCATTTACTACTACCACTACTACATGGGTTTATTGCTACGTTTACTTGGAAGCCATTTTTTTAATTCATTAGTTAGTAGAAAACACTCATAAAAATCGAAAAAAAAAAGAGAAAAAAGATAAATGTCAATGGAGGTCATTAAGAGGTGCCACATAGGATTGTTTATACCTAGCTTTATATAATATATAGATATAGATTCAGTCTGTGCAAAAAAGAATGTTATGCTTCCTTATATATAATAATTTAACTTTAAACTTTTCAACTTAGCTTTAATGATCAATAAAATATAGCCGCTGAAATATTTATAACTTGTTTTAGACCTCAAGTTCTAAAAATCTTTTTAAGTGCTCACTCATATGCCGCACATACATTGAAAAAGAAGGAATAGTACTTATATATACAACAACAAACATACCCGCTTGAAAATAAAACTCCCTCTGTCCCAATTGATGTGATGTTTTTCGCATCCCGAGATTCAAACTGCGTGAACTTTGACCATAAATTGGATTAGATTAACTCAATAATTTAAGATTAAAATTTATAAATTTTAAAGCTACATGAAAAGTACTATAAGTTGCAACTGTTCTCATATCAATTTGGTGAAAAAATACATCTTAAAATGTTAGGCAAAGTTTATGCAGTTTATATCTCGAGAAGCAAAAAATATTACATAAATTGAGAGAAAAGGAGTAGAAAATAGATATCAATTTTGACGAATGAAGCAATTAAAGCCATAAAACCACTATAGTCTGAGACTCAAACTCACTTACGAGTCGAATAATTATGACATTAAATGGACCTGTTCGCGCAAAATTTTACGTACGCCACTACAAAAAATACATATTATGGTAATCTTTCATTTTGGGTTCTTGAATTTGAACCCCATTCTATGGCTTCTGCAACTGCTCTCTCTCTTTCTTTTGTAGATGTTATTTTTTCTTCATCATGATTTTCCTCATTATCTGAAACGGGTAAAGGAGGAGAAATGGGCGACCCGAAGCTCATACCCGATTCGGCCCAAAGGAAAGTGAGAGCAGTGACCACATCACTGATCAATGGACGAACGGCTGGATCTTCTTGTAGACACATAGCAGCAATAGCAACTGCTTGATTGAAACTTCTCTTTGGGAAATCTCCTTTAAGTAGTGGATCGGTCAGTTCTGTGTATCTACTTGTGTCTTTGAAAATTGGTTCCGCCTGAAAACAATATAATGAGATTAAGTTCTACAAATAACTTTTTATAATAAAAATTAATTGATAATCTGGTAAAATAGTACTAACTGATTTTGCTATTAGAGGTTAAAATATATTGATAGTATAACATCTCCCTTAGACGTGAAATTAGTGGAAGGATATAAGTTATATACACAAAGTAAATAGTTTTTATATATCAATGTAATTTAACTAAGATATAACAAATTATTACCCTATTTACTAAGTTATTATATCTATATCGTGTTTTTTTTAATAAGAAAGTTACTTGTCATTATAAGTCAACTTAACCTTTATTAAGGTGTAAAAGTAAATAGTTTTTATATATCAATGTATTTTAACTAAGATATAACAAATTATTACCCTATTTACTAAGTTATTATATTTATATCGTGTTTTTTCATAAGAAAGTTACTTCTCATTATAAGTCAACTTAACCTTTATTAAGGTGTAAAATTTATAACATGGCAATTTACAAAATTTATAACATGTCAATTTACAAAACTCAAATGCTTAATGAATATTACCATCAAGATATACTTGTTTTTTGCACATATATACAATATTCAAGGAAAAAATCAGATATTCTATCATGCTTACACCTTCTACATCTGCTACTGCCAATGGCTGAGCTATATAGAGTAGAGCTAGGGGTTCAACTAAATCCCTTCAACGAAAAATTATATTGTGCAAGGGGTTCAACTGAATCTCATCAACGAAAACCATATTGTGCAAATAAAGTAAAAATGGATATTTCTAATTATATGCAAACTGTTGAATTTGGCATCACTACATCAGGTAGGATTCTAGAATCGGAAAAGGTTTTGAATTTACTTTAGGAATTATTTTTTTGAATTCCGTGTATAAATTACTGAATCCGCCACTGATCACTACTGCTAGCTAATCATGAAAATACCTCTAAAGTGAAAAAAAAAAAAAAAATAGAGGAAGAAGGAAACGTTTGGCTTACCCAGGCAACTAAAATCTGGTCATTCCCATTCTTTGTGATATCAACAGCTCTTTTTCCTGTAATAAGCTCCAATAAAACAACCCCAAAGCTATAAACATCTGATTTAACAGTAAGTTGTCCTGTTCTTTGATACTCTGGAGCACAATAACCATAAGTTCCCATAACTCTGGAAGACACATGTGAATTATCACCCATTGGTTCAAGCTTTGCTAATCCAAAATCTGATAATTTTGCATTATACTCCTTATCCAGCAAAATATTTGAGGACTTCAAGTCTCTGTAAATGACTGGTGGATTGGCTTTATGATGTAAATATTCTAGACCCTTTGCTGCATTTATTGCTATTTTCATCCTTGTGAACCAATCTAATGGAGTTCGATCCGGTGAAACATCTAAAAAAATAATTCAACATCAGTTAGTGTATCTTTCCATGCTTTAGTAAGAAGACTTTCACTCATAAGTCTTCAACTTTTGTTAATTTTTGTGAATTCAGCATCACTTAAAATGCATCAAATTTAGTGAAGATTCACTTGTGACAACATGTTACTTCCTCAATTCTAGTTTATGCGACATTATTTCCTTATTGGTCCATTCTAATTAGAATGACTTCTATATTTGGAAAAAAAAATTGACTTAGACTTCCCATTTCACACTCATCGAGAAGCTTCTATAGCCATACAAATGTTATGACATGTTTAAGAAGACAATAAGTTTCAAAAGTCTTGTAGGCAAACGAATGTTATAACATGTTTAATGTCACAAATTTCAAAAATCTTCATTTCTTTCTTAAATTTCATGGCGAGTCAAACTATGTCACATAAATTGAAATAAAGGGAGTATTAGTTACATTATATATCTCAGGTTAACAATTAATTATTATCATAGAATTTTATTTGTAATTATTTTATAAGTGCCCTAATTGTATAAAAGCTAAAACTCATACCAAAAAGATGATCCTCCAGGGCTCCCAAGGGCATATACTCATACACCAGAAGTCTCTGTTCTCCATCAGCACAGTAACCAATCAAATTAACAAGATTAGTGTGGTGCAGAAGGCTCAACATCAACACCTCTACAAGAAACTCTCTGTTTCCTTGTAACCCATTACGGTCCAGCTGCTTCACTGCTACAATCTGAAGAAAAAACCGAAGAAATATGATGGTACAATTCAAGTACAAATGCATTATGGAGGGATTCAGGGAAGTCATATTGTTCCAATTGCAGACGCATATCCAAGATTTTAAGTTTATGATTCTGAATTTTAGGATAGGACAATAACTGAGTTCGAGATAAATTATTTATATGTATTAGGGATAGCAAAATTAACCCATAAAAATATGTCCACCGACTTTGGGTGGCCTAATGGCCCGTTCTTTTATTAACTCAATTCGTATGGGGGTTGACGCCTGCCCAGTGCCGAAAGGTCAAGGAAGTTGGTGACCTGATGACAGGGGAGCCGGCGACCGAAGCCCCGGTGAACGGCGGCCATAACTATAACGGTCCTAAGGTAGCGAAATTCCTTATCGGGTAAGTTCCGACCTTCATCTTAATCCGCTCAAATACATACAATCTAAAAGTTGGATTGATTTGGATCAACTATGTAGCGCAAAATTAAGAAGCCTTAAATAAGTTTGGAGCAACTATATAGCTACAATAAAGAAGAAGAAAAATTATTAATTATGTTTGGTAATTAAACAAATCATAAGAAGCAACAAAGAGATTAGAACTTGATAAAAGTTGGACGAGTTGAGCTACATATGACCCAGCCTGACTAACTTTTGAGCAGAATTGAACAGTGGACTAAATTATTGTTCCAGCCCATTTTAACGCACCCAATTCAGTCCAAACTGCACATTTGCCACCACTAATTGTGGTAGTAATAATGCAGGTTAACCACTTTTTAGCCATTTAGCTGAAAAATAGTCATTTGTCACGGAGTTTCAAATTTCATAAGTAAAACTCCATGATAACGCCTGGAATTTCATGTGCTGGAATTTAAAACTCCATATCAATGGTTATTTTTCAAATTACAGGAGTTAAAAAGTTGCAATTTTTTGAAATTTTATCACCAATTGTGTCACAAAATTTTCTAACTTTAATGTTAGAAGTACCTGGCCAGTTCTATCAAGGCGGCCCTTGTAAACGCGTCCGAATCCACCTTCGCCTATGAGACATTCTTGGCGGAAATTCTTGGTGGCTGCTGCCAGTTCCCTGAAAGTGAAAGTTTGAGCTGCAATATTCTTGTTGCCTTCATCCTTCTTATCAGCAGTCTTTTGGTTTCTGGTTTCTGCTGCAACATTTCTTATGCTCTCTGAGAATTGAACATTTAATTATAATTAGAAAATGAATGCATCGACTGAATTATTTCTATTGGCATGTGATTATCAAAAATAATTATGCTATGATGCAGAAGCGGATTCAAGATTTAAATTTTATGGGTTCAATCTTAAGATTTTTAGCATTGAACCCATTATATTTTTAAAGTTAAGAGTTCATATCTATTATTTTTTTATAACTTTAATAATTTTTTACACATAAATTTAGGCTTCACGTCGAAAGTTTGGGGTTCAATTGAACTCCAAACTTATAGGCTAGATACGCCTCTGCTATGATGGCTGTAAAAAGCATCCCGATGGGTGAGTAATGGACACAAAGAAGATGGTAAGTAGTTTACCTCCACATAAAAAAGCTTAACTTAAGAGAATGAGATAAGAATTGTTCTATATAAGGAGACCACATCCAGTCCAACAACTAATGTACAATAAAAAACTTGATCATACATACAAATAAGGAAAGAATTAAGACATAGACATATGTAATATAAATCGCAATCCATTATTTTTATATCTTGAACGCACCCCTGTTTTTTGTAAATTGATATATGTGGCGTATCCTAAAGGTTCTCTAATATTGATCACTAATCAGAACAATCCGTATTCAAATTTACCTAAACAATCAAGTAATATGGAAGGCAACATTGTTACTGCGGCAGTTAGCTTTATCAGTATTTTTTCACACACATAAAAAATTAAAAAAAAAAAAAAAAGTGACAAGAACATATAGATTAAATGATCAAATTTAAACTAGAATTTTCAATAAATTTTGAATTCTAAATCCATAATTTCAAAATTAGTACGATCACTAATAAGAACATTTAAAAAAAGGTGATAAGAATATATATATATATATATATATATATATATATATTGAACGATCAAATTTAGATTTTGGATCCGTCTCTGCCTTACCTGGATTCGTTCGTTGAGGCGGTTGAGAATGTGGCTTATGCTGCGTCTTTGGCTTAGATAAAGGTTGTGCTTGTTCTGGTGAGAGGTTTTCTCTATGAGGATGAACAGAAGTTGATTGTTCTTTTCTTTTGTTACATCTCTTTTTATTAGGTGACTTATTTTCACGACACGAAAAACATGAAAAACAATTCATGTCTATTATTCTAATACAAGATCCACACACTGCACCTATGACTTCCAATTCTCAAAACAAAAAATGAACCAAAAAAGAAGCAAATTCTCAAATCTTGATGCTATTTGCTGTTTTTTCAAAATCTTGACGACAAAAAGGTTGCTTGCTATAAAAGACTCATTTTTATGGCGTCGGACCGTAATTTTTCTCAAGAAATGTTAAAGAAAACACGGGTCTTTTTGTGAATATGCAGAGACCCAAGAATGCAATTAATGGAGAATGGACATTATAAATACGTATATAATTAGCTATAGGAATCTGTCTGGTTAATTAATTAAAATTTGAATGAATTGATTATTTTCTGAATGAGCCATGTTTGTTTAGCTGGAGACAGAGAGAGGATAGGTGATTGGAGCATGTTTTTTTCTTCTTTATGAAATTCTCCGTAGAAAATGGGGACATAATGGAGAAGAGGATTTGAAGGAATGTTTGGTAGAGGTGTGTGAGAGAGATGTGAGAAGTGGAAACGCGTTTGCAAATTGTTGTACATATGGTGTCAATTAATTATCGTGAATTGTCGAAATTCTGTAAGACTGATAATTACGCTTGTTAATGTGTAAGCAGTGACGTTTGCAGAATTTTGTACAAAGTGTTCAGCTATTGTGAATTGTCAAAATTCAACATGTAAACGAGACATATTATATTTAGGACTGTGTTGGTTTTGAATCTTTTTACTTCTTATCCTAATTAGATATTTCACTTGGATTATTTGCAAGTGGTATGGGCCTATTGTATATGAACATATTATTCTTTTAGAAAAATATTGATTTTAAACATACATTGTATAAATTTGGGTGACGACACCCAATGCTAAGTAGTACATATTGATTTTCCGCTAATTCAACACCCCAAAAGAATGGTAGATTTAAACAAGAGGTAAAATTTATCTTCTTCTTTTTTTTTTTCTGTAAATCAGAACGACCGATTGAGTAATTTCTATACATTAAATATACATATTTAGAAACGTATACAAAACTAATACGATATACCAAAATCTTATATTTCAAATATTCTTTTTTAAAAGATTCCAAACAAAGACAGAATATTTATTTACTTCGAGAATAATACTATTATTATCGTTCCTTCTGCCTTTCTGGTGAGAAATTAATGAGTGATATTATTGTAGGTTTCACATAGATTATCTGGAACCTAATAAGCTAATACTGACCAACTCAAGGGGAATAAATTGTCAAAATTACATCAACTTGTATTTCTGAAAGAGCGTTTTAGTACATATACAGAGGTGCTCGGCACATTCTATTTATCTATTACATGAGTAGCTGTTACAAAGGCAAAAGCTTAAAAAATAAAGGAGAAATGAACCGCGTATAGAATTGACCTTCAACCACAGACAAGGTTTTCTCCAAAGTCAAAAAAAAGAAAAATTATAGCTTAGCATACATACCATTAGTGGCAAATCCAAGATAGAGACAAACTATTTATATACTTAATTGGGAGATAGGCACGAGAGTAAGGTGCCAAAAAAAGACAGAAAACAGTTGTGACTAGCGACGGATTAAAAAAACTCTAAAATAAAAAATAAAAAAAATCTGGAGATTTATATATGTACTAAACTTTTCAACCACAGCCTTGCAAACTTATATACTTTATAATATCAAAGTTCTCCATACGCAGTCTAAACTTCGGTAATACGAATTTTATGCCAAGATTTTCGTTATAACCATGTTGTGTAAGGTAAAAAAGTATTTGTATAGAGTAAAATATCTAAAACAAAAATTAAGAGAGAAGGCTCCAAAGGGTGTATACATCGTTGTTGCCAGTAAGTCATTTGTTTTCTCTAAGTCGATAACAAAATAAATAGTCCGCTCGACATATGATAGTATCGCACAACAATGACCATAGAGATTATACAGTCTTGTACTTCACTTCTTATATACCGTAGTCGTATATATGCTTATTTAGCCTTATGTAACTTGAGATAGACTATTATCCAGTAATGTACTAAATTTACTTGTGAAATCAGAGTTATACAGCCTATATCCTGTATGTTATATAATTTAAAAGTGGTGCTTGTGAAGAACTTGTATACGTATGTGAGTCTTAGGTTAGGTGTAAAAGAAAAAACAAAACAACTTGATGCACTAAGCTTCCGCTATGCGCGGGATTTGGAGAAGGATAGGACCACAATAATCTATTATACGCAGCCTTATCCTGCATTTCTGTAAAAGTCTGTTTCCACTTCTCGAACCCGTGACTTCTGGTCACATGGTCTTAAGTTATGTTTACTGTATAAAGTTTTTTTGTTCTATCATTAAATTTTATTATAACATGAATATAATTTTTCATAACAATTTTGGAGAAAATGTACAATTTGAATAAAAGAAAATGGCCCTCCAAAGTTCTCACATATTTTATTATCAAATCACTTACGTGTTAAAACAATTTTTTTTTTGAGAAGACTTGACATAACGACTAAAAAATAGTTTGCAATGGATCTCAAACTAACATGGCAACCTAGCATTTAGATTAACGTGTTACATATCCAATTGGGTTTAAGCATTGTTACACTATATGTGCAATTTAACTGGTGCATAATAAGTTTCGACTTTAGTTTTCAAATTGTTGTATCAAGCTGACACGCTTGATAAGAGTTATGTATTGTTACGTACTCCCAAACAGATTTCATGGATCATGCAGAAGGTGTTGAAGCCTGGTAAGTACTACTCTGCAGCTGGCTATACAATTAATGAGATTATTCAGATGAACCGGTTCCTTATTAAAGCAATTCTACTTGAAATTGAGGAGTGATTTTCCTAAAGTAGAGAGAAGAAGACTTGTTTGCAACAACATTGGGCTGCTTAAATGGATTTTCACACTTAGGCTGGCTGCTCATGGTAATTTGTATGCAAGGGACGGGTTGAGTAAATGGGGTGTTACTACTATAAACAGTGGCGGAGCCAAGATTTCCGCCGAAGGGGTTCAAAATATAAAAAAGTAAACATACGAAGAAGCCTAAGGGGTGTCAACGTCTACTATATATACATAAGAAATAATTTTAACCTTGTAAAAACAGTATTTTTTTCAGCCGAAGGGGTTCGGATGAACACCCTCGGCATAGTGTGGCTCCGCCACTGACTATAAAGATGTGCCCTCTATGTGATTTGGTGGATGAATCTCATTCACATCTTTCTTTCTTTGGACAAGGCAAAAGCTTTTGAGATGGCAAGGTATCACTAGAATAAGTAAAAGTTGGGAAGATGAAGTTACATGGGCTATTAGGCATGCTAGAGGAAAGACTGCTAGAGCTGAAGTTTACAGGATGTCTCTTGTTGCTGCTGTATTTTATAGCTGGAAAGAAAGGAATTCCAGAATCTTCCAAAACACACAACAGCCTGTTGATAGACTAGTGAAGCAAGTTATCCAGGAGATTCATTTTCGAGGAAACATGAAGCTGAAGATTGCGCAATGGCTGGCCAAATTCAATTTTTATCCTACATAGATGTGCATGCACTACAAAAAGAATGGATAATTTGCGGAGGTTGAAAGTTGCAATTTGCGGGGGTTTTAGAATCCGCTAATTGCTTGAGGAGGCTAAAACCCCTGCGAATAGCAACTTTTAACCTCCACAAATTATCTTTTTTTTTGTAGTGATGTATAGGCAGGGGCGGATCCACATGTTGTCGAGGGTGTTCACCCGAACATCCTCGGTAAAAAATTATAGTGTATATATAGGGTAAATTTTCTGTGTTTATGTGCATATATTAACTTTTGCTGAATAAATTATATTTAGCTTCTTCTTTTTTCAAATACCTGAATGAAAATCTTGAATCGCCATTGTGTATAGGTCGGCTGAAATGATAGTGTAGTGCCTTTTGTCGCTCTTTTTGCTATTAGGAGTTGTAGCAGGGCTGAAGTTCTGGAGCTATTGTCCATTACTCAGTCATCATGATTTGTACTGCCTATCCAATTTTGGTAATGAAACTTCATTATTTAAAATATATATATATATATCTGATAATTGAAAACCTCTACGCTAACGACACAAAACTCGAACTTTTAAATCGATCGTGGTGTTCTTTAACCTATTTAACTTTAAATCCTATTTAGAAATAGAGATGGAGGGACCCCTATGTAGACAAAAAATAATGCTTCAACGGTACCCCAAATTTATGGAGCAATTTACGTTGGAAGCTGTTGTTAGTGCTTAATTCAGCAGCCAAAAGCTTTATGCATAGTCGGCGACCAAAAAAACAGAGAGAATTTCAAAGTACCAATAGCATCTATTTTTCATTGTACCAAAAAAAAAAAAAAAAAATATATATATATATATATACATATACACACACATACATAGCAGTCTATGTTGGTTCATTTTTCATTCAGCATTCGATATTCATTTTGAATCCTTGACTAGTTCGAATTCGCCTAGCATAAGGTCCATTAAAAAAACCTTTTATATCAAAAAAATTCATTTTCATTACTCAAATCTGAAATTTTTGATTAAAAATAAAAGAATTCATCCCACTGCCATCCTCAGGCCGAAGCAAAGCTGATAGTCTAGACTAGTATTCTTCATTTTACACTTACTGGATCTGCTGTACAATATTTTTGGAATTAGAATAGAGGAACTAATAAGTTTTGATGATTACCAAATCATAGGCGCATGATGCTTTTTGGGGATCAGCTTTCTAGGGTTTTGTGCGTTAAAGAAGACAAAAAAGAAAAGACCAAAACAATTCAAATCATATTTCATTCAAAAGCAAAAGTGTCTCGTCTTCTCCTATTCACCCATGATTCCAGATCAGCACTATTGACCCATGACTAGAACTTACCCGACGATATTAACTACAAAATATTTTCATTTACTGTAGTAATGATAAATTAAAGTAAGAACATACATAAATTTATTTTGATGTATATAAAGCACATATCATATCCAGTACCCGCGTTGGGGCCCGATTAAATCCAGATTCGTGCAAGTAGTCCCACATTGGGAGACAAAGCACTCCCTAACAATGGTGACTCCGTACCCAAATAGGCTCGAACTCGAGACCTCTTGGTTAAGAATGAAGTAGTACCAGCCACTACACCACAACTCTTATTGGTCATATCATATTAAAATCATTACTATCGCAAAGAGTTTGAATGTACATTTGAAATTTCATGAATTTTTCAAACTCCGGTATAATGTCCTTGAGTTTTTTGCGTTTTGATCAGGAGTATTTTATTCAAATTTTCTTTTTGCACAAAAAATGGTTATTTCTTAGTTACATTTCTAACTATGGCAAAATATTAACAAGCGAACCAAAAATCGGCCATTCAGTCTAATATTCTCTCTATTTAATTCCTCTTTAACATTAGAACTTTAGTCATGAAACACCATAAAATTAAGGAACAATTTGAGTAACTCCATAAAAGATTGATACATACAGATTTACACGAATAGTGAAAACTTCTCTTGATATACAAGTCCAAAGAAAGAAATAAGGACGAAAATACAAAAGTCAGTGAAGAGAAAAGAAGTTCAAATGGCTAGCAAACAACAGTGACGATAACAACAAAGCTATTAGTAACAAACTTCTCATCAGTGAAGAAGACAAGCAGCATTGATAAGTGATAACTGACCAGAATTGGTGATGAAAAAACAATAAATAATCTCTACAAACTCCGATATTCATCAGTTACATATATCCTTAATTTCAAGCTTCCTTTTGCAAATCTTCTCTGTCCCCACTCAGAGGCAGATCTAAGGTGATTTATGTGCGTTCAATTGAACTTATTATTTTTTATTTTAAACTATGTATACATCGAAAAAAAGTAATATAATATGTATACGTACAATAAGATTACATTCATTCTTAAACTACTGACTTCAGATCCTAGATCTGCCTCTGTAGGATGGTGAACACATTAACTTACCTGTTTGATGTTGGATTCGGTCCGCTAGGAACTGCATGCTCACTTGCTTCAAACTGTCTACGAGTTCCATCGCGAGAAGAAGAAGAAGAAGATGATGATGATGTATGAGAATTTCTAGGGATCTTTCTTGAGTTCATGTTAATTGTAGCGGTAGATGAAGAGGAATGATCTGAATTCTGGGAAGAGGGTTTAAAGGGATTAACATCATCATCAGAAGAAGACTGAACAACAATGAGGAAGAGGAAGAAAAGGGTCAAGAAGAAAATCAAAGAGTAAGAGTTAAATGTGGAGATTTCAGATTCTCTCAATGTTGCCATGCAATACTAATTCAATTAAAAAACCAACCCCCTAGTGCCCACTAGCAAAAGATCAGACAGAAAGAGTAATATAGAAGAGAGGAGATGTTTCACCTTTGAGAAATATAATTAAAAGTGGATAAAAGCTGGAAAGAGGAGAGATTTTGAAACTTGTTTACACATTTGCTTAGAGAATTGAAAAAACAAAAGAATTTACTCAAGATGGGAGTATATATGAAAGGTGCCAGACTAGGCCAAGATTGACTTTGGTGTCCCTCTTTTTAATGAGAATTTATACCTTTTATTAACCAAAGTAATCAGCTTAATCTATCTGTTATTAACTTCTATGCACTTCAATTTTATATTATCGGGTAATCTAAAAGGTCGTTACAAGCAATTACTCATAAAAAACAAGATTAGCTACTTGGAAGATAACGCAAGTGGCTTGGTAAACAGGTAGGATGCGTCATATTTGGTCTCCTTATATGGTCTTACACTACTAAAAAACTGCCACGGAAACCGTCGGTTTTTTCAATGAAACCGACGGGTAACCGACCCTTTACGGTCTGTTGGTTTACATAGCGTCGCTTTTTGAAAACGCCGCGTCGGTTTTTTGCGACGGACTGCGTGGCTTACGTGGTCCGTCAGTTTTTATCCAATAATTTAAAAAAAAAAACGATGGACTGAGTCGTTTTTTTTAATTTCTGATTTTTTTATCTTAAATAAAAACAATATAAATTTTATGAAAAACCGTCGCACTACGTCGGTTTTTTATTTAATTTTTTATTTTAAATAAAAAAATTATTATAAATAAAAATCTGACACAGTGCGTCAGTTTTCTTGAAAATTTTAAGAATTAATTTCCAGAAAACTGACAGACTGCGTCGGTTTTTCGGAAAATTTCCTGCATGCATGCTGCATTTTCTGCAGCCACACCTGCACAAAAACCAGTACCAAAAGCTGCTCAAAACTAGCATTAAAATGCTCCAAATCAATTTTAAAAGAGCTACAACACATAAAATCACCCTAAGTAATAATAAAACACATTAAACACTATCTAAACATATCAAATACGATTTAAATAGACCTTTAAAGTTCAAAAATATTTAAATGTCCAACCAAAAGTACCATTAACTAGTTTTAACATAAGTCCATAAAACATAAGTCCATTATTAAATCCAAACTACTACAACTGATCATCCGGTGTCCGGCCTACGTAATCACCGTCATCATCATCTTCTGGGTCGGGGGGGGGGGGGGGGGGGGGAGGGGGGCACACCAAATTATCCACAAGCAATGTAGCTTTTAACTTGTGCCATGAGCGATTCAAGGTTCACTTTCATGGAGTTACTTTCCTCAACTCTTTTTGCCTCAATCTCAGCTAATTTCCTATTAAGTTCAGCGATTTGCTGCGCCATAGCTACGACCTGAACACCATCAACTCCCTCGGCTTGTCGAGAAGACCCTTCACCTCGCAATCCTGACCGAAAGCGACTTAAGTTGTTCCTTGCGCCTAGATTGTACGCTCTACCTTGTCGAGAAGACCCTTCTTCGGTTTGAAACTTGTAACCATTAACAATGTACTTTTTCATTGTCTTAACTTCATTGCCTGGTCCAAAAGCTATATCTTTCACAAATTGGGAATGTTCTCCTGTATGATAAACCTATATAATAAGGAGGAAAATTAAAATTCAATAACTTATATGTAACCTACATTTAATCAATGAATTTCCACACTTACAAAATCGTACAGCCAATGGGAAAACTTAGAATATATGGCTTCATCACCCTCAAGTTCTACAAAGTAACTGTTCGACATATGCAAGATTTTCATTAGTTTCACCCTTATCAATTACCCATTTAATTCAATAACATAATTCGACACTCACCGAATATATACTTGAATTTCAGGGCAATTGAGTAAAACATGTGTCACGGCTGATTGCCTCTCCATACTACTCAGGGTTTGTTTTGGAGGCTTTTTAGAACCTCGTCCTGGTTGATTAAGGATGGACATTGGTGGGTAGTTAGGATCAACCCCACCCTCATCATTATGGTTGGGCCTATTTCTCATACACGACACTTGCTCTCTAAAATAATATGAGCAGAAATGCGTTGTTTCCTTTGCAAGATACGCTTCACAAATAGATCCTTCAATCTTAGATCTTTGCTCAGCCAATCTTTTGCATTTGTCAATGGTCCTGCACATGTTTAATATCAATAGGAATAGTAATTAGTTAATAAAATAAATTAAAGAAAGAGGTAGTAAGTTTGGTTCCTTACCTCTCGAAAGGATAAATCCACCTAGTTTGAACCGGGCCTCCAAGGCGTGCCTCTTGTACAAGATGAATGGGAAGATGTTCCATCACATCAAAAAACCCACATGGAAAGATCTTCTCGAGCTTAGTTGTAATGACTGGCATATTATGTTCCATTCTTTGAAGGTTTTCTACCGTCAAAGTGTCAGAACATAAATCCTTGAAGAACAAACTTATCTCTGTGATTGGTTTCCATATTCTTTCTGATAGGCGGCTAAATGCAATAGGAATCAAAGTTTCCATGAAAACATGGCAATCATGACTTTTCATACCAATCAATTTTCCTTCATTCATATCAGCACGCTTGTCAAAATTAGATGCATACCCCTCTGGCATTCGCAAATTCTTAACCCATTGACAAATCTCTCGTTTCTCTTCCAAAGTGAATGAAAAACTAGCCTTGGGCTTGAACTCTTTATTATTCGCTAACTCTTGCAAGTTCAATTCGGGGGGCCTACAATATTCCTTTAGGCCCAATCTAGCTTTTGGGCTATCTCTTGTCTTGCCTTTAACATCCATAACAGTGTTGAAAAATTATTAAAGTAATTTTTTTTCAATATGCATCACATCAAGATTATGCCATAGAAGATTATCCTTCCAATATGGTAACTCCCAGAATATGCTCTGTTTAGTCCAATTATGTTCAACACCATAACCAGGTAGTCTATAAGGGGCAACTTCTGTGACCTTATGCAAGTGACAAACCCTCCCCCAAATTTCTTCTCCTGAGAATGTTCGAGGTGGGGGATCATTTTTAGTTTTATTCTTTCTAAATGGTTGTTTCATTTTCCTGAATTGGTGATCCATAGGCAAGAACTGGCGGTGACAATCAAACCATGAATTTTTATGGCCATGTTTTAAAGTGAAAGCTGTTGACACCCAATTTTGTCCCGCCTCTCCTCCGAAATACCTATTTACGCTTCTAATATTTTTGGAAAATTAAAAAATATATATATATTTATATTTTTTACTATAATCAATACCGGTGTTTCATTATTCTATTACAGTTACTAGCCATCATTATTATTATTATTACTATTATTATTATTATTATTACTATTATTATTATTATTATTATTACTATTATTATTATTATTATTATTATTATTATAATTCACAGTTTTTATCATTTCAGCATTTTACCAGCTTGCGCACACGCATCGCATTTTACCTTTGCATAATTAAATAATAGTGTGGATTTTCGAAATATTATTGCACGGCTATTACAACGCCATTTTCTATTATCTAAGCATTAATAATTGCATATTTTATATTGAGCAATATTTTAACACAAGTTATTTAAATAGGTCTTTTATTTAAATGTAGTAGCCCAATCAACTCATACAATTTTCAGACCAGTCCACATTTTTATTCCAGCCCACATTTTAATTCACCCCAGCCCAAATAATTACACTACCAGCCCATACCCAGTCCAAATCCCGACTCGACCCGGGCGGCCCAATTCTCATTTAACAAAGGAAGGGTTTCCCTCATATTTTCCTCACCAGCCGCCCCATCCTCTGTTCCCTCTCTCTCTCTCCCTCCATTCTCTCCCTTCATCTCCCATCTCCCCCCCACGCCTCTGCCACTCCACCATGCCCTGTTCCCCACGCTCACTGCCACCCCACTCCTCTGGTCCTCCATTTCCCCTTGTCCTCCCGCTCCTCTCTCTCTCTCCTCACTCGTTTTCTCCTTAGCAAACCCTAACTGTTTCCTATAAATACTCGCTTCAAGTTCCATTTTGAGGGAGCTTTTTTTGGATAGCCAGAAATTCGATAAGAGAAGTCTCAACCATCGAGTCCCCGAAAACAAGAAGTTTTTAGCCATAAAATTTCTATTGAGCCTAGTCTATCTTTTGCGGATCTTAAATTTCTTTTCTGTTCCGTTCTGTTTGAGTGAGTCGAGGATTTAGAAACGAAAGTTCGACTCTGTTGTAGACAAAAATCGCACTAAAAAGGGTCCTAGTATCTTTCGAATTCGAGGTATATCGGAGATTCGAGCCTCATTTCGCTGCACCCGAAGAAGGTAATACACCCTCTATTAGTTATTCTTTAGTAAATGTTCGAATGCTTAAACTACTTATGAGATTCGTTGGATCAGTTATGATTTATGTTCCTATTTGTGTTCGCTTTAGTTGTATTATGCATGTTTGAGCTTAATTTAATCCTGTGCGTAATTCTCTAATTGTCCAGTTCTATGTTAGGTACCAATTTGGATTAATCATGTGTTTATTAGGTCCACATTGCTTATTTGGTCTTCATTTGATTGGTTCCGTATATTAGTTTGTAGCTTGCTAATGATGTGCATGTGCTTACCTTCAGTTTGTTCCGTATGATTCATTCTATGTTTTTGCGATTAGCCATATGTATTCAGCTTATAGCAGTTTGAGTATAGTTTGCACGCTCAATAATGATTGGACACAGTTTAGTTTGGGTTTATTATTATTCCCTATACTAGTTTAGCAGAAATCCTATTGACATAATCATGTTTACTCAGATGTTTAATAGTTCAATAAAATGTGAATGTTGTTTCAGTTTGATGCCTCTTTCATATTGGCTTAGCATAAGCATATTTGCCTTTTTGTGCTTCTTTAGATTGTTGGTCTCAGTTTGACTTGAGCCTTGTTTGTCATTTGTGTCATGGTAATCTAACTTAAAATATGGCAATCACTCTCCTGATTTTTTATTGGAACATGTTTGTTAAGGTCAGCTGGAAATTAAGAGATGAGTTTAACATGGTGGATTAGGTCATAAATCCATATTTTGGATCTCATTTATTTATGCTTAAAACGCCAGCCTTTGTCCATTTAGTGAAGTAATCTTCAAATAGTTTCCTAGATAAGTCTAAATGGAGTTTGATAAAGAAATAAACCTAGTATAATTCTCTGTGGATGTGTAATATCTCTGAGTAAGTATACTTTCTGTTTTAAATGGTTAAAGGATCATCATGTCATAACTGTGTAGGATTAACTTCATAATGCTTTCTTTTCCTTTCCACCTGATCGACTATGTACAGTATGTATATTGTGGATCCTGTCTAACAATTTGGACTAGTTTTTAAATGATATGTGTGGTTTCGGCAGAATGTTGTCTATTTCCAAAAGAGATATTGTTGATAAGATCTCTATCTTTATTAAGCCTAAAACTGCCTGTTTGAAACTAAGAGACATATTAATTGATTCAAAGTGTTTGAGATTTTGTATGCTCCCTGTATGCCTTGTTTTCCTAAGAATGAAACTCCTGCCATCTGGTTCACTGTTAGTTCAAATGATCAGAGAGTCCCAGAAAGTCTAGTTTTCAGTATTTTTAAACTCTCGTCGATGTTCTGCTAAATCTGGAAAGCTATCTGATATGCTTTGCCTAATAAAATAATAAGTTTTCATTCTTGTTGAACCTAAATTTGCTTGTGCATTCAAGGACATTGTATGAGTTAGAAGGTTATGTAATCTCGCATGATACTCTGTCTTGGTCCTGTGAAGGTTAAGGTCATTAGGTCTCACTCGTATGACTAAAAAAGAATATCAAAGAGTATGCTGATATAGTTTATTTGATGTATATTGATCTGGTAGTTGGTGTGTTTTCATTTTTTTTATCCTTTGACAATGCCTATATAGGATTCTTTACGTGTCAAATGACTTGGCACGATTGCTCTTTCTTATTGCTTCTTTATATGACTGAATGGCTATAGTTTGTAGGGAGTATATGTTCACATATACAAAGTATATTCAACTCTGTACACCTATCCTGACATGTGTATGATAGTATGTCTAATGTATATTGAAAGTATCATCCTAGACAGTCAATTCTACCATTAAGTATTGAGGATGTTGGAATTCCTTTCTCTATTCGATGGACCTCTGTTCAAAATGTGGAATATGACTTTGCTGGGCTTAAGTTATTCAGTAATGTGAAACAAATCATATGGGCTTCAGTTGTTTTTCTTTATCGTTGTCTTATTTGAGCTTGCACATTTTCTCTAATTGTCTTATTGTTGCGTTATGTGCTAATTCAATTTGCGTACTTAGTTTCTTTATTTATGTCCTAATCGTTATTATATACTAATTCTTTTTCTTTCGTTTTTATGCATGACCATCGCATACGAGTCATACGAGTCCGAGGGACTCGTTTTTCTTCCACATTTGGCGTTGGGCTAAAAGCCCAACATGACCTCTCTCTGTCCAGTTCCAATCCGCAGCCTGCAGGAAAAGAAAAACAAATGTTGTTGGGCCGAGGCCCAGATGGCAGAATATATGGCAGCATATACACAAAAGAAAGAAACGAATTTTGGGCCAAAGCCCAATAGCATGAATAGTATCGCAGCAGTTGGACCTTAATGGGCCAGATCCATTTGAGTGTTGTGTATTTTTGCTTTGTGTGACTAACATCTCATCTCAATTTGTTATTCTAGATGAATTCTAGTAAATTAGCGGGGTTTGATTTTAGTAATGGGTGTTTAATTTAAGGGAAACTATTAATTAGTTCCATAAGTTTTATTTTTCTTCTTTTACGTTAAAGTTAAATATAGTATTTATAATATATACTTTTAGAATAATTGATTTTCAATAGAGTAAATTCATTTTTTTTTTTTAGTCAAAGGAATCCTATTTACGATCTGGGGAATTTTAAAAACGTCACTAAAGAATATTTTGTAAACATCTTTTAAGTTTATCCAATAATATACTCCTTTTAACCAAGTATAGTTAATATAAAAGAACGAAAACTCATACCCTATCCATCACATTTTAAAGAAAATAAGTTTAGGTATTTTTACATCACCATATTGATATAATACAAAATTTTGTCTGAAGTTCACATTTTGCTATAGCGAGTTGTTATACTTTTGCAAGTCTTATTTTCAAGAACATTATTACATTTTCATTCAAGGTTTTAGCATGTCCAAGTTTTATTTTAAATAGCCTTTAAAATCTTCTTTTATGCAATACATCATATTTTATACAAGTATTATTTCAAGCGACATCATTATTACTTTCATTTAAAGTCTTAGCGATATTTATAAGTCCTATTTTAAAAAAATGGCATTTTAAGTTTTCCTTTATATTATATTTTCTGTAAATCTTATTTTCACTAATATTATTTTCCTTTTAAAATTTTAGCAACATTTGTGAACCATTTTAAAATTTAAACATTATATTTTACTCTTAATTAATTAACCTAAGTTGGCCGGATAACCGTAAGTTAACGGATTCTAAAGGATGCCTAACCCCTTCCCTTTAGGATAATATAGAGCTCTTACCTAGAATCACCCTGGTTAAAGCAGACTATTAATTGAGATTTAGTTTTAACTTTGCCTTAGTTAACCTCTAGGTGTCCTAATTCACCGTTAAATTAATTAGGTGGCGACTCCTTAAAATAAAACAAACAGGAATCACCAATATGTTGTATCCAAACCATAACCCAGTTAAAATGGGGTATGACAAAAGCTTTACTATTTTTCATGCAATGAGGACAACCAAGCTTTCCAGCAGTCATCCAACCAGACAACATCCCATACGCGGGAAAATCGCTAATAGTCCACATCAAAGAAGCACGCATATTGGAATTGCCCTTAGTTGATATATCATATGTCACTACACCTTCACACCACCATTGTTTTAACTCATCAATCAAAGGTAATAGATAGACATCAATCAAAACTTTTGGATCACAAGGACCAGGGATAACACAATTTAGAAATATATAGGGACTTGTCATACACATCTCAGGCGGTAGATTATATGGAGTAAGAAATACAGGCCAACAAGAATAGGGTGCAGCCGAAATAGAGTATGGTGTGAAACCATCCGCACACAAACCCAAACGAATGTTTCTTGGTTCAATAGCAAAATCAGGATAAGTTCTATCAAAATGTTTTCACGCTTCTCCATCCGATGGATGACACATAACACCAGGTGTCCTTCTATTTTCACTGTGCCATCTCATGTGAGGAGCAGAACCTGGCGATGCAAACAACCTCTTCAACGTAGGTATAATAGGTAAATAATGCATCGCCTTAATTGGAGTCATCTTCCCACTAGGTGTCCGCTTATCACGCGCATGTCCACATAATTCACATTCATTTAAATCAGCATCTTGCTTATAGAACAACATACAACCGTTTGAACAACAATGAATTCTATCATACGACAATCCTAATTTGGAAACTAATCTCTTTGCTTCGTAGTAACTCTTAGGTATGTCGAATTTCGGACTAACTAATTCTCCCACAAGCTTAATTATTGAGTCCATAGCAGCTTCAGCAACAGTCCAATCTAATTTGATGTTAATCATTCTAACTGTAACAGACAACTTAGAATGCTGACTCCCTACCCAAACTGGACGACTAGCCTCTTCTAATTCTTGATAGAAGCGCATTGCTTCTTCATTAAGAGGTTCCTCAAAATTTTGCTTAGGTTCAAACCCAGACTGTACGCCAAAAACATCATTAACCATATTATTAACTCTATCATATTGGACATGACTATATTCCTGCGACACACTACTTTCACCAACAACCATATTATAAAATATACCATTGACCCCATCAGTCTCTCCATAATCAGTCCAAACATAATATTTCTGCTTAAACCCACGACTATACAAATGAACCCTAACCGCTTCCGGTTTCAAATACTTCATACATCGGCAACGAGAACAAGGACACCTAATTACCCCTTCATTTTGAAAAGGGTGAAGTGACATTGCATGTGTGATAAACCCATCAACACCTTCAACAAATTCATCATGTAAACCCACATGATTACTATTATTCATATTATACATCCACATACGATATCTACAAAAATATACCCACAAATTATTGAGGTTGTAAAAATATATTATAACTTAAGAATTCTAACTTAAAATATAACTTAAGAAAACACAATTCCAACTACTTCTAACTTTGAATTCTCAATAACAATTCTAACTTATTTATGGATTCTAACTTTAACATAACTTGAAAAAGCACAATCTCAACCAATTATAACTAAGCTAACACAAATACATTGACAATGAACATAAACAATAGCACAATCGCAAGCAAATATATATATATATATATATATATATATGAAAAGTAAACTAGTCAAATAAAGTTTACATTTTTTCACAAATTGAACATCAATAATTTAAGAAAGCACAATACCTACCAATTCTAACTTTGAATTCTCAATAACAATTCTAACTTTAATAACTTATGGATTCTAACTTTAATATAACTTTGAAAAGCACAATCCCAACCAATTCTAACTTTAAATTCTCAATAACAATTCTAACTTTAATAACTTATGGATTCTAACTTTAATTCTAAAAATTGAAAAGTAAATCTAGTCAAATAAATTCTACATTTTAGTTTTGAGGTTATAGAAATATTATAACTTAATAATTCTAACATAACTTAATAATTCTAAATTTGAAAAGCACAATCCCAACCAATTCTAAAAATTAAAAAGTAAATCTAATGAAATAAAGTCTACATTTTAGTTTTGAGGTTATAGAAATACTATAACTTAACAATTCTAACTTTGAAAAGCACAATCTCAACCAATTCTAATGTGGAATGAGCAATAACAATTCTAATAACTTATGGATTCTAATAAAAAGCACAATCCAACAAAAAAAAAACTAGTCAAATAATTAAAGTATACATTTTTGCACATATTCAACATCAATAATATTACAAACAATGATAACTAAGCTAACACAAATACATTGACAATGAACATAAAATATAGCACAATCTCAAGCAAAAAAAAAAAAATGAAAAGTAAACTAGTCAAATAAAGTTTACATTTTTTCACAAATTCAACATTAATACCATTGCAAATGATGTTTAACAAAGCTAAATAGACTAACATTAGGCCTAAAATCTACAAATAAAACTAAGAATTTTAAAAGCCCTAATATAAAAGAAACTAACCTCAATTTATTAAGTTAAAAACGGGTCTAGGGTAAGTGGGGGCGTGCTGCGCAGGCGGCGGGGCTTGGCGGAGGGGAGGGGGACGGTAGGTAGGGTTTTAGGGGAATGGGGAGTTTTGTTTGGGAAGAGGAGAAGAAATGGGAAATAAACCCGTCTGCCCATTTTGTTAAAAAAAAAATCCGACGGACAAAACTGACCCTGTCCGTCGATTTTTTAAAAATGTTGACCAGATTTTGACCCAAAAAAAATAGAAGCCGACCCTGTCCGTGGTTTCTTAAAAAAATTAGTTTATTAATTTTTTTAAAAACAAAATGAATTGCAAATTATTTAAAATATTTTTAAAAATAAAACCGACGTTGTCCGTCGGTTTTATATTAGTTATTATTATTATTTTTTAATAAAACCGACGTCGGCAGAAATATATTTCAAAATTCTGCCAAAAAACCGACGTCGTCCGTCGGTTTTCTAATTGAAATAATTAAAAAAATAGAAATGCAAAAAATCGACGCAGTGGGTCGGGTTTTTGTCCGTCGATTTTTGACAGTTTTTTAGTAGTGTTAGACTATCTTCACCTCATGAACTAGCTCTTGAAATTGAATTAGGTTCAAGATTTATTCCATACGATAGTATCATAGCCAAATCCATCTTAATTCCTAATTTACCCGATGTTGGACGCCATTATTATGTTGTCTACACTCAAGCTAGCAGGTCCGGGTGTGCGGAGAAGTGGAGGAGGGGTGTTGACTTGTCCCATATTGGTGGGATATGGAATATTTAATTTTCTTATATGGTCTTGGACAATCTTCACATTGTAAGCTAATTTGTTAGAGTTGAGTTAGGTTGATGTCTATTCTTATCATCTACAGATAATCAATGCTTGGTTCCCCTTAATTTTGGTATTAAATCATTAATGTCGGTCAGAATTAGAAAAGCATTCGCTATATAGAGACATCTAGCATATATAAAATCTTAAGATAAAAGAGCGTTCCGAACACATTGAATTTTCCTTTTAGTATGTGAATTCCGAATATTACACATGGATTAATCAAAGAGAATTTCAGTAACGAAAAAGTCGGTGGTGGATCACGAAATCTCGATGATTTCAGCAGATAAATTACATTACATAATCCAATCTTAACATGAGCTGGCAATAATGATAACAATAATAAAGACATTTTCGCCAGCATGACCTAACAATTTTTTATTTTTTTTGGCTAAGACCTAACAATGCAAACTAGAGAGAGGAAGGAGAAGATGAGAAAGAAAACAAGCAAAACAAACAGCTATAGATCTGCTGTTCTAACATTGACAATTAGTGTCTAAAATAGGGGGAAAAATTAAACAAATCCATCATGTTTTCCATGACAAAGATTTATGACACAGAAGTCAAAAGAAAACACCATTGACGAGATTATTAAAATAAAGGATTGTGTAAACGCACCAAAACAAGGTCGGGAATTATTATCAACTGTTAAACACATTTCTCATCTTTTTTGCCGACTAACCTGTAGATATGCAAGTTAAGCTGGATATTACTGGCATTATTTGAACATCATGACCCACCATCCCTACCCCACCCCTTTCCCTCTAAATTCCTTACATATATTTGGTTAGTAGTAGGATTAGGTAGGTAATCTTGGGTCCATGACAGTTTATTGTCTTATGTTTTGAGAATTTCGAGAGTTTATTGTCTATCCTATTTCAATTTTTCAATTAAGTGTTATTTTCTTATGTTTTGAGAATTTCGAGAGTTTAGTGTGTATCCTATTTCAATTTTTCAATTAAGTGTAGTTTTATCAATTTTTAGTTAACAATATACAACAGGGTCAGGGTGTATGTAGGTATTAAGTCTATTCATTACTTCAAAAAATGCTAAATAATCTCACTGAGTCTAATCTCGATGCGAACTTGACACAAATATTTATTTTTACTTATCTAGTTTAAAGGCTATTTATTATATATCCATGACAATATAAAACATGAGTAGATAAGTTCCAACACCCTGGGGGCGGCGAGGTTGCAGAAGGCATGTCTTAATCTAATTAGGGGAGCAGTTACGGGTGAAAAAAAAATTCTTAGTAGGCGTTGGGCCATAGAAACCAAAACTTTTTCACTTTTTTTGGAATTTTGTAGTTGTAGTCGGAGTTGAAGTTGTGTTTGGCCATAGTTTTTGAAATTGTATTTTTTTGTTGAAATGTACTTGTTTTGGTTGTGAAAAAAGTGAAAAACTTGAACAACAAGTTTTTCTTATTTTTCAAGTTCCAAATACAACTTCTAGTTGTATTTGAAATTTTCATGACCAAACGCTGATTCCGAAAAAAAGTGAAAAAAAAATTCCGAAAAAAAGTGAATAATTCTTATGGCCAAACTGATCCTTAGTACTATAATTAGGGCCTTTGCATGAAACCATAAAGCAAAATAATAATGGTACCTGTTGGATCAATATAAAGCTTCAGTACCTAGTTTTTGCCTTTTTCTTCTTTTCTTTGTGGGGGCTAGACAGGGGCATGGGGCCAATAATGCAGAAATGAACACACACATTAGTTCCTATTTCTCTTCTCTTTTTCTTTGTCTTTTTTTATTCTTTTATTAACCATTCGGTATTCAATGACCTACTTACTGACTCGACTAATTCGAACTAGCGTTGGATAGGTCTACCACGAGGAACGAGGGAAAGCTCTACCTACCGAAAGATTCTCCATTCTCGTGTCTCGAAGCCAAGATCTTTGGTTAAGGGTGAAAGAATTCCAACCATCCCACCAGACTATTTTGTGGATTTGTTGGAGCATCTTGATTCACATGAGTTTCTTTCTCCTTTAATACCTTCAAAAGTGAAACATGAAGCAAGAAACATCTCAAACGGAATTGATAAAAGTAACATCTGCCTTTCTCTTTTTTTTTTTATTTTAATAACTGACAAGTCTTGCATGCCAGCAAGACTGGTAAGCACAGCCTTTTCCATTCATTGATGAGCTGAGCGAACTAAGCATGCATCACAAAATACCATCAGCCGTCATCTTCCATTCAAAGGCTTATCTTGTGGTCCTTCACTCAACAAAAATCTAAATCTTTTATCTTGAGCAAAATTTTGTTCAATGATTCGTCTCTAATTTCAAGAAAAAGCAAGCATAAAGACCAGCTCCTATTCCCATTAGGGACAATTTGAGACTAATTATTTTACCATCTGTTCTAAACTGTATAACCCTAATAATTAGGTCTCCTATGGGAAGTGAAAGATCAAAGTGGGAACAGATTACTTTATGCAAAGTGAAACACTTTGAAATAGTGTGAATTATTTAGTGTGTAAGAAGAAGTTTCTTAGGGATTTGTCCTGTAAAGGTGGTAGACCACAACACATTATCCTTTGAGATTACTTTTGCTTTTTCTCTTATTACGTACCCTTGTCTTGTCCTTGTCTCCAATGTTTGCGTCCATTACTTTCCATAGTAGTACAGTGATTTGTGCAAAGATGCAAGGTGCTAACAATTTGGTAGTTTTATGAGCTGAAGATTCTTTGGCTCCAATCCTGGGGTCTAAGCCAAGAGTGCAAATACCGAGTGCAACTATGAGCTTGACAAATATGGTAGACATCAAAACACATCCATTATTTGTCATACTCATTATCTATGAAAAAAATGAGTAAAATTCGAGACAAAGCGGAAAGGTAGTAACCAGGGATGCTACTGAAATCAAAATGATAAGACTTTAATTATATATAGCAGAAGCTTACAAACTATAGTACTTAAAGTGAGTGGTCAAATGGAAAAAACTTTTTCCTTGTAGCTTGACTAACTCGTTGAGAAAAGACAAAGATGATAGTGCTTTCACTGAGCACTGAGGTTATGGAATTCCAAAAGCTTTGTTTTGCTTTCTTTTTTATTTTATTTTTTCTGTATAATGGTTCTCAGACAACTAAATAAGTTGGGTAAACAATGTTTTAATAAAATCTTACCTTATCAAAAACAATAAGTTGGGTAATAATCTTTAATGATTATAAAAAGTAACTCTGCAGATGAGAGACAGAACAGTACCTTTAGGACTTTCCTTCAACTATTAGTTTCAAGTTTCAACTATTGAAAACAAAACTGAAGAATCCTAGCTATAAATTTTTCTTTGACAATGTTCAGTATTACCGTATTCTTTCTCAATACATGTGTAAGATAATGCAAAAAAAAGAGTTGGAAAGAATTTGTAGCAAACACGAAAAGGAGACTGGCCAGTTCCTAGTTCTTCCACCGCAGTGATTGTCTTATCCCAGTGTAAATAAGCCCCAATGATCTCCCTATCAATTAAACCAGAAAGAATGAGATTGCATCACTCACCTTAGCAATAACAGTTCTCACCAATGGCATTGCGATATCAGCCAATTCAAGGAAAAGACTGTAGTAGTATCTCCTGAAAAGGTTAAGAAACACAGTTAATAAGTTTATTTCCTTTTGGACTTGCTAATGCCTGCACAGGCGAAGAAAATAGGACCTAAAGAGAATTGCAACATATTCATAAATGTAACAAGATAACGAGACTAATAGTAACTAGCATCTGATAACAAGATAACGAGACTAATAGTAACTAGCATCTGATTTTAATTTAAAAGCAGTTTTCACAAGTATTCCAGGATAGACTTATGACCACAAACTGCGATTAAGCTTTGCAATAGTTACATATGCTACATCGACAGCATATGAAACTTCAATACCAACTAAAGCCAGCGTGACAACCTCGATATCCGAAATCAACCATCTCATGATTCAACATTTACAGCCTTAGAACTAAGTTTTTTATATATAACTTTGAACTATATTTCATATTAAAAAATCACTAACTAATATAGTTGCCAACAACGAATCTTTTTAATTTCCCCAATCATCAACGACACTATTCTGGACTCCATTTCTTCGTTTGTACGCTGACACACATTTTTGTCAATAATTTGCTAATTGATCAAAGAGGGAATGCAAGAGACTCGAACTTTTAAGGTACTATCAAGTCCTTGGCTTAGAGCTATACATCTTTTCTTGAATATCTAGAATTGCAAAATGCTACTCTCGAGCACAGAAATCACTAATTTCCTCTTCCTACTGTCCAAATAATCGGTATCAGGTTAATTTTCGGGCTGGATTTGATTTTTGAAGATTAGTGAGTCAAGAACTGGAACAAAAGATTAATTCTTCTAACAATAGAACTTTTATTCTTATAAATGTTAATAAGTAAATATTCTCTTCTAGTGAACTAGTATTCATAAAACGTTATCGTTGGGAAGAAACAAGCAATAACCAAATTGCACAACAAGGTAATAGCGGAAAAAACACTCAAGTCAAAACTTCCCACACTATTTGAACAAGAGAAGCAAACTAATTTCAAGCGCAAACGGATATATGGGCAGAAACTATACCAACAATAAAATACCAAAGCAAGTAAAATAAACCAATTGCAAGAGACACTAATTTTACGTGGAAAAACCCCTTGAATGTGAAGAGGAAACAATCACGGGACCTCCGGCCTACAAAAGCTCCACTAGTAATCAACAAGAGTTACAAGAATGTTCTCCAAATGAATACAACATCAACGCCAAACATGGAGCAACAATACATAAAAGATAGCACCAAAACTAGTGAAGAAAGGAGAGAAATCACCCCCAAAATTGAGCTACTGTTCGTGCTCGAAAACTGGATCTACAGTTAACAAAATCCAATCTTCACCGTTGAAATCCAAGAAACAGATGTTTAGAACCCGCAGTTCAAATTTCAGCACGATCCAACGGTTAACGAATCGGGCAACTCAGTTTGAAGTGGACTGCTATAGCTGATTTTCACTGTGCGAAAATCAACACTTTTCTCTCACTTTATCTTTCTATATGGCTGCTATGAATTCACTCTTGTGTTGATGAAATAAGACCTAGATATTTGGTTGATCGCAACAACATTCAATTGACGTGACACCGGTCTAGAACTTATTACACTAGCTTCTTCCACCAATTAGTAGTTTGATCCTTACTCTTGCTAGATACCTCAACTAGTTAGCATTGAAATGTGCACAAGTCAAACCGATCTTCATACATGGAGACAACTGCTTCCATGTTCTGATGCGACCACTGATGGAGAGCAACCTGTTAAAATAATTTACATTGGGACATTAATCTCAGTTCTTTATAGCATAAATAGTAAAAGCATGTTCCTTCATCCACTGCTGGTGGCTTATGGTTTTAGACTCCAAACCAACTGTAATTCTTACAAAGCAGTACTTTTAACAGCAAAAGGCACGAAGAAGTGATAAGGTCCATGCAACTTCAACTTTTTTATACATAAGCATGAAAAATAAAGAGAGAATTCGGTCCCATAGCATGAAGCATTAACTTACACATGAATACAATAACAAAATACAAGGTGCCCCAAACAAAAGTTAATGCCTCATTGCGTAACTTCTGAAGTGCTCGGGTTGACATTGTACACAAACTCAAATCAAGGTTGTTCAATTCATTTGACATACTACTATCAACAGAAATAAGGCCCACATACATACTGGCAATCCCATCTGCCAACATAATCACCAAATCCTCCAGTACAGAGACAACATGCTCCATAAACAAGCTGTTATCATAAAGTCCATCATTCCTGTCATATTCAGCACTAAAGCACATTAAGGCATCTTTTTCGACAATTTTATTGTCTTAGTCCGGACTGGCTCGAAACTCCGAAGGGACATCCAACCAAACCAATAAAGAGAAAAATGTAACATAGTAACAGATTAGAAGTTCAAGTTCTGTTTCTGTGGAGATACAGTTTACCGCCACTAAGAAAATGTCCATTTGAAAAACAATTCAAATTTTGCACATAGTACAATCAGCGTAGTTAAGCACTCTTCAGTGCGTGTAAGTCCGAAAGCTAGGTAGTGCAAAATAGGCATTTCCGTTTCCATTTTCCGATAGACAACAACACGCTAAGCACCGGCAGATTCTTTCGTGAAGAATATGGCACAGAACAAAACAAAAGATATAGTTAACAAAGTGATATATTAATTGTTAAAAAATGTTAGCAATAAGTATGTTGATGATAAGGAATTGAAATCACAAATCTAGAATAAAAAGCTAGCCACGAATTCTTGAATTAAAACGCAATCTACATCTTTGCATCTGAATCAAAAATTTAAACTAGCCACGAAATTTTACTTTTATTCCCATGACCAGAAGAAGTGATATTACCTGAGAAAACCAAATCTAAGAACACATATCAGTTCTGCATACAGATCATCCTTCCCTGACTTTTTGATATTCATCAGGACATTACCATGTCCATCTAACTTGTCAAACACTATGGAGAGACATTCCTGACAATATAATTGAAAGAAGAGATACCTAAATAAGTCGCATGTAGCAGCATGTTTTCTTTCGTACTTAACAAGAACAGGACATCTTTTTCAAGTAATACCTTGTTGGTTTTGTCATTTTTCAGAAGCAGTTCCTCTTCCAGCCAAGTTACACGTAAAGGCTGATACGAGTTCTTAATGACATCATTATAAATGGTCAAGAAATCATCCTTGCTTAAGGTAGCAGTATTCGTGGAAATACAATCAACCTGGAGAAGTTGCAAAACCATAAGTTAGGACAATGAAACCACCTGCTTGAGTAGAAAGAATGAAAAGGAAAATAGTAAAAGTGAATAATCGTGAGTACTATTCCCCGTTCAAAATCTTACTGGAGAAGTGAAAAAAACAAACTTCCCCTGTCCCATTTATGTGACACGCTTCCTTTTTCACTTTGTTTCAAAAGAACAACACCTTACGCTTAGCAACATAATTATATAGCCACAAAAATGTCACAACATGTTTAAGACCAAAAGCTTCTGGTCTTTAACATAAAGAAATAAGTAATAACGAAAGGGAAAATTTCAGATTATCTCCTTAAACTTCGTGCCTAGTCAAACACCTTCACCTAAAATGGCACGGAGGGAGGAAAAGATAAATTTGAGATGAAATATCATGTACTAGTGCCTCCAGTACCACACAAAAACTAGTATTGACCACAAAAAAAATGACTTAAATATATTGCTTTATAAAAGGACACTTCCTGAACACAACCTTATAAGAATGCAAAGATATGCACCAAATGCATCAATGAAATGGTAGTTAACATCCCTTTATCGTCTATAAGTTTCATTAGAAATTACATTTAAACAGCCTTTTTTTTAATCAAGGAACAACCTTAATATGAGTGATCAACGAGAAGTCTTCCTATTTAAAAAGATCACGAAGCTGTTCGATTCAAATGTACAAAGCAATGATAGAGACAATGCCTGCCTTTTTCTTGGGTAACTGAAAAGATGCCCAAAGTAACCTCAACCTTGAGCCCTGGGCAAGAGCACATAAATTTGAAGGTTGTCTTCCATGGCTTTGTTCAAATTCAACAGGTGTAGCACCAAAGACCAGTTCTTCTTTCGTAGAAGACAGAGAACTCGGGAGTTTTCCTTTCACTACATCCCAGGCAAATTTTGTATCAATGAAATTGACCTTTCTCCTAGCACTGCAATTAAAGGAAAAATAATTCAGCGATAAAAAATTATACGTGAATCAGACCAAGTCAAAGACTGCAAGACACCTAAAGTCAGTCAATATACTACTTGCATCAGTAAAAGGCCTCATCTAATACCGTTCTTACCTACCAGAAAAGGAAGTCCCATCAGTGTCCATGTTTTTGCTTTTGGTCTTTTCTCTAATATTTGAAGGTATTACACCAGCTAGATATGTAAGAAATACACTAGTCATTAGAAGCATTTGATCAATGGCAGGAACCAATTCAGAAGTTACCACCGCATCAGCATCAACAAGAGAAGCGACGGTAAAACCCCTCTTGCAACTGTGCATGTTTGGTCTTTTCATCGAAGTATTTGATGATAGCAAGAGGGATACTCTACAGCTTCCAAAGCAAAATCCCTGAACCAAATATTGCAAGTGATCAGACTACCGCATTAAAAAAATTGTAATGGTGGCTGCTGAACAGCAAAAGAGGAGAACCTATTAAATCAAGAACAATTAAACAACGAGAAGGGCATAGAAGCACCTTTTTTGTGCTTTCCCATCAAGACTAACAACCAGAATACGAAAAGGATAAAAAGGCTTGTGGATAACACAAGCTTCAAGCTAATAAAACTACACATCATTCAAATTAAACCGGAGTTATTCAAGGAGGATATGAGACCTGTGTATCAACATAGCTGAGCTTTTAGACACAAAGAGCTTCTCTGAGAAATTTCCATTGACCAGCAGCCTAGAACTTGATGGGAAGGCCACCTGTCCTACCATCCATAGTTTGCAGTCTTCCCAGTTAGAAGATCCTGTTGCTGGTTCGCATCCTACAAAAGGTCCAACCCGTCTCGGCTTCCAAAGCAACAGCTACATAAGCAACAATCAATAAGAAATTTCGTTCATGTGCCCCAAATATGGTCTGGTCACATGGTACTAAGGGGCAGTAGAGTTTTAGTCATCAGTTAAGAATATAAGAACAATATGATTTCCTACAAATGCAAGAAGAAAACCACGATTATCCATCTTAATTAATGTATGGAAGCCATCTGTTGTCAACAACATACCCAACATGATCCCACATGTGGGGTCTGGGGAGGGTAGTATGTACGCAGACCTTACCTCTAACTTTGTGAGAGGTAGAGAGGTTGTTTCCGAGGAAGCCATCTGTTGTCATTATACACATATATTCAACAAGAAAAACATATTTGCTTTCCGTTTGCCAATAAGTACACTATACACATTTGCCTTTGTAATCTTTGTGCTGATTGGATTTTAACTGTTTATAATCGTTGTGCTCATAAAGACATCACCGTCATTCCCTCTCTTTGAAGAGGAAGGCAACTAAGTAGGTCACTCACTAATCTCGACATCCTGCATCAGATATGACCTGTGCACCTTTATATATAACGTGCACATTGTAACCAGACTTGAGAAAGTTAAAACTAAAGTGTTGAACCCTTCAAAGTATGACATAGGATATGCATAATGAGCTTCAATTCTCTTCCATAGTAACTATAACAGTTCCATTCCCCTTCATATGTTGATTGTACTGATCGCTTAGTGTTTATACTAGCAATTCACTCACTGCAGTTTGCTTGAATTACATAACTAGTTTCTTAAGAAAATTTAGAAGCTCTTATTTAATTCAGAAAGTTGCACAACACAATAAGCTACGCTTAATTTTTCGCCTCATACTGATACACTTACTAAAACAATTATTTTGAGCAACAGAGAGCGGATAGTAAAATGAATTGCCTACAAGTGTAAAGACATAAATGAACTTAGAGCTTAAAACGAAAACGTAGACCTGTGTATATACATAGTTCCAGTATAGTAGGAAATTGTAGCATCAATGAAGGATTCAAAGGAGAAAGTGGTACCTAAATGCACATTTGTGGATCAGAAGTGTGCGCACCTTCATTCAAAATAACCTTTTCTTTACTCTCTGTGTATGTATGTATGTATATCTTAGCAATACAAGGAACAGAAAATAACAGACAGAAAAACCCGAGAAAAACCCTTCCAGTAAAAAGACATTATACTAAATTACTTTACTACTATATAGAAGCATTTTTTTTTTTCCCCTCGCGAGGATTTATAGTGCTTCCACACTTCCCCTCCAGTGTGACTCGAACCCAGGACCTACCGGTCGTGGGTGGAGTTGCTTAACCACTGAGCCATCCCTCACTTGTCCTATATAGAAGCATGGGTTGTCCTCTGTCACCTTAAAAAAAATTATAAGGTGGGCCCCATACTAAAAACACCAAGTAATATAAAAAAAAAAGTGGATTCCATATTAAAAAAAAAAAAAAGCAATGTCAAAAATAAAAAAACGTGCACCCCATATTAAAAAAAATTAAACAATGTTCATGTAATTTCCAAAGTATCCCCATTAAATCAATAATGGTGGATTCATTATCACATGCGTATCAACTCATTAGTGGGAGCAAATGAAATTATTGTACAGTAAAAAACATGAACTCCATATTATTGTTTTTCTTCAAAAGTTTAAGTAATCAAATCATGCAATTTACTTTCTTTTCTTATATTAGCCTGAGATCTAATCTAGATATTTAACTTTTTATTTGTTATTCCACCATGTCATTTATTTGTTATGTTTAGTAAATAAATATATTTAAAATATTTATATTTTAAAACAAGATAGAATTTAATTACTTTTTCATTTTTATTCTTACTCTAATAAATGTGAAAAGAGATTAATGTCGTAAAAGAAAAAATAATATTAAATGGAGATCAAATAATGAATAAGATAAATTAGTTAAATTATAATTCTAATTGACGTTTTCTTAAAAAAACCGTGCAAAAGACAACATGACAAGTAAAATGAGCTAAACCAAGAATATTTACCAAAAATTAAAAAATAGTAGTTCTTTGTTTAAATAGAAAATTAAATTTCTACTTTGTTTCGTTTTAATCATGTAAAATTAATTTAATAATTTGAATTAAAATTATCCAAATCAAAATTTGATAAAAAATAATAATTATTGTTTAGGTCCAATCTACATACATTAACAATAGAATATTTTACACCTTTAAATTAATCGAATTAAAATTCAAAGTATCAACTAATACTTAAATATTGCTATTGTTTTATATCAAAGAGAGGAAAATAGTTTCCTTTTAAACAAATCTTCTCTTTTAAAAAGTATTAATAAATTTTTGCCAATTTTGTATTCGTAGCAAACACTAATATAATAAAATTTTGGATACGGAGCACAAATTACAATGTTATATTAATCGGGTTTTGAACATAGTATATATATATATATATATATATATATATGCATAAAAACAGTGCAAACTTATGTATGTTTATTAGCAATATTATATACTATATATTATCACACCCAAACACAACTACATACACATAGATACACTATAATCTAAAATGTTGGGCTCGTGCGTAGCACAGGCATACGCCATCTAGTAGATAAATAAAAAGATGTGCAAATGACATCTGGTTGGCTGGCGCATAGGTCTCATAGCTATACGAGTGAGTAATCCTGAGGTCGAGAGTTCAAGCCTCTCTCACCCCAACACGTTTTTGTCCTTTCAACCGAATCGGATAGTAATTTCTTTTGTAACCTGTCCCCGCTTTAAATAAACTAGATCTATCTAAAGTTTAATCGACTGATTAGTTTGGGGAAATTCGCAGGAATTCCCTTATTTTGCGGTGGTCTTTAATTTTTTTTCCCTTCGTTAGAGCTCCTTAGTTTCGCGTTCGAACCCCCTCGCTCTATCAAAAAAAATTTTTTAAAAAAATCGCAAGGTAGAGTTTGAATTCGCAAGGCAGAGATTTGCGTGCAAAACTCTGCCTGAATGGTAGAATTTTGCTACCTTCAGGCAGAGTTTGAATTTGCAGTCAAACTCTAACTGATCAGGTAGAGTTTTGAGGCAAACTCTACCTTAAGGTAGAGAAAGTAGAGTTTTGCCTTCAGGCATGCGAGTTTTGCCTTATACCTGAATGCAAAACTCTCCCCGCAGGTTTGCATGTGAGGTAGGTTTTGCAAACTCTGCTTGCAGGTAGAGTTTCAGGGCAAAACTGAGCTTGCAGGTAGAGTTTTGCATTCAAGATTCTGCCATGCAAAATTCTGTCTTGCGAATCCAAACTTCTGCCTTGCAAAATTCATTCTTTTTTTTTTTACTGAACTGGGGTTCGAACCCAGAAGCTTGGAGTATTAGACGAAGGGCAAAATTAAAGACCACCAATTTGAGGGACAAAAATTAAAGACCAGTGCTTTTGAAGGACAATCCGCACAAAAAAAAAATGATTAGTTTTTACCAATAAAGTTAATCCAGTTTTTCCAAATTATTTAACTTGTAGTTGTAGCTATTGTTAGCAAACTTCATACATAACACTATGTGCATCTCATTCGCCTTCTCCTCTTACTTCTTCTTTTTAAACAAGTGAAAATTACCCAAGAGTTTCCAATTGACTCTAACAGCATCAAAGTTCATTGTGCTCTTTCATCCATGTTTGGTTCATTGGCGAAATTTTAGTACGCTTATCAGACTATTTTATTCATCTATTAATGCTTCTATTGGTGCGTGTATTTATAATGAACCATGAGAATGTAAAATTTGTATATCAAGTTGGTTATTAGTTTGTGATTATTTTTTAACAAGGATACCCTTCAGTTTCAGGAGAATTGATTGGGTAGTGCTGGTCTGAGTTGGTGTCATATTGAATCCATAGCTGGGAGCAATGTTCCAGTTATTGTTTAAGACATTCTACTTCTGCATTCTTTCTTGCATTATTCTAATTTTATTCTTAAAATAATAGTAATCATATTAGGTTGTAGATTGTTGACTATTGTCTCGTTCAAAGCTAATAGTTTATAGTCATATAAGAGATGGCTTAATAACCAGATGGTCTCCTAAAGTTACATGTTTTATAAGATAAACATGCATATGAACTTATAAAGTGGCCAAATAAATACTTAAACTTGTCAAAAGCGTATTTTTTAAACACATTTACATTGAAGACCCTGTGCGTAAGGTTCAAGTGTCATTTATGTAGCAAATAAATAAATAAATAATAGTTCATGTAAGAAAATCTAAGCCAACCACGTTTAATTTATTTCCATGTAGGCAAATAATAGTCCAAAGCCATTGTACTCCTAATTTGTTCATTCCCGCGATGTCTTCATTCTCGCGAACAGTTCATTATCAAATTCCTTGAGTTTTAACCACTTCCCTCTAAATGTAAAGTCAAAACTCATCCAAACTTCAACAAAGATCAAGAGAAAATCATGATATTTGAAGACAGAGTATATTGATATTTTTTCCAGCGGTGCACATATAACATATTTGCTTTATTCATTAATAATAACATCAAACGTCTAGAAAAAAGCAAAAAATTCAAGCATGTATTTCTTATTTATAAGAAAAAAAGAGAGCAGTTGTTCACTCTTTTCAACATCATTTTTAAATTTTATTCCTAAGAAACTCAAAAATATTTTGAACTTCTATTTCCTACCTTTGAAAGACGAAATACTATAACAAATTTTGAGAAAATTTAGAAAAAATTTGAATAAGCTATTATAGTAAATTACATTTTATTTTACCAAAATCTAATCAATTTGAGTTAATAGCGTAGAAAGCACATCATTATATTGGATGAGATCTTACCTTTTTTTTTTCTTTTTTTGAGGCGTAAAGGTTAGAAACTAAAGAGACAATTACGCCCACAAAAAAAAAAAAAAAAAAAAAAACAAGTATGCCAAAAAAATTACTGTTATTTTGCTGACTCAGCAATTTTGCAAAAGTTTCACGCGCTCATTCCAAAATACAAAACCCGTGAATTGCTAGGATGGACAAATGCGTTTAAAAATTACATTTTAGACAAGTTTAAGCGTCTATCTAGTCACGTTATAAGTTTATATGTCTATCTTACAAAACATGTCAAGTTTAGGGGGCTATTTAGGTATTAAACCATAAGAGATTGAGGACAATAATGAATTTTTTTCCGAAAATGTTTGAGATTTAGAAAACAAATGTATGAAGTTTACTTGCACAAGTAATATATTAAATTCCAGACAAAAAACTTGAGACATAGATTTTTGGAATTAAACTCTATGTATGTTTGAAGTTGATTTTAAAGTGCCTAAATTTATAAACATCTAACATATATTTTGGTTATGTCTTAAAAAGAAAAATAGGCTATATATGTGTACTTGTACATTACCTATTTTAGGCGCGTATATAGAAGAACTGAACCTTGTTCGGGTCCCTAGTTACTACGACTTCCAAAACCCTACAGCTCTTTCCCTTCAAACAAAGATGGGGAAGCAAAGCAAGAGTAAGCAATTACACTCTATTTATTGATAATATTGATTAAAATTTTCTTTTGATTTTTTGTGTTAAGCTTTTTTTTTTTTTTTTTGTTCACTACTTTTGGGTTGTTGCAGAGAGTAAGAGCAAAAGGGTAACACTGAAGCAGAAGCACAAGATTATAAGGAAGGTAAAAGAGCATCACAAGAAAAAGGCTAAGGAGGCCAAGAAGCTGGAGTTTAACAAAAAGACTAAGGTGGAAAAGGATCCAGGAATACCCAATGATTGGCCTTTAAAGGAACAAGAGCTTAAGGCTCTTGAAGCTCGTCGTGCTCGTGCTCTCGAGGAATTGGAACAGAAGAAAGCTGCCCAAAAGGATAGGGTAATTAAGTTTTTTTTTTTTTTTTCAGTACTGTGGTTCTTTTTGTGTTCCAAATGGAGTAGAATGTATATTGAGGATTGATGCATATTTGTAAAAAAACTAGTTTAGTTATATTCCATGTTTGATTGTTTTCATGTGATGCTTGCTGATGTGTTGGCTTCAATTGAAATATTGAATCTATGTTGGGTGTGTTCAGTATAGAGGAAAACAGAAAAGTTCCCCATTTCCCATGTTCGGCTGGTCAAAAATTTTGGAAAACATTTTCTCTAGGAAAACAAGTTCCTTAAAAATGTGGAAAATGAGTTCCCTTCCACATTGAATGTGTGCCACTAACCCTCCAACACACCTCATCTTTTTCCCAACCCCACTCCATAGCCCCCATCCCCACCACCCCCACACACGTACCTCCACCCTCACCTCCCATAGTTTTGCTTGGAAAACGTTTTCAATAGAAAGCATTTTGCTTCGTTCCGAATACACCCGTTATGGAAATCATACCAGGATTATATAATTCACTAGTGCTCATAGGTTATCTGGCAAGAATAAATTGATTTAAGGATGTTTAATCCATTGGAACACTATCCTTGGAGTGGGTTAGAGACCAAACCCAACTTATAGTTGGAAAAAGTTGTCTCTTTTATTGGATAGGTTCTCTTGCCTGTTACAGTTCTGTTGTTCAACTGCTTTTTTCCTCGTGGTATTTGGGCAGTTGCTTAACTACCATAACATTGGTTTCCAGGCTAAGAAAAGAAAGCTAGGGCTGGTCGAGGATGATGACATGAATGAACTTGCAGACATGGCTTCGGGAGAACAGAATTTTATAGAGGACAGGGGAAACAATGATTCAATTACTTTTGTTAAAATCCGCGGTATGTCGAACCTTTCTTTTCTTTGTTTTTTGTCATGGGTTGGTTGTGGGAGGAAGTGCTAGTGGTTTTGCTTCCTTCTCTCTATTACTCCCTTTGGTATTTTACACTTGCTTATCCATGCAGATAACTCGGAAAGGGCTTTCTACAAGGAGTTAGTCAAAGTTATTGAAGCTTCTGATGTCATTTTAGAAGTGCTTGATGCTCGAGATCCTCTTGGTACACGCTGTCTTGACATGGAAAAGATGGTGATGAGAGCGGGACCTGAAAAACATCTTGTGTTGCTCCTCAATAAAATTGGTATCTCCTTTCTCATTTTATTTATAGCATTGACCTGTATCTACTTGGAACTTTCATTTTAGGGTGAAACCAAGCATAGATAGCTTCTTTCATTTTCTAATACCCACGTATCTGTGCTATTCTAAGTAAAAGGTTATCAGTTGAAGTTCTTGTTTGACCTGAATGAGTCACAGTGACTTATAGAAGCACAAAAGAAGTGGAATTGTTTTTTCGATGATAAAAGTATATTTGTGGATAAATCTGTATATATTTGTATCTCCCCTTCAAACATCCAAACTGCTAATTTGTACACCATCTAATATGAAAGTTTGACGTGTTATGTTTAGATGTTCATAGGGACATCATTATTTATTTTTTGACTTTGTATTCAGATCTTGTTCCTCGGGAAGCCGCAGAAAAGTGGCTGAAGTATCTGCGAGAGGAATTACCAACAGTTTCTTTCAAGTGTAGCACCCAAGAACAGAAGTCAAACCTGGGCTGGAAGTCTTCCTCAAAGTCTGGAAAGACCACAAACCTTTTGCAGACAAGTGATTGCCTTGGAGCTGAGAATCTGATAAAATTGCTCAAGAATTATTCACGAAGTCATGAGGTACTTCTAGGATCAATTTCTTTATTGGGTTCTCACCTATTTATCTTGCTGCTCAGTTCTGGAATAAGCGTTTGAACTTCAACTGCTATGTTTCATGCACAAACTGTCTTCTCATGCTTCAAATTTGGCTACATGCGCAAACTCAGCCACATTGATTCTAATCTGGCTTTCAGTGTCAATCAAGTTCACTGTTCAATTCCACTCTAGAGGATTCCTGATACTGCAGGCCCCATCCAAATGTGGAATTAAGACCAGCTAGGCAAAGCTTACATTGGTGGGATTCATAGGTGTTGTTAAACTTGCATCAAGTTGGGGTTTGCAACAACTTGTATGTCGATGTAGAAATTAGTATGAGATGTAGAGAACCGTAATTTGTTTTAAAAGACAGCTGTAGCAGCATTGGAATGAATTGGCCCCGAATAGGGAAAAAGGGATATTGAGGATCATATAGTTGACCCAACTTGTTCGGAATTGAAGCATATTTGATGATTGATTTTCAATATCTACTAGCAGATTTCCATAGGCTCGAAGAGCCCCATATGCTGCACCTGTAGATGGACATAGTTAGTTGCCGCCATCTAATAGCTGTCTTAATTCTTTCCATGCTACGCTGAGTAATCCCATAATAGGGGTGGCATTCTTTTCTCCATAAATTTCTTTGCTTCCTGGGTGTCTGGGGAAAAAGGACAGGAGAAAATAACATAAGGAAATTTAGCCTACTTCATAGGACTTTGGTGCATGGGCAAGGAATTAACCTACCTGTCTTTTATCAATGTTGATTTCATTTTGTTGCATTGTTTGCTTTCATTATTCTGGTGGCACGCTAATGCTAAGTTACTTGTTGCAGATCAAAAAATCAATTACTGTCGGTGTCATTGGTCTGCCAAATGTTGGTAAAAGTAGCCTGATTAATAGCTTGAAGAGATCTCACGTAGTCAATGTTGGTGCTACACCTGGATTAACAAGATCCATGCAAGAAGTCCATTTAGATAAGAATGTTAAGTTGTTGGACTGCCCTGGGATTGTGATGCTTAGGTCATCATCAGAGAATGGTGCAGCTATTGCTCTTCGAAATTGCAAGAGGATAGAGAAGTTAGATGACCCAGTTGGTCCTGGTAACTAGATTTGGTTTAGCATCTTTTGCATTACTTTTATGTCTACTCTCTCCGTCCCAATTTAGTTCGGATTTCGAGAGTCAAACGAGTTTTTCTTTGACTGCGATCTTTTCATATGCCTTTTAAATATTTTGAATTGTTAATTATTGTGATTTATAGTACTTTTTACGTAGTTTTCCAATATGTAAATTTTATTTTAAAAAACTTAAAAGATTCTTTATCTGAATTCACGGTCAAAATTAAGAAGTTTGACTCTCGAAATCTGAACTATGACACATAAATTGGGACGGAGGGAGTATTTCAATGGTAGATTGATGTGGCTGACTGTGCTTGTACTGTTGGTTGTGCAGTAAAGGAGATACTCAAATTGTGTCCGGCCACGATGTTAGTAACTATATACAAGGTTCCTAGCTTTGATTCAGTGGATGACTTCCTTCAGAAAGTTGCTACTGTTAGGGGTAGGCTAAAAAAGGGTGGAATTGTTGACGTTGATGCTGCTGCAAGGATTGTTCTGCATGACTGGAATGAGGGTATGCGTGATAACTGTTAATTTTCCTCCAGGAAAATTTGAATTTGAAAAAGACAGTATTTCTATGCACATGCTAGTAGTTTGATATCTGTTAAACACATTTCAGGGAAAATACCATACTACACTATGCCCCCGTCTAGAAACGAGGGGGAGCATTCAGAGGTAAATATAGTTACAGAACTCGGGAAAGAATTCAATGTCGATGAAGTCTATGGAAGTGAATCCTCAATTATTGGAAGCCTCAAATCAGTCGATGATTTTCACCCAGTTGAAGTTCCGTCAAATCGCCCTGCTAATTTTGACGAGACCATGGTAGAGGTAAGTTTCCTTTTAGACTTTCTTTTCTGATCAGCCCTTTTAGATATTTTTCTTAATGTTCTGTGGACTGGTTCACTTGCTATGCAGAAATGTTTCCACCAGTACTCATTACGTACAAATAGTCCTGAATGTACAAATGAGATTGATCATGAATGAAATAAATCAGAAGTAGCATAATTAGAGTTTGTGGAACTTCTTTTCATCGATAATTTTTTATTTTGATAACTGTGGTGTCCGGCCCATCTTGCGCGCACCTCGACTAATTCCACGGGATACCTGTCCCACCAGCAACAGGTACCAGGTAACTCGGTCCACCAAGGCTAGGATAGATAGGAAGAAATCACCTAGTGTTTTTTTGTCTCTGCTGGAATTTGAACCTGAGACCCCGTCATTGACCACTAGGCCACGCCGTTGGGTGCTTCATCGATAATTATCTTGCAGGTTTCTGTTTTTTAAGAACTTAGCTCTCAGTTAAAAACTTATTTCTTTCTTTGAAAAGTTTTTCAGCATAAGAGCACCTAAAAAAGAAAGAAAGAAAAATAATACAGAGCAGGAGCTCTTGAGCCCAAGTTTATCAGATGTCAGCTTTCTTGCATTGTTATGCTCTAACTCACCCAGGTCTGAACAAGTTGTTGCATCTATCAACGAAGTGTTCTTTTTAACTGCAGGACAATCTGGAGCAACCGGTGACTCAGAGTAGTAATGCGATGGATAACCTTGTTAATGATGACAAAGATCAGGTAATGGGTGCAGGAGAAGATGATGCAGGCCGGACAAGTGGCAAGAATGCTAGTAGCAGACAAAATGAGAAGTTATATACTGAGGAAGGCATGCTAAATACCAAACTTAGAAAAGCTGAAAAGAAAAGGAGGAAGAAAGACAAAACCTCTACTAACAGTGATATGATGGATGGTGATTATGACTTTAAGGTAGATTATTTAAAGAAGGAATCCATCATGGATGATGCTGAGGATGATGCAATAACTGATGAAAGCAAGAAAAACAGATTTGAGCTACCATCTGGGGTTGAGTTGGATAATGAATGAAGATATAGGAGTATGTCACAACGAATTGTCTTTTTTGATGGTGGATAGTCACCATCCCTTGAAGTAATTGAAGGGCGTAAAGATGCAGATTTGACCCGCACTTTCTTTCTTTTACTTTAAATAGAGAAAGTGGTGGCACTTGTACTAGTGAAGCATGCGTGCTTGCATCCGTGGCGCGGAAGCTGGCCCGAGCTCCACCGTGTCATCTAGAAGGGAATTCTCTTTTTTGATTGGATCTCATAGTTGAGACTTGAAGTATTCATTTGTCTGGTAAAAAAATTGATTAAATTTTTCCTTACAACTACACTAAATGAAGGCAATTTTATTTTCAGGGAAGTTCTCTTGTATATATGTATCTTGTTTTTGCTGCTAAGCAGAGTGACGTATCTTGTTTTTGCTGCTAAGCAGAGTTTGTCACTTGAGAAATCTATAAAGGGAAAAGGATTCAAGAAACATATACTTGATAGTTGCAGAAGAGAACAGTTAGCTTATATGAGAAAATGGTACGTTCGTTTGACATTCAATACTTCTATTTATCTTCAGAGCAGTTTCACATACTAAGTATGAAATTCAAGACATGTTCTGAATTCATAATTGGTTTGCATAAACATCGGATACGACGAAGTTTGTACTAATTTTTAATGGGTGATATTGGAGATCTATTTAAAATATTTTACGGGACAGCATAGAAGATTATTAGGATAGATAAAGCTCTTTTCTTGTACATTGTTTATAATTACTTAAATACAAGTTCTATTTTATTATTTTTTCCCCCTATTTTGACACTGTTTAGTACCATCCAACATTGGATCTCACGATGAAAGATATGTTCTGGACCAGCTATTACAGGTAGGCACAAACTAGTTAGGCCATCGTTATCACATATCAAACATTCATCAAAACATTTCATTTAATATTTTTGATTGCTTAGAAATGGAGTAATTTGTTGGTTCTGGCAGTTAGTTGGGATCCAATAAGCTGGTACTTCAATTCCATTTCGGTTGCAGCTGTTAGCATAATATCAACTTCCCACTTTTTGTCTAATCCACATTGAACTACTGAAAATTCATTACTAATCCTATTTTAGCGACAGATTAGAAAAAATGCTTTGCTACGAGATGTTTAGCAACATATTAACGACGAAGTTCGTAGTTAGTTGAGAGCAAACTCATTCAAGATATGGAGTTCAATTTTCAGTCTCAATTCAAACAACTATTTCAAAATTTACATATTTAGAAATTCAACCGAACCATAATAACATATTCAAACTTGTGATACTATGATTCAAAACTGGACTAGGCCATTTTTCAGAGAGTTGACATTGGCTTTGGTGACCGAATCAGCAGTGAAATGACACTATTCTCATGAAGTCTTAATAAGTGGCTAACAATTTCCTAATAGGCTATGACGTAGTCATAAATATATCTTGGGTTAAATTGACACTAAAACAACAAAAGAAAGAATGTCAAAGGGATTAAAAAAATTACTTAAAGACGTGTTGTGTGTATGTATAAGATATACGTTTAATATTACACATTCGTATAACTTTCAAAGTCGACTAATTAATAGTTGGGGAAAAAAGTTTGAGCTCTTCAAACTTGCAAATCCTTTGTAGTTTGTGCCCACTCTGAAATGAAAACGAGTACTAAAAAAGAAATGAAGAAACGAACTCAAATTTATTACACAGGCTTTGTGATTTTGGGATAGTAAATAATGGCGTAAACCAAAAACTAGAGAAAAGTTAATAAGAAAATAGTGTGTTCAAAGACGATTGCTTCAAGATCAATGAGGTGGTCAGGGTGTAAAAAGTCTTTCAAATTTGAGAAGATATGTTCTGTTTGACTGAAAATAAAGCACGCGGTAAATCGTATTTTGTCAAATGCGATTTACAGATTTCATTTGTTTGATCAAGCTCTATGCAGGCTAGAAGCACTTTTTTTCTTCAAAAAGTATTTTTTTTCTTCGATTTAAGGTATGTGGCCAAAACAAAAAAGTGTTATTGAGGAGTAGCAGAAGCATAAAATTATTATTTTTAAGACAAAAATATTCATACAATAAATACATACTTACCAAATATATCTCTCATTAATTCATTAATTTCTAATTATACATATTTACGTATAGCAACTCATTTTGATTCCTAATTAAGATCTCTTTTTTTTTTTTTAGATTTTTTTAAAATTACATAGTAAGGGAAGGGGAAATGAGGGAGGGGATTACAATGTGGGGATTCGAACTCTCACTAACAAGGTGAAAGTTCTGGTAACCAACCAACTGAGCTGCTAGATCCCAATTTAGATTTCAATACATTAAATGTTTCAAATAAAATTACAATTACTTAATATTCCTGTTACAATTACAAAGTTGTATTTATATATATTTTGAATTTTATACTGCAGATATAATTCATTTCTTGTCCAAAAAAATAGGCGTTTATTTTTCTTTTGATCTTCGAGCAAACTTATTACTCTTTTTGTACTTAAAGAATGACAATGTTAATTTGCTTTGTATTGAACATATTTTTAAATTTTAATTAAATAAAGGTAAAACTTAATTAGTCTTTCGTAATAGATTTTTAAAACAATTTCTCTATAAAATAATCTTAATAGTAAACGTTCATTGATACTTGTCATTTTTCGTAAAAACACTGAAAATACTTTTTTTAAAAGACAGCCAAACACAATCTGCTTATCAAAAACACTTTTTAAATAAATTAGCCAAACACAAACCGATTCTCACCAGATGTACTTTTTTTAAAAACATTTCTGAAAAAAAAAAAAATCTTCTCAAAATAAGCAGCTTTTCGCCACTTGACCAAACATGCTCTAAATAAATGCAAAACACGCAATAACATGCAGAATTACGTTGTAAGTAGAGGTTTGACCGCAGTAGTGGAGTATATTTCTCATCATTTTCTATTTTCAACTATGAAAAATAATTCAGAGGGGTATCCTATTTCTTAAATCCATTGCTATATTTATTCTTAATATTTTCCATTGTCTCATAGTTGTAACAAAATCAAAAAGAAGAAAATGACAAAGAGAACAGAAAGTCTTTGTGAAATTTTTCTAGCAATGGAAGAAAGAACGAAACGAATGAGAGAACATAAACAAATCAGCTTAACTTTGTGATTTATTAGCAATAGACGACTTTATTTCAAAACAACCAAATAGTTTGAACTTAATTCAATTCTCTCCTTTATTTCATTGTATATTTATATCAAAGTCAAAATCAATCGGCTTTTAACAATTATGATTATTGTATGTACATATACGTAACTTATGAATTTAGGTATTTCCGTTTCACATTGTGCAGATAAGTAAAAACCAGCGAAGGGTCCCGTACGTTATTTCCGATGGAAACGCAAGGTTAGTTTAACAACTACGCCCACAAAGCACAAGGGTCCCTTAATTATTACTACTATTAAATCTTAATTTTGATCCTTCTAATATTTGATAAAATAAATTTTAACCTTCAACAGATCAAAATATATATGTGGTTTATTTATTTTTATATTTGAACTATTTTTCAGAATCATCTTACCTTCAAAAATGAAGTAATAACACAAACTTATCGGAACAAATAAGTAATTAAGTAGTGAAACAATTGTATATTTGTGAATATTCACTTGCAAAAAGATCAACGGCACACATTTAAATTATAAAAATTTAAATGTGCTAAGTCAAATAATATAATATTAAATCTAAAATTCAGATGTTCAAAAATTATTCGACAAATAGTGTACTCCCTCTGTTCCAATTTAAGTCTTACTTTTGTAGGGATTGAAATAACAGGGCTTCCTGCAGAAGCTACTAATTGCAAATTTGAACGACGATAAGCCAGAGGACAAGAAAAGGTATACTAAAGACGCATAATACTTTAATATTATTTGGTTAATTGACCTACATAAAAAACAAATATAAAAGAAAGCATAAAAACTTATGAGAGAAAAATCTCTCCCTAAACAAGACTCCTTTAGAAATTACATTGTGAATGTTTTTTTTTTTTTTTTGTGTGTATTCTATTGTATGAGAGCATTCTTCAAATATATAGAGGTCTAAAATCTTTTCCTCCAAAAAAAGAACTAGCCAAATATGAAAGAAAATTATATTTTCCTTTCAGAAAAAGTAAAGTAATTATGGTTATACTTTGACTTTTCTTCAAAAGAAAAGTAAAAATTCCAATATGGTAAGAAAATCAGGGCAAAATCCTAAAAAATATTTCTTTTGATCTGTCTCTTTCTATATTTAGTAAGTTTTCTAATTCCAACATTGTACATGACAAGTGTAAGATTACAAAATTTAAAAGACTATATACATTTTTTTTATTTAAGATCACAAGATTCAAAAGTCTAACTATAATTTTTAAATTTTGTGCCCAACAAACTAAGACATTCAAATCGGGACAGAGGAACTATTGCATAAATTGGCAATTCTTTTCATGTCAACATGTTAAGTATAATCTTGATTAAAGTTTAAATCTCGATGACCAAAAAATATCATATAATTTGAAGGTCAAAGGTATAAATAGACCTCTCAATTTTATAATTTAAAGCAGATATAACTCTCGTTAAAAAAATAATTTATATATACCCTTGTAACGGGCAGGGTATATTTGTCCCTAATTTGAATGTGGGTGAGTGCCTTTTTATAAACACAGCTGGACAATTTCTGGCGTGTATGTATGTGCATAGCGGTAGCCTTTTCTCAAAAATCAAATCAAATCCATCGTCCCCGCATATCCACGCCTCTTTCTGCTTTCGTACACCTCCAGATAAATAGACCCCCCCCCCCCCCCCCCACATACTTTTTCGGTGTTTCCTCTGGAAATATCTAGGGTTTTTGTTGCTTCTCAAGGAAAAAAATGGGGCAACAATCGTTGATCTACAGCTTTGTTGCGCGAGGAACAGTTATTCTCGCTGAGTATACTGAATTCACTGGAAATTTCACAAGTATTGCATCCCAGTGCCTACAGAAACTTCCTGCTTCAAATAACAAGTTTACTTATAACTGTGATGGACATACTTTTAACTACCTCGTTGATGACGGCTTCAGTGAGTTGTTTTTTTTTTCTCTCTGTTTGTTGTGATCTGTGAGTAGACTGTTTTTGTTCTGATCCGTTAGGTATGATTATATGATTTTTTTGATCTGATTCCAGTTCAAATTTTACGATCAGTTACATTTTCATTTGAATTGCTACTGCTTTCCGAGTGTGCGGTGTGCTTTGTTGTTTTCTTCTGTGTGTTTGTTTATTGTGATCTGTAAGTCGACTGGTTTTATTTTTTATTTGATCGGTTATTAATGATTTATTGCTTTTTTGATGATTCTAGTTCAAATTTAACGATGAATTGCTACTGCTTTCCACGTGTGCGTTTGCTTTGTTTTTCTGCTTCTCTATCTCGGCTCCTCTATATTTAATGTTGACTGTGTTAGATCTTAGTCAAATACTGATAAGTGATAGGTTTTGTGGCGTTGAGTTCGAATTGAAGCGGAATTTTGGTTAAAATCTCTTTCATTTGTGAACTAATATGAGAACTTTATTTTTAATTAGAGGATAAGTGGACTGGTTTTTATCTGATCCGCTATTCGTGATTATCTGTTTGTTTGATCTGAAAATGCTTCTAGTTCAAATTTAACGATTAGTTCTATTTTCGTTTGAATTACTACTACTTTTCCCGTGTGTGTGTGTTTGTTGTTGTTGTTGTTGTTGTTCTCTGTCGAGTCTACTGTATCATGTTGACTGTGTTAGATCTTAGTCAAATACTGAGAAGTGATCGATTTTTTGGTGTTGTGTTCGAATTGAAGCGGAATTCTGGTTTAGATCTCGTTCATTTTGTTTATTATTGCAAAAACTGATAAGTGATCAATTTTCTGGTGCTGAGTTCGATTTGAAGCGGAATTTTGGTTTAGATCCCTTTCCTTTTGTGACCTATTTAATCAGAATATGAGAAGTTTGTTTAGTCGGAAAATTAGAGGATAAGGAATTGTATCGAAGATCCTCTAATCATCCGCTGTGCCTGTGTTTTCTTGAATCACTTTTTTGTAATTTGGTCAGTTTGGTGTTCTTTATTACAATCTGCAGATATTTGCCGTTTCTTCGTTTGCTTAGCAGTGCAGGTGACAATGCTGTCAATGCATCTCTGATTCATTATGTTGATATCTAATGCTTGGCTTTCTACATTGTCTTAAGATAGATACTTAATTTTAATTTTTAGTTACCTTCGACTTTGAGAAGGCACCCAGGCTTGATTGCTTGTTTAATTTGTGCTCTTCCTGCAAGTAAATCACAAAATTAGACAAAAATGCAAATCCTGCATAAGCCACCTAAGTTTAGCATGTGAAACGCTTTGTAAAGTATTTATTTTCTTAGGATACTGGTGTGCATTTACCTCTGTACTTAGAATCATGACTGCTATCTGACAATCTGATATGAATGCGCCATTGTCATTCTGTTGTTTGTTTTTGGCATTTGTAACGCTAATGGGTTTTATTTTCTACAACCAGCATACTGTGTTGTAGCTGTGGATACTGTTGGTAGACAGGTCCCAATTGCATTTCTGGAGAGAGTTAAGGATGATTTTACCAAGAAATATGGTGGAGGCAAAGCTGCTACAGCTGTTGCTAACAGCTTGAACAAGGAGTTTGGGTATTTTTGCTTTTCCCTTTTAATTCTCTACTTCTCTCCTTTAGTATGAACACTGATATCCCAAGACCATGATTATTACTACAGGCCCAAAATGAAGGAGCAGATGCAGTACTGTGTTGATCATCCAGAGGAAATCAGCAAGCTTGCAAAGGTGAAGGCCCAGGTTTCAGAAGTTAAAGGTGTGATGATGGAAAATATTGAGAAGGTAGAGCATATTCCCTCTGTATTTCACTTTTGTTTTAGAAGACTTGATGTCCTGATGTGGGATTAGAAAGCATTCAGAGTTTAAGAAACTGTATTGCAGTTTGTTAATGAGAATTGTGGCCTTGCAGGTCCTGGATCGCGGGGAGAAAATTGAACTTTTGGTGGATAAAACTGAGAATCTTCGCTCACAGGTTTGAATGCTGTGGAATTCTTGTCTTTTGGTGGATAAAAACTGTTCAATTTCCTGATTCTAAAAAAATTGAAGCACATCCCGATTGCCTGCTAGTTTTAGCAAATTGGAAGTGGTGTAGAAATCTCCAGTCCTTTACTGAATTTGATATAGTAATGATGCATCTGCACTTCGTCAGGTGGTATCTTTTGATATACACTGTTGAACAACAATTTGCGATCGTTGTTCAATATTTTTATGTTTTTGCTAATAATCGTTAATCACTTTGTCTAAACTGTTGTGAAATCCGTAGGTCATATTCAAATGCTACGATCTTCTTCTTAAATTGTAGTAGCAAACTGTAGGATTATGAGTTAATTTGCTCCTGCGGTTGGAATTTGGAACCCCTGAATTGGTGCATCATCACACCTTAAGTTGTATCCTTTTCCCCTTTCATCATCTGACTCGTATCTGCTTTGTGTTATTGCTTACTCGTTTATTTTCATTTGAACAAGAATTATCGGGGTTTCTGAAAGTGTATTATATTGCAGGCACAAGATTTCAGGACAACAGGAACAAAAGTGAGGAGGAAGATGTGGTTGCAGAACATGAAGATAAAGCTTATAGTCCTCGGCATCATTGTTGCCTTGATTCTGGTCATAATTCTTTCAATATGTCATGGCTTCAAATGTCACTAATTGGGTCCTTTTTTTTTTTTTTTTTTTTAAATCACGCTGGTTATTGAACTAAAATTCTTAATATTTCTAGCAGTAGAATGCCCGTTCCTTGTAATTCTATTTTTTTTTTTTTTTTGGGTGATACATTTTGCTCTATGCTGTGGTGGTGTGATGAGCAGTGCCTGTCATAGCTTGTCATGATGCTGAGAACTGACTATACTGCTAAAAGCTTCTCCTTGGGAGCTCATTAGGTCATGCAATTCTTCACGTGAATTAAACTTTGCGAGATTCAGAAATTGAAGGTCCCAGTGGAAATAGTACATATTTTGCATTTTTTGTCCTCGCTTGAAGTGCTCTTTTTTCTGCCTGCCATTTACTAGACAATATCAATCAAGTAGTATGTATTTGTGGTGCTACATTTGGGATTTTTTCGAAAAGTATACCCCAAGCTGCAATGCCCATAATGCATCCTTTTTCGGTGTTGGGGAGGCTGTTTCTTGTTTTGTATTTTTTTGAATGCTTAAACTTTCTTTTTCAAATATAGAGGAATTTGGACATCTTTATGCTTAAACTTTCTTTTTCAAAAATATAGAGGAATTTGGAATTCTTTTATTTACCTCTTGTTTCTTGTTAATGGTTATCTTAATATTAGTGCAGTTTTGAGTTAAGCTCCGTACGTTAGTGAAAACAAGTTGAATGCACTTCATGCATGGTATGATGTTAATAACGGTACCTCTCTCGGTTTGTATTGTATCTTATGTTCTATCACGATTAACTGCCAAACACTGATCGAATAACTAACTGCACTTCCAAATGTTTTTTTTTCTACAAAGAGAACTTATAGCGGCTACAAAATGTTTAGAGTTTTTTCTATTATGCGAAATTCATAAATTATCCACTAAGCATCTTTGTTGTCTATCTATTACGTATTCTGATAATACTTTAAAAGTCCAATTAGATGGTTGGAAAGCTACTAAGTTATTGGCTCTGAATTGTATTCTTTTCATAGTATTTCTCTCTAATAAGGATGTAGGTCTAAAATGAAGGTTATCTAATACTGTCTGTCTGTGTGTGTCTTGGGTTGAGGCTATGCTTTTCCCCTTGTCTGCTCTCTGAGAACTGGAAGGTCTCATGCTATCCAAATAAAAAATTAGTTAGTAGTAATCTTTAATCTACTTAATTGGTCTGTTAAATTATTATCTTTTCCTTTTATATGTTCAAATTTTAAATTATAAATTGAAATGGTATCTAAAAAATTTAGCCATCGTCTTCTACTGCTATTTTTATCATTTATCTTTTGATAGAATTTAACTATAGCTTCGCAGTCTGTTCTAACTAGTATTTCTGGTTTATTTAGAATATATAGTCTAAAACTATTTAATCCATATATTACAGCTAAAATTTCCGCATCTATACTACTCATGTTTCCCTTTTCTTTGTACTTACCACTTTGATAAGCACATATCTTTTCTTCACTTTTATTACTATATTTATTGGGTTTTACTTTTAGTACTGCTCCCCAACCTTCAAAACTACCGTCTGTTTCTATAATTAAATAGTCTATTTCTAAAGGCATGTTTAAATCGGGAATGTTTTTTCTTTTTTCTTTTATTTTCTGTACTAATTTAATGTCTTCGGTATTAAAGTGTTTTTGACCATTTGATCCAGTCTTTGAATACAATGGTCCTGCTATTTTTTCTAAATCTTTTATAAAATTTCTAGCATAATTAACTATTCGTAAAAAAAATTGTAATTCTTTAACATTGTCTAACTTATCTGGCATTTTTAAAGCTTTTTTGGCTATATGAGGTTATAATTTTATTTTACCTTCTCCTAATACTACTCCTAAAAAGTTTATATAATTTTTACATAATTTCATTTTTTTCTTACTAATTATTATTCCATTTTCTACAAATAGTCTATATACCGTTTGTAGATGTCCTAAGTGTTCTTTAATATCTCTACTAAATACTAGTATATCATCTACATATACTAATACAAACCTTTTGTATTCTCCAAATATACTATTCATTTTTCTTTGGAAAATTGGCGGAGCTGTCTTTAATCCAAATGGCATTACTAACCATTCAAAATGTCTTTCAGGACAGGTGAATGCGGTCCATTCTATGCTTTCTTCATGCATTCGTACCTGCCAATATCTTGATTTACAATCAAATTTACTAAATATTTTCTTTCCTTGAATTCTATTTATTAATTCTGTTTTGTCTGGTAACTTATATCCATCTGTTCTAGTATTATCATTAAGTCTTTTATAGTTTATTACCATTGTCGTTTTTCCTCTTACTATTTCACTATGATTTTTTTACCATAAATGCTGCAGATCTATGTTTAGAAGTAGATCTCCGTATTACTCCTAAGTCCAATAGTTCTTTTATTTGTACTTTAAAATCTTCTACATCTTGATTTGTTGCTTCAATCGAAGCTGTTTTAATTATATAGTCTGGATTTATTATATCTAATTTACATACAATCCTATTATTTTTCCAATGTTTTAATGGTTTTTCTCCTATAATTTCTATTTCATCTAGTATTTTTTTTATATTATCTAGGTCTTTTTGATTCTTTATTACTCCTATTCTTTCTATTCCTGTTTTAAAATTATATAACTCTGTCTCTATGTCTATTAGAGTATAGTCTTTTTCTAACGAATCCTTTTCTCCTAGAATTTCTTTTTCTTCTAGAGTTAAATTTTTTTATTTCTGGCTTATCTTTACAACATGTATTATTTTCTTGACATTCTTTACAACAACTATCTTTTTTCTTTTGCAGGTCTGTGGTAGGTATCTTTTTATGACGGATCCTAGTTTCAGTCTTAAGAACTTGTACTGGTGTATGAGTAATATTTTTTAAGAAAATTACTCCATCTCTTGTAATCATACAGCTGCCATTATTATGTAACATAAAGTCTAATCCTATGACAAAGTCTACATTTATATTAAGGTCTCTTACCCATATTTTATCCATTTTATAGCTTGGTTTGTAAAATTCTGAACATGTATTTATAAAGCTAATGTAGGCTTTATGAACATAAAGTTTATATATGTTATGTGTTTCATCCATTTGCATGGCCGCAACTGGTTTTTCTAGAATTTTTATTAAATTAGGTGGAACTATTCTTTTATTTATTATGCACTTTGTGCACCCTGAATCTACTAATGCTAATGTTTCTATCTCATAATCATCTATTTTAATCCTGGCGAGTATTTTTATTATTCCTAATTTTTTATCTTCATTACATACTAATGCTTTATGGTCTTCTATACTCATTAATTCTGCTTGAGATTCTTCTGGTATTATTCTTAATGGTTTCATTGTTGGTTGTATATTTGATAATCTTATTTATTCGTCTTCACTATCTACTTCTTTTTGTTTTCTTTTTTCTAGGTTACATAATCTAGTTTCTAATTCATTTATTCTTGTTTCTAATGTTATTATTCTTAGATTAATAGTAGGGTCTTCAATTTTTTTATGAGTTGTCTCTTTATTTATTTTTATTTTAAATTCTTTTTCTATACACATTGTACATCCTTCTATATAACAATTTTTGCATTTAGCTCTTTTGTCTCTACTAGGATACCATTTACAAAAGAAACATGCATTACTATGCAATCCTTTATTTCGTTCGAACTCATGGTTACAGTCTTCTGCTATATTTGCTCAATTATCCATTGCTTCTAAGTCTAGATTTTCTAATCCGATTTCATTAATTAATTCGTCTGCTTCTGAGTCTGATGAGTCTATTTTAATTTTTTCTTCAGTGTCTACACTTACTATAGAATATATATACTTTCTGTATCTGACATATATTCGTCTACATTTATTAATGTTTCTTGAAAATCTTCAATTAGCTGAGAATTTCTTGTCTTATTATTTATTCTTTTTGGACATGTATTTGCTAAGTGCTCTACACTTCCACAAGTGAAGCATTCTAATTTATTTTTATAATTCCTCTCTGTTCGATATTTTCTTACATGCCTATTTCTGTCTAAATAAGGTTTTCTAGCTGCTGATTTTCTAAGATAATTTTTCTTTCTATTATATTGAGGATAATTTCTATTATAATGTGTTCTGTATTTTTTATGCTTTTTCTTTTTGTAATTGTCTTTATCATAGCTTTGTGTAGTGTAAACTACGCTTTTACAAAAGTTCATTTCATTTTGTTTTAACTGTTTTTGTTCTGTATATGAGTACATTTTTCTTGTAGTATATCCATTATATGTTGTATTCTATGTCCTATAGACTATTTTAAATTAGGATTCTGCACTACTCCGTCTCTCTTATTCCATCTATCTTCTATTTCTCTTCCTAAGGCTCCTGGTAGTTTATTAAATAATGTTTTACCTAATTCTTGATCAAATGCATTTCCACTAATAGTACATTAGTAAAAATAATCGTTTAAAAATTTCTTAATATGAAACCAACTACTTATGCTTAGTTGTTCTAATTTTATTACCGCATTTCTTTGTAGTACTAATAATCCACTATTTGGATCTTCTCCTGTAATTAAAGTATGTATTTTATTAGTAAAATTATATGGGTTTGCTCCCATGGATACTAAGTGTTGAAATTCCATTGGAAAATTTTCTTTATAAGCTTCCCATAAAGCTTTGGCTGATTCTCCTAAAAAAGTTTCTAAATATTTATACATTGTTTCTGCGTCTGTATCACTATATGTTTTTTTATAGTCTGCTATTACTATTCCTTTCCAAAGATCTATTACTGAATTCCATCGTTGCGGATCATGTGCTGCTATATTTAATATTTTACCTTTATTACCTCCTTCTTGAAGAATAATGGGTTCTTCTATAGGCATTCTTTTTCCTGATGGTTTGACATTGTCTAAGGGTTCTCCTGCTGTTCTAAAAACTCTTCTTCTAGGTACATTTCCTGTACTAGTATCTACAGTGTATTGTTCTCCCACAATTGTTCTTTGAAACGGGCTAGAACTAGACGCGCTAGATTCCATTAATTCTTTTTGACTTATTATCGAGTCTATCTCTATTTCGTCGTCATTATATTGCATATCTTCTAATATTTTATCAAAATCATCTGATTTCTTTTGGTATATCTGTTCTACTCTATATCCCCAATTATCAGTTCGAACTTCACATAATTTAAAGTGACTTATGGTTTCTTCTATTGCTAATTCTCCTAACTTACATCCTTTACATCTAAAAAGCATATTTTTGTTTTCTTTTTGAAATCTTTTTGCTTCTTCTATAGTGTCTACCGCAAACTCGTCTTGTATTAATTCTATATTCATAAAGGTTGTTTCTGTAATTTCATTTTCATCTAAAGTACTTACTTCTTCTATGTCTTTTTGTGGCGTATAATTATAATTAGTAAAGCGTACGAATGTCTCTCCCTTAGAATTAGTGTACATTAGGTGAGCTTCTGGCTGCAGAATCCTTTTTCTATTAAAATCTTTTAGATTCCATTCCATCCTGCATATTCTTCAGGATTTATTTTTATAGGTTTTATTAGTCTTATTCCTCTATTTCCCATTACTTCTACTACATCTTCTACCTTAATTTTAAATTTTGTATTACTATTATTAGTCATTTTTCCTAGAAATCCTACGCATATTAATAAATTATTACCGTCACACATCTCTTCATATCCCTTGGTCTGTATTCCTATTTTTATGTGCTTTCCAAATTCTGCTAAATTCATTATAAAATCTAGGTTAATATAAAAGATTCCTCCATTATTTGTCATGTCTACTTCCGTTAGTCCTATTATTGATTTTTTCATGTCTGACCATCTATCGTCATAAATTACTATTAAAACTTTAGTTCCTAAGTTCTTTCTAGTTAATCCTTTTAATCCTACTACTTTTAGAAAATTAAAGTAATTAGAAAACCACAAAAATGGACTTTCTTTCAACTAGCCAAGAAACGAAGGAGGATATATATAAATAGGAGAGGTACAAGCAATGTGGTTAAGGCAAGTGACAAGCTAATAACAAGCCACTTGGCAATTTTAAGACAAAGTTAATGAGAATTAGGACAATTTTTTTTATAATTCTTATCAAATTCCATAATTGACGAATTAATTTTTTAACTTAAAGAAAATTTAAAATTTCGAATATAAAGCTAGCATAGTTATCTAAGACAACTTCTCATCTTTATCATTAGCATCGTATTTTTAGGACTTTTCAAATTGAAACATATCTTTAATTAAGTAATATTTCAACAAATGAGGAAAAAGAACGAAAAAGAAATTAAAGAAAAAAACTAAATAACTTTTGGCCTCCAAAAGAAGTGACGATTATTTAATGAAAGACAATTGAACATTAAAAGTTAGTTTTTAATATTCATAAATTTATTATTGTTAAAAATTTCAATGGAATATAATAATAATTATTATAATAATAAAAATAATAATAATAACGTTTTGTTTTTGTATTTTTAAATTTTCAAATAACTCGAAACATATCAAAGCCAACTTTTCTATCAGAAAAGTAGGGGAGTTAGCCTAAACAAATCTATTACTTTTACGGCTTTGGAGGATAAGAGGATAGAAATAAGTATCATTTTCCTTTTCCTGTAGAAAACAATATTACAATTATTACTCAAAGAAATGTTTTAGTAAAACGTAATATGTATTCCTTTAATTCCCATTCAATTTCTTTTTGTATAATAATTATCTAGATAGTTGTAATCCTAAACGTAGGATAAAGATAAATGGTATCTTGGAATGCTATCTAAGATCTTTTCAAATTAATACTCGGTAAGCATTAGCTTTCTAAAAAACATATCATATTTCTAAGCTTATCAATTAGTATTATTTTTTAATTTGAATCTAAATTAAATTCGTGAAATGAAATATGAATGAAAGTTAATCTTAAAGATAAAAGATCGAGACATTATCCGCAGATATTAGTCCTACTACTAACTAATTATCTTTAATTGCACAAACTAAAATATAATCTGTGTATTTGACTCCATCATAACAGAGTCCTATTTGAATTTGCAATAAGAAAATATTTTACATGATGATAAGATATTTATTTTTGAATTCAAATTGAAGATAAAAACTATCTCTTATTTTAATAAGTTCGACTATATATTATCCGCATGCATCTCTCTTTTATTGCCATCAAATGCTCAAAGCAACCTCAGTGATCCAAGAAAAAGAATAGTAGCTAAATTTCGTCCAATATGTGGCAGCGTAAGTTTTTATGCATGTGTATATATATCTGATATAAAAACAGGAGATTAACTCCATCTTTGTGATACTCGTGTATTTCTACAGGAACTATAAGTGCAGCGATGTTGAGTCTTCGGAACGTGGAGAGCATCCTAATTTGAATAGCCATGTCATGGAATTAAATTGACCACTACTCAATACACACAAATTATTATATAGTGGAAGGGATGTGAATAACTCAGGATTCAAGAGTGAAGATTGTAGAAGTTTTGAGAGGACCATACATCATATCAGCGACGAAAGGAGCAGAGTTAAATGGTCGAACATGATAGAGGCAACCGAAGCCAGGAAAGAATTCCTCTTATGTTCTGCTCAACTGTCTATTCATTCTCACTCTTACCTTAACAAATAACAATGTATGTCTTAAATTAAATAATTGTCTGATCTTTTTACTTTGGGATAAGATTTGTATTTACTATTGAAGAGATATATAATAAAACATCCATAATATTTTTTAATATTTTATTAGCCATTTAAATTTTGAATTCCATGTCATCTCTTAAGAGGCCACTTTTTTTTTTTTTTTTGGAATTTTGAGTACAAATACAGATCCGAGAATTAGAAGGAATCCAACAACGATAGAAATGGCCACTCAAACTTCAAGGATTAAAGTTCTACTATCGTCGTTATCATCACAAAGGTAATGTGACACATTTTTAAGACCTTATTGTTGACATTTACTTTTGTCTATAGACGATCATTATTCAAAATTATAGTGTACGATGCTCTACATTCCGCTCTTGCGGAAAAAATGTGTGGAGGTACGAAGCTGGACGAAGAGGTATATTTGATATTTTTATTATTTCAAAATTCCTTAAAATACGGTACTTGCATTTTTTATTTTTGCTCTTCAAAAGTTAATATCTCATTCGAGTTCTCTTAAAAAAATTGTGTCAACACAAGTTGGTGAATACCAAGGAGCCTACAACTTCAAAAGTTAATATCTCTTTCTCACCATTATTTTTCTATTTGTTATTATTTTTTAAAGCTTTCTTTATTTTGCATATCTTTTTTTCTTTTTTTTTTAAAGATTTTCTAGGAGTTGTTGGATAAATATAATGCAGAAAACGTTTTTTATACACTAATTACTGGGATCAATCCTTGGAGCTCAAGATTGACCTTTTATCATCTTCAATGCTCTTCATAAATTTAACTAAAATCACTAGCTTAAAGCAGAGGAATAATGAAAAAGAAGTAAAGTTTTGAATTCAAGCTTTAACGGCGTGGATAAAACTTTTGAATTGGAAAAATAAAACTCCAAACAACTGCTATATAAAGAGAGGCGATGGAATGACAAAGGTGTTAATGATGAAGAAATAATTCTTCTTTGCTTAAGAATTATATGTATGAATAGTGAATATCAGATGCAAAATTGTCAATTAAATATTATTGGAAAAAAGTTCTGATAATGAGAAATGTAGTTTCTCCCATCTGAATTTTGGTTTACGAATGCAAAAGTTGTCCCTACATTGTTGTTCTTCTAAGTTGTTAAAATGTAAAAAAAATATTGTTAGATTTCTATAAGTTTATCGGTAAATTTGTGCATTCTGCTTGCTCGATAAATTGTAATAATTAGTTGTTTGCTTGATTTACAATTCTACAATGAGTTTTTAACCTGTGTATATAATTTTTTATTTATCCATTGATCTATAATTTCATTGTGTTTTAGTTATTAATTGTTAGTCTGTTTATAGTCATGAGACTATCAATACTGACTAATATATCTTCATTTATTGCAGATTCATAAAGTAATGATAAAGCAACAAACGAAACTTATGAAGTAAGTCTATTATATTTAACTTTTTGATATGCTCTTCTAAATTTTGATATTTTTTGTTTGATTTATAAACTTAATAGACAATTAATAATTGTTGCTTTATCACTTTTTTGGTTGTAGGATACCCAATAATTTAAGTTTATTAGTAAAGTCGCTTTCTCTTCGAACTTTTTTTAAGTTTGTAATTTCAAGAGATTCAACTTACACAAATTTGGTGACAACATTAAACTTTAGTGATTTAATCAAACTTGGTGATTGCAAAATTTTCTCATTAGCTAGCATCAAATATTAGAGGTCTTATTCTACTAAATGTTAAATTTATGATGATTTAATATGATAATTTAAGATATGTGTTATTAACATGTTCCCTGCCCCCTTTTCTTGATTTATGTGTGTTTTCAAGATGTTCATGATACAAGATTTTGGAGAAGTGGATTGGTAATTGTTGTTTATATTTTGGTGTTCAGATGTAGAATTAAATTTCTCATATAAGTAAATTTCAATAATTAAAACTAGGAAAAAATTAATTAACAACATAGTAGAAAAAAATGAATAAAGAGAAGAATAGAGGTAATGTGAGGTTGTTATACTTTAAAATTAATTCAATTAATTAAAAGAGGCACTAGATTGTACTAAAAATATTAACAATGAAAGAATTTCGTCCATAGAATAAAAATGTAAAAATAAATAGTATTTGAGAAATGGGAAAGGATATTAAATCAAGTGGTAACTTAATAAAAATTCGCATGACAGTGATATGTTTTCTTGAATTTATAAGTTTTTCTTATTGACTTATAAGAAAACAAGGAACATAATATTTATTTGTTGACTAAACTTCATTTTCAGAAAATTTAAAAGAGTTTTTTTATTGAATACTTTGGCATTAAATCAAGCGGAAAGATCCTAAAAAGGCACATGAAAATGTTTCAAACAAAAAAATATTGTATTGTAAGAACCAAAAAAGAAAAGGTGGAAAAAAAATCACAACATTAGAAAGTGAAATATCAGGGAAAGAAAAGCCGTGACGAATCTGTATCAGTAAATAATTATGTTTTCTATTATTAGTAAATAATTGTTCCGAGAAAAATACGCCGTAAATTTGAAGATTCTATATCAATATAATTGGGTTTTACATTATCAATATATAAATTAAATATAAATTTGCTTGACGTATTGTTCTATAATTGAGTCAATTTAAAGAAGTATTGTACGATTATGAAAAATATACGCCTGGATTCTACATGTGCATGCTTTATTTTTGCAATAATTTATTAATTAATTTTTATTCAAGGTCAATTAATAAAAATTAAAAGCTGCCTTAGTAAAAGTTCAACAAAACTTTTCATAAAAATAATATTGTAGGTCATCGTAGCTAATTGAAATAATGTCTTAATTATAAAACAAAGGTAGTCATGTACTAATAATAACAATTTAATGTGGTTAAATTAGACAAATAAGATAATACTTTTTATGGGGTTTTCCTTTAATATGGACCGCGCATCGCGCGGGTACGAATACTAATATATAAAATAGGAGAGGTATAAGCAATGAGATTAAGCCAAGTGGCAAGCTAATAACAAGCCACTTGACAATTTTAGGACAAAGTTAATGAGAATTGTAATAAAAAATTTGAATTTAAATGAAAGATAAAATTCAATCTTCTAATATAGAGTAGTTTTCAACTCTAAAGAAAATCAAAATCGGATGTTTATCCCTTTTTTTCATTATCTTTTGTTTCAAATCTAATATCTATTTTAGTTTATTTTATTATTATTTTAATAATAATAATCAAATGACTGATTTTTTGCACATGATTTACATATGAATCCTGCAAAATATGGTAACCCATTACGTAGTTAGCATATTACTGTTTTATGGGCTGTAATCTTTCCTATATGAAATTGAAAATTTTACTCTAATATATTGTTTTGATTCTTACAAAACCGAACTACGTCCATAATAATAATTAAGTTAATTTTGAATTTAAATTTGAGCAAAAAAATTGAATTTAGATGGAAAGATAAAGACTCTATTTAATTTGAATTCAAAAATATATCCTCTTTAAAGATACGAACTGTATCACTATTTTTACTGGTCAAACAAAAATTTAACTAATGTAATAATAATAATAACAGTGAATTTGATAAAAATAATTTATGTTGGATGTTCCAAAATGTTTGCACCATTCATCACGTTTACTTCTTTTTTCCCTTTTTTTTTTTTTTTTTTTTTTTTTTTTTTAACTTTCTGCAAAGTAGGGTACTAGCAGAAGTAATTACTTCTTTGTAGTTTTCTGAGATCTAATAGTGTTCAACTTAATACAGCAGTTCCAACTAATTTTCAAAATTCGAATTTGAATTTAAAATTTAAAATATTTGAATACATATTAGAAAAAGTAAGTTTAATTAAATTAAAAGATAAAAATATTTGAATCGAGACAAAAGAGACTTTAAAGAAAGATAAGAAAATCTTAATTGAGATAAAAGAATTCAAATTTGGGTCTTAATCCACAAATGACATTAGATAAGATTTATCTTATTTAACCATACAAAGTTATCATATCTTATCCTAGCTCATTAGATTAGCATAGCAGTTTATCCAAATTTCAAATGCTCAGTAATACAGTTATATAAATACTACAATGGAAAGGAATGAAGACGTGCTGTTCTCCTTATCCCTTTGTTTTACCTTGCATTGATAGTTTTTTTTATTATGTGATATATATTAGCTTAGTTATGTTGAACTTCTGATTGAAAGATTCATCTTTTTTCTCTGTGCATTCTTATTTTATAAACTTATATCTTGATTAACGTAATTTGCGGGGCTAAATTAGAAAGGAAAAGAAGTTGATCCTATGCATGAATTCTAAGGTTCTTAACATTGAATTCACTACTTCTGAAATTATGATTTCGAATTTAACGTTTGTCAAATTTTTTGAGATATTTTGAGAAGGCCTGAAACACCTTCCAAAATACAACTCTTTGTTGATGGGCAAGAAAGTAACAAGATCTTAATTACAAATAGTGATTCTAAATTACTCTATTCATAATTTTAATGGTATTAGTTGAATGTTGAATACTGATACTATCAACGTATATATATCTGGAGGAAGACAATATATATATGTAGTCTTTCTGGCAAATGAAATCACATATATGAAGATGATTTACGAATTTGAAAAGATACGCTTAAGGAAATATAACCTAGAATATATTTGTTTGTTCACTATCGGTAATTTTTGAAATTTAGCAAATGTCACATTAATAAAAAGGATTCAATTATCTTAATCGGGGAAATATGTTCCCTTAATTTATTATTTCTCCTCTCGCTTCTTCCTTAATTTTTCTTCTTTTCTGTAAAGGGGGAACGGTGGTTGGGAAGGGAGGTACGTATACGAGAGGGTTGAGCGAGGAGACATGAAGCCTAAAGTAAAAGCAACAATCCTATAGTCAAGTGTGTTGACAAATTACACGGGCATTTGTGGGACTAATATTGTGAAAATAAAACCAATTTCCTTTTGATGTCTATCTCTTTCAATGTAAAGAAAATATTTTAATAAAACTCATGGAATTTTAGATTTGAATTAAAATATTAAAAAAGAATTGAATGAATGCAAAGATACAAAATATTTGAATTGAGATAAAAAAGAAATCAAGTTTGAGTTGAATTGATATGATATAAAAGAAAATTTGAACCTGAATTGAAAGGTTTTTTTTTTTTTCTAATTGAGATTTAAAAAAAAAATGGATTTGAATTTATGTGTGAGATTAGTCATTAGATAGCTTTATCTTATGTAAGTTGTAACAATACAATCTTATCATATACACATATCTTATCCTAGCTCATTTGACTGGAACAACAGTGTATTTTAATTTCAAATGCACAACAATATACATATAAATAATGCATAATAAGGAATGAAAGTCATGTAATTTTTTTCATCTCACTGTCTTGCATTGTATTGATAGTTTATCTATCATATGATATATATGTTAGTTTAGTTATGTTGATACATATGTTAGTTTAGTTATGTTGAATTCTTGATTGAACAATGATATGCATGTTTTTCCGCTTTGCACCCTTACTGTATGAGCTTATCTTGATTAATGATCAAAATAGTGTGATTTTGCAGGATTGAACTAGAAAGGAGGAAGGAGCATTATGATACTATCATAAGGAAGTTCATTCTATCAATGCGCCATGCACTAGCAGGATGAAATTGGCTACCACCAACAACAATAAATGGCAAAAGTGAGATATATGTGGTATGTATTTATGTATCAGAAAGAAGAGTTGATTGAGTCTTGTGATCATTTGAAAGGTTCTGAGCAAATTGCTCCTGGAAGCTGGAAGAGGATGAATTTGTGTCATTTTATAATGATGTATGTTGCAGTACGACCTGCAGATATAATTCGAGTTGTGAATACTCCGCCAGAAATGGAGGCAATTGCCTTGTGCATATTGCCAAGGATCAATGATTCAGACTGATATGTACATAAAATTGATGATCAAATTAAGGAAGAAACAAACTTCTGTTCTTAAAATTTACTATTGTTGGCAATTAATTGTTGGCAAAGGTTTTGGGTGGTGTGGTATTCAATTAATTGTAGATAATCATGGTAAAACTTGCTTCAAAGTTTCCTATTTTTAAGAGTTACAAATAATATACACTTACAATATAAAAGAATTATCGTTTTTTCAAGTCATCTAAAAGATAACCATTTATAGAATTGTCTTTTTATAGCTGAGTGAGACGACTCTAAAGGAAGTTGACATATGTACTCAACTTCTTCTATAGCCTCTCGATTGGCTACTATAAATTTCATTGAAAAGTAATTTTCCCAAGTATCAGTTTTATTAGATTAACAAGGGGAAACTGAAAAGATGAAGTCCAAAACCTAGCGGTAATTACCAACACTAATTGGTCGTGAATAGTGAACACTTAACAGGCAAGACAAGCAGAATTTCCAGGCATATAGAAGTCTTTTCCAGCATTTTCAATACTCTAAAATGGTACCTGCTTAGGACTTGGATTGGCAATACTCTGACTAACGCATTTTGTTGGTACAGGTTATTCAGCATAGCATGGTGGCTGCTCTGGAACTGATTTCATTAATAAATTTCAGCTTCAAATTTATTTGAGTGCAAACATTTAGGAGAGAGAGCAAGAATATTATGTTAAATAACAAATTAATAAAAAGGCACTTGGTAATATAATGATACTAAAAAGTTGGTAGGCTAATGACCAAAAACAAGGAAGTTTAAAACGGAATTTTTTTTTGAAAAGGACTCATTTAATTTTATATCACACTATAAAATCAAAATTTGCAAGATTAGACTGACTTATTGGCTAAATCAAAAAAAAAAAAAAACACACACACACACACACAAGGACAAAGCACTTTTCTTTTACAATAAAAATCAACTTAATTAGATTATCCCATCTAAATGTGCTAATTTTATTTGATTAAATCTGATAATTAATAGGTAACTTCTAAGTTTAATAAGTTAAAATAAAATATTATATTGTAAATAAGAGGAAGAACAACATATTTTTTATTGCATATAATTTTAAAAAATATTATGGATTGTAAATTAAAAATTAAAAAGCTTCCCTATTTATACTTTGGGTGCATTCAAAATCATAGTTTGGTACTATTAAATAGGAAATTATATCGGTGATAGGTCAAATTAATAGGGAAAAACTAATTAGTATATTACAGTACTAAATGATCTACAAAAGGCCGGGTATACAGATAATAATATAATCTCTGTATTTAAATTATTTAAAAACTAAAAAAAGTAACGAAATAATACTCAAAAATATTATTGATAAATTTAGACAATTGGAAAATTGGAACAATAAAATATAAGTTTAAAAATACAAAAATGTCTCATGAGTACTAGAAATATATATATTACATTATTTTAGAGGTGAGTAATTGATAATGATATAACCAAGTGACAAACTAATAATTGTAGTAACTGTACTAAATAGTGTATGAGAATAGTAAAGAGAAAGGACAAAAAAAATTATTCAATTACTATATAATTCATTTTCTTTAGCTAATTAAAGATGTTGCTATTCAGTACATTGTATTAAAATTAGATGATATTACTTTCTTTTTTAAACAATGTGATTTAATGCTCAATCAAACCAAATAACAATTTGACAAGATTAACTCCTTTTTAATTGTGTCCGCGCGGGTACGAATACTAGTTTATTATAAAAGAGAAAACTAAGCTATCCAAAAAAAATTGTTTTCATGGTTTTAAGAGAAACCTCATTATTACAAACAAGAAAACGTTACGAAAGAAAAAAGACAAACAGATTTTAAAAACCGGCGAATATGGATCGTGAGTTTTATTTCGTACAGTTGAACCTGATCTGATCTCTATTGAAGCCGTATGCGACAGACACCAGCACAAGTTGGGTAATGTTCTTTTGCCCAGTCTCCGTCAACGAATAATGAACCTGGGACACTATATAGAATCATATTTAACTTTTGTTTTTAGATATGGTTTTTAAGCAAGTCATTTTGAAATCTCAAGGCTATGTATTCAAGAAAGATTATCAACACATGAAATGAAATATGAAAAAAAAGAAAGAAATGATTAGACATCTTCGGATAAACAAAAGAATATGTTCTAACTGAATAAATACAGCAAAAACATCTGCAGCCAGTGAACTGAACGGGATAGTTGACAGAAATTGACTACTTGAACTTGGCTTATATATTATGCCTAGGCCACATACCATGACGCTGAAAAACAAGACAATCACTGCATGACTACCCATTGATGCAACAAGCCACAATTTCATGCTTTTTTTAGAAAGACACTGGACAGAAAGAACGATTATGCCAAGACAAGCGTTTTTAGGTATAACAAACTAGAGACAACTATGCCTGGTTGTTGTTGCTACCACCCCTTGGACGGTTGCCCGTCCGTCCACGGCCACGACCATAACCATAACCTCTGCCACCTCCACCCCCGCCTCTTCCATATCCAGAGCCTGATACCACAAACATACAAATATTCAGAGCCAAAAATGTATTTATAACATGATACAAGGTAGTAACGTGGAAAGAAAAATAGATGAGGTATCTATGTTATGCATACTTACCACGATATCCCCAGCCACCACCACGGCCTCCACCTCGTCCATAGTTGGAGTACCCACCATTTTCTATCAAATAAAAATGAAGCATATATATTGAATATACATCCATGCCAGTGAGTGTTAGAGCCAAACAAGCTAGAATTCTTAAGCTGTACCTTGATAATTATTATATCCATCTTGGTAATTTGCATATCCACCTCTGCTCCAACCACGTCCCCTCCCTCTACCACGGCCTCGTCCTCGGCCATATGAATCTAAAATCAAGTTATGATAATTTTAGATGATGTAGCAAAATTTCACATGAATCACCGTAACATAATTATTGGGTTAGAAGGTCATTACCTTCATTACCAGCATTGTAGACTGCTTGTGCTTGTCTAGGTGGTTGCTGCTGCTGTCGAGGCTGGTAATTGTAACGCGGGGCGTAGTTGTTATTATTGTTGTTGTTGTAGTAATTTGTCTGCTGCTGAATCTCAGAAGGTGTTTGATACCTGCGAGCATTAACTTACATAAGATGTTTTTCACAAAACAAGCGACCGCAGAGAACATCTTAATATGATTGAATATAGCAAAGAGTTACCCTGGAGAGTTCTTGTTCAGTTCCGTTGTTGACAAGGTGATTGAAATCATCGAGACATGCCGAGTTTGCTCCACACTTTTACAAAGAAAAGCCAACATTCAATAATCAGAACCACAACCATGCAATTAGCACCCAATTGGAGAATAGAAGGTAAATCTTAGACTTACGGCAAAAGGCCCTCTTCAAGAGGTTCCCATACATCTGTGATGCTTATTGAGCTGATAGCAGTGTCTTGATGCAGACGAGGAATTCTTCTCTGAACATTGAATTACATCTGAATATGGTAATATAGAAAGCGCACTCGAAAAAAAAAAGGAAAAAAACGCAGGCAAGCTACCTTAATGATCTCTGCAATAGCTACAGTCTTGCTTATTGCCTGACCCATTGCTTTCAAAACGATCTCTTTCCCACTCCTCTCCTGAATAGCCATTCGTCATAAAACTTTCTATTAGCCAATTTTGAAAAGATTCTGGTTACAGTTTATAGCAGACCTCCCACCAAAAAAATGAGAAAGATCTAATCATACAGCTACAAGCCTACAAGTATTTCTTGCTTGATGTAGGACAAAAGCAAAGCATTTCAAAATAGGATACACATAAGAAAGATTCTCAGAGCTGAGTACAGACCAGAAGTGTTCTAGTAGGCATCTTCAAAGAATATTACTAACAATTGGAGAAACTCTCTCCTTTTCACTTATCATAAGCTGAACCATAGGGAATCAACTTCCGGCTATTATATGTTGAAAAGCAAAATTATTTAGCTCAGCTACTACTCAATTCTCGCTTACGGTACTACGTTTTAAAAATTGAACCATCAGAACAGCCTCAGTTTAGGATCTTACTTATTCTTGTGAGACCGCAGATACAGCACCAGATTTTCTTTCCTAGCTTCATATTTCGTTGATTAGATCAGTGTTCTCTGTATAGAAGTTTTGGATAAATTATTGCAGGAAAATCTAATTGTTTCTCACTGCTCTGAAGATGTGACATCTACGATTTCTTGAAGAGCATTTTTTAAATAAGTTGTGTAGAAGAACCATTTTAACCACCAGGTTTCCTGTGGCCGGGCAAATTCCTGAAATCTTCCTTGCATTAAAAATAAAGTCTCAACCACAGAGACAATATGCAGACACGGCTCATGAATATGCTCTAATGATTCATGTAAATATAATAAACATAAATGTGACATTTGTGAGCAAAAAATGAGAAATAAGCATAAACGTGAATATTGACAGCAAAAGATATGTACGCATTTACTCCGTTACAATAGAACTACTTTAACATGCACGACCCAACTCCAAAAGTTGCGAAAATGAGGAGCACTCCTAGCTGGATTGACATGGTGTCAATCTTTCCTATAAAGTTAGAAATTTATAGCATCATCATAGAAACACACAGCAGCGAGCGTGCTAACAATGTTATGTCCACACACTAAAAATCTCAATCCACATATCACATTGTCAACGAATGCACACAAAATATAAATCCTTCCAATCATCCAAAACAAAATACGACCTCAATGCCCGAAAATACGACAGTCTGCAATGATTCCACAGTAATCCCAAAACACTGCAATTTTTTTATTTTTTTTTTTGAAACTGGTAAATGTAAACATTGCAAAATATTAGAAGTTTAGAACCCACTAATCCAATCAATCAAACAACTATGCATCAACTCATATATACATGCAAAGCTATTATATGGAAAACCCAAAATAAATATACCTGGAGAAGATTAGTGGCATAGCTGATGTAGTTACGAACAAGTCCTTGTGAAGTGATACGGATCTCATTCTCGTTAATTGGTAATTCAGGTTTCGGTTTCTCTACTTTTTGGTACCTATCCATTATTATTGATAATAACAACAACCCTAAAACCTTAGTGTTGTTCTTTTCTTTTGGTACTAGTGTGAGAAACAGAGATAGATTGAGGGGGGAAACTTGTAAACCCTTAACAGAAACAGCGGCACCAGTGAATTGTTTGTTCAGGTGGATCATGTTTTTAAATTGATATTTGTTGGGCTTATTTTAAGGCCCGATATGTGAGTGACAATCATGGAAACTAGGTTGATGTCTGGCCTTTTTAAGGAAGTAAAGCCCATCTTGTTTCACCTGAACCTGCCCTGTTTCTTTTTTTCATTGAACTTGCACTATTCATTTCCCCACATTTTGAAACTTTTGCCAAAACTAAGCAGGCGTTTCGTTATAGTTTATTTGCAACTTTTGAAACTTTATTTGGGATTTTGAAGTAGGAGTTGTGTTTGGTTATAGTTTTTGCAAAAAATATTTTGTTATTTGAATGTACTGAAAGCGAAAAAAGGTGAAAACAAGATTTTAGGTGTGTTTTCAAATTCAAGTTATATTTGGAATTTCATGGTCAAATGTTGATTTCCAAATAAAGTGAAATAATTTTCCGGAAAAAAGAGAAAATTTCTCATGGCCAAACGGATCCATAAGATTTCACTTGTAACCGTCAAGTCTCATTCGAATTACAAGAACCTATACTTGTTAGTACAGTATATTGAGTCTCTCGTCAAAACCACGATACGTGTTTCCCTACATGAAGTTTGTTAGAAGAACAATTTGGTGTGGATAGACCACAATCCGAACCAAGGAAATAATAGTTGTTGAGTCGATTTGGAGGTTTTTTATTTTGTTTAGTTTTTACGTGACCGCTGGAGGTGACTCTTTAATCACATGTGGTAGTTTACATGGGCAATGGTGAATACCATCAAGAATTTCATTCGTTTAGTTGAAAAATAAGAGCAAATATAATACTTCAGGTAATTGTGAAGGTATTTTTGTGAACTTCTTGCAGAGGGTAAAGTTAAGCAATTTAACATAGTTTGGGGACAAATTTGAGTATTTGACCTCTTCCTTTTTCAAAATTTATAAGAATGAATAAAGCTATAGACTGAAAAATAACTTAAAAAAATTAATACGTGAAGTCTCTTACTGATAATATTCACCAACAAGCGCAACATGTTCACCACAAAGTAGCATTTCCAAACATAACCAAAGGATTATCTATAATTGCATATAATTCTAACAAGAAAAAGTACCATCCATTAATCTTATTTCTAAACATACATATACTATTAAGCATGAACAAAACTGCTTCCAGTTCTAGCATTTATAAAATGTACCAATAAGAAAAGGCAAAACTCAAACTCATTGTAAATTCTTTCTTTTTTCATTTAACCATAGGAATATCTGGAGTCGCACCGCATAAGGCCCACTCAAAAGGATTTTGAGAAAGAATCTCGTCTATTGCTTGCTCGTGAAATTTCAAGTATTCTAAGTCCGACAAATCAGAATTCATGCGGCAGGGCAATGCTCTTTACCATGAGTTTCTTCATTTCCAAAGCAGATATCTGATTAGGGATGAAGAATCTCATGTATCCCACCACGCTACTTTAGTAGCGATGAAACTTCAAATTCTTGCACCAACAAGAATGTTATCAAGAGAAACATTTGAACAAAAGCTAATCACTCTATGAAACTTACTAGCAGGTGCTGGCAAATTAGGCAACTTCCTCCAACTAAACTTCCCAAATTCATTGCTAAATTCACAAACACAAGCAGGGTAATTCTTATGATGCTCTTCATTGTACACATAAATAAGATTCCCCAATCCCACACATTTTAAACTGGCAAATTTATCATCCTCATCACTATCAAACAAACAATACATCAATTCATGAGGCATTATAGCAATTTCACTAAACTCCATTGTTTCCTCATCAACCTTCCATATAATAAAATTTATTCCATTTGGTGAATTGCATAATCCACCTAAAACTAAACAATCTTGACATGTCATCAAGAATGAAAACAAAATCCCAGGTGGCCTAAGTGTTTGTACCTCACTCCACAAATGTTCATCCAAATTGAAACATGTAACAAAACAAGAATATATCCCAAAAACATAGAATTTTTTCCCTTTTAATAAAGCTGAACATAACCACTGTGATGAATTCCCTGACCTAAAATCTGCTGGCAAAGGTTGGCACAATTCCCAAGAATCCAAAGTTGGATTATAAATCTCAACAGCCAAACGGTCCTCAACATCAACTAATCCACCAACAAATCTAACACCACCTACAACAATGAATCTTGACCCATTGTTATACACACCAACAAGAGGATTACACCTAGAAAACCTCAAAGGGCTTGTTTGGACCCAGGTGTTTTTAAAAATTGGCTTAAAACTGAAATTTTCTGAAGTTGTAGCAAAGAAAAAACCATTTGAACCAATAAAGAAATCTTGGGATAAAAGGGTTGAAGTGGGAAGTGTAATCCATTCATTGGAATCTGGGTCAAAAGCAAAAGCTTGGTTATTTTTGTAAAAAATGCTATTTTGGCCACAAAGAAAAAACCATGGTTTTTTTGTACCTGATATTTTGGTAGTGAAAGAATTAGAGGTAATTATAGAATTCCAAATCTTGCAAACAGAGGAAGCAATAACTATAGAACGAATTGGGAGATAAGAGATAATTTTTTCTGTAATATCTGAACAAAGATATTCCCAATTCTTGATTATTTGGTCATTTTGAGAATTGGGTTTTTGAATACAAATGTGTTCTTCCATTTGATAGAGGGGTTTTGGAAAAAGATATTTTTTTTGTTGATAAAATGTTTTGTGATTTTGATTATGCAGATAGTAGATATATATAGAATGAAATGGAGAATGTGTGAGGGAAAGTTTGTTTTCCTTCCGGGATCCTCCATCCGTCCCAATTTATTTAACATTTTTTTATTTTTAGAGAGTCAAATTTTTTAATTTTAATTATATATTTAAATTTACATATTTGAAAACTATTCAAAGTTACTATAAGTTACAATCATTAATCATTTAAAATATTTAAAAGACATTATGAAAAAAATTACGATTAAAAAATAATTCATTTAACATTCAAAAAGTAAAAAGTTTCAAATAAATTAAGAGGGGAGGAGAAGATAGTAACAGAAGAGAAACACAAGGGACGAGAAAATTTAAGTTTTGGTTCTTGGAGTTTACGATGATAGACATTAATCATGTGGGTCTTTGTACTATTGTTTGTATGATTAGTCCGTCTCTTTTTGTCTCGTTAGCAAATCAACCACTATTAATGAAGATCTCAAATAAAGAAATTTTCTAAAACAGAGCCGACAAAATTAAGTCATAAAAACCCTTCTAATATAGTAGTAGCTTATTTAAAAATATTTCTAGTTTTTTTATTTGATATAAGGAAAAAGAAATTTTGTTAGGTAAATAAACAAATTATAAGAAAACAAACAAAGAGATTAAAAACTTGGTAAGACTTGAGGGCGTTGGCTATGACCTGTTGTTTAATCCATTTTGATCCGACTATTTTAGTCTGAATAACTTTTGAGTGGGTTAATGACTCACTCATTTATTAATTTAACCTGGGCCATCCAAATTCAAGTGATCAACTCGCCTATACAACATTTCTATTCTAAAGAATACTAATCACGGTGATCCTCCGTCTGAAATAAGACGTGAATGTGCAAAAGTATAATTGTTCATAAAAGATAGAATCGTAGAATTAGTAATCCGAAAAACATGATAGATAACCTTCTAAAACAAGTGAAAATAAACCATCTATATAAGTTTAGCTATTGCAAATAGAGGTGTACAAAGTAAACCGATAAACCACACCAAACCGATAAATCGAGTCAAACCGAGAAAAAAACCCGACTAGTGGTTTGGTTTGGTGTTAAAAAAAAAATCCCGACCATAATTAGTTTGGTTTGGTTTTAACTAAAAAATCTCAAACCGAAACAAACCAACCCGACAGTACATGTATTCAATTTTTAAAATATTTTATACATAAAAAAATTTATTTGTAATGTAATTTATAAATATTTCTTAAATTTTTTCGTAGTTTTTTTATCTATTATCATATTATTCAAGCTTGAACTTAGAATTTTGAATGCCAATAAGTTTTATATCTTATGGATATTAGTAACTCAAACAAAGTCCAAACCAAAACCAACTCAACACTAATGCTAACAAAAAAAAATTCAATTTACCACTAGGAATGACAATAATGTTGGATATCTATTCTTTAGTTTTGCATAATTGATTTAGAGAGCAAAAATACATAACTTTATTTTTTTTTCTTTGTCATGTAATTAATACTTATTTTAGCATGACTTAGTATTATTAGATTATGGTCATTTTCTTTTATGGCTTGTTAGTTAGCAATATTTATTTTAATCGATTCTATTAGCTTTTGTTGAATATTTTAATACAATGTCATCACTTTTCTCACGTTTTGTTTTATTTTCTTAAGAAACACCTTAATTATATAGTTGTATCTTACTAGGACTAAACAAATATTTGAAGTAAAAGTTATATGTTTTGTGTCAAGACTATTCGGGAAAAAAACCCGAAAAACCCGAGAAAACCGAATAACCCGAGAAAACCCGAGGTTGAAAAATCCGAATTTTATTGGTTTGGTTTGGCGTATAAATTTAAAAATCCGACGCAATTGGTTTGGTTTGGTGTTTAAAAAATCTGAACCAACCCGGTCCATGTACATCCCTAATCGCAAATATAGTACTACTTGGTTTTTTAGCTGTAAAATACTAGAGAGTTTATGAGGAAATGCTGCTAAAGAATCATAATCCATTTCCATTACAGGGTTATAAACGCTTGTGTCATTAAGGTCTTTCATAAAAACTATACTAAGTTAAGACAAGTAATAGATTCCTTACTTATTGTTTGCGTTACGAAGTTTTAATTTCATAGAAAAAGTTCCTTCAAATATCAAGAGTATTTAAAGTCTTTAATTCACCAAGAGTATTAAATTAAATTGAAAACAATGAATGGAAGGCAATTAATTTGGAATTGGTCAAATGAAACACTAATGAGTTGAACGTTGGTTAGAACATAAAATTGACACTTAAGGTGAATGTCATGTGCGTTAAATTAACATTACACCAAACTTTACTCCAAAACTTTTAAGCCACTAAAAACCAGGGAGTATAAAAATTCATGAATAATTATGCATCAACGTGGCACAAATTGTGCGATTTAGCACGAGTGGCCACCAAACTTCTTCACAGCTCTAGCTCTAGCACCACAACTGTTAAAAAAAAAAACGACAGGCATAATCAGATTGGTGGATTCATGGGGGGAAAATCTAGCTTAGAAATTAAAATAGAAGAAGACGGGCTTATTTCACGTATAATCGGACTAAAGATACATTGCAGCAAAGTTATAAAACTATATTTTGTAATTAAAAAAAAAAACCTATGGAAACCATCCAAATTCATCAAATAGGTGCCAGAAATCGCAACTAAACTGTGATATATGATGCGAAATGTCCACTAGATAGATCTCACGTCATTAACATAGTTAATTCAACTTGTACATTTTATGTCTTTTGATAAATATTAAGTTCCAGTCTAAATAGGGGTAAAAAGTTGAGAAAACGCGGGCCACATTGAGTAAGAAATAGGGAAGTAATGTCACATTTGCTCATTTAAAAACTACGATCTTTAGCTTAGGAATTGAAGTATTTTTATGGAATCTCAGTTATGACATGGACATAAGTTTGATGTGTTGGTGATGTGTCAGTAATTTTAGTTAGACCATATGTGATATTATAAGGAAACTTACATTCAGAATCTGTAGTGACCCAATTCCCTTTTCTAGCTGCTGCAGGGCACTGATCTATATGAACTGGAGTTGAGTTTAGAGGAGTGTTGATAGAATGGTCATTGTTTGTCAAGGAACTGACTGAAATTGTAGAGTAAGCTGATGAAGTTGTGGAGCAACTTTCAAAATAATCCCATCTAAGGCTGATTTTTGGGGATTCGTTGCTCAGTTGATCATCATGTGGTACTGCCTTTATGACTGATCTATCGCGTAGGTGCAAAACCTGCACATTATTAGATCACCTAAAAGATAAATACAAGTGAAGATTCATAGTAACAGAAATTAGTTACATGGAAGCATAAAAAAGACGACTTAATTGTGAGTATATATAGTTTAAATCTGAATTAATCATCACTATAAGCCTCTAAAAAAAATCTGATTGTTCCTGTTATGTATAATTTTATCCCTGAAAGACGGCCTATTTTTATTTGATATTTTGGGCAATTTTATAGGGCCATACTCTTTGGTCCAGGCATATTTACTAGGGACTACATAATAATCTACATATAATAGTTGAAAAGAATAAAGGTTGTATCTAAGCTAAGAAAAATTGGAGTAATTCATTTATATATTACTCTGATGTGATCGTGGCAACATGTTCGTCAGAAGATATATAGACAAGTCAACCTTTTGTTAGACATAAATAAGGAGGAGTATTAGAGTAGCTTATTATGCAGTATGGAAAATTGATCTCTTATGACCGATTATATTTGAATAAAGAAAACGATTCTACAAAAATTTCGTGTGTTTTATTTATCGATCTCCCGCAGAAAGGGCCAGATTACTGAAAGAACATTTGTAATGAGTATAAAACCGAATCTAACTTCTTTATACTGACAATATCAATGAATTTTAACACTGTTAATCGCCTAAATGTCGACTACACTACAGGTAAATGTCAAAATAAGTGTGACAATTAGTAACCTGAAAAATATGGGAACCTCCTAAAACAACTAGTGTTATTGTCAGCGTATATAAGTTAAAGTCTATAATGAAATCTGACCTTTCGACCAAAGTATTTTCCTCCCTTTTGAGACTTAGCAGCAGCAGCCCATCTTATTAGCTCCTTCATCTTTGAAATGGCCTTAGTTTTATCCCCTTTTGCTTTTTCTTTCTTTTCTGCACTATAACTTTGCTCCTTATGACCATTTGTTGGTGTTCCTACTGCATCAGTAATGGGCAAAACCTTATTGCTAGCTGTAGCAGAATCTGCCTTTCGATGAACGCTTAATATACGTGTAAGAGTCTGTTTTTTCATCTTCATGCTATGCACAAATCGCTGTCTTCTGCGCGAACTTCCCAATCTCTTTAGATGAATCGTGCTGTAGAAATAGTCGGACACAATGTCCTTTCTACGTAATATATTGAACACCTTGAAGATCTTGCAGCTCAATTTTGCTGATTTTCTAGTTCTTCTCTTTTTCTGAGAAATCCCAAACAGGACAATGTCTTGGGGTTTCACCTCCTGATCTGAAATAGCAGAGGAATTCATAGACTTTAACGACTTTAGATCTCAAAAAATGACATGACAATTTAAGTGTTATATTTGCACTGACGGTGCATAATTTCTTGTTCTATCTGGATTTTAATTTTATAACTTTAAGTGCTAATATCTAGGTTCTAAATATTAATGTATACATATTTAATACATTTATTAACACAAACATATTATTTGAGCAAAAACTATTGGATCTACCGGACTCATTCCAGAGCTTCTACCTCTGCCCCTGCCTACAACGATACGTAACTATACATCTATCTTCATACCAAATCTGGTATAGTAATCTGAAAATAGAGTGACAACCTGCTATAATCAATTAATTGCACTGATAGTAAAATTCTTTGAACTGGAAGTGCACGAAAATTAAATCGAAAATGTAATACTAACAAGATAGTGAACAAATTTTTCTTGAGAGGTTTTGTAAGATTCACCATTAACTACTTCATTCTCGCTAGAAATGCTGTTGGAGTTGGTCTCATTTGCATTCTTGAAGAGCCACTGAAGGATCTGTTATATATGTGTATATTCTCAAAGTTAGATGCGAACTTTGATAATTTTGGTTAATTTATGAAAGAAAAATTAGAAAGCTAGCTCACCTGCATGGTAGTGGGAAGTACTATATTTTAAAGAGACTAGATTCTCTAGTCTATACAAGTGCGACAAATTTTTTGGTCAAACGGACAAAGTATGGAAGGAAACTATCTGTGCTGTCTGTAATAAGCCAAAAATTTTCTTTGGCCTTTGGAGATAGATGAAGACAATAATGTGGTAAGTAGTAGATTTAAGAGAGGAATCTAGTAGTGCTTGTGATTCTTGTGGCAATAACGATTTTATTTATACAATATAGTAAGGCTAATCATGTGGTGGGTACTAAGCAAATTTTGAATCTAAGGGGCACTAATGAAGAGAATAACATATAATAAATGAGTTTCATCCTTGGTGGAAACTCTGTTCACCATACAAAATGTAGGGCCTTTTGTGATTTCGATTTGTGGCCATTTCTTGGGCATTTTTCATGTTCAATGAATTACTAAAAAGATCGGTCTCGAATCAAACAACCATCGCACAACCATTTAGTGAAGGATAAAAATACAAGACAATGAGAGAGATGTCTGCAATTGATTGATAGATTGATCAACAACAAGTCAAAGGATCGAAAATTTGCGACAATTATTTGTAGACGTTGTTTTTTGTCAAATTAGATAAAGTTGGAAGATTAGAACTCTAACACTCTTAGTGGCGTAACCGGAAATCTCGTCAAGGGTGTTCTAACTTTAAGAAGTCAATAATTTTTTTCAATGATATTCAAAATGTAATATATAGTCATACAAAGTAATATTTGACTTATATAACAAAGGGTGTTCAAGCGAACACCCTTGGTGTAATGTGGCTATGCCACTGAACACTCTCACACGACACTATTCTTGTTAAAAGAATTTTTTTGAAAGTTGACATTGCCTTAACATGCGTCAGCTCGAGAAAATGTATAAATAAAACTATTCTCCAAATTATGCGGCAGCTTTTGATTCAGCATGAAATTTAAAAAGAAGAACGACCTTTGAATCTAGCACTCTCATAAGGTAACTGGATCGCCCCACATGGTTGGCACTTGTACCAATTTAACAATAATTTCCTACATTTGTTTTGGTGATGTTAGTGAGCCAGCTGGAATGATCGAGATCCCTTCACCATTAATCAGTGATCTGAGATTTTAGTCCAGAGAACAAAAAATCTACCAATAGGGAGTGCTTTACCCCTTCTTTTTTATGAGTTTTACTCATAACATTTAGGCTCCGTTTGTCCATAGATATCAAAAAAAAAAAATCACTTTTTTTGGAATTTTGGAGTTGCAGTTATGTTTGGTCATAGTTTTTGAAATTGTAGTTTTGGTGAAATGTAGTTGTAAAAAAATGATTTTTTTTTAAAAACAAATTTTTTGAGTTGTTGGTATTCCGGAATACAACTTCAAGTTGTATTCGGAATTCTCATGGCCAAACACTGATTCCGAAAAAAAGTGAAATTCCGGAATAAAGTGAATAATTCTTATGGCCAAATGGGGGCTTAAATTAGTCTAATTAGTGAGATTTAGATATCGAATAGTTAAACTACAAAAAAGACCTAGAGAATGAATGTGGGTGGATAAGATATTTTTCTATTTGTTCATGGGACATTAACACATTTCAGAGGCGGTGGGCACAAACAGATGTGCAAAACAAGGACTGCAATTGGTACCTACACACATATATGGGGCTGAGAAGACATAATTCTTCAAAAAATCACCTAACAAATCAGAATGGCAAGTGTTGTATGCTTTAATTACCAAAATATACACATAGCATTTCCTGGCGGTGATTAAGAGATCTGGTGGTTGCTTAATTAAATACTATACTTTTGTTTTTGTGAGTCTCTGATTCTCCAACCTTTCATTCTCAGTTAAGTAATTGGTTCTTAGTGTTTCGTTAAGTCAAAATCCAACAAAAAGAATATTAGAGACGCAGGTTGTATTTGTTGTCTCTTTCCCATTTAATGTTGTTTCTGACCTAATAGTAACTCTTAATTAAGGATATCACTTCGGCATTACACTTAGAGTTAAAAGGGGATGAAATTAGTATATAAAAATATTACCCGCCCAACTCGTTTAAGCTTGGGCGAGCTAATTATCTGCCTATTTATTAGCGCGGCTCATTTTGACGAATGCAATTCAATTCATCTGAATATGTAAATTAAATTGACCCATAAAGAATCTTGTCAATTTTTTTTTTTATTTGATATGTTATATATGTAACCATAGTAAAGAAAATATAATTTTATTAGGTAAATAAATAAATTTTAAGAAAACAAACAAAGAAATTAAAGTTTGGTAAAAATTGGGCGGGCTAGGCTCTGATTCATTGTTTAGCCATCTTGGCCCAGCCCATCTCAGCTAAATAATCTTTGAGTGGATTAATGACAAGTCATTTCTTAAAGGGCAACTTACACAAATGACTACACTTTGGGTTTTTTTAAGGCATAGCTACACTTTTGCTAATTACAATTCGTAACTCCAGTAACATGTATTCAAATTCGGTTGTATTCTAATTCGATTGTATTTCGCTGTATTCAATTCGAATGTATTCAATTTGGCTGTATTCATTCGTAACAACTTTTACACTATATTCAACTTATTGTATTTAAATTCGGTTGTATTCAAACAACATAAATGCAAGGGAAAAAAATACAGGGATATTCAGCTGTATTCAAAATTCATTGTATTCATTTGTATACAAAAAAAAAATCTCCTTCAAAATACAAGCGAAAAATACATAAAGAAACACTTTATTTTATACTTAAAAAAATAACAAATACACTCAGATCTGAGAAATAAGAAAAAAAAATACAATCATATTTGAGATACAAGAAATCAAATACACTCAGATCTTAAAATACACCGCCGGAGATTTTACCATCGCTGGCAACGGCGCCATCATCCTGTAAGGATCCAACCAGAAACCACTTTTTTCTATGTATTCAACACAAAAACAAATACATCTAAAGCAACAATAATGATAAATACTCAAATCTGAGAAATACATTCAGATCTGAGCAAATACACTCAGATCCTGCAACGGCGCCGTCGATCGAAGACGCTAGGGATGATGATCGTGGTGGATTGTGAGGAGTAGTAATTTTGCGATGGTGGCCCGAGGAGATGGCTAACAGGGTGGAGGTGGTTGTTTAGTGTTGGAGCCTGGAGGTTGTTGAGGAAATTGGTTGAGTTGACTAGTGATGGATTGAGGTGGCAGGTATTGATATTGATCAATGATAATGAAGTCATGGACAGAATCAAGGGTGGATCTACGTCTTAGATGCGGAGTGCCACGCCACCCACAAGCTTCGGCCGAAACTTTATATATGTATATATATTTATATAAGAAACACTATAAATAGTAAGTGTGCCACCTGCAGTAATAAAAGTGGTTGTAGTGCCACTGGCAGAGAGCCTAGTTTTCTTGTATTTTGCACGGGTTCGAATCCACATGATGTGTGTTATACCCCTTTTTAACCCGGGAGATTAAAGCGGAGTACAACATATTGGAGATTCCTAAATTATTTATTTTAAAGAGTCGCCACCTAATTGATTTTACGGTGAATTAGGACACCTAATTATTAACTAAGGTAAAGTTAACTAAACCTCTGTTAATAGTCTGCTTAACTAATATGATTCTAGGTAAGGGTTCTATATTATCCTAAAGGGAAGGGGTTAGGCATCCTTTAGAATCCGTTAACTTACGGTTATCCGACCAAACTTAGGTTAATGAATTAATGTTAAAGATGCTTGAAATTTTAAGAAAAGAAGCTAAGAAATATCACTAAGGTTTTAAGAAAAAAATATGAGAATATTGCTTAAGATAAGATTTAAAGAAAATATAATAATTTGCATAAAAGAAAATTTTAGATGCCCTTTAAAATAAAACTTATAAAAGTTACTAAGACTTTAAGTAAAGACGCTATTTAGAATGGGGTTTGTAGAAAAATATAATAATTTGCATAAAGAGAAACTTCAAGCGCCATTCAAACTAACTTACAGGTGTTACAATGACTCTGAATAATAAAAACTATTTAAAATAAGATTTGAATAAAAATAGAAGAAAACGCGAATTTGTGCAGTGTTTTAATAAATACCTAAACAAACTACCCTAGGTGATACTACTTAACTTTGCATTTTTTAGAAGTATAAACAGAATTATGTTTTATTAACTACATTCGGCTAAATGTATGCATAACTTAGATAACCTTAAAGGTGTTTACAAATATTTTTTGTTATTTTTCTTAAACTAACTACCCATTCCTAAACTTCTATAATTCAACTAAACTAAGAAAAAAACAAAGTAAAAGGTTAGACAAATAATACAAGTTAACTGCATAAGAAATAAAAAGGGCATAAAATAAAATAAATGGGTTGCCCCGGATCTGCCCGCTATTGGGCTTCAGCCAAGAAGATTTTATATGTTGCTGCAGGCTGTTCCTGTCCATTGGGCTTTTGCCCAGAAATTCCATACGTTGCCACTGCTGTTGGGCGGCTTAAAGGCTATTATGTTGGGTTTTAGCCCAACTCCGAATGCGGGATAAGAGTATGCGATAGTCATGCACGAAAGGAAAAGATAAGGATTAATATCTAATCGATGAATAAAGCTGAACATGTAACACATAAACCCAAAACAAACCCCACAGGTTACGTATATACTAGATATATTTAAGTATATTTTATGCATACACATTCACAGGGACGTGCTAGATACATTAACATATACGAATTCAAAGCATAAGGTGATCACGGCATTTCACACAGATCTGCACCCCTTTTTAACAACTGCACTAGCAAGTCAATGACTTTAATCATGAATAGGTAAAAAGGATTAACAAAAAAATGGAAAAATTGACAGGAAGATTAGAGTTTAAACCTCACCCTGCCTATATTCTAGAAAGAAACTGGCACCACAAAAGGAGTGCGAACAGAGTGGTAGTCCCTTTCAATTTAAATGAATTATCACAACCAAGCAAAGAGACTGTGCCATGCATATTTAAGTATACCAAACTCATATACCTTGAAGTGTACATGAGACTGGGTATAGTCGGTATACAAGCATCTCCATACACGAAGGCAGATTTATGCACATTTTTCACATTTTTCTAGAGAAATAAAGTTATAGCAGATCCAGCAAAGGAGCAGTATGTACCCAATAAATCTCAAGATATACGCAGTAATATATAGACCCAATTGAGCAAATGTTGCGGAGTTATTTCGGAACATAGACATAAACCCGAATGGGCAAAGTATGCAAGCAAGCCTTATCAGTATGATAGTTAATGCAAAAAAAAACATTCTGAGATTCATGCAACTAACCAACAACAAAACACATAGAATAGACTTTGCACAATTTCCTTGAAACAGAGCCATTAAGGAGCATGCAAAGGATCTGGATTCAGCCTTAAACTAATGTAAGCATGCTTTAAATATTAACATTGGTTTGTATTACAGTCCAAATCAAACAGGGTTCGAATGCACCAGCCATGCTAGAAAAAAAGAAGAAAGGAACTGAAATATGCTTCTTAAATTAGAGGCCAAACTGAACTCCTATTTAAACCCGAAAGAGCCAATCACTGAAACAAACTGATGCGCACTTAGTCTTTTAAATTTACTCGACTCAGACATGAAGGAAATGAAGAAATAAACAGCAAAACAAGAAAATCGTATATGAGAATCGAGAGCCACCTTGTGGCAGAACTAATCCTACGAATTCGAAAATAAACAACTGAATTGAAAAGAAGCTAAACCAAAGAAAGAACTCAATTATCAAATTCAAGCAACATGAAGACTGTACGAATCTCGCTGAACTTATTAAAACATTAGAATATGAGAATGACACAGATCAATGAACAGGATCACTTTCAATCATCTAATATGTTATGGCAAACTACAGAGCCCTTTTAGCTTTATGCTTATCCAAGCTCACATATAAAGAGGGACAGAGCTGGACATGACATCCCTACTTCATAAGAGGAACTCATGCTGTCCTAGGGTCTTCTTAAACAAATATTCAAACTGAGTCACATTTCTTATTAGGGAAAAAAAACAGAGGGCGCTTACATCAGATAAGCACACATGCTAGTGCCGACAAACAGGGGCAGATTGGATAAGCTGCTGTTTGGCTAGTCGAATTAACACTTAAATACACCTAAGTAAGCTAGCTATCCTTTGGCTGGTTTAATTTGACATCCTTTTATGATAGTGGGAAAAGGCACATAGACTCTTGCTAATGATATTAATCAGTTCACAACTTAATGACTCCTACACAGCTAATGATATGGACATAATTATGCAGATTGTAAGCCTTAAACATGCAAGATTAAGCCATTCGAGTATGCAAATACGATCCTCGAAGCTGACAGAGGCAGATAGCATATCATCTTCAGGGATTAATCTAGATTCAACTAATCACAGGGAAACCAAATCTGTATGAAAATTTACCAAAAATATAAGACTTACATAGATAAAATGAAATAGTAGCTAACTTGAGATGAACATGCACAATTTGCATTCGGTGTGACTAAGATTTAGCATATACACAATTAAGCAACCAACAAGTAGCTGAGCTTATCTAATAAATTACAAATTCAGTGCTAAAACAAACATGGTTAAATGAGCTTAATCAAGTGAGATGGAGGAAAAGTTAATGCACACAAACGCGATTAACAGGTCATCTAATCTGAACCAACGTCTGATTAGTCCAATGACATACCCACTAACAATATAAACTTGAAGCAACGGGTGAATCTAAACTGGCATATAAAGTTAACACCATCACAGAACTGAACTAAACAGGGACTAAATATGCTTAATACGACTAAAATAACTGCTAACGAAATGGAAATACAACTAAGCAAACAAACCACATAAAAACAGTTTCAAACACTCAAACGAATACTAAAATGACTTATAGGAAGGAAATTTACCTTCTTCGGGTGCAGCGAAATGGGTGCGAAGCCTTCGATACACACTCGAACACTTCAAAACTCGATTCCCAGAGATAAAAGGACTGATAGAACTGAAATTTGCTTAGGAGGTTTTTTAGCGACAAAACGAAAGCTTCAATTTCTATAGATTTTTTGGGGGCTAAAGAACTCAATTTTTCAAGGGATTTTGTATGGCTCCGAATTTCCTCCTCCGGAATCTCTTCCTCCTCCTACTGACTTGGGAAAACATTATTTATAACATCAATCTTAGGTTTGAACTAGGGTTTTCGTCCGAAAAGGAAGAGAGAGAGGAGCGGGGGGGACAAGACGAATAGGGGAAGTGGGGGTTGCAGAAGAAGGGAGCGTGGGGAACAAGGGTAACGTGGGTGTGTGTCAGAGGTGAGTGGGAGGTCACGTGGGGGGTATGGGAGAGAGAAACAGTGGGGTGGCGATGGGAGGATGGGCGACGGCTTTAGGGTTTGGGGGTAAAGGGAAAGGGAAGGGGAAGGAAGGAAGCGTAGACGAAAGGGGATGAGGGGGATGGCCGGAGATGGAGGCGGTGGTGAGGAAGTGGGTGGCGACGGAGAAGAAGGAAAGAGGAGGAGACGATAATGAAGGGAATAAGGGAAACCCTTTTCCCTTATTTTGAACGAAAATGGATCGGGCCTGGTCCATTTGTGGACTGGGTCAATTTTTAGACCGGGTATTAAAAGAATAGGCTAATAAATTAAAACACGGATTATTCCAAAAATTGAGATAAGGGATATGGACTAGTCCAAAAAATATCAGGAGTCAATCGGGCTTTGATTTGGAGTCCGATAAGTCAAAATGCGGACCGAGTGCAAGAAATAGTTCGTCTTCGAAATTTGAATAAAAGACCCATTTTGATTAACGATGTACTAAGGGTGCCAGAATATCACCTGGTACGAAAAAATGTGTAATTGTAAAAAGACCCGGATAATAAATTATATGTTGTTGCACTGACCGTGCAATAAAAATTTTTAACGATAAATGAAGCTATCATTTTAAATGCGCGAAAATAAATGCGATGTGCATGCGGGAGTTGATAAAATGCCGAGAAATGCCAGTTTCAATAATACTAAATAGCCGTAGCGAATGACTAGCGGTAATAGTACTGTTAATAATGATAACAATAATGATAATGGTAATAATGATAATGGCGATAAAAATAATAATAGATATAATAATAATAGTAGATAACAAACATTGATAATTAAAATGATAATAATTAATAATAATAATAATAAAGATGATAATAATTAATAACAAGATAACAATAATAAATAACAATTATTGATAGTGACAAAACGTTAATAAATTAATAATAATAACAATAATAGTGGTAATAATAAGATAATAATGATAATAATAATAATAATAATGATGATAATAATAAATAAATAACAATTATTGATAAAACAATGACAATAATTAATAATAAAATAACGATGATAATGATGATTAATAATTGATAACAAAATAACGCTGATAATAGTGATTAGTAATTAACAATAATAATAATAATGACAATTAGTAATAATGATAATTTAAGAATAATAATAATAGTTATTAATATTAATAATAATGATAATAATAATAGTTGTAACAGAATAATAAAACGTCGTTATTGATAAGAGACTAATAACTATAGTAAACATAATATATATTATTATTTATTTATTTATTTATTTTATTATTTTTTATTATTATATTTTTTTTTATTTGTTTATTTATTTATTTATTTTTTAATATTAGAAGCGCAAATATGTATTTCGGAGGAGAGGCGGGACAAAATTGGGTGTCAACAATGTGAGCATTGTTTTAGATCTCATAACAATTCCGTCTCTACACAAGTCTACAACACATACTAGTTGTTGACACCCTTCTTTTTTAAGTGTTGAATATGTTATTTGTTTAATAAGTGTAAAATAGTAGAAATTTTCTTAGAGTAAAATAATAGAAAATATTGAAAGTTTTTTTTTTTTTTTTTTTTATATTCTCTCATCTCCTAGTAATCAAGAATTCCTTTCCAAACAAAAATTGACCTCCGCCACTTTCCCTTGCTCCCGATACTGTTGTTACTGCTTCACCATTGCTCTGTTGCCTTTGCATCCACCACTGTAGGCTCCCTTAATTCCTTGTTTATTTCTTTGCCCTATTTGGTTGTTTTTTTCCCCCTCCATCAAGTATATATTTTTGCTCTGCTTCTGTTATATTTAGTTGAATTTCGGTGTTCTCGTTAAGTTTTATTATCATTTTTTTTTGTTAGGTAGACCTTAATTCAATCTTATTAACTAGTGGTAAGTTTGCATTAAAGATAGTGCACTACTACGCACACACCTTTTTTCGAGGGACAAAACTGACAGATAGTTATAATGAAAAATTATCATCTCGGGAAAAAATTGATAGACTCCCTTTGGTTCGATAGCCTCCATCAATAAATATATTAAAGACAAGACGATATTAGAAAATTTTATATAATTTTTGCGCATTTTTGAGCAAAATTAACCAACGGACGTCCGTCGGTTTTATTAAGAAAAATTGAAACACACAATTTCATTGGTTTTATATAGTGTCCATTAGTTATCTTTACGTAATAGTAGACTGACAATGTCCGTCAATATTTATCACTCGAAAAATACGATTTTAGTCATGGTGGCACTCATACTTATCAAATCCTGGATCTGCCTCTGGAGATGATTATAGGGGTATCTGATGGTAGTTGTGTGGTTATGTAGTAATAGTTGATGGTGAAGGTTGGTGATTAATGTTGGTGATATAGGTGGTCAAGGTGCATAGCAATGGCAGTTTTGCGGTAGTAGCCAGAGGTGTGGGTTTCGCTGGAGCTTCGACGGCGATGTCAATGGCGAGGAGAACGGTGTCAGATCTAAGAGCAGTGGGTTTTGCCGGAGCTCCGACGACGGAGGGAGAAGAAGCATCTCAAAGAAAGCTCTAAGATTCTCAGTCAAGAATAAAAATAATAAAAATAGAGTATTCTATTTTAAATATATAATGTAGCTATGATAGGTAATTCAAATACAATATTTAGCTACTAGATGTAATTAAAATAAAATGTAGTTACTAAATAAAATATCTCTTATATATTCTCTACACAATGTAAAATTCCCTTTCCCTTAAAATTCATTTACTCAACTCATTTTTATTAGTCTAAATTCAACCCAAATCACTTATTTGACACCCTAATTATACTTTGAGATTAATACATATTGGTGGTTGTGCTGAAAAGGACTGTGCTGACTGTGGCAAGTATTGCCTTGGAGCTATTGGTGGCTATATGCCCGTCAACCGGTTCAAACCGGACCGGACCGGTAACCGGTTACGGAACCGGCCGGTTTCCGGTTTAAAAATTGGAACCGGTCATCGGTTCCGGTTTACCGGTTTGAAACCCCAAACCGGAACCGGTCCGGTTCAAACAGTCCAAAATCCCTTTTTTTTTGTTTTTTGTATTACATATATATATTATAGTATTTATTAGTATATTGTAGGTATATTTACATATGTTATATAAGTTTATAAGTAAAGTTTAAATATTTACTGACTAACAGACTAACAGCAAGTCAGCAATACAGAATATAAGTGTATATATATATATATATATTAAGTTATATGCTTAAGTTATAGTGTTATACTACATATACCTAAAATATAGTAAGAATATACTTATATATATTAATATACTTAGGTTATATAACTTATATATATATAGATATATGTTTAAGTTATATATATATTAATATATATATGTTTAAGTTATGTGTATACTATATATACTTATAACTTATATATATATATATATATATATAACTTAAGTTATTTATAGCTTAATTTTTTTTTAAGTTTATAAATTTGTATATATACATATACCTAAAATACTTATATACGTATATATATATGTTATACATATACCTAAAATATAGTAAGAATATACTTATATATATCAATATACTTAGGTTATATAACTTAATATATATAAATATGTTTAAGTTATATATAACTTATATATATGTATAACTTAATATATATATATATATATATATATATATATATATATATATATATATATATATATATATATATATATATATATATATATATATATATGTTTAAGTTATATGTATACTATATATTATAAGTATATTCTTAGTATATTTTAGTTATTTTTCAAGTATATAACTTTCTAGTTTTTAATTTAAGTAGATGTATATCATAAGTATATTCTTAGTATATTTTAGGTATATTTCTAACTTAATATAAGTAAAAATATGAACACAAGTAAATAGAAGAAAGCTCAATGAGCCATATATTTTATTTATTCTTGGATAACATTTATTTGCAAGTTGTAGTTTTTTTTTTAACTTGCAAATAATACATGAGTTGTAAAGAAATAGTAGAATAATAAATTCACCAATTCTGAATCATTTCGTTAATTTCCCCCATATCATATTTGGCCATGGAGATATCTTCAAAGTCTTCCATTTGGTCCGGTCCACTTCCTATCAAATCTTCAATTTCTTCCTCTTCGCCTTCCTCCGCTCTTGAGTTTTGGTCGCGTCGCTCCGATCTAATCCAATCGCGAATGCACACTAGTACTTGCAAGCTAAAGCCGGATAATGAATGTCTATGGTCTCCAATTTGTTGTCTTCCTTGGCTAAATGCGCTCTCCGAAGCCGCGGTTGATACTTGAACCGTAAGAATATCTCGAGCCATTCTTGAGAGTATCGGATGACTTGCCTTGTACTTCTCCCACCATGCTAAGACGTCCAATTCATCCAGTTCCTTGATATCCACATTTGGCTACATCAAATAAAAGTTATATTCATCAAAGTTTGCATTACAAGAAGAAGTTGGCTGTGAATTTAAAACTTTTAAATGCGACAAACCCGACAAGCCCTTTTTGCTACTTTGAGAAGTAGTAGGGCGTGGAGCAACGGGTGTATCACGTTCTTCCAAATTAGAATAATGAGTAAAAAATTTTCTAAACTCGTCATCAATAGCGAGTTCGGTTTCAGCTAAAGATGGTTGAACTCCCTCTTCAATTTTTAAAAATGTATAAATTTGACCAACCAATGCTTTAGTATAAGACACTTTTAAACAAGGATTTAAAAGAGAACCCAAAATAAATAAAGTTGGGATGGGAAAAAAATACTTCTTAAATTTGATTATCATTTCAAAAATAGCCGCTTGATAATCGGGTTTATATTTATACTCTTGCAAAACTCTAGCTATTTCCACTAAGTAGGCTAAAATTCCGGTTACCGTGGGATAGAATTGTCTAGAAAAAGCAAGAGTTGCATTATAAAAAAATTCTAAGAGTTCAACACATTCTTTAACATCTTCCCAATGCGTAAAATTTAACCAATCATCACTATTAATATTATATTTGTTGTGAACTTGTTGTATGAGAATCCTATACTCATATACTTGTTGTAGCATAATATAAGTGTAGTTCCACCTAGTTTCAATTTCTACTTGAATTTTCCTAGGTCTAAGGTTATTTTTCACACAAGCATTCTTAAAATCTCTAAGTCTTGCCCTATTAGCATTACAAAAAAGAAACGCAACCGCATCTCTAACTTTTTGAATAGAATCGTCAAAACACACAAGACCATCTTTAAAAATTAAATTTAAAATGTGACAACTACATCTCACATGAAAAATATTTTCTAGCGGAGGGTTTATTTCTCTTTTTAAAAGACCAATCGTCTTTGTATTATTAGAAGCATTATCTAAAGCAATACAAAGTGTTTTTCTATAAATATTAAAAAATCTCATTATAGTAGACGTTAAATCCGCTAAATTTTTTCCATCGTAACGACCTTTTCCTTCATCATATAAAAAAGATATAATTCTTTTTTGCATAACCCAATTGTCATCAACCCAATGACATGTAATAGCAAAAAAATCTAACTTGTTAAGACTAAGACCCAAATCAGCGGTAAGAGAAACATTACAATTTAAAGAATTAAATACATGGCGCAAATAAAATCTATATTTTTTTGTTATGTCCCGTAATTTCGCACATTCGGAAAATTCGAAAAAAATTGCGACTTGTAAGAGATAAGGCCATATTTTGATTTTATTTTATACATATATATGTGTGTGTGTGTGTGTGTGTGTTGTTTATGAAAAGTGTTGATGTGGAAATGTGGAGAAAGGTTAAGGGCGAAATTGGAAATTTCGGGAACTAGTTTCATGAATTATAAGAAGTAGCCAACAAATTGGGCTAGAAAAAAAAATGAAAAAGAGGCCCAAATTAATGGGAGTGGCCGGCCATAGGGGCCATGGCCCAATGTAGGATTTTTTTTTCATGTGTTAAATAAGGGAAAAGGCCACAATTTATTCATTGTTCAAGAAAGTTCAAGAAAAGTAAAAGAAGAGAAAGAACAAAAAAAATAGAAGGGCAATTCGGCTAGGGCAAGAAAGAAAGAAAAAATTTTATGCCATCAATCTTGGGTCCAAAAATTGTAATTTTCTCATATTCCCACTAAGCTCAAGACCCTCTTCAACGTGGTATAATTCTTTTAGCAAGAAAGCTTCGTTTGTGACAAGTGGAAGTTTGAAGAAAAGGTAAGAATTTCATGTTCTTCATATGTTATGGAAGGTTATATATGTGTTGTGTATGTAGAAATAAATGGAAATCATAGAAGTGTTGTGTGATGAAGTGTGTGGCCGTGTGTGTGTATTGAGTGTGTGGCCGTGTGGTGTAATTGGTGAAGGGAAGATGAGTTTATTTTATTTAGTGTATTAGTTGTGTTGTTGTGGCCTTTGTGATGTAAATGGAAGGCTTATGGTTCTAGTGGTATGGAAACTTGAAGTGGGGTAATTGTAGGAAATTATGTGAATTCATCATAGTTTATGTAATTATGGAAGTGTAGTTGCTAAAATAGAATTATTGTTGTTATGGATGAATTTGGAAGGAGAAAATGTGACGTTGTAGTTTTGTTGTACTCATGGGGGGAAGTTCGGGTGGAATGTGATGTTGATGGCATTGTTTGAATATTTTGTAAATTGTTTAAATGTTTTTGAATTGTGTTTGAACAATTTTGAGCAAGCAATGAATATGTGAGCATTGGAAGTGACTTGAAAATGTATGTAGTTGAATTGAGTGTTGAAGAATTATGTAAAGAAGAAGGTTACTAATGTTAGAATGTGTCTTAAATTAATTGTTGATATTATTGGAGTAATCGTTGGTATTGTTGTTGATATTTTGGCCGAGTTAAATTCTCGGATTTGTTGTTGTATTTCTGGCCGAGTTGAATTCTCGAGGATGGCGCATTTACAGGGGAAATGCTGCCGAAATTTCTGTAGAAATAAGGTGTTGGTTAGAATTGAATTTTTAAGCGTTTGTAACTAATGTTTGGTGCGCATTAATGTTGTTGTAGATTTTGTGGAGCCAAGGGCCTGAATTCGAATTTTGTGTAGGAAGCGGGCAAGGTATGTAAGGCTTACCTTTCTTTCCTTCGGCATGATCCTCGTAATGAACAACTTACGTATATGTATGTCCCTAAAGAAAATTCTATTCTTAGAGACACTAGGATGGCCATCGTCTTTGACTTTCATAAGTGTTTCATATGGTTTGATATGTATATATATACGATGATGTTCGAAGCATTCAGTTGGTATATTCCCGAACGAGGTTCGAAAACAAAGCGATATGACTCAAGTCTTTGATAAACAATTCGATAGGTACATATGGTATTAAAGTCTCCATTTGGTTTGACCCATAATGATATCAGAAAGTTACCTAATATGTTTGTTACCTGAATTTCCAAACACGGCTTACGAGATGTCATTAGGAGGCCCCGTACTTCAAAGGTTCTATTTAGTAAGTCCCGAGATTGTCAACGATCTCTATTAGCATAGGGACACGAACATACGTAGTATGGTTAGGATTATGGAATAATTGAGTAATAAACTAAGTATAAGAATTCATGACTTTAAGATAATTTTGTAAGTATTAATGTCTTTAACCTTGTATACAATTTCGGCACTAATACGTTAAATCTGTGGATCGGGCTGCACGTACCGCAGCGCTGTATGATATCCTATGAGTATGCATGTATGAATCTGTTATATATACGCGTATATGATATATGATATCGGTATGTTGATATGACTAAAGTTTGATTATTGAATGCTAGCATGTTCGATTATTCCACAAAGGCTTTGACATACTTCGATTCGTACGTATGATTCCATGAGTTCTATTTGGTGTGACCCATATCCATGTCTAAAAGGTAGTTAACCTGATTACAACTTTGATTTTTCCAAGAAGAGCTTCCGAAACGATGGTAGAGCGTTCTGTACTTCAAACGCTCGTAACTTTTGTATACTAATTCCGATTGACCCGAAACTTGTTTTGGACCTTCATATGTCGATAAGTATGTTGTATCTCGGGTCTTGATTTACGAGTATATGGTTTCGTACTATTCTGTTCGTGCAAGCTTGATATGTCTATTCACTGAGCCCGGGCCAGGACATGTTATCGTGCGTACTTCTTTGCATTATTCACCGAGTCCCTCTCACTTGCGGGTCGGGACACGTTATATGTATATGCATGTGATGATATGATGATACAGGGGTGGTGGCCAGGATGGCACGTGATGACTTTATCCACCGAGACCCGCAATAGAGGGCCGGGACACGTTATGTACATATATATGACATATGACTCTACCATGCATGATTCTATCTACCGAGTCCCTTAGAAAAGGGCCGGGACACGTTATGTATACATATGATATATGACTCTGCCATACATGATCCTATGCACCGAGTCCCTCACAAAAGGGCCGGGACACGTTATACGAATGTATGGTATGTGATGTTGATATGGCTGACCTTATTCACCGAGTTCCTTACTAAAGGGCCGGAACACGTCGTATATATGCAATTATGTATATGTATGTATATGTATATGATTCATGACTTGCGAGATATTACTCCGTTACCTAAGAGAAAACGTAATGATGCTTTTATACAGTTTTACCGGTTCTGTAAAGTTTCCATTTCTGACTATGTTTCTTCGTTCTATACTTCATGCCTTACATACTCGGTACATTTTCCGTACTGACCCCCTTTCTTCGGGGGCTGCGTTTCATGGCTGCAGGTACAGGCACAGGTGATCCACCACTGTAGGCTCCACTTCCTGCTATTTTCGGAGTACTCCCTTTTGATCCGGAGTCTACTTTTGGTACATACATCTTTCGTTATGTATATATTTCTGTATATCTGACTATTTGGGTACGGCGGGGCCCTGTCCCGTCATATGATTCTGTCGGTCTGCTTAGAGGTCTGTGGACATGTTTGTGGGTTTGGGTCTTTCTGTTCGGATGTGTGTATATGATGTGTTTGGGCGATCCCATTCGCCGCGGCGGCCGGTCCGCATATGTTTACATGTTGCCTTGTTGGCCGGCGTGGCCTTTGCTGGTATTTTCTGTGCGCAGGGTTATTTTGGATAGCCTGTAAAACAAAGGAAACTCTGCCGAAATTTTTTTCTGGAAATTATCTAAATTTAGAATATAGCCTTGTCGGCTTCTGTTATATACTTGAATGCATTTGATAGATGGGTTTGGGTGCCTAGATCGGGCACTAGTCACGGCCTACGGGGCTGGGTCGTGACATTTTTATACAAATCTATAACATCCGCTCTACAATTACTTCTAGGAATACCCTCAAATAACGGATTATAACAACGTTGAATGTAAGTAACAAACCCCAAACCCGAGGGAAAGGAAAATGGTAAACAATCATAAGCTACCATTTTAACTATTTCTACACGCTCTTTTTTCTTGTCATACTTAAAATTTCTACCGATTCGTGGGTCTATCGTCATTTGAATACTTCTCACATTTGAACCCGTTTGCTCTCCCCAAACATCCATATGTTTCTTTCTCATATGACCATTTAGTGTACCCGTTCCACCATTCTTACTAGTTCCTTACTTAAAAGTAAATACTTGTCCACATAGGGTACATGTAGCTGATTGGTTTTCCCTATCCTTAGTCATAAATTTCCAAATTTTAGCGGTTGGCTAACGAGTTCTAGGCGGTTTGTCTTGTGTATGTGATTGTGTAGGACATGTATCTCCTATGGGATTTTCGTGGGGTTATGTTTCATCATCAATTTCATTAAAAGTGTCGGTAAAATGTTGTTGCGTTGCCTCATGACCTAAAAGTGGATTATTTGCACCAACATCAATACCTAAATTAAGTGTTTCTTCCACAAATGTTTCCTCATTAAGCCCACCTCTAACAATACCACTACTACTACCGGCACCAAGTCTAAATCTCTTTGCCATTATTAAATATAATTAATTTAAATCACAATCAAATAAATCAAAAGAAAATAAATTGCAACAAATTAAATTGCTAGAATTAAATTGCGAAAAATAAAGATAGAGTTGGAACGAAGGTTCCAAATTCCCGGATTAATTTCCAACAAAGTGAAGGCGGCTAGAATTGCAAATCCACCAAAGCTACTTCGGATTGTTGCAAAATCACCAACTCCACCAACAATCTTATAATTGAAAAATTAATAATTGAAACTAGAATAAGACTTTATAATATTTATTTGAGAGAAATTTAAAGTGACTAATTATTGCAAAGTAATTATAATTGAGAGATTGAGATTTGAGAGAAAGAGAAGAGTGAATTGGTGTGGATTAAAATGAAAATGAAGAAGGGTTTATATAGGGGTGGGGAATGGGTTAAAGTGTTAAAAAAAAGTTTGGGGGGTTGGGGCGGGGGGGGGGGGGGGAATGAATTTATGGCCGTTTGGCAACGACCATTTTTGCAAATGGACTGTTGCCAACGGTCCAATAACGGTCAGCAGCCCAGCAACGGATATATCTAATTTTTTTTTAATTTCACCGGTTTAACCGGTCCGGTTCCAGTTTCAAAAAAATCAAAACCGGACCGATAAGAAATAAACGGTTAACCGGTTCCGGTTTTACCGGTCCGGTTACCAGTTTGAACCGGTTAAACCGAACCGGTTGACGGGCTTAGGTGGCTATAATTGGTTTTGGAAAATGAAAATATCTTATATCAATAGTATTGGACCTATGGTTACTGATACGCTCAAATTACACCTATTAATGGCGTAAAGCGGATGTTGTCAAATACAGTAACCCAAACAAGGTTGGGGTCGAATACCACAGGGAATATGGAGAGAAAAGGTTACTAATCGTATGCGATACTAGTCTTTAAAGGCTTTAATCCTATTCCTGATAGTTTGAAATATTTGTTGAATAATGTAATTGAATACTTTGACTTGAAATGTACTTAATGCGAGATAGAGACTAAGGTTGTGTTCCCCAACTTGATTAGATATTATGCTTCAGGTTTCAATGTGATATATTTCTAATGGTTGTTCTATGAATATGCACTTGATCTCTTAAGGACTTCGTCATGTTTCCCAACAGTTAAGCAGTATTTCCTCTTTATGATTCTTCCGATTATAAAAGAGTTGCAATCGAAGAGCGACCAATAATGCCAATTTAGACTTGTTCTTATTCCTAAGTTAGTCTATTAAACGAGGGTTAACGCCTCGAGTTATTGTTATTCAATCTTACCAATATTGACTCTCTTTTCCAAGAAAAGTTAATATAATGGCTTCGGCTAATGCTTGCAATCATTACCCAACGCTAACACACAAAGATAGAATAAATAATAACAACCATTATGCATATATCAATAGTAGAAACCCATTCACATAATATCCATCATGGGACTCACAACCTTAGCGTTAAAATTGGCTACTCATAATTTTGGCTAACAAAGAAAGCTTAAAAGTTAACATAATATACTTACGATGCGAATACAATATGGAATGAAAGTGAAGTTGTTGCTTTAAATGCTCCAACCACTTCTAATATTAAAGACCTAGAGTTAATGCTCCCAAGAGAAATCTGAATAATGAAATTAAAACCCTACTTTAAGTATTTATAGGGACAAAAATCGCGCCAAGTTTCTGGACAAAAACACCCTTACGCGGCATCGTTACGGACCGTAACCTGTGTTACGGTCCGTCCTTCGTTCCGTCCCTTTGTCAGCATGCTGTCACTGCCACCATGCGACGGACCGTAACACAGGTTACGGTCCGTATCTCCCGACGGATCATGGCCTCAATCTTCAGTGGCCAATGCGTTACGCCATGACGTTATGCCCCGTAATTTGAGTTACGGACCGTCCTTCTGGGGCGTAACCTGTGACACTACTTGGCAACTTTCTGGAAATTTGAGAGACGTTACGGTGAGGGTTACGGTCCGTAACATGCGTTACGGACCGTCCTTCATAGCGGCACGTATCCTCTCTGGTACGGATCACGTTACGATCCGTAACATGAGTTACAGACCGTCATTTAGCTCCAAGTTGTCCGTTTTTCAGCATTTCTTATCATTTCCGATCCTTATTCGACCAACCCTATAAAACACAAAAATAACATAAGAAACGATGTAAAAACATTTAAAAACAAGCAACACTTCTTGTTACAAAGACATAAAATGTGCCGAAATTCACGGCACATCAGTTACTTGTTAATTTTTATGCTCAACTTAATGATTACTCCTCAAATGTACTGGAAGGAATGTAAATGAAGTAGCATGTTGGTTAAGAACCACGAATTTTAGCAAAGGTTAAGTTTCCTCCTCATGTGCCCTGCTTTGCCTTTTTATATTTGTGGTTGTAGTATTATGTATTATATGGGTTACTGATTTGAAGAGAATGCATGGTTGGTATGTAGAGATTGCAAACTCTAATTTATTTTTTAAGTAATCGACGTAATTATTTAAGTTCGAACGAGTTGGGTAATAGCTTTTTATTAATTTGTCTCCACAAGTTGAATCCACAGAGATTTATCATACGATTGGATTAAAATATGTCAAATATTGTAACCCAACGAATAAAACAACTTATACAAGATTAAATTTAGAAATTGCAAATTGTGTAAATACTCATCTAAAATTTCGATGGGAGTACTACTTATAAATTATATAGGCGTTATAAAGGAAAACTAACACTTCCACAGTTCCACTCCTCAAATATCGCTAATTTCTAATTTTGATCCTTATGTTTTTGATTAAGTATACTTTAGCTTTCAATTAATTTATATGTGCAGTGTTTATCCTTCTTACTATGAATCTTCACAAATTTAATGAATTATTAAGTGTTAGTATTTTAGTAACACAATTTTAAAAACAGACTAAGGGTGTGTTCGGTATACGGAAAATGTTTTCAATTTTCTCATGTTTGTTTGGTAAAAAATTTTGGAAATTTTTTATTTTTAGGAAAATAAGTTCCTTAAAAATGAGGAAAATGACTTCGTTAATGAAAGTAGGAAAAACAAGTGCCCCAAGTGGCACCCCACTAACCAACCACCACTACATAACCTCCCCCCCCCCCCCCCCCCCCCCTCTGCTAACTAACCGAACATGAGAAAATAAGTAAAAAATTCACATATTTTTCAATAACATATTTTTCAATAACACATTTTTCTCCGTACCGAACACACCCTAAATTCACTTTATAGGAAATTTATTACATAGATTAAAAAAATGAAAAATATTATGATTTAAAGAAGTAAAAAAGAAGACAAAAGTTGATAATGTAAGGGTAAAATAGGATTTAAAAGATTCAATTAGAAAAAAGGGTGAGAATGTCTATTGTTCAAAGTTGAGAGGGGGAGTTTGATTATTAAAGCAAAATTGAGGGGTGAAAATTGTTTCTAGTATCATAAAAGGACCAAATACACATATTTTAGCTAATTGAAGGTTAAAATAAAAATTTAGCAATATTTGAGGGACTGCAAATGAAATTATCCCGGTAAAATGTAAAGGCGTTTGTTTTGCGGTAGCATTTGGGCGTAATGGAGTACATATTGAGGACACTAACGAAGAAGGAAGAAGTAGATTCGATAATAACGGACACTATCGACAAAGTACTCGTCCTCCGTTTTGGCCGATCTTCTGATCCTCTTTGTCTCCAGCTAGACGACATCGTACCTACGCCCTTTCTTCCTCTTTCCTAACCTTGTTTTTTTTATTTGGTCCTCTTTTCTGTGAAATGCAATCACACTAATCAATTTTCTTCCATTAATTTCAGGGAAGTTAATGTTTAGTTCAATCTAGTCACATCGAACTAGTATAATATATGGATTTAAATTATATACACTGAAAGTATAAAGATTTATTTACACAATTAATACATTTTTATCAGATATTAATGATTATTGTAGAGATTTGCCGCTAATTACCTTATAAATGACATAATTATGTCAATAGAGTTTACAGTGTGAGTTCATAAAACTTAGGGGTCGTTTGGTGCGAATACAAGTTAGGCTGGGATTAGTTATGCTGACATTATTTTTTATTGACGGTTTGGTTTGTTGTATTAAAATAACATGCATTGCATAATATCTGCAATAGTACTGAATAGGGTGTATAAGTATAAGAATAGTACTGGTATTGTTAATGCCATGGTTTACTAGGTATGAGAGTGGTACTAAGTAGAGTGTATAAGTAACACTGGTATTAGTTGTACTAGATTTAAATTTGCAACCAAACATTGCACTACAATTTTATACCAGAATTATTCTACCTAATACACCCCACCAAACGACCCCTTAAAGTCTAACAGATATGCTCGAGGATCAACTGATCAAATGTCTAGTAGAACTACAAGTTATAATCTTTTCTTGGAGAAACTTTGTTTTTTGGGAGGAAGACTACAAGTTATAATTTTATAGTTAAAAAATATGTAAAGTGCAAAAGCTTTAGTCAGGAAAAAGTCTTTTGGCTCTGTATATAGCAATAGTTCTGAACAAATTTAATCAGAGGGAGTAAATATTTTAAAAATTACATCTAATATTTATATAGTTCTAGTTCCAAGCTATAGGTAGCTGTGGAAAGGTGGATTCACCCCTTATGCATTAGACACTCGAATTGTGTAGAAGTTGTGCCTTTTTCACTGTTGATTTGACATTACATAAGTTTCATCTTTTCTGGAGTGGTTCGTTTACTTTATTGCTTCTTGTTGGCTGCAGCTGTATAAATCTGTGAGAGAGGTATCCAAGTTTGCAACTGTGGCTTTAGTGGATATTGATTCAGAGGATGTTCAAGTTTATGTCAAGTATTTTGATATAACCTTAATACCATCGACCATTTTCTTCTTCAATGCTCATCATATGAAGATGGACTCTGGGTATGCTTTCTCACTGATCAGTTTTTCCAAGTGTTGTGCAATAGGCATGTTCGTTATGTTGTAGATGTAATTAAAGAAAGAGTTATTCGTGGTCTCATATCCCTTTGCATCTCGGGAACATCATGTTTTTAGTCCTTTTAAGACTGTAATCAATAATCTTGACCATATCTCAGACGCATTTTGTTGGCAAATTAAACTAATTCAAAATGCTGGAAGTTTTCCACAGCAATTTGAATAACTAGTTCTTTGGTCCTTCAATCAAGGGAAATCAAATGACATTGACCTGGCTCAAGCAGCTACTTGCAAGAGCCATATCTCTATTTATTTTATTTTTTCCGGGTAGAGGGGGCAAGAGACAAGTGTGAAGGTGTAACATGGTTTTTGCAAGAAGAAATGGGAAGGAGAGGCTATTTAAAAGGGAAAAAAGAAAGGAATGTGTTTTTCTATTGACTAAGTAAGATAACCTTCTCGTTGCCATATCTTCCTACTTGCCTCCTCTCTCATTGGAGGATATGTTATATTCTAACATGTTCAAGGCGAGTTTGCTAATTATTTGCTTCTCTATTTCTCCCTCAACCACTCGCTATGCTACCCTAATGTTAAACTTTTATCTCTCACTCTAATATTTCAAAAAGAAAGAAGCCGTTTTATCTCTCAGTCTGCTAATTGTATAATTATACTGCAAGAATTATCTATATAGCAAATTTGATAAGGACACTGCAACGATTATTAATTAATTACATGTAAACTCAGTTATGCATATGCTTAAGTACAGCTTGATGTTGTAATTCCATTCCTGTAATAATGTTATATCTTATGGACCTCTGTCGAGATTGAAGCTCTTACTTTTCTGAGATGGATGTTCTCCAGGAGTGCAGATCACACCAAGTGGGTTGGAGCATTTCAGAGAAAACAAGACTTCATTGATGTTGTAGAGGTATAGAATAATACCAAATTTTCTTTCTGGACCTTAGTATTTTCCCTGTGATCTGGATATATATCTATGTTGCAAAGTGCAGCTTTTCAACTACCTTATTCAACTGTAAATTAACTTTGAGTAGCACTTTCTAAACAGGATTGTTTAGTTAAAGTGTAAAATCTGATGGTACCATAACAGCCAACAGTATTGAGTGACTAGTATGCTGCAAATACTTGCATGAGGTTGATCCAATTTATGCCATGACTCTTTGATGAAATATAAAAGCCAGGAAGACTATTTGGCATAACAATTAATTAATATATGTGATAGTAATCTCGCGGTTGTGCCTTTGAATTAAAGTGATGTACTTTGGTTTATGGAGAATGGCTGAGATATCACAAGCTTCTAATTTCTTGATTCAAACTTCTGGTATATGTATGGAGGGGTGTCCAAACTTTGCTGATTAAGCTAGTTGATTTGATTCTGCACTTCTCTGAACATTAAGTTTGAACAACAGGAAACTTGATTAAATTTTTGGAAGTTGTGGAAGGGAGAAGATGCTGGTTATTAGTTTAAAGCTTCAGCTTGAATTAACTATAGCTGGTTACTAAGAGTTCTCATTCATTTTCTGGTGGATTTCGTCTTCCTGCCTTGGACAATAACTTAAACTTCAATTGCATGACTCTTTTGAACCTCCTCTATATGGATTTAAGAACTTTTTTTGGCTCATCTTTGAATTATGTGCAAGCATGACACGAAGAGATATGTTGTATAATTGTTGTTTTTACATAAGTTACTGACTTAGAGGGTTTCTCTGATTCTTCCTTAAAAAATAACAATACCCAATAAGACAGTGTTTCTGCCATAAATATCTGAAACTAGCCAATTGGTTCTTAATATTATTATAAAGCAGTACAACCAGATCTGTCAAAGAGTCAAAGGTACACCGACAAGCATATCTTGCAGCAACATAAGTGAAGATAAATGTTAAAATCTATAGTTTGTGATGGGCTTTGTTCTAGTTGTAAGAGCGCAACGCGTGATGTGTGGGCTAGGTGCACATGAGGGGTTCATGTACTGCCTCAGACAAAAGCCTGGTATTTGGGTGGAGAAGGGTAGAGGGGTGCGGCAGACCTACTATCCTCTGAGTTTCAAACTGTACGCCATTGGCCCTCAAGAATTTCTGGGTATCAAATAAAAGAGATAGTTGATATCCTTTTTCCGTAAGGTAAAAAGAACATATTTCTGTTTTCAAGGAGTTTGTTCCTCTAAGAAGCATAAAAGTCTATGCATCCAATTTATATGCATAGAAATCCTGAGATAGTTGATATCCTTTTTCCATAAGGTAAAAAGAACATATTTCTGTTTTCAAGGAGTTTGTTCCTCTAAGAAGCATAAAAGTCTATGCATCCAATTTATATGCATAGAAATCCTTACCTTGTCTTAATACTTGCATAGAGGCAAATACAATATATCATGGCACAGTCTTCATAAATGTCATCCTCAAATTTTGAGATTCTCGGATTTTTTGAATAGATTTTCACCTCCATAGAGGCATCGGGTGTCAAATAAAGCTCGACAAGTTTGGTTGAATCTAGTTGTGTCTCCAGGTTGTAAAGATTTCTAACTTCTTGACATCTGGAAGGGAGATCTCCTAATTTGCAAAGAGTGGCTTGTGAGTCTAGCAACTATTTCGTGTATCAACTTAAACCATTAGAGAACGAGTTTAGGTTCAGATAGATTTGGTAGATTGTTGGAGTTTTCTCAGTTAAATCACAATTGATAGAAAACCTGATTGTTACTTCAGTTTGCGTCTATGAGGTTCATAAGATTATGTTCTAGCCGGCTGTTTATTTAGGAACTAGTATACTAAAGTTTTTGGTGTACAACAACAACATACACAGTGTAATCCCACAAGTAGGGTCTGGAGAGGGTAGAGTGTACATAGACCCTACCCCTACCTTGGGAGGTTGTTTTCGATAGACCCTCGGCTTAAGGCACACAAATGAAAGCAGTTCGAAAAAAGAAATAATGAAAGTGAAGAAGCCAAGACACAATACTATAGTTTTTGTTGTATTTTCTTTAAATCTGCTGAGCTGATACATTGCTCTGATTATTTATTTACAAGTCTTGGATGTGAAATCCTTTTCAATTGCTTGGCATCCCTGTTTGTAAGCAGGCAATATTTAGAGCAGCGATGAAAGGCAAGCTCATAGTGACTTGTCCCCTTCCCCCAGAGAGTATTCCAAAGTTTCAGTTGCTATACAAAGATGTTTAGCAGGTATGTCTGTTTGTAATTTTGGGTTGACTAGTTCCTAGCTTGACATGTTTTCCAGCTTGATGAGCAACCCTTCCTCTTCATTATTCCTTGTGCTTGTTTCTCTTAATTATTGTCCTATTTTAGTGAATTATCCCATATAGTTGTATCATTGAAATATTTCTGCCACCAATGAGATTTATTTTATCTTCCTCCGGAGAGAATTCCTAAGGAGCCGTTTGGACATGGTTTGAAACCATGATTTGAAACCATGTTTGGACATGCAATTTGGATTTTTTAAGTTGTATTTTTTCTTAGATATAAAAACCCCACAAGTTGTGAAAACTATTAAAATATTCTCAATTCTTATACAATCTTACCAATGAGCAAGTCATAGTTCATAACAAAATTAATACGCTACCAGAAGACCTTTCTAAAAAATACAACATCAATTGATCAAACTTTAATTCAATAAAAAATAAAATTTAACATGAATAGTAATGTAACTACTCTTTAATATAATCCTCCCACATGGTAGACATAAATAAAGGTTTGTAAATGGTTGGTGGGAGTAATTGTTAAAAATATCTACCAACTTATGGGTCTTGTTTTTACAAAATATAAACTTATGGGTCGAGTTTTATATTTAAAAATTTCGAAACCATGTTTGAAATCTCAAATCATGCCTTTTTGGATGATTTGGGATTTGAAACCATGAAATGAAATGCGTGTCCAAACGCTGATTTCATCTCATGGTTTCAAATCGCATGTCCAAACGCCTACTGAGTTTCAATAGCTATACAAATGTGTTAGCTGGTATCTCTATATTTCTATTTTTAAGTTATATTTCTATTTTTAAGTTAACTAATCTGAAGTGACATGTTTCCTTTTGTGCCTTCTGCTAGTCTCTTTTTATTTTCTTTTCCTGTGTGTGTGATTTAGTCCATTAATTATGCCATTGGAATATCTCTTGTACCATAATGATTAAGCTGATTTAGGTTTTTCACATGGCTCATATTTTAGTTCATGAAATATGCAACCTTTGTTTAGTAATCATGTTCCATAACGATTAACATCAGAAGAATGTTTTAGGCTTTTAGCTACCAAGGAATCTAATAGGTCTTTTAAGTTTATCTTCCTTCAATTTCAGACATCCTAATTTTCTATGGGTTAAGCACCTATAGCTGTTGTGTTTTCCTTGAACTATCCTCCGACTTTGTTTTGCCACTTTTTCGTCAACAAAATTGCATATTACCAAAGTCAAGTGTCTCAGATTGATGTGGTCTATTTTTTTTCCCGAAATTATCTTCTTATTTCAGACAGTTGATCGCTGAACTGCAGGATAAAACTCAGCATCTTGAAAGCCGTTATTTCTGGACGAGTATATGACCATTATTAACCTGTAGAATGAAGATGAGCGGGTTTCAGATTTTCACTGAAACGGAGAAACTATATGATTAGTTTTATACGTGAGGAAGAGGATGGCAACAGACTGATGTAGGAGTCGAATGTACATGCATGTCTTGTTGAATTAATGTAGAATCAGGACATTTTACTTCCTACAGCTGTGTAACGATCAGAAAGCATCAATTTCTGATGGCGTAGAACAGTGCAAGTGATAAACCTGAAGAACTTTTCTCCACTGCTAATAAAATTGTTTTTAGACATGAATTTTACTTGGAAAAACATTGAAAATTTGTGAGGGAATATCATTATTTCACTTGAAATGCTCCTAAAACAAGTTTTTTTGATATCTCATAAGGATTTCAAATGCTGAAATTTATTAGCCTAGTATTGCTGAAACTCTTGTTCCTTCAGAGGAAATGACTTGCAATGATCTCATCGCTCCTATTAAACTCATATAGACAGAGGAAAAAAATACTCAAGAGACGAAAATCATGTTATTATTGGTCTGAATTTATGTGTGCTATACATTGATCGTATAAAAACTACATTGTCAGTGTAGTAAGATAAACTCGATTATAAAAAATGTTCCACAGAATTTGCGTCTTTCTTTACTCTTTTAAAACAGTTAAATGTATTGCTTAAATGATTATGGAGAAACGAAGAACACGAGGAAACATGGATTCAATGTATCATCACATGGAGGTTTGTATTCCTCTCCATGCAATTATATATGCCAGAGAGTTTCTGTAAGGAAGAACCCCATTTGGGCTTACATTAGTTATAAATCAATTTATGGACAAGTCATCCTTTTTCCCTTTTCTCAGAAAAGGGCAAAATAATAGACATACAATCATGCAAATCATAGACGCCAAGAAGCACATCATTATCATCTATTTCCACGATAATTAATCTTTTGTTTATTTATTTATTTATTCATCTTTCCCCTTGAATTCGAACTTCAATATTTTATTATCATAATTCATATTTTTGGCACGAGACAGCTTGAGTTGTACAAACTGGATATGACAAAGTGTTAAGTCAAATAATTGAATAAACCATTATGTATATACTTGTTAGCATTCCTAAATCTAGTTGGGGTGTTGAATTCAATGACTTTGCAGTTTTATTATATTGTTCAATTCCCACTGTGCTTTCTGATAAATACTTATGCGCACGGAGTGTTTATATAAATGAAGTAATTTAACCTTAGAAGTTAAAAATTAAGAATAATGCATATTACTCAACCATAGTAATGTAATGAATGTGTAGTACACTTTTTGTTTATTTATTGACTTGATATAAACACCAAATACAAGTAATTTTTTGCGGTGCATACCAAGACATGTATACTGATTTCATTTGGCGCACACACATATTCCCAATGAATTATAATGCTTTTAAGTTTCATCGCCACATTATTTCTCATTAATGGCTTATTCCACTAATTATTTCAGCACTTAGGCTGCATTTGTTTTCATTTAAATTAAGACGTCTGAATTTAAATGCACATCTGAATGATTAAGATGTTATCACTACATCTGAATATTACGTAATTAAGACCGTTTGTTTTTAACATCTGAATGAAACTAATGTTATTTTTATTTTTAAATTATACTCCATTTGTCCCAATTTATGTGGTATAGTTCAAATTTTAAGAGCTCGATTTCTTAATTTTGATCATAAATTCGAACACAGAATCTCTAACTTAAAAAAAAAATTACATATTTAAAAACTACGTAAAAAGTACTATACGTCACAATAATTAACAATTCAAAAAATTTAGTAGGCATATTGAAAAAATTGCACAAAAAAAAACTTGTTTAACTCTCGAAATTCGAAATGTAACACATAAATTGGGATTGAGCAAGTAATAAACTTAATTAAAAAAGGTGCTTTGAACTATCTTCAAATTCCACTAAAATCCTTTTCTAAACTCAAATTTCAAAGAGGAAATTGATACAATTTCTATTTGTTTATCTTCTCAATTTCCAAAATTCATTCAACAGACCCATCATTTTTCCGTCCACTGTCAAGGTGGGTTTTCTAAATCTTGTTCATGATCGTTTTCCATGTATTGATATTTGGTTATATATTATTGGTAATTTTTGAATTTCAATTTTTTTTTTTTTTAAGTCAGTGGAGGAGTGATGAGCGGGAAGAAGCAATTTTAACAATGGAGATTATTTCTTGCTTCCTTTGTTTTGGGTAATTTATTTTTTCCACTGCTCCGATAACAGAGGAGAGAAATGAGATGAAGAGGCAGGTCCAGAAATCCTTATCCATGGTTTCTAAAATTGGAGGATAAGGAAAAGTTTAATAGTAGAATTTAATAATATAAAATTACACGAGCAAGAGAAGGGTCTGAATGATTTTCAGATGTGTCCAGATGGATTAAGTGGCCAGATTTCATTAAAAACAAATGATTGAGATCTGAACCATTCAAATTAAAATCTTCATTAAGTGTAAACAAATGGGATCTTAAAATATATGCGTTTACATGTGTTTTATCGATCAGCTACCTTTTGAAAATGTACGTTATTGCAATTTAGCGCGGAATGTTAGAGCTCCTTTTAATTACATGATCTTTTTTACATATAAGAGAGAGGTAAGTAAGATACAAGTAATTTTTATAGAGTTATTTTCTTCAATTCGAATTTTAATTGATTATAGAGAATCATTTAATTTTCTAAAAAATGCCCCCCATTCAAATGTCTGACCAGTGGGACGTAGATATGCACGATAATTAAAAAGTGGAAAGTCAAATACAGAATAGTAAATTCATTAAAGAGATGATGTTGACTTAGGTCTGAGATTGGAACATATTTGCACTTTATCTGCCAGAGTACTTGACTTTTTTGTAAGTAAAATGTGAGCGACAGTAAATTACACCAGAGCAAATGAGTTTTTGTCGACGTGTAGCGAATGTATAATATAATTTACGGGTTCTACTGAGTTTATTACCTTTGACACTGATCATAAATAACATGTATAAATAATATATCTCAAATCTTGTAAGGTATCATGTTCTAAAATTTTAAAATCGTATAGTTAAAATTCTGAATCTGCCTCCATTTTGAACCATATTGTAAACCAACACCCTTAAATTCAACCTTTGCTACAACAATTACAGTGTAGATAGCTTTTGAATTGTATTGACTTGTTGTGGGGCATTAATAAATAAAACGCTTCTTCGGACTAACTAAAAATAGTTCAAAACTTTAGGCCCTTTGTCCCAATAATGGATCACATTGTACGTACACTCTTCAGCATTTAACAATGTTTTGTACATATATGCACAATAATTCAACTGGTGCGTGATTTTTGAACTTTGACTGCAATAATAAAGTCATATTCAGCTGGTAAATAATTTAGGATTTAAGTTATAGGTATAATAGCACTTTGGTCCCTAAGTTATTAATAAAATTTTCTTTTAGTCTTTGTAATATGTGACTCAACAAATATAACCTTTAATTAATTAAAATATTTGTTACGGGTCATTTCATGTAGAATATATGTTATATTTGATTATACATAGAACTACATTATCGTTAAATATGGAGTCTAATCATACAAACTTAACGTAACACATGGATAATTAAGTGGTGGAACGGTAAATAATTAAAGTAAATTTGTGCAAAAGATTCACAAGTAATGAGGTCAAAAGTACACAATTTAATTGAATATTTAATATGCTTAGTCAGATATCGTAGGGATTAGAATCAAAAGTTATCAATAAATGAGATACCAAAAGTGATATTAATCCTAGGATTTTTATACTAACAAATACTCATTAATTGATCTATTCTAGCAGACCCTTTACCATATATCTCAAGTTATTGTTAAATGTTTATATTTTTTTAACCACCGTTAATCATAGAACTCATTAATTTATGTAATCAGAATATTATTATTTTTTTTGGGGGGGGGGGGGGTTGGGGGGGTTGGGTTGTTGGGGTAGATGGGGTACCTCCTCCCTTAGTATCGTGCTAACCCATATTGCAAAGCATGGTAAGAATTAAATTTAGCTCATAGAAAAAAGAATGAGATGATTTTTCCAAAAGTATTCCCTCGTAGGTTCGTCGGTGACATTCACTAATGGATACTCCATCTTAAAGAGATAAAATATTGGTGTATTGATGAAGCTGTGTCTCCACTTTATGCCTGAATTATTCATTTTCTACTCTCAAAAGTTTTGCTTTTAAATTCTTCATATTTACCCTTGAACCATGAAAATTTGCTAAAGATTCATATTTGTCCTTGAACTTACAAAAGTCTAAATTTACTTTTTATGCTACTGCATTAGCCCAAAAGGGCAAAATTAAGCCATTTTGGTAACTACAAAAGGTAAAAGTTTAGAAACTTTTTTAACAGAGGGTAAATTTATTCTAAGTTGTATAGTTCAGGGGTATATTTGGTTCTTTTCCTTTCAAAAAATATATAATGTTTTTGAATGTTATGAACTTAAATTAAAAATGTATGTTATATATCATAATAGTCTTTCAACCTTATAATCTTAAGCAAGCTCGGTAAACTATTGAAATTAGAGTAACTGCATACATAAAAAGAGATATTTATTTTAAAATAAAATAAAAAAATTAAATTAAATTAAAACGGAGTAAGTATATTTTAGGTATCAGGGCAAAAAAACATCTATGTACATAGTAAGAGGATATATTTACAGAACATGACGATATTTTTCAGTTTACAAAATATGTCAATAGATTTTTTACAAAATCTATACGAATCAGGTAAATTAAAAAGAAGTAAATAAAACACATTAAATAAACTATTTTTTTATTTTATCCACTTTTCTCTCTCCATTCAAAATTAAGAGATATTATTCCTGATTTTCTCCAACTTTTGCTCTTTTATTTCATCCACTTTTCTCTCCCCATTCAAAATTAAGAGATATTATTCCTGATTTTCTCCAACTTTTGCTCTTTTATTTCATCCACTTTTCTCTCCCCATTCTAAATTAAGAGATATTGTTCCCTAATTTTCTCCAACTTTTTCAAAAAGTCCATTTTAATCGGTAATTTTTATGTACAAAGTCCATACATCAGAAAACATATATGTATAATCTTTGTATGCAATATGTATCATTGTATAAATTCGTTATAATTTTTATATATGAAACATGTATAAAAATCATATGTGTATTTTGATTATGATAAAGTACATTTAAATTGTATAAAATATAATCAAAGTATTTTATAAATTTTAATCAAAGTATGTATAAATTTTGAGAAAATATGTATAATAAATTTGTAATTGATACAATCCAGATTTCATACAAAGTCTATACACCACAAAATAAATATGTATAAATTTTTGTATGCAATATGTATAACTGTATAAATTCGTTATAATTTTTATGTATGAAATATGTGTAAAAGTTGTATGTATATTTTGATTATGATAAAGTACATATAAATTGTATCAAAGTATGTATAGATTATGAGAAAATATATATGTATAATAAGTTTTCTGATTGATACAAACCAGATTCCATACACATTTCATACATTAAATCATATCAAATTTATTCGCATTTCATACACATTGTACCGCATATATCTAAATGATATATAGCTGGTTTCATACACATTTTATACATATACTAGTTTTCAAAGTTTTTGAAAACTACAGTTTATATAATATATAAAGGTTTCAAACACACAATGATCACACATATCTCAAAATGATACAAACCAATTTTTATATACAATTAATACACAAGTCTGTAATAAAAAATACTTTGTAATATTGATTTGAAAATTTATTCTAGGAGAGAGATGAATTTTAGATCTGAAAATGGTGTCTAACATAGAAGGAGAGGGGGGGGGGGGGGGGGGGGGGGGAGAGAGAGAGAGAGAGAGAGAGAGAGAGAGAGAGAAAGAGAGATATTTAAAAAAAAAAAAGAAGTTGATTGTAACTATCCTAAAATTAAGCCCATATTCAAAATCAGATTCTTTTCCTTAAAAAAAAAGCCTAAAATCGTGGGATCCCATTAAACTCAAATCTGGTATACTTTGTAATTTTGTTGGTATATTTTGTAAATAAAGAAAAATATCCTTATGTTTTATAATATAGAGTCTTAAGTAGTATTATTAGGTCATTTGCTCTATATTTTTTGTGTGTAAAATATTTTCTCCGCCACTATCAACCAAATCTCAACTTAATACCAATTTAAACAAGTTACTCCCTCCGACCATTTTTACTTATTCTATATATTAAAAATAGTTGTCAATTTTTACTTGTTCAATTTAAAAAATCAAGAGATAATTTACCATTTTATACCTATCTTACCTTTATTATTAATTATGGGCAATTCGCAGAATTGCCCTTCTTTTGGGGTGGTATTTAAATTTTGCCCCTCATATTTGTGGTCTTTAAATTTTGCCCTTCGGCTAAAACCCATAGGTTCCGGGTTCGAACCCCCGCTCAGTCAAAAATTTAAAAAAAAATTGCAAAGCAGAGTTTCAATTTCGCTATGCCCCTTCCGGCAGACTTTTAGTTATGTTTAACTAAAAGTCTGCCGGAGGGGGCAGACTTTGCCTTGAATCATATATATGTATTTTTTTTTTAACTTTTCAAGGTAAACTTTTAGTAATGCCTTAACTAAAAGTGTGCCCCATAAAACATAACTAAAAGTATGCCCCATGAGGCGTAAGGTTTCTTTAAGGCAAAGTTTAAATTTTGCTATGCCCCCTCCGGCAGACTTTTAGTTATGTTTAACTAAAAGTCTGCCGGAGGGGGCAGACTTTGCCTTGAAGCATATATATGTATTTTTTTTTTTAACTTTTCAAGGTAAACTTTTAGTAATGTCTTAACTAAAAGTGTGCCCCATAAAACATAACTAAAAGTATGCCCCATAAGGCGTAAGTTTTCCTTAAGGCATAACTAAAAGTTTGCCTTATAAGGCAAAGTTTAAATTTTGCTATGCCCCCTCCGGCAGACTTTTAGTTATGTTTAACTAAAAGTCTGCCGGAGGGGCAGACTTTACCTTGAGGCATATATATATATATATTTTACTTTTCAAGGTAAACTTTTAGTTATGCCTTACCTAAAAAGTGTGCCCCAAAGACATAACTAAAAGTATGCCCATAAGGCGGAACTTTTCCTTAAGGCATAACTTAAACTTTGCCTTATAAGGCAAAGTCTATGCCTTAAGAAAAGTTCTTGCCTTATGGGGCATGATTTTGTTATGCCTTAACTAAAATTCTGCCCCATAAGGCATAACTAAACTATGTCTTAGGAAAATTTTTGCCTTATGGGGCAGACTTTTAGTTATGCCGGATCCGGCATAACTTTAGCTTTTCCTTAAAGATTGTATGCTGGATCCGGCATACACTCCCCAGTCCTGCCTTGCGATTTTTTTTTTTTTTTTTTTTATGTCTGAGCGGGGGTTCGAACTCAGAACTTCATGTATTCGCCCACCTTTCCAAGCAAAGGGCAAAACTTAAAGACCACAAATATGAGGGGCAAAACTTAAAGACCACAAATATAAGGGGCAAAATTTAAAGACCACCCCAAAAGAAGGGCAATCCGCCAAAAAAATGATTAATTATTGGGTTGGAAAGTTCAAGAAATTTTTAGTAACTGCACAACTTCTTGTTCAATTTGAAAAATCAAGAGATAATTTTCCATTTTATACATATTTTACCCTTATTATTAATTATTCGGTTGAAAAGTTTAACTTTTTTTTTTAGTAACTGAACAACTTTTAAATATATTTATTAACTTTAATCATTACGTTATATAGCAATAATTAGAAATAATATATTAAAATTGTTAATTTTATATTTTTAATAAGCGTGTCAAGTAAACAAGTAAAAATGAAGGAAGTGAGTAAAAGTTTTTACCACCGTCATCATCCCCCATTTATAAGATTGGTGGAGGGGCTAAGGCAAATAAATAGCTGAGGTGGAAGACGTGGTGGTCCCCAAAGCTGATGCGGTGGAATTTAATTTGTCAGACAAGCTTGCGAGGCAGAGAAATGGAACTGTTTAACATTTGCAGTGTCCCGCACGTGAGTGACCGACACATTGCCACGTGTGACAACACTGCAGTCATATTTTAATCACAAACTTTATTTGAAAGCTACTACTCCCTCCATTGCAATTTATATGAACGCATTTAACTGGGCATGACATTTAAGAAAGAGGAAATACTTTTGAAACTTGTGGTTCAAAATAAGCCTTGAAAATTTATGTGGCTGTAAATCATTCATAAAGTGGATTTGTTTTCAAATTAGAAAAAAAGTCATTTATTTTGACACGAATTAAAAAAAAATAGATTCAAACAAATTGAAACAGAGGGAGTAGTGCTTTTATATATATATATATATATATATATATATATATATATATATTAAGATTTCCTGGGTACTTTTCTTCTATTTTATAATTTAATTGATAGTAGAAAGATTTAATCTCTTTTTAGTTTACGAATATTCTAGAACATTTAGTTTCCTTGTAAGTCTAGTTACTTACATTAATTATAAAATATTTAATTTTCTTTTGATTTAGTATCTATAAGGGAAATAATATAATTTTCTCTTATTTTATTCTTTTTATTCTCTATAAATAGAGATGTAGTATTTTATTTTTTAGTACAAGAAACAATGTAATAAATTAATGCAATGAGTTTCCATTCATACTCTTTTCGATTTTCTCTCTAATTTTTTCTATTCCATGACAATTTGGCCTTATCTCCGAATACAACACATGATAAGACTCTTATCCTACGCAAAAAGAGCGAAGGGAAAGCTAACATAGAGTTTAACTTCAACTATATATGGAATTATGTAAAAATAGTGTACAGTACCATATAGTCCCTATATTCACTTTTATTTGTCCACTATTCCAAAAATAAATTTTCATTTTTGCTTGTGCACTTTCACATATCAAGAGACAAATAATTTATTTTTTCATGTTTTATCTTTAGTAGTAATTACTCATTCCAAATTATTTTTCAACTCCATTAAACTTATACACCAATTAATATGAGTATCACAGTAAATTATGCATTTTATTTATTATTTCGTCCATAGTGAACAAATAAAAATGAACGGAAGAAATGGTCTGTCTACATTAAGTATAAGTCATTGATGTGGAACCAAGGCTACTTGTTGGAGTTGCTTATATTATACTGAGCCTAAAAATATCTTTTTATATGGTTAATGAATAAATTTAATTAATTAACCCAACCTCATTAATGGTTAATAAGAGTTAGTAGACTTGAAGTATAAACATGTCTGATGCCACTCCGATCCCAAATATAGAAGGGTTGGCAACTCGAATTTGTCTCAAAATATTTAACGTAAATTATAATATATAATTTGCTGTCCAAATCTCTCTCTAATAAAGTAGTTTGTTACTTTTACAAAGAAATCTATTTTGAACGTTAATCAGGTGAAACGTTTATAGTAGAAGATATAAAAGGTTTAAACAAAGTACTTTGCAGAAACCTTAAAATACAGATGATATAGATGATGGATCAGATAGCGTATAGTAATAAATTATACTGGAATGGATAAAACTTAAATTAACTAATCTATTGAACATGTAAAAATTGACAAAAGTTAGGTTTATTAGCCTATCTTTCCAATAATGAACAATATCAAAGTTGGACAACTAATGAATGGTACCTCTGTCTCTCCCTTGCAGCCCTATAAAACATTTCCTCCATTGAGGCTTTTTCTTTGACTCATTTCTCTCCACGTTCATTCATTTTCATAATAAAATCAGTCACATTGTATCACATTTTGCTTTGCCAAAAAAGAAAGAAATTCTAGAGATACATCTCCATGGCAGCTGCTCTAAGATCATCATGTCTGTGTTTTCTTGCATTGCTAATTGTGATGATGCTATTCAGCAATTCTATTGCCCAGAATAGGTAATTAAGGCCTATTCACTGTTCCAGTAGCTAAGTTTTCTGCATTGTGAAAGCAAATTAGTTTGATTAATCATTCGCTTGATCAAATTCCTTCTGTTTAATTTTCGTATTTGAGCTCCAATGTAGTTTAATCCGATTCACTTTATCATCTCTGATTCTGTGACTTTTGTGTTAGTTTTGCGATTTTTCTGTGAGAAAATATAGTTACGTGACTTTTGTGTCAGTAGAGTAAAAGTTTTTTTTTTTTTGGTAGAAATGTTGTTACGTGACTTTAGTGAAAAAAATCATAGTTATTTGACTGTAGGATTAAGTTAGTTCAATTCCAGACATTCTGAAATGTTCTCCATTCTTATTGACTCTGTTTCTGTTTCTCTTTCTGCTTTTCGATTCGACGATGGAGCTAGTTTTTACTTCCTGCTTTATGAATTGGATTTCTAAATTTTCATTGTCAGTATTGAAGAAGCAAAGCAATTTCAGAGCTTAAGGAACTCGACTGTAACGAACAGGTTAATTTCGTATTGTTTTCCCGCATTATCACTATCATTAATTCTGCGTGTAATGTAGTAAGTCTGCAATTGAATGAGAGTAAGATTTAGATTGATTGAACAGATCCAATTTTCCTTTGTTTTTTTTTTTTTAAAATTTTTAAATGATTTAAGTTTTTCAGGTTAAGTGGAAACGATGAACTGAGGCATGAACATGCTGTAGATGATCCAGAAGCCATTGCTTCCATGGTGACTATGTGAGTTAATTATGTCTTTCGCTATCACACACAAAAATGTTAAGTACTGTTTTAGCATTTAATTAATATAAAAATATTCCTCATATCACAACAACATCACCTCCTCTTCCTTTCAGCATTCATTTGTTCTCAGTAAATGATCTACGTACTATTTTAAGAGGCTTATTTAGTTATTTACTCCTATCATTATTAAAGGGCGTTAAATATTAGTACTCTGTATCACTACTCTTTTGTAAAAACCAAGTACGAACTTATAGGTACTTTAGGGGGAATTTTTTTTTCCAAATATATGCTACACCTCATGATGGAGCTAAGTTTAATAAAGCATTTCAACTGAATTTCCTTCGTCGAAAAATATGCTACGCAAACAGAGGCGGATTCAGGATTTGAAACTTATGGGTTCCTAGTAAACTCAAATTAATATACAATAATAATCGAAAAAGGAAGATATTTAATATATACATAATTATATATGTAATTATGTATATATACTATTGAAAACTTAAAGATAGCTAACTAAACAACAAAATTCATCGCTAATCCTATTTAGCGACGGATTAATGATAAGTTATCAAAAATTTCTGTTTGCTACTAGCGATTTAGCGAAAGATTAATGATGAAATTCATATCTAATTCTTAACTTTTTTTGTACACAGTGAAATTTCAAGACAATGGTTAAAAAAAATTAAGAGAAATTGTAATACAATAGAAAGAAAAAAAAAAAAAAAAGAGAAAGAATGAAGGACAGCAAGTTTAAATTTGGCTGTGGTCTTTTTTTAGTTTTGACTTTTGGGGTTTTGTAAAAGAAAAAGTGAAACAAAGTACTCTACTTGGGGTGATGTTTTTCTAAAAAACAAAATGCAAGCACAGGGCATCCATCCGTGGTGGATGGTGCAGCAGATCTTTGGCAGGCTTTCTCTTTACCGCGGAACCAACGGCACAACTTGGCAGTGGGTTCCCATCTATAATTACATATACATTCAATGGGTTTCACTAGCTAAATACAAGATCTACGATAGCAGGTGTGGATTCCCAGGAACCCCCACCCGCTAGATCCGCCCATGTATGCAAATAGATAAATGATATTTTCTTTGCATGTATATAATTATTGAATCTACTTTGCGATAAGGAATTCTTTGATATAACGGCAAAAGTGATTCAAAATTTGACATGTAGTAAAATTTTTTACATCTGATATTCAGAATTCACCGATCCAACTAATTCGAATTCGTTACATATATAGGGTCTTTTAGACGGGAAAACTTCTTACTATAATTTTTTTTTTTCATTTCTAAGGTTCGAGCCTGAAACCATTGGCGTTGAGTAAATGAAGAACCCTCACATCACACATGATATGTACATCACCCACAAAATTAAAAGCAATGTCATAGTTTTCTTTAATGTCCCACCTACTGAACCTTCCCCTCGCAGTTTTCGGTCCTTACGTTCTTCAGCGATTCCCTTTCCAATTTCATCTCCCGCTCCTTTTCCCTTTCTGCTGACAGTCAAAAGAAGTTACGTATTGATTATCTGAAGCTGCCTTTGAGGAATATTGCACATGCAATGGGACAGGCTCTATGGCTATCGCTGCTTTTATCTGCGCCATTAATTAATTAATATTAGCATTATTAAATTAACTCACCAATCCTGTGAGTTTATCCCCTTGGATTATGTGTTGTATTATCTACTGTAGACATTGTTAAGTTCCACATTGGCTCTGTAGGGATGAGATGACCTCTTTATTTGATCCTGGACAATCCTCACCTTGTGAGCTACCTTTTGGTTCAATTAGACATATTTTTAGTCAATTCTTGATTTACCTAATGTAGGGCCCTATATCATATTACCTAGGCGTGCAGAGAGGGGATATTGAGTTCCCATGTTGTCTCTTTAAGGATGAAATTGTCTCTTATAAGATGTTGAACTTTTATCATCGTATGAGCTAACTTTTAGAATTGAGTTAGATTTAGGATCCATTTCTTTATCAAACATGCAATTGGTATGATAATGTTCTCAACAGCGTAATGATCCTTATAAACTCGAAGTTCCTTTTAGGATCAATGTTGATAATCACGATTAGAAGGAACATGTTAGCATAAGTTGCATTTCCTTAATTCCTTCCCCTAATCCACTTGGTCTCCACATGCCCTTGTTGGGACATTCGCTCATTATAAACTATCTCGTGTCTTTTTCTTTCATGTGTTATCCATGTTCCAAGTAAAGATTGAGGGTAGCTTTACTTGCCGGTGCATTGTTCAAATTATATTGTTTGTTCTATTTTGGGTTTGCTTATCCTTTGTCATGTTACTTTCCTCATAATAGTAGTTTTATAAAAGAATTTGAATTTTATACATTAGTAGTGTAAATAATTTTTTACACCATCAGATCATCCGAAGAATATCTATAAGCAAACTCTTTTATAGTTTTCTTTTTTCTTTTTTCCAACTATATACATTTTGAGCTGAAAGCATGGGTACATTCACATCCACTGCCAACAAGTGGATCAACCCATTTCGGTAAATCATTTTTTCTCTATATTCAGGGTAACTAGATCATCGCTTCAAAAAATTACCCTAATTTTAGAACAAGAGTTTTTATGTTAGAAATTTATATGCTAGTATGTTGCGAATTTCTAGCACTAAAACTTGGAGTATTATAATATGGGCTGAGACAAATTTAAACACAGCAACATACATAGATAATGAGAATTCATATAACGGAACATTATTTCTACTAATTTGCAACTAAAACGTAATTATTGTTGTCAAATTTTATAGAATACGAAGGGGAACTTTAGAGCAATGACACAATAGTCTCCATGTGACCTATAATTTACGAGTTCGAGCCATAAATATATTTGTGTAAGAGTAAGCTGTTTATATCCTATTCCTTAAGGTGCGGCCCTTCCCCAGATCTACATGAACACTCCAAACCTACGTAAACGCGAGATATTTCGTGCATCGGACTGTTCTTAATATTATTTATAGAATACACTCTTGGAGCCATATGCATAAGAGGAGCCGCTTACAATGATCTTTGACGATGAATTTGGGCCAATTTACATCCCCACTTATCATAGGCCACATAAAATTTTAGGTCATTCTGTCTTTATCCCCTGTCCCAGCCTGGCAAATGGCATAAGAAGTAGTGTGAAGAGATCAGATCGGGGCTCAATTCCGGTAAATTTAGGGATGCAATAGCCTGGCTGTACTGACAAAGCCCATCACCTCTATATTAAATGACTTTTGGCCAATCAATAAATAGTTTCTCCTACCGATATCTGCCCACCTTAGCTTGTGCATTTATTTTAGATATAGATATTTTTATATACATGGAATGATGGAAATAAGGAAATAAGTACTACAGTACTTATTTCCGTATTGACCGTATTCCTTTTATCAACTGTGTATTTATCAGATAGCATTATTTAACTTTTCCTTAAAAGACATGTTTGAGGGGGTTAGCTTGCTCCCTCAAATAGTCTTATACTATACATCAAAAGAGTCACAGACTCACATGTGAACCTTAATTTTGTTTGTTTAATTGTTTCTATTACATAATTTGGAGTACAATTTAAAGAACCAAAATACCGTACAGCTAAATTATTGTTCACTGCCTGGTAAATATTGATCGACTGATGGAACACCTAGAAATTAAAGTAATCAATTTGAATCAGCCATGAAGCAGTTAGTGAGAAGTTTTATGCTCCTACAGTTTATGAATAGAAATGTAAGGCTTATTTTGGCTATGGTATTCAGTTCAGTTCAAGTAAATACTTATCCCATCCGGTGTTTATATTAAACTAAACAATTTAATCTTAACAGTTAAAAATTAAAGTGACAATGAACATGTATGAAAGCAAATATCATATATTCATTGGTTTGGTGTAACACTAGGCGTGGACAAGTTTTTACAATTTAGTACTCTATTTGTCCCCTTATTTTATGACAATAACAATTGGGATTTCACGCTCTGAAAATCATTTTTTTTGGACGGATGATTCTATGCTATCTTTGATAATATTAGGTAAAATATTTTAATGCGGTAAAATTCTTCTTTGAGTTGATTAGTCTTTCTTTTATTTTTATACAGGAGCATTAGGAATAGCACAGAGAGGAGGAAATTGGGCTACTTCTCATGTACAACAGGAAATCCTATTGATGATTGTTGGCGATGTGATCGCCATTGGCAACGTAATCGCAGACGCTTAGCTGATTGTTCTATTGGCTTTGGACGCAATGCCATTGGCGGCCGCGATGGCAGGTATATTCTGAGGCAAATCTAAAACGGGTTCTGTGGTTCAACTGAAATCTTTTGCTTTAATATTTGTACTAAAACTAAAAAAATCCTGAATCCGCCTTTGTGTGCAGGTTTTATGTTATAACTGACTCAGGTGATGACGACCCTGTAAATCCCCGACCAGGAACACTTCGTCATGCAGTAATTCAAGACGAACCATTATGGATAGTGTTCAAAAGGGACATGGTTATCACCCTTAAGCAAGAGCTGATCATGAATAGTTTCAAGACAATCGATGCTCGTGGTGTGAACGTTCACATTGCGTATGGGGCTTGTATTACTATCCAATTTGTTACTAATATCATTATTCATGGACTTCATATTCATGATTGTAAACCAACTGGTAATGCCATGGTTCGAAGCTCACCATCACATTATGGTTGGAGGACTATGGCTGATGGTGATGGCATTTCCATTTTCGGTGCGAGTCATATCTGGGTTGACCACAACTCTCTTTCTAATTGCGCTGATGGCCTTATTGATGCTATCATGGGTTCAACTGCAATTACCATTTCAAACAATTACTTCACCCATCACAATGAGGTTAGCTTTCAACTACGCCTTCTAATGTGTGACAATCTTGAATAGTTAATTTTCATCTCTTTATTGCATTCTAGGGTGTGAAATTTAGTTCAAATAGTACTCATTAGTCCAACTTTTGTGCAGGTGATTTTATTGGGGCACAGTGACTCCTATGTCAGAGATAAGGTTATGCAGGTTACAATTGCCTTCAACCATTTTGGTGAAGGTCTCATCCAGAGAATGCCAAGGTATCAATGTGACAATATTAGTCCTTTTTCAGTTCCTCTGATTTAGTAGATGCACTGATCTAAATCTTTGCCAAGGATTCATATAACTAACTCCAACATGCTTGGAATTTAAACATAATTATTGTATTTGTATCTGATGATTGTCATGTCGTCTTGGACTAACAATTTTAGGACATAATTAATATGCAGATGTAGGCATGGCTATTTCCATGTGGTGAACAATGACTACACACACTGGGAGATGTATGCCATTGGTGGCAGTGCTGCTCCAACAATTAACAGCCAGGGCAACAGATACCTTGCCCCAGTGAACCCTTTTGCCAAAGAGGTTAGTACATAACTAAGCATAATTCAACTGATATTTTATGTTGTAAATAAACCACTCAGGCACGGCACAACACAGTACACGTAAGGAGGGCCAAACTTACCTTAACAAATTATTGAACTTTATGGAATTGGGGCCAACAGGTGACGAAAAGAGTGGAACCATGGGAAGGAGGATGGAAGCACTGGAACTGGAGATCAGAGGGAGACCTTATGCTGAATGGAGCATACTTTACTGCATCTGGACGTGCCTCTCCAGGCAGCTATGCAAGAGCCTCAAGCTTAGCTGCTAAATCCTCTTCCATGGTGGGAACTATTACCTCGAATGCTGGTGCACTTTCTTGTCACCGAGGTAACCAATGTTGATGTCAAACACATCGACACATCTAGTGATACAAACCGCATCATCGAATCACCTTTACCTCTCCATTGAATTCAGCAACCTAGCCAATTTTCTATAGTTATCTTTCTTCTCTTAGTTTGTGTCCGTTCCTGAGCAGGGGCGGACCCATAAGGATGGGTTCCATTTAACCCACCATTTTCAGCTTCAAACCTAAATATATATATGAGAGAAATCCTAAAATGTTGTATAAATATTATATTCTGAACTCATATATCAAAGAATGCACAATATTGAATCTGCCTCTGCTCTTGAACATAAGGTTTTTTGGTACACTACATTGTTTTTGCACCTGTTTGTCCATTGTTCCACTTTTCTTTATGTGGCCCGTGCTCATCCTCCCCGACTCTATTGGAAATATAATTTGAGTGTCTCTAGAGTAGGTTCTGATTAGTTGTCTTCTTTTTCTTGTCCATATCCTACACACCATTTCATCAGTTTAAGAATCTGTTCACCAAAATTATATCTCAGAGGATCCAGATATGGTATCAGAAAGATTGTGAAAAGAAAAAAAGAAAAAAAAAAAAAGGAAAAAGATGAAATCAATTTTTAGGTTGCTTTCTTGTTATAAATGTTCAGCTTCAAAACAATATTGTTGTAATTGTTATCCTTATATAATTACTATGAATTCTGCTTCAGATCGATTCATAACATTTTCTGCATGTTGACTTATTATGATGGTAATTGCATTCTTTCGATCGATTATCCTTGTTAATCATTAATCGCTTGGCATAATCAAATTAGTGGATTTCGTAATTCAGCCTGTTGAGACGAGTTTGCACCCATTAATCGAATACAAAAAAATGAAAAGTAAAGCAAAGCCAAGGGGTCATGCTTGCTTAATGGAGTAAACAATTTGATACAATTCAGCCCGCTTTAAACATCTTTTTTCACTATTTTTAGTACTATATCGCGCCCAAGTACTACTTAATGCCCCTTATTTGTGCTGAGCCCGCGACGCGGGCTTGAACCTGAGTGAGAAGTTCTGCAGCTTGACACTTCCGTTATGGACCCGCGACGCGGGCCTGGAACCTGAGTGCCACCTCGTGTTACATCCGCGACGCTGGTGTGGCACATTTGTGCTCAATCCTTCCAGAAATTCACCTAAGTGTTGCAAGCTTCTCTCGTTCACTCGTGTACATAAGATCACCTCCAGAATCAACCAAAACTGCTCGGTTTCCCGTCGTTTGTCTTCATCGTAACTAGACACATGAAATATGACGACATAAGCTCAAATACGACGATTTCATCATATATTAGGCGATAAAAGTCTTAAGAATGGGATGTAAAATGACACGAAACATGATATTTGTGCCAAATATCACCACCCCTCACTTAGACTTTGCTCGCCCTCGAGCAATCACGAACCAACACCAGACTGCATTTCTCATTTACCTCATTCAAACAGGTCTGCAACGAGATTCGGCTAGTATGGCTATCTCAAAGGAAAGATTTCAAAACCAAAACAACGAGCCAAGTTACGAAAGCCATGCCAAAGGTTTAAAACAATATTTTTAATAACAATGACCATTTTCCTGAAAAACACGTCACTATTAAAAACAATTGACCCAACGACACCACTTTAAAGCATGTCAGCATTATTATGACCAAGAAATCAATCACTTCACCACTCTATTGCTAATTATGTGCCCTCACCAAAAGAAAGTAGTCTATATCTCTCAAGAATTACACATGTATAAATCAATGGACATAACATCGATAATTATGCTCACTCTCACAAAGAATATCACACGCAAAGTACGACGTACCATAGGCTTGCCCGCAGTGTAACCACTTTACTAATACAAGTAAGACGAACCTAGAATCAAGTAGGACTTCGAGGGTTGTAATGTAGGCTAAGGGACGGGTAGGAATTATTTGAATAGTGACTATCCTCGCTAAGCACTTTAATACATATACTTCTATCATTCTTGCACGACTTCTTTATTAGCCCTTATTCAACACCAACCAACCTTTAAATTTCTCCCAATTCACCCATTTTTCTTTGTTTTAAGCACCATTCTTTTAACAGTGACACAAGTTAGAAGGGATTTTTTTTTCCCGCTACATCTTTATTTTCCTTTTTTTTTTCTCATTCCCCACTAACAAGTGAATTGGTTCTTTTCATGCGGTGCTCCATTAGTCTTCCTAGATTACAATTAACAACCACTTCCCCTTTTTCATTCACATCCCAACTCCTATTATATATGCAAATGATTAAAGTGCTCATAGAGTATTTGGATAAAAAATCGAGTTTTATAGAACGAAGGGGTGAAGGCTAATTAACTGTTATCAAAAGAAAAGGCTAAAGGCTCAAAAGGGTTAACTAGGGTACTATTTACAAGTTGATAGGATAAACATTTTAGGCTTTTTAGTGACTAATCAAAGAAACGCCTCTATCATTTTCTAGGCTTAATCGAACTTCATTTCGCTTCGCGAACACACAAGAAAAGTTCTAGACGTCAATACCAAACATGGATCAAAGTGCAAAACCTTACACACACATGACACACAATCAACGTAAGAGGGATCCGGTTGTCCCTCGAATCAAATAACAACAAGAATCAACAATGCCAAGTGGGTCATAATGAGTCAAACACAAAACCATTTGTAGGTGCTTTCAAGAGAAATGATAAAAATTCAAGGCATGCTTTCACAAAAACAAATTTTTAGATCGCTCATATGTCAATACTTCACCTAATCCGTGCACTTAGCATTTGAATACCCCTATCCTAAGGACTAATTTTCCCTCAAGCAAGTTGTCATCCACCTGTCATCAGGAAAAGCCCTTTCTATGACTAAGAAGTAAAAACAAAAAGAAAAATAGAAATCCTAACATATGACTCATGCCACTACTGAGGGTCTACTCTAAAAACAAAATCTTTTTTTCTTTTTCTTTCAAGTAATCCTAAACTAAAAAGAAAGACTAAACTAAAGTTAGATCCTAAAAAAAAACAAGTCCTAAGGCCTAAGCATCCTCTATCTCGAGACGTACTCCCACCCCACACTTACTTTCATGCACTGCCCTCAATGTATATGAAAAGGTAAAAACAATAGTAAGGCAAGAGATACTTCCTGGGGCCTACTAGGGCCTAATCATCCTCGTCAAAATCATCAGCCTCGCCCTCCTCAGGTTCGGCTTCTATCTCAGCATCTTCATCATTCCCTTCCTATGCTATATGCGACTCCACCTCTTCACCAGCGGCTAAGTCGGCCTCTATCAAGTCCAATGAATTCACATCCTCATCAGCCGGCAGTCTGGACTCTTCACCCACAAGAGCCCGAGAGTATGGAGTGTGAGGGGCCTCAGCAAATATACCCGAGAAATCCACATCAAAATTTTCGCCCGCGCAAATTGCCATCTTGTATAATTGGGCCAGCAAAGTGGACTACCCTGCTCTCTCCTCGGCCAGGGTCAGTTGCTGTTTCCGGCTGAGCTCAGGTGCTTTGACATTCGAAATGTCATGTACCTCCTCTGGCGCTCCTACGACCCTGTCATGTGGCCTAGACAAGTTCTCATCAAAGCAAAGTATGTATGACGTGAGGGTATTGCCAAAACTCAGCCTCAGAGGTAGGGTCTCACGAACTTTCTTCATTTCTTGCATAATCAAGTGCCCTATGTTGACAGGCTGCCCCGTCATTAAGAAGAAAACAATGCACACTCTCTCTTTTTGCACTTCAGAATAGTGCTCCAACGGCAAAATGCGGTAGTTTAAGAGACGCAGCCACACTCTGGCTTCTTGGAAAAAATTGCTTATCCTTAAGAATTTGTGGCGCCTATACTTGCCTGCATAACGGGCCCATGAAGCTCTCGAATCTGGGCCACACAATGTCTCTCGGATGGCCTTGTAATCAGGTCGTTTGATGAACTCCTCCAATGGCTCAGTGGGATAATCTGGGACCCCAAGATGTGCACACAATGTGGTCGCCGAGATCGGCACCCCCTCTCCCCTCAAGTAAACACTCTTTCGCCATGTATTGTCATGATGGAACCGGATGTTAGCATAGAAGTCCAATACCAAATCAATGTTGCACGACCCTGGTGAGTTAAAGACTTTTACCCACCGCATCTCCACAATCTTGTTGTAGACATTTCGGAATCTGCGCTCCAGAGTGGCTGGGTTTATGGCCCACTCGTGCATGTACCCCTGTGTGGGTTGGAATTGAGAATACCAATCCTCAGCATGCGGAAGTAGGTCCGGCTGAGGTCGCCCAGGTGGAGGACGAGGAATAGGTGCACTGAGCTGTTTACCCCCCGAAGAGAATTTTACCGATTTCTTCCTTTGTGTGGGATTTGTCAGGGTTCCCTTTGTTCCTTAGGATGTAGAGGCGGCTTTGCCCTTTCCTCGTGGGTTGCCCATTGTTTTCCTGCATAACAGCACAATACCAAACATGAATCAAATTCCAAAACAAAAGGGGTCATGAATGACCCCACACTTAATTTCTTTCCATATTTTTAAGTTTGGAGTTGTGTGGCCCCCTTTTAAGATTTTTGGGCCTTTTTATGACTAACACCTAAGTTGGGGTTGAACCGACCCCACACTTACTGCTAATTACATACATAAAAAGAAAACAAAGAAGTTAACTAAGTTAGACTAGAATCAAAAGAAAACAAAAATCAAGAAGTACTAGTTCATGTGTTAGGACTTTGGGTTGGTGGTTCATGATTTTCTCAACCCAATCCACAATTTGGTAGGCACAATTGATTTCCAACGGTTCGTACGACTATTTATTGTCATATTTCTACTCAAGACTTCACAATTCCACATAAACATTCATTCGAGCATTTTTACGAACAACTTGCGGGCATAGAATCGTCTCTTTGAATTTTAAGCAACAATGGTGGGTTTAAACCTTCCCTTCTACAACGGGAGTCATCTTCTAGACCTAAACATCAATAATCAAACAAGTAATACCAATCCCTGACCCAATTCACCCAAACCCATCCACCCAAGTTTTCACACCTTTAAACATTCAAGAACAAGGGGGAAAGACAAAGTTTTGCATACCTCTTGAAGTTTTAGAAGATGATTTCACAAGTTCTTGAAGTGTTGTGGGTCTTGAATGGATTTTGGGGAAGGGAAATTGAAGTATGTTTATTTTTAGAGAGGGAATAGGGAGAGGGATTTGAGTTTGAGATGGAGGAGTGAAATAAAGATATGGGAGGGTCCGACCCTTTTAACACTTACAATTTGTTTTTAGATTTTGGCCCTAAATGTGCTAGACTCGCGTCGTGGGCTCAGCACGGAGGATTCCAATTGCGGAAACTCTGTTCTCAGGTGCTAGAGGCGCGTTGCGGGTCTGGCACGGACAATCCCACTCTCTGCTAATCTCAACTCAGGCGTTGGACCCGCGTCGCGGGTCCATCACATATCAAACCTGGACGATGATTTTTCACGTTTTTCGCTTTTTTCCGCGTCCTAGTCCTATTCCGAGCCCTGCAACATGAACAAATATGACATATATTCATAAAAAAATGTTGGGTTGCCTCCCAACCAGTGCCTTAGTTAAGGTCGTGGCACGACACTTTTCATAATTTTCTCATTTTTATTATTATTATTATTATTATTATTATTATTATTATTATTATTATTATTATTATTATTATTATTATTATTATTATTGTTTTACAAACAAGGGTTGCCTCCCGAGAAGCGCTTGATTTAACGTCGCAGCACGACGTAGGCTTTTCTCAAGCCTCCTCTAGATCCATCGAGGTCTTCTCCGGATTGATGACCTCTCCAAAATAGTGCTTGACTCTCTGCTCATTTACCAAGAATGTCCGCTCTGCATTCAGCAGCTTCAGCTTAATCGCCCCATGTGTGGTTACCCGAACGACTTCAAACGGCCCTGACCACTTACTTTTCAACTTCCCTCCGAAAATCTTCAGCCTAGAGTTATACAACAAGGCTAACTGTCTGGGCACAAAGTCACGAGGTTGGATGCGTTTGTCGTGAATTCTCTTCGTTCTGTCTTTGTACATTTTCGCGTTCTCATAGGCATGATAGCGAAATTCCTCCAACTCGTACAACTGCAACAGTCTCTTTTCTCCAACTTGAACCATGTCTAAACTCAGCTTCTTTATTTCCCAATATGCTCTATGCTCGAGCTTAACTGGTAGATGACATGCCTTACCAAAGACGAGCTTATAGGGAGATGTGCCAATCAGAGTTTTGTAAGCTGTTCTGTATGCCCACAGAGCATCATTGTCACGCCCCGAACCATGGCCTGGACGTAACACGGCACTCGGTGCCTGACTGCATGTGACCGAGCGAACCACATGGCTTGCTGAACTATCATGAGGCATACATGAGCGGAAATATAACATGAATGCATGATGAGCCTTTATAAAACGTAATAAGTCATAATACTTAATAAAAACACTTGTTTAAACATGAGTGCGGAAATAACATGAATGAGCCAAAAATGGCTATACGACTCCGAATGTCTGACATAACATAACTGACTTGTCTAGTCTATGAAACCTCTATCATGATCCGACTGGAAAACATACTTACTGGGACAAGGCCCCCAGCATACCTTAGATGCATAATTAATCATAAAACAAAAGTTGACTAAACCCCGAATGAGATGGGGCTCACCAATAAGCTGATACGAATGTTGTCCTACTGAGCAGATATGTCGTCCTGTGTATCAGTACCTGCATCGTGAAATGCAGGCCCCCGGGCAATAAAAAGGGGACGTCAGCACATTGAATGTACTGGTATGTAAAGCAACCGGAAGAAGCAACATGGGACATGGAATAACATGATAAGAACTGAAACTGAATACTTGGACATGAACATGAGCATGAGCATGAGTACACATATATATATAACATGAGTAAAACATGATAAGTAGGGAGAGCATTTCATAAACCGACACATGATATCACCACGTGGATACGTGGAGTCTGGTACCTCGCCGGACCAGCAGAGCCCCTATACCTTGCCAGGGTATAAGGTAATAACGTACCTGATGGAACCATTCAGTGTGAAATTAAGGTATCGTCCTAACTGGGCGGAGCGATCCTTGTCCTATGGTGGCTACATAGTTTCAGGCTATCTGAGCCTTCTCGGTAATTCGTGCAACTCCCAAAAACATGAACATAATATAATTGGCTAAGAAGCCCATGATTTTCGTGAATTAACTTGTAATCATGATTCCACGAAATAACTTGTAACATGGTTTCGTGAATTAACTTGTACTTGTCTTGTAATCATGATTTCACGAAATAACTTGTAAACATGGTTTCATGCAATAATTTTGTAAACATGGTTTCATGAAATAATCTTGTAAACATGGTTTCATGAAATAACTTGTAAAATAGTTTCATAAGATAACTTGTCATAATCTTGCAAACATGTTCTTGATTCATGAGTAATAAGAATATTTCGAAATCATATATATAATTGACTTGAAAACATGCTTGTAACTCGCTAGATAAAATCATAAAGTTTCATATGAACATAATGAGAACACACGAGGAGGAATTCATGATTCATGGATTAAGCTAGGATTCCTAATATCAATAATGGAAGATTAGGAATACAATAACGAACATAGATACGAAATTTGTGTACATACATACATAATTACGGGCTACCAATATGTTGGATTTAATGCCCTAGGATTTGAACTTCATAGATTTTTACTGTCACGCCCCGAACCATGGCCTGGACGTAACACGGCACTCGGTGCCTGACTGCATGTGACCGAGCGAACCACATGGCTTGCTGAACTATCATGAGGCATACATGAGCGGAAATATAACGTGAATGCATGATGAGCCTTTATAAAACGTAATAAGTCATAATAATTAATAAAAACACTTGTTTAAACATGAGTGCGGAAATAACATGAATGAGCCAAAAATGGCTATACGACTCCGAATGTCTGACATAACATAACTGACTTGTCTAGTCTATGAAACCTCTATCATGATCCGACTGGAAAACATATTTACTGGGACAAGGCCCCCAGCATACCTTAGATGCATAATTAATCATAAAACAAAAGTTGACTAAACCCCGAATGAGATGGGGCTCACCAATAAGCTGATACGAATGTTGTCCTACTGAGCAGATATGTCGTCCTGTGTATCAGTACCTGCATCGTGAAATGCAGGCCCCCGGGCAATAAAAAGGGGACGTCAGCACATTGAATGTACTGGTATGTAAAACAACTGAAAGAAATAACATGGGACATGGAATAACATGATAAGAACTGAAACTGAAAACCTGGACATGAACATGAGTGCATACATATACATATAAAACATGGTAAAAAATATCATAAGTAGGGAGAGCAATAACTTATAACCGATCCATGGTCTGGTGCTTGCGTCCCGCCAGCAGAACACTCAGTCCTTGCCAGGGAACATGAGATTTAATAAAGTATGAAAGGATCCAGTCATTATGAGAGATCGTCCGGGACATGGGTGGAGCGATCCTCATCCTACGGTGGCTACGTAGTTTCAGGCTATCTGAAGCCCTCCTCGGTAATTAATGCAACTCCCAAAACATGAACATGAAAATAGTGGCACTTGCTGCCCATGGTATATCATGAATCATAACTTGCTTGTACATAGTGTTCATGAATCATAACTTGCTTGTACATAGTGTTCATGAATCATAACTTGCTTGTACATGGTTTTCATGAATCATAACTTGTTTGTATAGTTTCATAAGATAACTTGTCATAGTCTTGCAAAACATGTTTTTGGTTCATGAGTAATAACAATAGTTCGAAATCATATATATATATACTTGTCTTGAAAACATGCTTGTAACTTGCTGGATGAAATCATAAAGTTTCATATAAACATAATGAGAACACATGAGGAAGAATTCATGATTCATGGATTTAGCTAGGATTCCTAATATCCGTAATGGAAGATTAGGAATACAATGACGAACATAGATACAAAATTCATGTACATACATACATAGTTACGGGCTACCAATATGTTGGGTTTAATGCCCTAGGATTTGAACTTCATAGATTTTACGAAAACGGATCATGGGGAAGAACGTAGAGATTCCCACATGTGGATGGAAGTTCTACATACCTTAACCTCCGCCTTTGAGCGTATCACAATGTACTTCAACCCCTTCAACTTCAATCTATAGCAATACAAGTCATAGGGATTCTATATTAGCAATCATATCCATATTTTGTTCATCTAAGCATTTTATCAAACACTTGGTGGGCATGAAGCTCCACAACCTTCATTAATGGTGATTTCTTCACCCAATTCCCATTCTATTACTTCTAGGTGATTCTACAATCTTAATTAGATGTAACTAACATCATCCTTCATCACCCATATGAATACAACAATCCCAAGTCAACAATCCAAAACTCTAGCATTGTTCATATAATCCTCTTTATCAAACCCATTTACTATTCTCCCAAGAACTCATCAATTCACAACTATAAATGTTCAGAGAGTAGAAACATTACCTTTTCGAAGTCCAATCCTCTTGAGTTCGGGTTCTAGGGTTTTCACCTCCACCTATAATGTTCCAATCATAACTCTATAGATTAGAAGGGTTTACTCAAGTTAGAACGGGATTAGGGACTTGGATTCAATCTAGAATCATGATAGAAACTTACCTTGGAAGATCTTGAGATTTGGGACTTGTTCTCTATGAGTTTAGAGAGTATTTTCGTGAATGGGGAGGCTGGGGAAATAACCCCAAGTCCTAAATATAGCTTAAAACGCGTAAACCCGACTTTTGACCCGAAAACGTACTTAACGGACCAAACGACGGTTCAAACGACGAACCGTCGATCAGAACGACGGAGCGTCAATCTGCTCCGTCGAATTGGTCAAATTTCCAGTGAACAATGCACAATCGACGGTTCAAAGGACGAACCGTCGATCAGATCGACGAAGCGTCGATCTGCTTCGTCGAATTGGTCAAATTTCCAGTGAACAATGCACAATCGACGGTTCAAAGGACAAACCGTCGATCTTCCCGTCGAAGTCACCCATTTTCCAGCGAAGACAAGCTTCAGTAAAATGGGCATAACTCTTTGCAAAGATGTCCGTTTGACCTCCATAATATACCGTTGGAAAGCTATTTCAAAGGGCTACAACTTTAATCAAGGATGTTTTCCCAAATTCCAAATTAATAATGGGGTTATAATCGTTGGAAGTAATACCATCTATAAACTCACTTGCAAACATGCCCCATAGAGTGGCTTCCAACTTTTCTTTGCTCAAAAACATTTCTTATGACATAATTGGTTTTCAAAACACTTCCTATAACTATCATATTGGTTCCATTATATTATCATCTTATGAGTCAAACTTTTCGTCCGAAGTTACGAGGTGTTACATTTACGAAACAGATCATGGGGAAGAACGTAGAGATTCCCACATGTGGATGGAAGTTCTACATACCTTAACTTCCCGCTTTTGAGCGTATCACAATGTCCTTCAATCCCTTCAACTTCAATCTATAGCAATACAAGCCATAGGGATTCTATATTAGCAACAATATCCATGTTTTGTTCATCTAAGCATTTTATCAAACACTTAGTGGGCATGAAGCTCTATAACCCTCATTAATGGTGTTTTCTTCACCCAATCCCCATTCTATTACTCCTAGCTAATTCTACAATCTCAATTAGATGTAATTAACATCATTCTTCATCAACCATATGAATACAACAATCCCAAGTCAACAATCCAACAACTCTAACATAGTTCATATAATTCTCTTCATCAAACCCAATTATTATTCTCCCAAGAATTCATCAATTCACAACCATAAATGATTAGGGAGTAGAAACATTACCTTTCAAGAGTAGTAATCACGAAATCAACACCCCCAAGTCCGATCTTTAGCTCAAAATGACGACCACCACTTGTACTACAATTTATCCTTCACGAGCTTTGGGATTCGGGGCCTTAAACTTGGTTGATTTTCTACTTTCTCTCTCTAATTTCCCCTCTCTCTCACTTCCTCTCTCTAAAATCTGAATTTGGAGAAAAAAATGGGCTGCTAGGTTTATATTTCCCTTATATACCAAGGGGAAATGGGTTTGACCCAACTTGAAAACGGGTTGGGACCTTTCTGTCTTAAAACGTCCATATCTCCCTATCCCGACGTCGCCTGTGAACCCACAACCTATGGTTGGAAAGGTATTTCAATTATCTACAACTTTCGTTCTTTGGGTTTTCCCAAATTCCCAAGTTATGATAGGGTTATGGCCTCCCGAAGTCAGGTGACCCGAAACGTACATACGGACCAAGATACGGTCACTGTTACGGTCCCGTAACACAAAGGACGGACCGTAACTTGGTACCGTACCTTGGTGAAAATTTCCAGTGAGGTTCTGGAAATTTTCGGGACGTTACGGTCTACTGTTACGGCCCGTAACACGTGTTACGGTCCGTAACGTCACCGTTACTCTGACAGAAATTTCCAGCGAACATGCTTCAGTAAAATGGGCATAACTCTTTGCACCGATGTCCGTTTGACGCCCGTAAGATACCGTTGGAAAACTATTTCAAAGGGATACAACTTTAATCAAGGAAGTTTTCTCAAATTCCCAACGGATTTTCATGAAATTTGACTGGAAGGCAGACGTATCGAAAACTTAGCCGATTCTATAGGATTTCAAGTGCCTTACTATTAGCCATATTGAGACGATCATATCTCCTTGCTCCGATCTCTGATTGGCTTGATCCTTATATCGTTAGAAAGGTATTTCTACATACTACAACCTCATTGGGGTTACTTTCCCAAATTCCAAACCGATCAAGGAGTTATCGCTGCCCGAAATAGGCCTATCAACCATTTTCGCAAAACGTTCAAACCTTCCATGTTTCCACTAGAACTCTAATGATATGAGCTTAAACTCAGTCCCAAAATGCGGGGTGTTACAATCATCGAGCTTCAGTGACCAATCTTTCCTACTCATGCTCACAGTCTTCTCCAAAATCCTCTTAATTTCTCTGTTCGATACCTCCACTTGACCACTCGTCTGAGGATGATAAGCAGTCGCTATCTTGTGTTTCACCCCATACTTGAGCAACAATTTATCAAAGAGTCGATTGCAAAAGTGCATACTTTAATTAGTATAAACCTCTCGTATTGGATGAATTATTATTAAATCAAATATTTAAATTTGTACATTCAAATATAATAAAACACTTAAATCAAAACCCTATAAATATTACAAGTTTCAAAACTTGCTTTGGGGCACTTTAGAACCCCTAAAACGACGATCCAAACGTTTAGGTGGACTTGATGTAATGAGCCGACATTATTGTACGCAAAAAAAGATATTAAGTTTTATATAAAATATTGATATTTTGGGATTTTAAAACATGATTAATCTTTGCCCAAAGTATGGAAAAAAACGTGATTGGAAAGGTAACGCAAAAAAAAAAAAAAAAAAAAAAAAAGTTGCACCATTAACGCACAAAATTCGTGCGTGAAAGGCCCAAAGTGCTTTGGTACTCTACTGTAAATACTATGCATGAGTTAAAAAGTTAAAGAAGGGACACTCTGTTATGTTATGTTTATTCACAACATGGCAAACATAGCCCTTATCTTGCTTTTTCTATTGCTTTTGTGCCTTTTGTTGTTGGAACTCAAGTTTCTTTCTTGGTCTAGTCAAATGGTGGATTGCTCTGTTCTCGTTCCAACTGTCTAATAATGCTAACTACTTAACCAATCACATGTGTAATATTTTTCTGCACATGAAGTGTAAAAATACAACGGGATTTATTGCAATTTGGTCCTTTCACGCACGAATTTCGTGCGTGAATACTATTTATGTGTTTTTTTTTTTCCGTACTACTTTGGTTCAACTTTTCTTTTTTTGTACTACTTAAGTCGCGGATTCACCATACTAGCATCGTTAGTGGGAAGTGCAATGGCTTCCACCCACTTCGAGACATAGAGCCCGTTTGGATTGGCTTATAAGTTGTTTTCAGCTTTTTTGAGTGTTTGGCTGGCCAGCTTAAAGTCATTTTGTGCTTAAAATAAGCTCAAAAAAATAATTGGGCCCATTTAACTTAGCTTATCTAAAGCAACTTATAAACTGAAAACAGCTTATAAGCCAAAAAAATAAGTTAGACTACCCCAACTTATTTTTTTTAGCTTATAAGATGTTTGCAGCTTATAGGCATAAGCCCATCCAAACAGGCTCATAGTCTACAACAACCAATATGTACTTATTTCCCTTGGACGGTATGAAGGGACCCATGAAGTCGATACCCCACACATCAAATAGTTCAATCTCTAAGATGCCCTTCAAAGGCATTCATGATGCTTGGAGATATTTCCGGTTCTCTGGCAGCTATCGCAGGCGCACACAAATTCATGAGCATCTTTGAACAAAGTGGGCCAATAGAACCCAGACTGAAGTATCTTCGCAGTTGTTCTGTCACCAGTGTGATGTGCCCCATAGGGTGATGAGTGACACTTCTCAAGAATCGCGGAGACCTCTTCCTCTGGAATACACCTTCTGATCAGCTGACCTGTGCCAACCCTATAGAGATAGGGCTCATCCCATACATAGAAACGACTATCATGCAAAATCCGCTTCTTCTTCTCCTGATTAGCACCAGGGGGGTAAATCTCACTTACTATAAAGTTCACCATGTCTGCATACCATTGCACCTCAGCTGATTGAAGAGCAAAGAGTTGTTCATCAGGAAAAGTCTCCTTAATCATCACTGCTTCATCTACATGTTCCCGATCTTCCAATCTCGATAAGTGATCTGTTACTTGATTTTCTGTGCCTTTCGGTCAAGAATCTCGATGTCAAACTCTTGCAGCAGCAATGCCCAACGAATAAGCCTCGACTTTTGCATCTTTTTTCGCAAACAAATAACGAACTGCAGTGTGATCAGTATATACAATCACCTTAGTGCCCACAAGATATGACCGGATTTTGTCAAAGGCGTAGACAACCGCCAATAACTCATTCTCTGTGACTGTATAGTTCATCTGGGCTGCATCAAGTGCCTTGCTGGCATAATAAATAGGATGAAAAATCTTGTCCCTTTTCTAACCAAGGACAGCTCCCACCGTAAAATCACTTGCATCACACATCTAAATAAACGACATAGACCAATCGGGTGCGATGATAATAGGAGCAGACACTAACCTCTGTTTCAACTCATCAAAAGTCGTCAGACAGGTTTCATTAAACAGATACTTCACATCTTTCTCTAAAAGCTTGCACATTGGATTAGCAACTTTAGAGAAGTCTTTGATGAACCGTCGATAGAAGCCTGCATGCCCAAGAAAACTGCGCACTCCTTGAACTGAAATGGGTGGTGGCAATTTTTCAATTGCTTCAATCTTCGCTTTATCAACTTCTATTCCCTTGCTCGATATCTTGTGCCCAAGAACGATGCCCTCTCAAACCATGAAATGACATTTTTTCCAGTTAAGTACCAAGTTCGTTTCTTCACAACGAGCTAACATGGCATCAAGATGGTTCAAGCAGTCATCAAAAGAATCCCTAAAAACAGAAAAGTCATCCATAAATACCTCTACATAGTTTTCCACCATATCAGTGAAAATAGCCATCATGCATCGCTGGAAAGTACCTGGAGCATTGCACAAACCGAAAGGCATCCTCCGGAATGCAAACGTACCATATGGACATGTGAATGTGGTCTTCTCTTGATCCTCGGGTGCAATCATGATCTGGTTGTAACCCGAATAGCCATCCAAAAAGCAATAATAATCGTGCCCAACAAATCTATCGAGCATCTGATCCATGAAGGGCAAAGGAAAGTGATATTTTCTGGTGGCATTGTTCAACTTGCGATAGTCAATACATATCCTCCAACCAGTAACAGTTCGTTGAGGCACCAATTCATTCTTCTCGTTTTCTACCACAGTCATGCCCCCTTTCTTCGGGACACATTGTACAGGACTTACCCATTTGCTGTCAGAGATGGGATAAATAATGCAGCTGTCAAGCCACTTTATTACCTCTTTCTTCACCACATCCTTTATGATCGGGTTCAGTCGTCTCTGACACTCAACACTAGGCTTGCTGTCTTCCTCCAATAATATTTTGTGCAAGTAAAACGAACTACTAATACCTCGAATATCAGCTATCGACCACCCAAGGGCTCAGATTCGATCTCTTAGCACTCGTAACACACGTTCAACCTGCACATCAGTCAAATAAGCAGAGAGGATTACAGGCAATGTGTCTGCACTACCCAAGAAGGCGTAGCGAAGATGAGGAGGCTATGGCTTCAACTCAAGAACTGGAGCCTCTTGAATAAATGGTTTCGGCTTCTTCCATGACTCTGGTCTGTCTAACTCCTCAAATGGTGTGTTTGCTCGTAAATAAGCACATGAAGTGTCAAGGATGCTAAGACACTCCTCGACTTCTGCATCAATCATCAAGTCTTTCCCGTACACCAAAGCTGTCTCCAAATGATCTCGCGAAGCTAGAAAGTGATTTAACTCTGCATTAGTGAGCTCGGGCTCCACCACGGAAATCATCTTCAATTCCTCATAATGGGATGGAAGCTTGGTAGCTTTAAACACATCAAAAGTCGCCTCTTGTCCATCAACTGTCATGGACATCTTCCCATCTTTCACTCGGATCACAGCATCAACAGTAGCCAGGAATCCTCTCCCCATGATGAGAGGAACACTCTTATCTGCCTCATAATCAAGTATCACAAAATCGACCGGCAGAATAAATTGGCCTACCTTCACAAGGACATCCTTAATAATACCATCAGGATAAGCGAGAGATCGATCAGCCAGCTTCAATGTAATAGTGGTTGGCCTAGGCTCACCCAAGCTCAACGTTCGGAACACAGAGGTGGGCATCAGATTAATACTAGCACCCATATCACACAATGCTAGCCCAACTTCAATGTTGCCAATAGTAATCGAAATCGTGAAGCTGCCCGGATCTTTCAACTTTGGAGGAATTGTACTCCTCACTTTAGAATTGCACTCCTCAGTAAGCGCAACAGTCTCAAACTCTGTCCAATGCCTTTTATTCGCAACCACATCTTTGATATACTTAGCATATTTTGGAACTTCTTGCAAAAGCTCCACCACAAGTATGTTGATGTGTACTTGTTTTAAGAGTTCAAACTAATATTTAATAATATAAATGTTTTCAAACTAATATTTAATAATATAAATTTCAATATTTTTTCTGATAATGAAATTCTCCATTTGGTCCATTTTACTTGTCATGTTTTTCCTTGCACGCCCTTGAGGAAACTTAACCAAAAAATTAATTTGACTAAATTATCCTTATTTAACTAAATTATCCTTATTTATTCTTTGATCTCAATTGGATACTGCTTTCTTTTTCACTACATTAATCTCTCTCCACATTTATTGAGTAAGGATAAAGGTGAAAACTAGTAATTTCTCCTTTTTATGTGAACCTAATTGACTTGACACGAAATTTAACAAAGAAGAGAAGACTTTTAAACTTGTGGTGTTAAATGAATCACATTATTTTGTGTGTCTATAAATCATTGCCTAAAGATAAACTGTTTTCAAATATAAAAACGAGTCATTCTTTCTGGCACGAACTAATAAGAAAATAGATTTATATAAATTGAAATGAAGGAGTAATTGTATCTTGATTTTTCAAAATGATAATTATTTTGTACCGTTTATCTTTAGTACAGAAGGGAGTAATATTGATGTCCAAACGGAAATAAGTAATAAGTCCTCCTGTACGAAACAAAGACTTGGTGCGGGAAAAAAGAGCGGGAAGATGCATAAAACCCGATTCGTTGAATCGCCCGACCCAAAAGATAAACATCATATACTAATTTGTTACCCTAATCGATTCAAATACTGGTAAATACGAATATCCCGAAAATGTGAAGAGAAGATGGATGGAGCAAGGATTACAGAGACAAACATGGAAGTTCCCAAGATAAGAGGAAAGAGAGAGCAGAGAGTAGCAAATATTGGAGACGATGAGAAGAACATGAAAGCTAGGGTTTCTGAGAAGAAGAAACCGGAGGATGATGAACAAATTAAGAGGGGCAGATTTGGAAATATAGTTTTCATGAAAGATATAATGGAGAACCCAACTGATAGTATCCAAGATGCTTTATGAATTTGTGTCATCTTTGTGTACTGTCAACATTTTGATGTTGCTATTGTAATGCACATACGGACTTGGTGTTACTGTAGAAATCTGCACGGCTTTACTACTGTACTGCTATTGTGATTTTGTTAGCACCTGGGAACTTTGATTGATCAACCCCATGTTGCTTAATCAACCTTCATCGCCAATTAGTTTGTTTAATCGACCGTGATGGAGTTGGATTAATAGAACAAGAAGGCTGACTAATAGACAGCAAATTAGCTAAACTAATTAGCAAACAGCAACTCATATCTTTCAACTAAACTGGAAACCATATATCCTCCACTGAAATTGAGCTGATGTAAAAATCAATGTACCGTCAATGTATATAACTTAAATTAGATTACAAATGATCGTCATTGCATTGCTAAACACAGTAGACAGACATACAAGACCACCAGATTACAACTTAATTACACACTTCTCTACATTAGACAGCCATATAAAGAAGATGAACAGCAACTTCTCACTTGTTGAGATGAATTAATTTCTCTTATGCTCGAATACCAACTGCTTGTGGAACTGGAGATGACAAATTACAAAGGTTTTTCTTTGGTGGTTTCTTGCCCTCTGATTTTGGTCCATTCTGCCTCACTTTTACTCCGCGTATCAACTGCTATACATAATTCAACAATTTTAACTCAAATGACGAGATAATTACACGCATAATGTGATAACAAAACTAAAGCACTATAATACAAATATGGACTTACATATTTGCCACACTTCATGTCAGCGTATATTACAATGAAATCGCCTTCTTGCAGTCCATTAGCTCTAACAAAATCGCCTTTAATGAAGAATGGAAAAAAAGATGCAATCACAAATTAGTAATTATATTTTAATGAATTATGCAAACAAGAGCGGGATTGATTGTATCCATACCTGTATTCTCAAGAAGGTACATCCTGCTTTTGTTATTTGGCCAAAATCTGAAAAAACAAAACCCAATACAACATTTATATAAGAAGATGAATTAAATTAAACAAAAGAAAACAATTGAATCGAGCAATGTAATCAAAATAGCTTGACCATGGAGAATAATTTTGAGTCCACTTACCTATATTTCATGTTCCAAACGCGAGAAGTTCCAATGTCTTCCATGGCAACAGAAATTCCATCTCTTGATTCAAGATGTGGGAGATGACTTTCTGCTTCTTTCTGCTTATACAAATTTCAAGAATCCACTTCAATCATACTTTAATTATAAAAAAAAACAGATCACAATTATGACGATGTAACTAAAGTACCTTCGGCAACACAATTCTTCCTAGATTGCCAACGTCACTTTGCTTCAGCACTTTTTGCAGGAGAAATTTGAGATTCTTCTCTGTCCTGCAAGCCTATCAAAAAACATCCATACAAATTTAAAGCAACACACATATATATAAACAATCTTTATAAATATTAGACGATTGATTACAGTACCCATTAGGAAAAGAACTTAATATACACGACATGTGAAGGGTTAGCCTCGCTTGTTACAACGGAACTTTTTTCAACAATATTCCCAGAGCTCACCTATATCCTATTTCTCTTCTAGCTGGCGAATTCTCTTTTTTTATAGATTTCGTAAAGAATTTTTACCTATTGTAGTGGATTCTCTCTTGTATCAATTTTGTTAAGAATATTTACCTGCTATAGTAGGTAAATTGCCTTATTTTCTAGGTTATTAATTCCACTTTTCAATGGACTACTTGTAGTTATATTTTAGATGACTAATCATTTACATTATTAGCGTATAAAAGTTGAACTCGAAAATATTTTGGTCCGGAACTATAAAAACCAACCTGTTTTTTGTTTGTAGAGCCATGCTTATGATGGTTCTGTGATTGCAGGGCTGGCCTGTCTATAGGAAGTGCTTGCGGAGACTTAGCCTGTGGAACCATCGCCATTGGTGGAACAGTAGCAGCAGAAGGCCAATATACCCAATTTCCTGGATTGTTAGCTCGAGACATTGCACAACTAATCTCTCCACCCATCAGTACACTTTGCTCATTAGTACTAATTTGTCTTTGATTCTGAGCTTGGTGGCGATAATGGTGCGACGGTAATCGTCTTTGCCTAGCCATTCTATTCTTCCTAGCCTCTTTAGTAACAGAAGAGCCCAACCTCGCCAATCTCTCACCATTCCCATCGAAAAGTTGGTACGGATATTGACTGAATAAAGCTTGAGACTGATCAGTTACATCAGTAGCAGCAACATTATTAGTACTATCATTATCAGGAAATTGATTGTATTGAGAAGCAGCCGCCATTGTGAAGTGCGATGGAGTCCAGGATTGAGAAGTGTCCATGGGTTGATATTCTGTTGTAGCTGGTGAACTTGCATTACCACTCATTGTTTGATTAAAAGGAGGCCTAAATAAAGATCCATTAGAGTAAGAATCACCAATGTACCCCTGTACCGGCCCTGCCATTACAGGGGTCGAATCGGGGAAAGGGAATTTATAAGCCGGATTTGGCATCCACTGAGAGGGATAAAAGCAAGCATTTGGATCAAAGTTATAATTAGGGGCAGAGTTTTGAATAGTTTGTTTATTAATGGCTTCTGCTTCTCTCATTTCTTTCTTTTGCAATCGGTGTTGTTCAACCCAATCAAGAATGAGTCTCAACAACTGTTTTTTCCCTTCTTTTGTACTTCCCAACCGTTTCGAAGCGCTTTCAATTGTTGAACGTTTGAGCTTAATACTCCTCATGTCTTTTGCAGAAATGTAGTCTTTGTTTTGCTTCAGCCATTCCAAGAACATATGTGCCAGCTCACTATCCCCTTGAAAAATAGATACCTGCTCTTCATTCCCTTCTTCGTTTTGTTGTTGATTCTCTTGTGGATTTTCACTATGGAAAAAAGAGATTGGACCAAGAAATTCATGATCACCATCGATTAAATCATTATATCCAAGATTCTCCATGACATTTAGACATTCTTGGTTGCCAAATCTGTCGATTTGCGTGTCGAAATCTTGTTCAGCATCAGATTTTAGGACTGTCCAAGAAGATGGATCAGATTCAGTAGGAAGGGAATTGGAAGTTGAGGATGAAGAGGACATGCATTGAAAATCTTGAAAAGTAGCAAAATCAGTGGAGAAATTTCCATTGAGCCAAATATCTGTATCATCCATTGGGTCAAAATCAGTAGGCTGCTGCTGGTACTGCTGATGAATATCATCATCCACTGATGGCACCATATTAATATTATTCTCAAATCCATGCACATCTTCATTATTATCACCATAATAAAGCTCATTTAACTCTCTTTTCATTCTTGATTTTGACTTGGCAACTTGTTTCTAGCAAGCCTCAATTTGCATGTACAAGATTCTTCAGAACTCAGCTGAAAAAATAGTACGAAAACAGTACCAATTTCCAGAGGAAAATCCTTCCTTTATTTGCAAGGCTTTCGTTATTTACGAAGCAAGAGCAAAAAAAAAAAATTTAGAGAGATGGGCAATGTACCTGATTAAGGAAGCAAGCTAAGTTACAAGGGGAAAAGGGTCTTCTTATTTCTTTCTTTTAAGCTCATCAAGTGGTTTTTGCAACATAAACCATCTGAGAATATTTGGAATTTATATATCCAATCCAACAAAATACTAATAGTACCAAATCTCTAAAGAAAGCGACTCTGCTTGGTTTTTGTTAGTTCCTTTAACTAACACTCAGTAAGTACAATATAATTACTTTTGCATCAAACAAACTCTATAGTACTAAAATTATATAAGACGGATTTCCAATAGCAATACCACTCTCACGTATCATGCAAGAATCTTCAAAGTATAATAAGTGAACTTATGTATTCTTCTTCTGTTTAAGAAGACAAAAAACACTACCAAACTTCAACAACCCAAAACAACAACTATGGCCTGTTTTGAGAAGTTGTTTCAACACTCTTCTGCACATAAAAACATTTTTTTAAAAAGAGAAAGAGATAATTACAATATATAGCGGTTTTAAATGTGAGAGAGAGAATAGAAAAGGAAAACCACCGAAGGGAAAACTTGGTGCGGATATATAGTTCCTCCGATAAATAAGGCCATGCGTTGTAAACTGATCAATGGTGCAATCCAGCGGTCATTTTTTATACAAACAAAAATGAGAATGGTTACATATTTTCCATTGATGACACAAGCAGCTCAATTCTCTTTCTTATAACATGGCTAAACATGGAAAGATTGGACCGACTGCATGGGATATTTTTTGTAATGTGAAAAAATTGAAGTGAAGTAAACAACACTTCTTTTCTTTGCTGTGCTCATAGGGGATTTGTCTCTATTCGTGGGCGAAACGGCAGATTTCTTCTTTTGCCGATACGTGTCTCTTCCCTTCTGACCAATCTTATTAACATTAGCAAATTATAAATAAAAGATAAATACATGCATTATCAGAAAATCACCAATTTCCAACATTATCTATAAGCATATCGCTCGTTAGTCCTCAATCAGAGGTCTCGAATTCGAATCATGATATGAAAATTTTTGACAGGGAATTTTTTTGCCGAATGAACCCTATGCAGCACTAATTCAGATATAATCGAACTCCAATATCGAACACTGGATTGGAAACCAAAAGAGAAATATAGCTTGTTAGTAACATTTTTGATGGATTTCTCATTGAAAATTTCTTACCGAATTTAAATTTTAATGGAATATTTGTCGAAAACTAGCAATTTTAGGTAGAATCAAAATTTGTAATTTATGAATTTTTAATGATTATCAGAGATCTATAGTTCGTTTTAGTTATTGAGTTCCCATTACAACATAAATTTGGAATAAAATTTCTATAGGTTATCGAGTTTGTATCTAGTATTGTTGCTGCGCTCTTATTAACCCACATGAACCAATCACAACGGGTTGTGATGGAGTAAGTACTCCTTCATCCTTAATAAAAAAAAAATTAGGGTCGAATCTCGTTGGTACGGACTAGCCTTTATTAGGGAGCTTATAACTTCAATGTGGGACTTATCGGAGGCAATTTCAATTTAATCGAGCCCCAACATAAATATCAGACACGAGATTTTATTTTTTTTAAAAAAAAAACACATGAACCTTATTTATCTCTGCTAATTACGAATTCCGCTAATAAAAGCTGGAAATTGGAGAGAAATGAGATTTAGGAAAACGACATTGTGCAGACATGCAAAGAAAAGTAACCAATGAAAGCTGTTTTAGTTTTCTTCTCTGCATCACTGCATGGGACAAAATCCATCTTCCCAACCTTCTTTTCCTCTTTTGAAGTGTGATGAACAAAGTTCATTTAATTCCCTCTCCAAGTAATCAAGTCACCCTCAGAGATTTTCTCCATTTTCCAGCTTTAACAGCATTGCATAATTCGCCATTGGCATAGTAAAAAGGTCCATCTGTTCATTACTTATTGGATTTAAGTTATTAACAATATATCTAAAGTTTCCTAAATTTGGCGCGTGTTTTATTTAAATTTTTTTGGTCCTATTTACTTTATCTCATCAAACAATAGTTGATCTCAAATACTTCCTGCACTTCGCTTTTCTATAATCCAAGTGATTTTAAATAAATATTGGTGCGTGAAAGTGTAAAATAACAACAACATCTTATTAATTTAATGTGTAAAAAAATCTAAAATATCATTTTCTATTATATTTAGCCATTTCAATGATTTTTCCTCATCTTCTTCCCTATATCTTCCCTATTCCTGTATTAAAATATAATCCAACTTTTTCTTCTTTTACAATTTTTGTTTTGAGGGAGTCATAATTATAGAAAAGCCAAGCATATGAGGTTATTACAAAGGAGTAACGATCAGAGAAAATTCAAATATATAAGGCTAACTAAGACCAAGCATGATGATAAGTTAGTGTTACATTCTATGTTTTGATGATTTGTCAAACAGCTGGAGAACCAGAGAGGGACCTGGTCTACTATGTGTTCTCTCTGTGCATCGTACAGTCAAAAGTAACAGTTGTAAAGCTGCACTGCTCACTGCACACAAGTACAACAGAACTGATGCGGCCGTATTTTAAGTCAAACGTGGGATGAGTGGTCTCTATCTCATCTCACATGCTCCCCAATATATATACAACATGTTACAACACATTAAGTATCACTTGAAAAACCTAGAATCACTTTAAAGTGCAGCCATCACGAGATTCTCCAAGTGTTCAAAACAAAGCTGACCACAAACTGAAGAACTTCTCTTAGTTTGTTTTGAGCTTTGTTTATGTTCTTTAACTTGTAAACCTACTCTTCTCTAAAGAAGCTGTTGTAGGTAACTTAAATTCTCAGTAGTTGTTTGTAGGCAGTTCACCTATATATTCAATCTATTAAGTGGTACCCTTGGCTAGAGTTAGTCAAGGTGTATTAGTTGATTTGGCTAGAGGTAATCAACCTTAGTTGAGTGTGTGGCTAGAGTTAGTCATAGTGTGTAGCTTACAATACGGTATTGTAAGGGTGATGGATTAAGGGTTTAATTCCTAGGTTACAACAGGTTGTAATCTGAAGTTGCTCAGTGTAGTGGAGTTGAAATCCTACGGGATAGATCGTGGTTTTTAATCGCTTGAGTAAGAAATTTTTCCTCGCAAATATTTGTGTTATTTACTTACTGCACTGTCTGAAAAAATTGGTAGACAACCCTTCATATATTGTTTGGTGGACGCAGGTTTCTTCACATGATTTAAGGGGATTTGAATGATTTTTAGGTATTCTGCAATTACAAATTATGTAACAAAACAATTATTATAGGGATTATTACAAAGCTTTATCTGTAGATTTTTCTTAAATGATCAGATAACTTGAAAAATTATTTATGTTACCAGCTTGGTGGAGACACGTATCAAGAAAAGAAGAAGTCCACCGTTTCAGTGACGATTAATGGAGACAAATCCCTCCCCTATGAGGAGAGCAAAGAATGAACCTGCATTTCAATTTCCCAGTCGGTCCAATCTTTATTTATATTTTTAGAAAGAGAATTGAGCTGCCTGTGTCAACCATGGAGAATTTATAAACATTTTTTGCATAAAAAGTAACCGCTGGATTGCACCATTGAGGTGTGTTCACGTATACATGGCGTAGAATCCGGTAATAATTTTGAAACTATCCGCACCAAGTTTTCTACTGGTGGTTTCCTCTTTATCTCTTCTTTCTCATTTTATTTTTAAATTTAAATAAAACCGCTATTACTTATCTCTAACTTTTCTCTCTCAAAAATTTTCTGAACTGTCCAGAAGTGTTGTTTGGTTTTGGTGTATATCCGACAATTTTAGTTTGTTCAAGTTTGGTAGTGTTTTTTGTCTACAAAGAGAGAAAGAATAGTTCTTTGCCAATTGCCACAGTTCACTTCTTTGGCTTCTTCAAATTTCGACTTTCATTCACAACTATTTGCCATACTTCACTTCTTGGTTGATGAGAAAGTGATGGTACTTTAATTAGTTGAAGAAGAGCATATATATATTAATCAAGATTCTACAAGAGTTGCTTTCTTCAGATTTGGTTCTACTATTCTTTTGTTGTGTATAAATTCCCAAACTTCAGATGGTTTATGTTGCAAAAACCACTTGAAGAGAAATAAGAAGACCCTTCTCTCCTTTCTAACTTAGCTTGCTTCCTTAATCAGGTAAATTGTCCGTCTTTCTCTAAAATTGTCTTCTTCCTTTTTTGTTGCTCTAGCTTCGTTAGCAACGAAAGTCCTGCAAATAAGGGAAGGATTTTTATCTGCAAAATTGGTACTACTACTATTTTTGCAGCTGAGTTCTAAATAACCTTGTATATGCAAACTCAGGCTTGCTAGAAACAAGTTGCCAAGTCAAAATCAAGAAAACAAAAATGGAAAGAGAGTTATATGAGCGAAACAATCAAGATGTGCATGGATTTGCGAATACTAATATGGTGCCATCAGTGGATTATGATATTCAACACCAGCAGCCTACTGATTTTGATCCTATGGATGATACAGATATTTGGCTTAATGGAAATGACACTTCCATTAATTTCTCCACTGATTTTCAAGATTTTCCATGCATGTCCTCTTCATCCTCAACATCCTATTCCCCTCCTACTACTGAATCTGATCCCTCTTCTTGGGCTGTCCTAAAATCTGATGCTGAACAAGATTTAGACAAGAAAATCGACAAAATTGGTGACCAGGAATGTCTAAATGTGATGGAGAATCTTGGTTACATGGATTTAATCGATGTAAATGAATTTCTTGATCCTATCTCTTTGTTCCAAAATGAAAATCCACAAAAACAACAAGAAGAAGAGGATCAGGAGCTGTCTATTTTTCAAGGGGATAGTGAGCTTGCACTTATGTTTTTGGAATGGCTAAAGCAAAACAAAGACTACATTTCTGCTGAAGACATGAGGAGTATTAAGCTCAAACGTTCAACAATTGAAAGCGCTTCGAAACGGTTGGGAAGTACAAAAGAAGGGAAAAAACAGTTGTTGAGACTCATTCTTGATTGGGTTGAACAACACAGATTGCAAAAGAAACAAATGAGAGAAGCTGAAGCCATTAATCAACAAACTCTTCAAAACTCTGCCCCTTATAACTTTGATCCAAATGCTTGCTTTTATCCCTCTCAGTGGATGGCAACTCCGGCTTATAACGTCACTAATTTTCCCGATTCTACCCCTGTAATGGCAGGGCCGGTACAGGGGTACATTGGTGATCCTTATTACTCTAATGGATCTTTATTTGCGCCTCAAACAATGAGTGGAAGTGCAAATTCACCGGCTTCAACAGAGTATCAACCTATGGAAACTTGTCAATCCTGGTCTTCGTCACAATTTACAGTGGCGGGCGCTTCTCAATACAATCAATTTCCTGATAATGATAGTACTAATAATATTGCTATGGCTGATCAGCCTCAAGCTTTAGCTCAATATGATCCGTACCAACTTTTCGATGGGAATGGTGAGAGATTGTCAAGGTTGGGCTCAAGTGCTACTAAAGAGGCTCGGAAGAACAGAATGGCCAGGCAGAGACGATTACGTCCCCACCATTATCGTCACCAAGCTCATAATCAAAGACAAATTACTAATGAGCAAAGTCTAATGATGGGTGGAGACATTAGTTGTGCAATGTCTCAAGCTAACAATCCAGGAAATTGGGTATATTGGCCTTCTTCTGCTGCTGCTCCACCAATGGCGATGGTTCCACAGGCTGATGCTCCACAATCACTTCCAGCGGAGAGGCCAGCTCTGGAATCACAGAACCATCAGAAGCATGGCTCGGCAGACAAAAGACAGGTTGGTTTCTTTTGTTTCGGCGCAAAATCCTTTTCGAGTTTAAGTTTTATACGCTAACGGTGTAAATTCAGGCGGTCCATTGAAAAGTACAACTTAGAAAATAATGCAAGTTACTTAGTAAATATTCTTTACGAAATCGATGTAAGAGAGAATGCAACTGGTAGACCAGAATGATAAGAAAATGGACCTTGGACTTAACTCAACCCAAAATGCTAGCTCATGAAGTTAGCATTGGCTTAAACCATATAAAGATACCAAAGTTCCGCATCCTACTCGATGTGGGAACTCAGGACCCTCGATGGTTACACCCAGGACTGAACATCTGGTGTATGGAAATATTAGATAGGGGCCAACATCGAGTAAATTATGAGAATTTGTATGAGTCTTGCTCTGATAGTATGATTAGAAAATGAACATTGGGTCTAACTCAACTCCAAAAACAAATTCATGGAGTAAAAACTCTGCACAAGAACATATAAGGAGATCAAAGTTTCGCACCCCACCAATGTGGAACCCACTCGACTGAGAAATAGGAAATAGTCGAGCTCAAGGAATATTAATGTTGAAGAGAGATCCCTTGTATAAAGCTGTTGGCTCACCCTCTCACGTGCACGTCGTGACTATAATTTAAATCATTCTCCTAATGGCTATTGTAATAAATCGTTTAATATGTGTTAAGATTAACTATATATGTGTCATGTGAATGTTCTTCAAATTTCTTGTGGATGTTCTTCGATAGGCTTACAAAACGGAGAAGAATCTCAAATTTCTCCTGCAAAAAGTACTGAAGCAGAGCGATGTTGGCAATCTTGGAAGAATTGTGCTGCCGAAGGTATTTTAGCTACACCATTATAAATTGTGATCTATTTTCTAAAGCATGATGTAGGGGATTATTGAAATTTTTGTTAATAAGCAGAAAGAAGCAGAAAATCATCTCCCACAACTTGAATCAAGGGATGGAATTTCAATTGCCATGGAAGACATTGGAACTTCTCGTGTTTGGAACATGAAATATAGGTGTGTGAACCGAAATTAATCATCAATGGTCAAGTTATTTTTAATTACATTGCTCGATTCAATTGTTTTCCTTTTGTTTTTTTGGTCAGCTTGCTTTAATAACTACTATTGGTTCTTGTGTTTTGTTTTTCAGATTTTGGCCAAATAACAAAAGCAGGATGTACCTTCTCGAGAACACAGGTGTGGATACAATCAGCCCTGCTCTTGCGTTGCTTTGCATGATTCATTAAAATATAATATACAGTATTTGACCGCATTTTTAAAAAAATCTTCTAGGTGATTTTGTTCGAGCTAATGGACTTCAAGAAGGAGATTTCATTGTAATATACGCCGACATAAAGTGTGGCAAATATGTAAGTCAATATTTTTATTATAGTGCTTTAGTGTTATCACTTTCAGCGTGTAATTATCTCGTCATGTGAGTTAAAATTGTTGAATTATATTATATCAGTTGATACGAGGAGTAAAAGTGAGGCAGAATGGACCAAAAGCAGAGGGCAAAAAACCAGCAAAGAAAAACCTTCGTAAGTTATCTGCAGCAGCTATTAGCTCATCTCCAGTTGCACAAGCAGTGAGATAAGTTATCTCATCAAGTTTACAAATTGGTAGGCATTTTGTAAACTAGAATTCTCTGGAGATGACCCTGATTCATGCAAAGACATCTTAAGGTGTTTGTAATTGTTAATCGGGGCAACTGCCTAATGTAGATAAATATGTAAGTTGTAATCTGAATGTGTTGTATGTCTAGCTGTTTTCTAACTTTATGCAATGTAATGACCATCATTTATAATATAATTTAAGTTAATATACACTGACGGTATGTAGAATTTTTGTACTATTAGCGGCATTTCACTTGACGCAGACACTTTTGCCCATCGATTTATGACTAGTTAGCCGTGGTGGATGCAAGTACTTTTGTCTAGCTAGTTCAACCGAACTCAGAATTTTCGACAGTAGAGTAGCTCAGCAATAAAACACTTAAGGTCGACGAACTCATCAAATTTAAATCCTACAAACAAGATATGGAGTCATATTCCCAACTACAGAAATACATCAAACTCGCAGACACTTTTGCCCATCGATCTATGACTAGTTAGCCGGGGTGGATGCAAGTACTTTTGTCTAGCTAGTTCAACCGAACTCAGAATTTTCGACATTAGATTAGCTCAGCAATAAAACACTTAAGGTCGACGAACTCATCAAATTTAAATCCTACAAACAAGATATGGAGTCATATTTCCAACTACAGAAATACATCAAACTCGCAAACTTAGATCTGCGTTCTTTTTTCTTTCGAAACATCAGAAAAATAAGAGTAGACAACAATTAGGAAGAGATAATGTCTCACAGTTTATTGAAATAGAGTAAGTTGAAATTCAGTTTTTGGTGACATTATCTTAAACACCCTCTATGGACTCTTGAGCCTTTTCCTCCACTGTGTCTTTCATTTTTTGGGTGTTTTCCTTAACTGAATCCCATGTTTCTCCTGCTGTGTCTGTTGCTTTGCCGGTCATGTCTTGTGCCGCGTCCTCTGCCTTTCCGACCATGTCTTGTGCTGAGTCCGCCACCTTACCTCCGGCTGCTTTCATTTTCTGGATTGCCTTTCAAAACACACATTATATTGTCACCGTATACAGTCAATTAGACAAGAGTCGAAGTTTTAAACAGTCTAACACGTATTGTTTGATATGCAAGTATGTAACATTATAACATGTAAAGTTACAAGACAAGAAACCTTGGTAAACCATTCCCTTAGCTGTGAACAACTAGGGCAGCCAAGGCTTGTTATGAATTTTTGGAGAGAGATGCAGGCAGTAAGGTAGAAAAAAATAAGAACGAAAATCTCTCTCTTATATTCATCAATTGCGGGTCTTTATATAGGCACAAAAAACAAAGGCCAACTTATATATACAACTACTTTCTATGAGTATCTTATCATTAGCGGCTACCATTTTCCAAATTACAATTTGTAACTTACTTTTAAGCAAAAAGAGAAGTTAGGGAAAAAAGAGAACTTCGCCCAATAACCACTTCAGCCACTTCAATTTTATGTATCTTGGTGTAGCTACAAATACAAAATTACTATAGCTACTAAATATAAAAAAATTAAAAGGTAGTTATTCTACACAAGTAGAAAACAAATTACTCCCTCCGTACTAAAAAAATTGCCTTAATTTAACTTGACATAAAATTTAAGAAATAAAAAAAGGCTTTTAAAATGTGTGATCCAAAATAAATCTTAAATATTTATTTGATCGTAAATTATCTTATAAAGTTAAACTGTTTCTAAATATAGAAATATGTCAATTTTTTTAAAATAAATTAATAAAAAAAAGAAATAATCTTTTTGAGATTACTCCTAAAGCTAAAGTATTAGACTCTAGCACGCCGACAAACGCTTTCTGAGGACATGAAGCTATTTCTAATTTATTTATTTTTGGTCAAATATTCGAGCAAAGTTTTCTTACACTGATAATAAATACACCTAAACCTTTTATTAAATAAATAAATAAATTATAAGTTCATGATAATCGGCAGTAGAGACGAAAAGATTGTGTAATAGACATTAATGGCGTCTCACCTCATCAGCAGCAGACTGGGTAGCATCAACCGCATGTTCTATTGCATCTGCACCCTTTTCTCCTATGTTATGTGACTCATCTCTAATTGGCGTCGCTAGTTGACGATTTTTTGTCTGCTGCAGAAATTAGTTTCAGATTTGACTTTGTAAATATTCACTAAATATATGTGACTAGTACTTTAAGAAAGTTAATATGAGTATACATATATATATATACATGTATAGAAAATAGTTTTTTTCATACCAAACAAAAAAGTTGAAAAATGCTAAAGCCACCCTTACGATGAGTCTCGTGGTGGTTGTCTTGTTGGAGGAGAACAATAACATAGTGGAACGAGTAGTGTTAGTGTTGTTGGAGGCAACATTAGGAGTTGCCACCAAAAAACTTGACGCAGCAAAAGCCATGTTACAACTTGCCATGTGGTTTAACTTTCTTACTTTTTTTGTGAAATTTACTTTAAGTGTTGATGATGATGATGAAAACAAAACTATAGTATATATAGATGAAAGTTAAAGGAGTATCTTTTTCACGGACGACGAGTGAACATGTGGCGTCCAGCATTTGCTCCAGCCACTAGCACGCCGCCACGTAGTTAACCATATCCCATTATTCTTGTTATTTTACTATTTTACTATCCCTCCATCGTGAAGGTATTTTTCTGACATGAAATTTAAAAAATAAAAAAAAGCTTTTAAAATTTGTAATTTAAAACAAAGGATAGAAATTTATATGATTACAAATCATTTTATTAAAGTTAAATTGTTATCAAATATAAAAAATATTATATTTTTTATCAAATATAAAACAGAAAAGAGAATCACATAAATTAGAATATATAAGTACTAAATAGCACAAAGGTGGCGGTCGACATGCTTGTCGACAGAGAGGTAATTTTGGAATTTTGCTGTGTTGTAAATTGTAATGCACCCACGATCTTTCGTCTAATTCGCATTGAATCCTTTTACTGGTAATAGATTGCATTGCCGACCTCTGGAAAGTCTCAATTTGCATAGGAACTTGTTACAATAGATACACGCGGACACAGTGCTGTATTTTCGTAAATCTAGCAAATATTGGAGCCTCTTTTTAATGACTAAAGAAGGCATTAAACTGCTGATTTGGAACTGACACCTCTAAGATATTCCTATGTGTCAGCTTCACCTTTTTTGGGCACATGTGCTCTTGATATTATTTTTCATAAGAAAAAATATAAACTTCTTCTTTTTTTTCAGAAAAAAAAAATATGAACTGCTTCACATCTAAAAATTCTCAAGTAATATCATCTTTCGAAACTATTTTAAATATGACCGAGGAAAACAATAGGGATTAAAGACGAGTGCTTTTTGTTTTTCCACGGCAAGTTGGGCTTAACTTTAATCTAACAAAAACTACTTTGCCCTTTAGTTAATTTAGGGAAAACTATACGATATACCTGCACGCCCCAAGTACTTATCCATCCATCTATGACTAGTTTTTTTTTTTTTTTTTTTTTTTTAAAAGGCATTCTTTAAATATACACCTGCAAATTTTTGACACATTATTTAACTATTCACCTGAAAAATCATTAAAATGATGCCAAATGAAATTTGAGATGAAACTTAGCTAAAAATTAAGTTAAGCTAAAGCTATTCTAACGAGAGCTAAAAGTTGATTTCCATTGATACCTCGCAAATGAGAATAAACACGGTATTTATACAATGCAAAAAAGAACCCTAGAAATATTGAAATGACAACATTATCCTAATAAACTGACTTAGGGTGCTAAAGAAATAGGAAATAGAAAATTGGATTAAATTGTAATATGTAAATATGCTACTTTTGAGACCTCTTGGTACCTGCAACCTGAAACGTCAAGAAATTTTAAATATAAACCTTTAATTTCATACGTACAATGAATTCAACAATAAAAAATTTAAAGGTTGAGAAATCCATCAAATTTAAATTCTAGATCTGACTCTTATATATTTCATATTCTAAACTATAGAAATACATCAAACTCGCAAACTTTTGTCTGCGGTTTCAGCAAACTGAAAAAGAAAAAAACAAATCTTAATTCTTTCAAAATATCAGAAAAAAAGAGGAGAAAATATACTCCTAGGAAGAGATAATGTCTCTGTGTATTGAAATATAGGAAGTTGAAGTTCAGTTCTTGGTGTTCATGCTCTTATTGACATTATCTTTTATAGCTTCTGTGGACTCTTCAGCCTTGCCCTTCACAGTATCTTTCATTTTCTGGGTAGTTTCTTTAACTGAATCCCATGTTTGTTGTGCTGAGTGTTTTGCTTTTCCAGCCATGTCTTGTGCTGTGTCTGCCACCTTATCTCCCACTGCTTTCGTCTTGCGCATGGCCTTTCATAATACACATTATATTGGCAACATATATAGTTAGACAAGAATCGAAATTTTATATACTGATAGTATAAGAAAAAAATTACTCTTACTCTATAATAATTAGATCGTTGAAATTGCGGTACTTGTCGATCACCAGATATAACAATTACTGATTCCCTTAGCGCATCCACCTCGCACCCCAGCTCAACTGGAGAGGCTTAGCCGATCTAAGAAGTGCTAAATAGACGCTAACCTCATTCGGTTAGACCTTAGTGATCATTTTATTAGGGGTGCTGGATGGCACACTCCAAAGAGATATACAGAGTCAAAATTGAAGTAAGTCCTTATAATTTGATTCTTCGGCCTACTATTCTTTTTTCAAGGTTAAGCTTTGACAGGCTAAATATTAATAACACAGTAGCATAATTAATACTAACCTATCCGAGGTCTCTAGAAGGAAGGCATTTTTTTGGGTCAAGAATAAATAGAGACACAAGGCGCTTCAATAGAAAAGTCATTTCAATTCAATTCATTCTTTTGATCAAATAAATTCAAACAGGATACGCCAATGTTCTAGCACGTCCATAAAGCACTTTCCTGACATGCATATATTTCTAATTCTCTTTTGGATTCATGTAAAGGTTTTTTCACACTGCTAATAAATATGCTTAAACCATAAAGAAATATATGTATGTTACAACCCCATAGAGGTTCATGATAATTAGAACTAGAGATGAAACGATGGTGTAATAGTAGACATTAATGGCGTCTCACCTCATCAGCAGCAGAGGCAGTCTCATTTTTAACTTCATGGCTGGCTCTCTTGGCAGCATCAGCTCCCTGTTTCATTGCATCTGCACCCTTTCTTACTGTGTTTTGAGCCTCATCTCTAAATGCTGTTGCTAGGTGACGATTTGTTGTCTGCTACAGAAATACAACCACGTCACATATTAATGCTTAAAAAAAGAAACACATGCAAATTGAATTGTCACAATAGACGACCAATATTACTTGCACAGGATCTTACGTACACTACTGAACAATAACAATGATCATGAGTAGTGTAGTCACAGACAACGAAGGATGGTTAATTAAACTTATTTTATCGGAATAATATAGTGTATATAAAAAATATACACTAAATATTGGTCAAAGATTACTATTTTTATAAATATATAAAAATCTTTAAAACTCTTAGCGAAATTCCTAATCTCGCCACTGTGAGAAGGATTGTATCACTAGACGAATTCCAACCTTCTCAAGAACTTATGAACTTACCACCCGGTCATACGTAAATCTGGATCTAGTGGTCCGTTATTGTTTTATGTATCTTAGTTTGATCAGTCACATAGTTTAAGAAAGTAAGAAAAATTATTAAATTTTGTGGTCTTAAAAGAAAAATTATTATATTTTGTGGTCTTAAACTAAATTTGTTAGATACTAAAATAACTTTTTGAGTCTTATGGTCTTAATTAAACATATCATATTAGATGTTGGAATTAAAAAGTTACAAAACATAAAAAGTACGACACATAAATTGAAACTGAAGGGTGCAAAGTTAAATTGGAAGGTTAAAATCACCTTGAAAGGTCTGAATGCTCCACTAACAAAAACTCTATTAAGAGCAGATGTAAATCCCATGCTTGCCATATCTGTCTTATTTGAATATTTTTTTTTGTTTCTTGAAATTGTTTTGCTTCTTCTTCTTTTTAGCAAGTATAATTCTAGTATAGGGTTATAAATAGGGGAAGAATTTGCCAATTTTTTCTCTGCTTTCATGGCTGACAGAAATTCCCTTAGGATTTGAGGTAATTTCATTGCCTTTTTTCCCAGTTTAAGCTAACCATCACTAATTAAGAACCTAAAAAGAGCAATACACGGATCACTGTCTCCTTCAATGCCACTAATCTTTTTATTGGAAATTAAAGAAATACGAGTAAGATTAATACCATAAGATTAATACCATAGACAATTCGACTATTAGAACAATTTTTTTCTTCTTTTCGGGTTATTGCTAATTTGCTATAGCCAAATCTATTGGATTTACATTTTATTGGATGCATAATATAAGAAAAGGAAAGCAAGATGAATACCCAAAAAATGTCTATCTTCTGCTCTCTCTTTTTAGTTGCAAAATAAAGAGGCTATACCATGTAGATGTGATCTAATGATGTAAACATTTTTTGCGACGGTATATATAATTTAAAATCTAAAATAAATAATGATGAGGTTTTGTTTGTTTTCACTTAATGGGGATTTGTATTTCAATGTTTATATTTAACTAAATTAAGTGTACTTCCAAAAGATGTGGTGCAACGGATGGGGCTGCTACTATCCTCCCCAAATCCCACTTATGGGATTAACTGGGTATGTTGTTGTAAATATTCTAATTTGAAAAAGGTTTTTTTTTTTGGGAAGAATTAACTAAATCCCAAAAAGGAATCTTTGATAGCTATATTGTCAATCGAAAACGATTTGTTAGAACAAATGGATTATAAACCAGTAGTTAATGACATCACATCTAAAAATCTAGAAAAGTAGGCTTTAAATAAAATTATGTATGAATTTTTCCTTTCTTAAAAAAAGAAAATAGGGTTTCTTTGTGAAGTTTGGCTTTGGGCTCCAGATCTTGTTGAGCCAGCTCGGTAAGAAGATTCAATTGATTCTCCCTTTATAAAAAAAATTATATTATACAAATAGAGTAAAAATAAATTACTACTTTTAATTATATAAAATTTGTTGAATTCTCCAACATAAGGAAAGATTATAGAAGGAGAAACAGTACTGCAAGTTCATCACCACGATAAATCATAGAAAATAAAGATTTGCTAAAATTGAATTGGACTCATAGAAGATGAAGATTTGTTGTTAATTAACCATAAGGAATTCTATAGATTTGGAACATCCAAATACTGTGGAGAGTACAACTTATTCATGAAACAAAAATCACCATAACTTGCAGTAAAAAAGTAAATTCACTAAAGTGATGCACAGTAACAACCCAAAATCCCAGCACCAATCTTAGTACAAGTGCCATTCTGATATCCTGCCTTCATGCAAGCTGCATTACAATCTGGGAATTGATCACATGGTCCTAAAAGGACTACATCAGCTGCTTGACTTGAAATCAAAAGAAGAGCCAAACAAAAGAAACCAATTAATAGAATGGATTTGTTAATAGCCATTTTCTCAAATCAAAGGCTTTTGTTTGTCTATATGATTATCTGTCTGTCTTGTTTTGTGTACAGAAATGTGTATCTTGGAGTGTCTATTTATACAAAAATATTGTCCCTTTTTTGGAATATTATTAATTATGATAGATTTTGTTCATGTTTTGAAAAATCAAATGAATTGACCTTCTTTGGAAATTAATATATTTACTTGCTATATATTATGATATTCTATATAAGGAGTTGAATGTTATAGTAACTTGTTAATGTACCAAAGGCACCTGACTATATGCCTGTCTCGTCCTTTGTACAAGCATGTAAGTTTTGGAATGTCTATTTATTCGAAGATTTGGTACTTTTGTTAAGACCGTGTATTATGTTGATATTTTGAAAATCAACTGAAGAGCTCTATGGAAATTTATATATTTACTTGCTATGATACTATAATTTTCTATATAAGGGGCTGCGTCTGATCTTGCTTGGTCAATTCAGGTTGTTATAGTAACATAATAATGTGACAAAGTTCTGCACTGGCGATGAAAATGCTATACTTATCAACAATTTTGATAGGGTAAAAACTTACCCACACGGGGTGTTTACACCCGGCCAATAAACGCATAATACATGTCATTTTATTTAACTATAATTCTTAGTGTTTAACCACAGTTAACTATCATATAGTTCCCAAATAATCTTGAATAATGATATTAAAAGTATGTATTGGTCTTGCAAAGCTCCGTTCTACCCTTCACTGTAACGTCATTGGATCAACACAAAGGCCATCACTAGCCATTATCAACATAAAAGTTTCCCTTCTATTAGCTGTAACAATCATTAGTTATATAAATATTTTAACTTTGAAAAGAAAAATATAAATAGTTTAATCTTAATAGAAATATATTTAAAGTTTTTTAACACGTCATGGATAGTAAGTATTTTTGTCCCAGTCGTTTAGGGAAGAGAATATATTTTAGCGAGAAAATATAACGGGATCCCTTTGAAGTTGTTTACCCCAAATTTGGATAATCAATTAAATTTATGAGTGAGGTATAAGATATGTGGTTGAACTTTGATCTATTCTTTGATTAAGAGAAAATGATTTAATATAAGCTATGAGTAATCTGAATAGTGATTGATGGCTTGTAACAATGCGTGTATTAAATCATATATGGTATTGCTTTATGATCAAATCTAAGAACACAATAAATCCGGACCAAAATCAGATAATAAGTGGGAGAGTTTTGTATATTTTGCTATTACAAAGATGTTCTAGATTTGGGAAGCCAACTCCTAAAAGTAGGGTAATGACCCCTATTTATAGTTTTGTCTCATGGGCTTCATAAAACATAAGGCCCTAAAGAATAAAGAAAAACCCTAAAATGGATAAGGTTGGTCGTACGGTCTGACACCCGTACAATTGGCAGTATAATGTGGCAGAACGGTATTGACGCGTGGCAATTGTGTAACGGATCACCCGGACCAACGACCACGATCAAACGGACCAACGGCCACGATCAACTCGGCTATGGAGAAATCGGATCAAACGATGTTCTTCACTTTCTTCGGTTCAAACACTCCCCCGGTCCTAAAAGAATCTATATGGTCGTACTTGTTTCTTTCTTCCCTCGGTCACCGGTACCACCGGTCCAGCATATATCCGATTTTTACCGTATACAGATAGTCCCCACACTTTCCGGACCGTAATTTTACCGGAGTAACGGGAAGGGATGAATCAAAAACCGGTGGTTCCGCATGCTCGTTCTTATCTTTTCATTTTGGCGGGAACAATTGCGTCACGTCACGTCTGTCATCAGCCACGTGTATCATCCCGGGCGGTCAGCTCTGACAACCGCCGTAACGCACGTCGTTTCAAGTCACTTCTCATTAACTATGGGACACATGGCTCTCCCCGGTTGCCTGGGATCTGTAACTGCCTCGATCCCATACCTATATAACGTCCTTTACCTCTTCATTTTAACATTTTTACCTCTTCAACTCGCTTCTTCTCTGTTTTCAGTTTTTCACTTATCATCTTTCAACTCACATTTCTTGTTGATTCGCTGCTTATACTACGTAAAAAGGAACGATTCTGCCAACTTCTCCACTAGTCGTTCTTGTAAGTGTGTTGCTGCTTCTTTCTCTCGTTCTTTACCATTTTGAATTCTTTGATTGTTCCCTTACTCCACTTTTTAACTTCTTTTTCGAATTCCCCCATTCTCTCTTTTCCATATTTTCAAATGTCTGCCAACACCGAAACCACTTCCCATGATGTTCCCTCAGATTCTTCTCAAGGAACCGAGCCAACCTCTCAACCCAAGGGGAAGGTCACCTTCGAACCTGTAACACCCCGCATCTTGGAACCAAGTTTAAACTCATATCATTAAAGTTCTAGTGGGTTGACAGGTCTATTTCGGGCAACGATAACTCCTTGATCCGTTGTGAATCTGGAAGAACTTCCTTGTTGAAAGTTGTAGCCCTATTAACAAGATTTCCAACGGTATATTATGGGGATTAAATTTATATATGTGCAAAAAGTTATGCCCCATTGACTGAAGCCTGTTCGCTGGAAAATCGCCTGCGTTACGGTGACGAGTTACGGACCGTAACTCGTGTTACGGACCGTAACAGTGTACCGTAACACAGACGAAATTTCCAGAACCTCACTGGAAATTTTCACCAAGATACGGTCCCAAGATACGGTCCGTCCCTTCGCGTTACGAACCGTACCTTGTGTTACGGACCGTAACACAGGGAAAGTTTCTGGAAATTTTCATCAGGGTACGACGCGACGTTACGGTCCGTACCCTGTGTTACGGTACCGTAACGTGGGCGCGTTTTGGTCCGCATTTGAGATTCGGGTCAACTGACTTCGGGAGGCCATAACCCCATCGTAAGTTGAGAATTTGGGAAAACTCAAAGAATGAAAGTTGTAGATTATTGAAATATCTTTCCAACCATAGGTTGTGGGTTCACAAGAGACGTCGGGATTGGGAGATATGGACGTTTTAAGACAGAACAGTCCCGACCCGTTTTCAAGTTGGGTCAACCCATTTTCCCTTGGTATTTAAAGAAAATGAAACCCTAGAAGCCTCATTTTTTCCCCTCATTTCAGATTTTAGAGAGAGGAAAAAGAGAGAGAGAAATTTAGAGAGAAGAAGGAGAAAATCAACCAATTTTAAGGCCCCGAATCCTAAAGCTCGTGAAGGATAAAGTGTAGTACGAGTTGTGGTCGTCATGTTAAGCTAAAGATCGGGCTTGGGAGTGTTGATTTCGTGGTGACTACCCAAAAGGTAATATTTCTACTCCCAAATCATTTATAATTGTGAATTGATGATTTATTGGGAGAATAATGATTGGATTGTTGAAGATAATTATATGAACTATGTTAGAATTGTTGGGTTGTTGATTTGGGATTGTTGTATTCATATGGATTATGAAGAATGATGTTAATTGCATCTAAATGGGATTGTAGAAATGACTAGAAGTAAGAGAATGGGGATTTGGTGAAGAAAACACCATTAATGAGGGTTATAGAGCTTCATGCCCACTAAGTGTTTGATAAAATGCTTAGATGAACAAAACATGGATATTGTTGCTAATATAGAATCCCTATGACTTGTATGCTATAGATTGAAGTTGAAGGGGGTGAAGGACATTGTGATACGCTCAAAAGCGGAAGGTTAAGGTATGTAGAACTTCCATCCACATGTGGGAACTTCTATGTTCTTCCCCGTGATCCGTTTAGTAAATTCTATGAAGTTCAACTCCTAGGGCATTAAACCCAATGTATTGGTAGCCCGTAATTATGTATGTATGTATGAACATGAATTCCATATGTATGTTCGTTATTGTGTTCCTAAACCTCCATTTCGGACATTAGGAATCCTAGCTTAATCCATGAATCATGAATTCTTTCTCATATGTTCTCATTATGTTCATATGAAACTGCATGAGTTATTTTTACAAGTTATTTCATGAAAATATGTTTACAAGTCCTTTCGTGAAAATCATGATTTCAAGACAAGTACAAGTTAATTCACGAAAGTCATGGGCTTCTTAGCCAACTATATTATTTTCATGTTCGGGAGTTGTAATAATACCGAGAAGGCTCAGATAGCCTGAAACTATGTATGCCAACGTAGGATAAGAATCGCTCCGCCCAGTAGGACGATTCCTTTATATGTTCCCCATTGAGGGATTTGGATCCATTCATGTTATGTTCATGTCTCGTGCCCCGGCAAGGTACGAGATGGCTTAGCTGATCGGGCAGAGATCAGACTCCACGCTCCTCCCCGTGGTGGTTTATGTCGGTATTACAGATTATTACAGATTATTACAGATCATTTCAGATTATCTCATGCTTACAGTACTCATGTTTTATGTTCAGTTTCAGTTTCAATTCTATGTTATGTACTCATGCTCATGCTCATGTTCATGTCCCAGTTTTCAGTTTTTAGTTCCTATCATGTTATTCTATGTCCCATGTTGTTCTTCCGGTTGCTTTACATACCAGTACATTCAATGTGCTGACGTCCCCTTTTATTTCCCGGGGGCCTGTATTTCACGATGCAGGTACGGATTTACAGGACGACGCTTCTGATCATTAGGATTTGCTCGTGCTAGCTTATTGGTGAGCCCCATTTCATTCGGGGTTTTAAGCATTGTCTTCTCTATGTAGTTTTGCATGTAAAGGTATGCTGGGGGCCTTGTCCCAGTACGTATGACTTCCAGTCCAAACTCAAAATAGAGGTTTCATAGACTAGACAAATCAGTTATGTCATGATAGACATTTGAAGTCATATGGACATTTGGGCACACTCATGTTTAAACAAGTACTTTATTATGTAATATGACCTATTATGTTGTACAAAGGTTCATCATGCATTCACGTCATATTCCGCTTATAATATGAAATCATGTTAGTTCAGCAAGTCATGTGGTTCGCTCGGTCACATGTAGTCAGGCACCGAGTGCCGTGTTACGTCCAGGCCATGGTTCGGGGCGTGACAAAGCTTGGTATCAGAGCCTAGGTTCAAGTGTCTTTAGGGAGTCTATGAAACCGTGTCTAGCGGGGTCTCTTTTATATGTGTGAGGGCCCCACACATATAAGCAGTTGACCACCAGGACATTCAGGATTGTCTCATTTCTTTCATATTCTAGATCGTGCAATTAGAGCAGTATTTTTAGGATGATTTCCTAACTCGTGCGTATACGTGTTTTCAGAAAATGCCTTACAAAAGAACTTACAAGAAGAAAAACACAGCCACTAGCCAAAGGGCTGCCGCCGAAGTAGCTCACGAAGATACTGTTCCGACTCAGGCAACAGCACCAACCACCTCTATTGTTACACCTCCGAATGCTTCGGATAGGGATGTTAGGAGTGCTATCAATATGCTCACCCAACTAGTAGCAGCTCAGACCCAACGTCAGGAAACTGGGCCAAGTTCAGGAGGTAATGGGGAGTCTTCTAAGGCAAAGGACTTTCTCAGAATGAATCCCCCAGTATTCACGGGAACGAAAAAGGATGAAGATCCTCAGGACTACATTGACGCTCTCCAAAAGATCTTCAGGATTATGACAGTTACCGAAACAGAAGCAGCTACTTTTGGAGCTCATCAATTATAGGGCATTGCTAACACGTGGTATGAATCTTGGGAATTGTCCCGAGGTGAGAGTGCACCTGATGCTACATGGGATGAATTTGCTAGCGCATTTCTAGACCACTTTATGCCAATAGAGCTCAGAGAGGCTAAGGCCGAACAGTTCCTGAAACATAAGCAAAATGGCAGGCCAGTTCAAGAATACTATTTGGAATTCGTTAGTCTGGCAAAGCATGCCCCACACATGGTACCTGATATGAAGGCAAGAGTGAGAAGATTCGTGGGAGGTCTTGATTCCCATTTGTATGATGGAGCCAATATTGTTGCACAAAATGGGACCATGACTACTTCCAAGATGGTTGCTTTTGTGCAGGGCAAGGAGACAAGGCTAAAGGAGGAAGAAGCCTTACAAAAAGAGAAAGACAAGGAGTACAACAAGAGGGTCAAATCTACCGGACAGTTCAGCGGGAACCGAAATAGGAACTTCTTCAAGAACAGGTCAGCAGCACCTGCTCCGTCAACAGCAAGTGCCCCACCCCCTAAGTTCCGCAATGATAAGAGGCAGAATTTCAGGCCATCAAGTTCGTACTCTCAAACTAGTGGGGGTCAGTCGAACTATAATTATCCGATATGCGGCAAATGTAATAAGAAACACTTAGGTGAGTGTCTCATGGGCAGGAATGTATGTTATGGTTGTGGCCAGAGGGGCCATATTCAGAAAGATTGTCCATCAACTAGGCAAGGTACCGGAGGTAATGTGACGCAAACCACAAATTCAGCAGTCCCTTGTAATAATCAGGCCCAGCAGGGGAGCAATGCAGTTAGGGCTGGGAACGCAAGCGGGGGGCGAAACCGCATGTATGCATTGACAGGCCGTCAGAATGCAGAGGCTCGGGCAGATGTTGTTACAGGTACTCTAACAGTTTTCACTTTCGATGTATATGCCCTTATTGACCCAGGATCCACCCTATCTTATGTAACCCTTTTTGTTGCTAAGAAATTTGGTATTGAACCTGAAAAATTGTATGAACCCTTTGAAGTGTCCACCCCCGTTGGAGAATCACTCACAGTTAGACATATGTATAGGGGTTGCCCAGTTTTAGTCTACCACCGCAGAACCATAGCTGATTTAGCAGAATTATGGGTATGGATTGGTTAGCTTCATGTTATGCCACAGTCTGTTGTAGAACTAAGGTGGTAAGATTCGAGTTTCCTAATGAGCCAGTCATAGAATGGAAGGGTAATTCAGTAGTACCCAGGGGTAGATTCATTTCTTACCTAAAAGCCAGAAAAATGATTTCCAAGGGCTATATCTACCACCTAGTTCGGGTCAAGGATTCAGATGCTCAAACTCCAACTCTTCAATCTGTTCCAGTTGTAAATGAATTTCCGGAAGTCTTCCCCGAAGATCTTCCAGGAGTCCCTCCTGACAGGGAGATTGAGTTTGGAATTGATTTACTTCCCGATACTCAGCCGATATCTATTCCACCATACAGAATGGCTCCAGCGGAGTTAAAAGAGTTAAAAGCCCAATTGAAAGATCTACTTGATAAGGGGTTTATTAGGCCTAGTGTTTCTCCTTGGGGTGCACCAGTCCTATTTGTCCGAAAGAAGGATGGTTCTTTACGTATGTGTATAGATTACCAACAGCTGAACAAGGTCATCATTAAGAACAGGTACCCTCTTCCTAGAATCGATGGCTTATTTGATCAGCTGCAAGGTGCCCAATGTTATTCCAAGATTGATCTCAGGTCAGGTTATCATCAGTTGAAGGTTAAAGAAGTGGATATTCCTAAGACAGCTTTAAGGACCCGTTATGGCCATTTCGAATTTCTCGTTATGTCATTCGGGTTGACAAATGCACCAGCTGCTTTTATGGATCTTATGAACAGGGTCTTCAAGCCTTATCTCGATTTATTTGTCATTGTCTTTATTGACGATATTTTGGTGTATTCCCGTAATGAGGCCGAACATGCAGAACATCTCAGAATAGTGTTGCAGACTCTTAAGGAGCGAGAGCTTTTTGCAAAATTTTCAAAGTGTGAGTTTTGGCTTAAATCAGTGACATTCTTAGGCCACGTGATCTCGGGTGAAGGTGTTAGAGTTGATTCTCAAAAGATTGACGCCGTAAAGAGTTGGCCCAGACCCGCTTCAGTTTCTGATATAAGAAGTTTCTTGGGTCTGGCAGGTTATTATCGGCGCTTTGTGGAAGGATTTTCTTCTATCTCTGCTCCGTTGACCAAGTTGACTCGAAAGAAAATTAAGTTCCAATGGTCAGATGCTTGTGAGCGAAGCTTTGAAGAGCTGAAGAAAAGATTGACTTCTGCCCCAGTTTTGACCTTGCCAGAGGGAACCGAAGGATTCGTGGTTTATTGTGATGCTTCGGGAGTTGGTCTCGGATGTGTCTTAATGCAGCATGGTAAAGTTGTAGCTTATGCATCTCGTCAGCTCAAGGTTCACGAAAGAAATTACCCGACTCATGACTTAGAATTGGCAGCTGTAGTTTTTGCGCTTAAGATATGGCGACATTATTTGTATGGGGTGCACGTTGATATTTTCACGGATCATAAAAGCCTGCAGTATATCTTCAAGCAAAGGGAGCTAAATCTTAGACAGAGGAGATGGCTCGAATTGCTTAAAGATTATGATGTGGATATTCTTTATCACCCGGGAAAAGCGAATGTTGTAGCGGATGCTCTTAGTCGGCATTCCATGGGGAGTTTAGCCCACGTGGATGTGGATAAGAGAATTATGACGAAGGAAGTTCACCGTTTGGCCAATCTAGGAGTCCGACTTTTAGAATCCGGAGACGGTGGGATGGTTGTTCAGAATAGTACTCTTTCCTCTCTAGTCGCTAAAGTCAAGGAGAAACAATTTAGTGATCCCTATTTATTGCAGCTGAAGGAAGGGATTCACAAACATAAGACAACGGCTTTTGAACAAGGGGGAGATGATGGTGCCTTGAGGTACCAAGGCAGATTATGTGTCCCAGATGTAGATGGACTCAGAGAGCGAATCATGTCGGAGGCCCACAATTCCAGGTATTCTATTCACCCAGGTTCCACTAAGATGTATCATGATCTCAAGGAGATGTACTGGTGGAACGACATGAAGAAGAGTGTGGCAGATTTTGTAGCTAAGTGCCTGAACTGTCAGCAGGTGAAAGCTGAACACCAGAGGCCTGGTGGCTTGGCTCAGAATATTGATATTCCTGTTTGGAAATGGGAAATGATCAATATGGATTTTGTATCAGGTTTACCTCGTTCAGCTAAGAGGCACGACTCTATTTGGGTGATCGTTGACCGGCTTACTAAGTCAGCACACTTTTTGCCAGTCAAGACCACATATTCAGCAGAAGACTATGCCAAGCTGTATATTAGTGAGATTGTCAGATTGCATGGGACACCAGTGTCCATTATTTCAGATCGTGGAGCTCAGTTTACAGCGAATTTCTGGAAATCCTTTCAGAAAGGATTGGGTACCAAAGTGAACCTCAGCACAGCTTTCCATCCCCAAACAGATGGCCAGGCAGAGCGTACTATCCAGACTCTGGAGGATATGTTGCGCGCATGTGTCTTGGATTTCAAAGGTAGTTGGGATGATCACTTACCACTCATCGAGTTTTCCTATAATAATAGTTATCATGCTAGTATTGGGATGGCACCATTTGAGGTTCTGTATGGGCGAAGGTGCAGGTCACCAATTGGTTGGTTTGAAGTAGGTGAAGCAGAGTTATTAGGACCAGATTTAGTTTATCAAGCTATGGAGAAAGTCAAGTTAATACAAGAGCGTTTGAAAACAGCTCAGAGCCGCCAAAAGTCTTATACAAATGTGAGACGAAGGGATTTAGAATTTTCCGTTGATGATTGGGTGTTCCTTAAAGTCTCACCCATGAAAGGTGTTATGAGATTTGGCAAGAAAGGGAAGCTAAGTCCCAGGTATATTGGACCTTACAGAATTTTACGAAAGGTCGGTTTAGTGGCTTATGAACTTGAGTTGCCACAAAATTTGGCAGCTGTACATCCCGTGTTTCACGTGTCCATGTTGAGGAAGTGTGTAGGAGACCCATCGTTGGTTGTTTCTACTGATACTATCACAGTTAAAGACGGGTTGACTTATGAGGAGATCCCTATAGCCATTCTTGATCGTCAAGTTCGCAAGTTGAGAACTAAGGAAGTAGCCTCAGTAAAAGTCTTGTGGAGGAGTCAGAAGGTTGAAGAGGCCACATGGGAAGCCGAAGAGGACATGAAATCTAGATATCCTCACTTGTTCGAAGACCAGGCAGATATTTTTCAAGGTAAATACCTTTAGTTTCCATGTCATGTTCCTTATGTATTCATGTCTCATGTTTCACGTTCAAGTTCATGTATTCATGTTTCCATGAGATCAAGTCATGTTAGTTCAGCCTTCATGTTTCGTGTCATGTTTCCTTCACATTCATGTAATCAAGCCATGTCCAGCCATAATCTTAACCATTATCCATCATTCGAGGACGAATGATCCCAAGGGGGAGATATTGTAACACCCCGCATCTTGGAACCAAGTTTAAACTCATATCATTAAAGTTCTAGTGGGTTGACAGGTCTATTTCGGGCAACGATAACTCCTTGATCCGTTGTGAATCTGGAAGAACTTCCTTGTTGAAAGTTGTAGCCCTATTAACAAGATTTCCAACGGTATATTATGGGGATTAAATGGATATATGTACAAAAAGTTATGCCCCATTGACTGAAGCCTGTTCGCTGGAAAATCGCCTGCGTTACGGTGACGAGTTACGGACCGTAACTCGTGTTACGGACCGTAACAGTGTACCGTAACACAGACGAAATTTCCAGAACCTCACTGGAAATTTTCACCAAGATACGGTCCCAAGATACGGTCCGTCCCTTCGTGTTACGGACCGTACCTTGTGTTACGGACCGTAACATCGGACCGTAACACAGGGAAAATTTCCAGAAAGTTTCTGGAAATTTTCATCAGGGTACGATGCGACGTTACGGTCCGTACCCTGTGTTACGGTACCGTAACGTGGGCGCGTTTTGGTCCGCATTTGAGATTCGGGTCAACTGACTTCGGGAGGCCATAACCCCATCGTAAGTTGAGAATTTGGGAAAACTCAAAGAATGAAAGTTGTAGATTATTGAAATATCTTTCCAACCATAGGTTGTGGGTTCCCAAGCGACGTCGGGATTGGGAGATATGGACGTTTTAAGACAGAACAGTCCCGACCCGTTTTCAAGTTGGGTCAACCCATTTTCCCTTGGTATTTAAAGAAAATGAAACCCTAGAAGCCTCATTTTTTCCCCTCATTTCAGATTTTAGAGAGAGGAAAAAGAGAGAGAGAAATTTAGAGAGAAGAAGGAGAAAATCAACCAATTTTAAGGCCCCGAATCCTAAAGCTCGTGAAGGATAAAGTGTAGTACGAGTTGTGGTCGTCATTTTAAGCTAAAGATCGGGCTTGGGAGTGTTGATTTCGTGGTGACTACCCAAAAGGTAATATTTCTACTCCCAAATCATTTATAATTGTGAATTGATGATTTATTAGGAGAATAATGATTGGATTGTTGAAGATAATTATATGAACTATGTTAGAATTGTTGGGTTGTTGATTTGGGATTGTTGTATTCATATGGATTATGAATAATGATGTTAATTGCATCTAAATGGGATTGTAGAAATGACTAGAAGTAAGAGAATGGGGATTTGGTGAAGAAAACACCATTAATGAGGGTTATAGAGCTTCATGCCCACTAAGTGTTTGATAAAATGCTTAGATGAACAAAACATGGATATTGTTGCTAATATAGAATCCCTATGACTTGTATGCTATAGATTGAAGTTGAAGGGGGTGAAGGACATTGTGATACGCTCAAAAGCGGAAGGTTAAGGTATGTAGAACTTCCATCCACATGTGGGAACTTCTATGTTCTTCCCCGTGATCCGTTTAGTAAATTCTATGAAGTTCAACTCCTAGGGCATTAAACCCAATGTATTGGTAGCCCGTAATTATGTATGTATGTATGAACATGAATTCCATATGTATGTTCGTTATTGTGTTCCTAAACCTCCATTTCGGACATTAGAAATCCTAGCTTAATCCATGAATCATGAATTCTTTCTCATGTGTTCTCATTATGTTCATATGAAACTGCATGAGTTATTTTTACAAGTTATTTCATGAAAATATGTTTACAAGTCCTTTCGTGAAAATCATGATTTCAAGACAAGTACAAGTTAATTCACGAAAGTCATGGGCTTCTTAGCCAACTATATTATTTTCTTGTTAGGGAGTTGTAATAATACCGAGAAGGCTCAGATAGCCTGAAACTACGTATGCCAACGTAGGATAAGAATCGCTCCGCCCAGTAGGACGATTCCTTTATATGTTCCCCATTGAGGGATTTGGATCCATTCATGTTATGTTCATGTCTCGTGCCCCGGCAAGGTACGAGATGGCTTAGCTGATCGGGCAGAGATCAGACTCCACGCTCCTCCCCGTGGTGGTTTATGTCGGTATTACAGATTATTACAGATTATTACAGATCATTTCAGATTATCTCATGCTTACAGTACTCATGTTTTATGTTCAGTTTCAGTACTCAGTTTCAGTTTCAATTCTATGTTATGTACTCATGCTCATGCTCATGTTCATGTCCCAGTTTTCAGTTTTTAGTTCCTATCATGTTATTCTATGTCCCATGTTGTTCTTCCGGTTGCTTTACATACCAGTACATTCAATGTGCTGACGTCCCCTTTTATTTCCCGGGGGCCTGTATTTCACGATGCAGGTACGGATTTACAGGACGACGCTTCTGATCATTAGGATTTGCTCGTGCTAGCTTATTGGTGAGCCCCATTTCATTCGGGGTTTTAAGCATTGTCTTCTCTATGTAGTTTTGCATGTAAAGGTATGCTGGGGGCCTTGTCCCAGTACGTATGACTTCCAGTCCAAACTCAAAATAGAGGTTTCATAGACTAGATAAATCAGTTATGTCATGATAGACATTTGAAGTCATATGGACATTTGGGCACACTCATGTTTAAACAAGTACTTTATTATGTAATATGACCTATTATGTTGTACAAAGGTTCATCATGCATTCACGTCATATTCCGCTTATAATATGAAATCATGTTAGTTCAGCAAGTCATGTGGTTCGCTCGGTCACATGTAGTCAGGCACCGAGTGCCGTGTTACGTCCAGGCCATGGTTCGGGGCGTGACAGAACCCACTGCTTTGGACATTGTACCGTCCAAACCTAACTACAACAAAGACTTCTAGGTCGAGAAGCCTTCTCTGGCTTCTGATAGAAGGTTCGATGTAAGGCGATATCCCTCGTCCATTACTGAGGACAAACTCGATTTGGTCCGGGCCGATTGCAGATGGGATAATCGTTCGATTCAAATTTTCGCCCCCGGACCAGATGAGTCAGTCACCGACTATCGGGAGGGCTTCTTGTACGTTTATACTTATCCTTTCACCCTCAAGTTCGACCCCCCGATCGATCCGGTCATCTTAGACATGTGCCGGACTTATAACGTAACCTTGGCACAGATTGGTTCGATTGTTTGGAGGACCGTGGCCTGCCTCCGGCTGTTGGCCAATAATACAGAAAAGAAGTTCACGCTGGCCCACTTAATACGGTTATACTCCCCGAGGTTGTTCCGGGGTGGTGTAATAAAACTCGCTAAGCGTAGCCGGAATCCAATTGTTTCAAAAATGGACGAAGATAGAGATCGGGGCTGGTTAGAGCGTTATGTCCGGGTGCGAACCTCGGACATTATTCCGGACAACTACATGCCCTTTCGGAAGAGGTGGAATAATAATTATAAGTCTGAACTCTTTTAATAATTGCTTTTGTATGCTTTGTTAGACTCCAGTTCTTCCACATCATCACTTACTTGTCCTCTTATTTATACTAGCCGTGGTTTGGATTCCTCCGGCTGTCCGGAATCTCAACGAATGGGTTACTGCTCTCCTCAGCCAACATACCCACGACGATCGGACATGGGGACTCCTTTCTCGTGGTCGATGGATTGCCCAAAACCACGGTAATATTTTGCTTCTATTGGTGTTCATGACATTTTCCACCTCTCCTTTGTGTAACATCTTCGGCTTTTAGGTTTGCCCAAGGGTTCGGTGGACCCGAGATCAGAATCAGTAGCTGAACATGCTACTTTGGCACCCGAGTTCGACTCAGCGGGTACATCCCGTATCCTTGATGCCGCCAACAAAAGAAGAAAGCCCTCGGACAAAGGGCAGAGACCGAAGAAAAGGGCTAGGAGTGTCGTTAGGACTTTAAGGGATGAAACAGAGCCCGAGCTCCTCGTTCGGAGGATCAGTGTGGCCCCTTCCGTGGCTTCCATTCCGGAGGAGGGTATCACCGCTTCATCACTTCCTTCAGCGGGGAAGGACCTTCAGCTCTGGTATTACATACAGGTAGGGAAGAAATTCATTACCCGATTCCTCTAAGGTCGATTGAATTCGTTGATATTTCAGGTGATGCTTCTTCCGAAGAAACCCCTCTGCAAAGGACAAGAAGATCCGGGAAGGCACCTGCTGCCGAAGTCGGTCAAAGGATTGAGCTGGTTCCTCAGGCCGAAGTCCCCACGGATGTTGGTCCGCTACCCGACTATGAGACTGCCGCAACTTCGGAGATCCCGGCCTTTGACGAAGCTGTTGAGGTTCCTCCGAGTTCTCCAACTCCGGCCTCAAGACCGGATGAGTTTGATGACTTATTTTCGGACACTCCTCCTGCTACCGGCGAAGCTGCTGGTTTCGGACATCTCCCGATCCCTTGAGCCACGAGGGCGGCCAGCCGGACCACCGAGACTGGTTCTAGGGATAGCCTGGTGCGTGTCTTCCCGGCCCCAATCTTAGAACCGAGGAGGACAAGATCGGTTGTGATCACCGTTCCCGAGGATTGTAGCTTTCTTTCTCGCACGGTGGGTGTGGCTAGCTACCTGAGGCCTCTTATCTCGGATTCGAACAAACGAAAGATGAACGGAGTCCCTTGGCAGTGCCTCATTAGCAAGGGTATGCACGCGGGAAATTGAGTAAGTTTATCAGCCATCCTTGCAAAATTTCATTGAGAATTTTAATCTCGTTCATTCAAGTTTTTAAATTCATTTGCAGAGTGTGGTGCTTGTCAACGAAGCCTTCTTCCGTGCTCAGCAAGAGGTGGACGATCTTAAGGGCCAACTGGATGCCCAAGGTCGAGAAACGGAGAAATTTCAGCACCTTCTGCGAGTGAAGGAGGATGAGTTGTACCGAGCAGTTACTCTTTCCAACCTCCAACCCGAGCTCGATGCAACAAAGGCCGAAAATCATTGATTAAAGGGTGAGCTGGTTGAGATGGTCGAATATAACCGGCGTCTCGAGGCGGACAAGATCGGCCTTAGCCGAGATAACACTCATTTTTCCTCAAGGCTTGGTGAGCTCGAAACCACCATCTCTCAACTCCGGAAGGAGCTGGACTCTGTCAGGTCCGATGCTACGAGCATGGCCGAGAGGCATCGGCTGTTCAAATCTGAGAGTGCCCGGTACAAAGAGCGGATGAGGGTGGTTGAGGAGAAGGCGGAGAAGAGGACCTAGATATGTGATGACCTAAAAATCGAGCTCGAGGAGACGGTTGATGCTAATCACCTTCTTAAGGCCGAGCTCGAGTCGGCCACTCAAATGCAAAAGGTCTTCGAAGAAGATCGGGATGTTCTGGCGGCAAAGCTAGCCCAGGCCGAGGCCGATTTGGAAGAAGCCCTTAAGAGTGTGGAGGCTGCCGAGGCTCATACTACTATTGTTGTTGAGTATGAAAAGTGGAAGTCTCGGAGGATCACCCTTGAGCAAGCCGGGCATGGCTTTGTGGATCTTCCGGCCTTGATACTCGAGGCTAAAAAAGTCGAGGAAGAGGCTAAGGGTGCCCTTGGGGCTGACTCCGACGACTCTGAGCGGATAGTGTCCGAACACTCCGGATCCAGCCATACCGGATAGATCGGGGCTTGTACTTAGCCTTTTGTTCTTTTTGCCTTTGTAGGGGTTTCCGATGTAAAAACCTTTGTATAAATGGAACATGCGTTTTCATTGATTTTGATTATTCTTTTGTTTGACAAGCTATGAATTTTGCTTGAATTGTCGGTCCGTTTTAAGGACAAGCAGACTCGGAGTCATTATTCCGCACTGTGCCTAAATTTTGGCTTTTTCTCTTCGTCCGGTATGTTTTGTCTGGGAATTTGATCTAGTTTTTGCCCGTGGGACTTATCTTATGCTTTGTGAATTCAGACGTAACCGAATCACGATAAATATTTTTAGGGCCGGTATTTTTCGGCTATTTTTTAGGGCCGGTGTTTTTTAAACACCTGAATCCCAGCCTTAGCCAAATTTTGATATAACAGTCCCCGTTCGAGGGAGTTTAACGATTTTGGCTCGGTTCACTATGACCTTGTAGCCTTTGTCGAATTTCGACTGTAGTGCTCGGAATATGGTATATGAATGGAGCAATGCCGAAATACGGCGATAATCATCGGGTAGGGTGTTTTAACAAAAAGACATCCGAGATATCGTTATCCGAACATTCGATGATTTTTGTATTGCAAGTATTTGTACAAGATATGAGAATTTTGTTTCCTTCTGCTTTTGCCGTAGCAAATACTAAATGGACACGATTCATTCTGATCGTTTGGTCCTTACATCGAAACCTAATGCAGAAGGTCCGGTCTTAGTTTTGCCATAGCAAATACTGAGTGGACACGATTCATTCAGATCGTTTGGTCCTTACATCGAAACCTAATATAAAAGGTTCGGTTTTTATTTGTTGAGCTCCTCCGTTTTTCATTAACCGGGGTAAACCTCGATGTGGGTATAATAGTCCCTATTGCTTATCCGGGCTGCATGATCGGGTAAGCGCTATTAAGTCCCCACTCATAGGGTGTGACCCCGAGTTTCCGGGCGTTTGTCCTTGTCTTTGTCGAGTAACACGTTGTACTTGTTGCCTCATTAAAAACCTTGTCGGAAAATCCATTTTGGGACAAAACCGTACTAAGGAAAAGAGTGCAACACGTGTTTTCAGACCTAGATTCTAACTCTATCCGGTACTTGACTTCCTGCAAAAAGAAAAAGGTTAATCGAAAAACACGAGGTGTCTATACCTTAGCAGTAGTATCTCTTCAAATGAGCCACATTTCAGTTATTGCGCAACCGTTGTCCGTTCATGGATTCCAGCTGATATGATCCTTTACCCATTACCTCGTTTATTTTCTACGGTCCTTCCCAGTTCGGAACCAATTTTCCTTCGTTGGGATTCTTGGTGTTCAAGGTAACTTTCCGAAGCACCAAGTTCCCAGCTTGGAGATGCCGAAAATTGGCTCTCCAATTGTAGTATCTTTCCATTCTCTGTTTCTGGGCTGCAATACGGACCAACACGTTTTTGCGCAGTTCATCCGTGAGGTCGGTTTTTACGGCCATGGCCTCCTCGTTTGACTCCTCGGTGGTATAGCTGAACCGGAGACTCGGTTCACCAACTTCTGCGGGAATGAAGGCTTCAGCCCCGTAGACCATCGAGAAAGGAGTTTCTCCCGTGCTTGATTTCGATGTGGTTCTGTAAGCCCACAATACCTTCGGTAATACCTCCCTCCAGTGATGCTTTGATGCTTCAAGTCTTTTCCTCAGATTTTGAATTATTGTTTTGTTCGTGGATTCCGCCTGTCCGTTTGCACACGGGTGATATGGAGTTGATACAATTTTCTTGATCTTCAACCCTTCGAGGAAATCGTTGACTTTGCCGCCCACAAACTGAGGACCATTATCACAAGTTATCTCGGCCGGGATGCCGAAACGACAGATAATGTGGTCCCATATGAAGTCAATGACCTTCTTTTCTCTAATTCTTTCGAAGGCCTGTGCTTCAACCCATTTAGAGAAATAGTCAGTCATAAACAAAATAAATCGGGCCTTACCTGGTGCCCATGGTAATGGACCAAAAATGTCCATTCCCCACTTCATTAAAGGCCAAGGTGACACCACCGAATGCAGCAACTCCCCGGGCTGATGAATCATCGGAGCATGCCTCTGACACCAGTCACATTTCCGGACAAAATTCTTTGAATCTTCCTCCATCCGGTTCCAGTAATAACCGGCCCTGATAATCTTTCAGACCAGAGCTTCAGCACCGGAGTGGTTGCCGCAAGTTCCCTCGTGCACCTCTCCCATCACATACTCCGTTTCTCCGGGACCCAAACACTTGGCCAGGGGTCCGAAGAAAGACCGTTGATACAATTGGCCGTCTACCAAGCAGAAACGCGTAGCTTTCGTCCTTAATGATCGTGATTCTTTTGGGTCATTCGGGAGCTTTCCATCACGCAAGTAATCGATGTACTTGTTGCGCCAATCCCAAGTTAAACCCATTGTATTTATTTCGGCATGTCCGTTTTCTATCGCCGTATTCATCAAGTGCGCCGTAGTCCCGGGGGTGATTTCTTCCCCTTCGACCGAAGATCCCAAATAGGCTAATGCATCGGCTTCGCTGTTCTGCTCCCTCGGTACATGCTGCATGATCCATTCTTTAAATCGATGTAGTATCACTTGGATTTTTTCCAGATACCTCTGCATCCGTTCGTCCTTAACTTCGAAGACGCCATTCACCTAGTTAATGACCAAAAGAGAATCGCATTTTGCCTCGATTATTTCGGCCCCCATGCTCCAGGCTAATTCCAAACCTGCAATCATAGCCTCATACTCGGCTTCATTGTTAGTCAATTTAACAGTTCTAATGGATTGTCGAACAGCATCCCCGGTCGGCGTTCTAAGGACGATTCCTAGTCCGGAACCTTTGAGGTTCGAGGCTCCGTCCGTGTGCAGTGACCAATTACCCGAAGCTTTCCCCGAGGTTAGCAGAAGTTCTTTCTCAACCTCGGCGACCATAGCCGGGGTAAAGTCCGCCACAAAATCGGCCAAGATCTGGGACTTGATGGCCGTCCGAGGCCTGTATTCAATATCATATCCGCTAATTTCTACGACCCATTTAGTTAGTCTACTCGATAATTTCGGTTTATGCATGATGTTTTTTAGGGGGTAAGTAGTCACTACACATATCGGATGGCATTGAAAGTAGGGCTTGAGTTTTCTAGAAGCACTTACCAATGCCAATGCCAATTTTTCCAAGTGGGGATAATGGGTCTCCGCATCCCCCAAAGTTCTACTTACATAATAAATAGGTAATTGCGTACCTGATTCTTCTCGGACCAAAATGCCACTTACCTCCACTTCGGAGACAGCAAGGTAGAGAAAAAGTTGCTCGTCCGCTTTTGGTGTATGCAATAGCGGTGGGCTGGACAAATACCTTTTTAATTCTTGTAAAGCTCTTTGACACTCCGGTGTCCAAACGAAGTCATTCGTCTTCCTCAGTAAGGAAAAGAAGCGGTGACTCTTGTCCGAGGACCTCGATATGAAACGACTCAGCATCGCTATCCTTCCGGTGAGCCTCTGCACTCTTTTGACGTTACTCACCACCTCAATATCCTCGATGGCCTTGATCTTGTTCGGGTTGATTTCAATCCCCCGGTTTGACACCATGTAACCCAAAAATTTGCCAGACCGCCGGGTTGAGCTTCATGTTATATTTGTGGAGTACATCGAAGGTTTCCTGCAAATGCTTTAAATGGTCCTCTGTTTCCAGGGACTTGACCACCATGTCGTCAATATAAACTTCTATTGTTTTCCCTATTTGTTCTTCGAACATCCCATTAACTAGGCGTTGGTAAGTTGCACCGGCATTTTTTAATCCAAAAGGCATGACATTATAATAGTAAGTCGCATATCAGGTAATAAAGGATGTTTTCTCTTGATCCTCCGGGTGCATCCGGATTTGGTTATACCCGGAGTAGGCAACGAGAAAACTTAACATCTCATGCCCGGCCGTCGCATCGATCATTCTATCGATGTGAGGCAACGGAAATGAATCTTTCGGGCATGCTTTGTTTAGATCCTTGTAATCAACGCACATTCGAAATTTATTACCTTTTTTCGGCACCATTACTACGTTAGCTATGCAATCCGGGTATTTTACCTCCCGGATAGAGCCTATTTTTAAAAGATTCGTTACCTCGTTCTTTACGAATGCATGTTTTGCCTCTGCCATGGGCCTTCTCTTCTGCTTCATCGGGGGAAACCTCCCGTCTAAACTGAGCTTATGAGTTGTTACCTCCGGTGGCCCACCTGTCATATCTATATGGGACCATGCGAAGCAATCGACATTAGCTCGAAAAAATTCAATTAACTTGTTCCTGAGCTCCGAGGTTAACCCCGTGCCCAGGTATACCTTTCTATTCGGTAGATACTCGAACAAGATGATCTGCTCCAGCTCCTCTACTGTTGACTTGGTTGCATCCGAGTCATCGGGCATGACGAAAGATCTGGGTACACCGAAATCATCCTCTTCATACCCCGGATCTGACCCGAGTGCTTTGATTGCTATTTGGCGTCCTTTCCCTCGATTGAATCTTCTTTCTGTTGATCCGATTTTTTGGGGTGAGGTGTCGCTTCCTCGAACATCTCCCTTGCAGCGGGTTATTCACCTCGGATGGTCTTTATCCCCTCCGAGGTAGGGAAATTTAGCAGCTGATGCAATGTCGATGGCACGACCCTCATGCTATGTATCCAGGGTCTACCCAGTAATGCATTATACTTCATATCTCCTTCGATTACATAGAACACCATTTGCTGGATAGTGCCATCGATGTTTACCGGCAATGAGATCTCCCCCTTTGTGGTTTCGCTCGTCATGTTGGACCAGCTGAGTACCCGGGCTACCGGTACAATCTGATCGAGTAGCCTTAGCTGTTCGACCACTCTCCACCGGATGATGTTGGCCGAGCTACCTGGGTCAATCAAAATACGCTTAATTTGAGTTTTAAAAATAAGAATAGTGATTACCAATGCATCATTGTGCGGTTGAATGATGCCTTCTGCGTCCTCGTTGCTGAAAGAGATGGAACCCTCGGGTATATAATCTCGGCCGCGCTTTTCACGCACAGCAGAAACCTTGGTTCATTTCATCATCGGCCCTCGTGGGGTATCGGTGCCCTCGATTATCATGTTGATTACCTAATGAGGGTCTACTGGTTCGGCCCGTTTATAAGTCTCCCTTTCTTTGTAGTGACCTTTGGCTCATTCACTTAACAATTCTCGGAGATGGCCATTCTTTAGTAACCGAGCCACCTCCTCTCTTAGCTGGCGACAGTCCTCAGTTCTGTGCCCGTGGGTTCCATGATATTCACACATCACGTTCGGGTCCCGTTGGCTCGGGTCTGACCTTAGTGGTCTCGGCTATCTTACATCTGCGATGCGACCAATGGCCGAGACGAGGCCCGAAGTATTGACATTGAAGTTGTACTCCGATATCCTCGGCAAGTCTTTGTTGCTGGCCGAGCTTCTGGCATAGCTCCTGAATGAGAGACCTCGACTGTTCGACGGGCGCTCAACCCGTTTATCACCCCGACCGGAGAAATGACTCGGGCCTACCCTTGATTTTTCCGACCTGAAGCTTGGTTTCTTCGAATGAGAGTATGGCCGATACCTTTCCCTCGATGATCTTGCCTCCGATTCGTAATTCTTTCTTGATCTCTCCGAACTTTTATTCATATTTACGGGCCCTAAAGAAAGCTCGAGTTGGTCATCCTCCACCCGAATCTTCGACTCATATCGGTTATGGACATCTGCCCAGGTCACAGCCTCATATTCCAGCAAGTTCTCCTTTAATTTGAATGAAGCCGTCGAGCTCCGAGGATTAAGCCCCTTTGTGAAAGCTTGTGCAGCCCATTCCTCCAGAACCGGAGGGAGCTCCATTCGTTCCCATTGGAATCGGTTGACAAATTCACGCAGTAACTCGTTATCTCTTTGAGTTATACGGAAAATATCTGCCTTACGGGCCTGCACCTTTTTGGCACCGGCGTGAGCCTTTATGAAAGCATCGGCGAGCATTTCGAAAGAAGTGATCGAATGCTCGGGAAGATGGTCGTACCAAGTCAACGCTCCTTTTGACAGAGTTTCCCCGAACTTTTGCAGCAACACGGATTCAATTTCATCTTCTTCCATATCATTTCCTTTTATAGCGCAGGTGTATGAGGTCACGTGTTCGTGAGGGTCCGTTGTGCCGTCATATTTCTGGATATCCGGCATTTTGAACCTCTTCGGGATCAATTTCGGTGCTGCACTCGGAGGAAAAGGCCTTTAGATGTACCTCTTCGAATCCGGCCCTTTCAGAATAGGTGGATCCCCCAGTATTTGGTCCACCCGAGAGTTATATGTTTCCACCCTCTTTTCGGTCGAGTCTACCCACTTTGCCAACGTTTCGAGCATTCTCAGTACCTCGATGGATGAACCAGCTCCGAACCCATTGCTCTCAACCATCCGTGCCTCCTCTCTTCTGGGTTCAGCAACACCCTTCGTATTCTCCGGGGTCATTTTATCACTTCTGTTCTGCAACTGGGCTATTGTGATTCCTTGTTCGGCAATCGCTGCTCTCTGTTCCTGCAACATTTCAAAAATCAAACGTAAGTCAATATTATCACCCGGGGTATCCGGTACTTTCCGGCCCTGTGTCCGGGACAAAGTAATTGAATTGTGAGTATTTAAGGGATCGATGGCCGGTTGGGCGGCATTCTCCTGGTTCACAGTGTTTTGCCGGTTGAGGCCCTCCCTCGAATTAACGGGGTTCGGGTCAGCGGGGTTTGGTAATCCTCGTGGCCCGCTGTCTTCATTTTCGGCCACAATCTCGTTGTTGTTGACGTGACCAGATTGTCCACTATTAGCCATTTGGTCCGTTTTTACAGAGACGAACAGAAGATATTTTTTTATTCTAACGGGTAAAATAGAGATCTAAATCAAAAACCACTACTATCCTAGCCCCACGGTGGGCGCCAAACTGTTTACCCCAAATTTGGATAATCAATTAAATTTATGAGTGAGGTATAAGATATGTGGTTGAACTTTGATCTATTCTTTGATTAAGAGAAAATGATTTAATATAAGCTATGAGTAATCTGAATAGTGATTGATGGCTTGTAACAATGCGTGTATTAAATCATATATTGTATTGCTTTATGATCAAATCTAAGAACACAATAAATCCGGACCAAAATCAGATAATAAGTGGGAGAGTTTTGTATATTTTGCTATTACAAAGATGTTCTAGATTTGGGAAGCCAACTCCTAAAAGTAGGGTAATGGCCCCTATTTATAGTTTTGTCTCATGGGCTTCATAAAACATAAGGCCCTAAAGAATAAAGAAAAACCCTAAAATGGATAAGGTTGGTCGTACGGTCTGACACCCGTACAATTGGCAGTATAATGTGGCAGAACAGTATTGACGCGTGGCAATTGTGTAACGGATCACCCGGACCAACGACCACGATCAAACGGACCAACGGCCACGATCAACTCGGCTATGGAGAAATCGGATCAAACGATGTTCTTCACTTTCTTCGATTCAAACACTCCTCCGGTCCCAAAAGAATCTATATGCTCGTACTTGTTTCTTTCTTCTCTCGGTCACCGGTCCCACCGGTCCAGCATATATCCGATTTTTACCGTATACAGAAGTAGTAAGGAAAATATTCTTTTTTAGATAGAAAATATGAAAGAATTGATTTACATCCAGCTGGAATTTATTTTGCTGCGACAATTACGGAAGATCATTAAGTTTCTGGCATGCCAGATTTTACGAAAAAGATTGGCGGTTTCGTTTTTGGAAGGTTTGGCAATAGACGGTAAGTATGATTAAATTGGCTATTACTGATATATTGATTGTTGTGTCAATAATTCGTATTGTTGTGTTAATAATTCGTTATGTCATTTTTAACAATGTATACTTATGCCATCTTCTCAATTTTTTAAACAAAAAAAACCGTCCTATAGTTGTGCTCGTTTCCATCCAAAATAATCGGGCAAAAGGCGATACCTAAAAATTAGATACCAAGATGCAATTTACTCTTCGAAGAGATGTTTTCTTATTGGCATTTGGCAATATGATAAAGGGAAAATAACCCTCTATGACTATTTAAAAATAATAATTATTCGAAATAGCTCATGTTTGTAATATTATCGGAAATGGCTCAATTTGTACTCTCCCTTCAAAAGCCTATAAATGTGATTCCATCAGGCTGGGGCTACCTTGGATATAACATAAGTGATAATACAATTGAATTTTTTTTGTATATTGTTGTAAACAATTGAATTTTCTTGGATATAAACAGCTATATACATTATTATACACTTTTATACAAGGTTGATACATTGTCTACTCCAGATTTATAAAGTTGTATACTATTGTAAATGTTGTATCTTGTGAAAAAGTGGCTATGCGGGATGTAATTTAAAAATATGACTACGCAAATGTAATTTTATATGCTAGATTGTACATTAGTGAAATTTCCCCGCATGATAAACCAAACCAAAATTTTCGGATAAACTTGCTCTATCTTATTGATTATTAGAACCTATACATTAGATTGGAAAATCAATGTCTCCAAGAGTTGCTCCCTCAATGTGGTAGAGCGGTGGTGCATCATGGACAAATTACTTGGAAATCCAATTCGTTTTTTACGTTTGGGTTTTAGAGTGGTGTTGCATTACTTTTTTAGGATCTTTAAACATGATTAAGCGGAAAAAAATCCGTCTAATCTCTTGTATCGCAACTCAAATATGTACATAGAGAGGTTCATGAAGGAAACTTCAAAGCACGGTCATCTTTTCCACTAAACATTTTAAAGAACCAATTAAAATTTTGACGGGTGTACAAGCAGTTGGAAGTACTAAAATAACACTTGCAAATCGATGTATCCTTTGCTCTCGGATACGGTCAGACTAGAGGACTTATTATTTCACTAATACCAATAAGTTGTAGCAGTTCCAACAATTTACTATTCAATTAGTGTAACCTTTCCACTCTTTCGCGTTTATCATTCCACCTAAACTTTGAAATCGCAATGAGCGGTAACTCAATATACACATCGACATAGTTGAAGTAGCGCAGTGAGCAAGTTCCGGTAAAAGAACAAGAAAAAAAGAGAGAACTTTAGTTGAATCAATACACAAAAATGAGGAACTTGAGATGCTATGCACCTTTGCCATAAGCCAAACTGAAGCAATTGAAATACCCGATACAATTCCCATGTATGGACCGTCATTTACAGGCGATGCACCTAGCAGATGCCGAAAACAGATTCAAAGCACAAATGAAAGTGGCTGATGCAAGGCGTACTAAGTTAATAATGGAAAACAGATTAAGCGCAAAACAAATAGCTGACAACCAACCAGAGGTTCTCAATGTACTAATGTTATGTTTTCGCCAGGAGACCAGAAACATCAACATGAATAAAGCGAACTAAAGTTTTAACCGAAAACAGAGTAATCAAGTCGAGGACAAAGATGACCAGAAGTGATACATTATGATTACATATAAAGTCCTTCTGGCACTCCCTCTTTCTTCTTGAACATGACCTTGTCCTTGGCCTTCTTGAAATCTGCATGAGTAACCTGTAGAAACAGAATATTTTCATTAACATCTAAAGTCCCAGGTAAACTATCACTCCAAAAGCTTCACAGTCAAGATAACAGGAATAGGAATTTTATGCTACCACCCCAGTACATGAATAAAATCAAGTAATTAATATTAATATGTAGTGTGAATATACTTTGCCAGCAAAACAACAGTTCAGAAGTTAACTATAGATAGATACTTGATCTTCCATTTCATATTATCTCTTACTTTTTTCAGACTAGACATTCAACCCACTAGGTCGAAGAAAATTTCCGTCCAACTTAGGCAAGTTTCATAAACTCTAAATATTTCCAGTTTTCAAGATCCATAACATGTTAAAGAATCAATTAAAATCTAAAATTTGTGTTTCCTTGTCCCAATTAATCTCAGATAGTAATTTGAATCTTTTCAGGCAATCAGGCCATTTTCATATTTCTGCAGAGTCTAACGGCATAAGTACAATAAGATGGACAATGCACATGAGAAGATAGAATAGTGTGGAGGATGCATTTATTTAGGGGTAAATAAGATCAAATTCCATCTCTCCATTCCACAAGAACATTAGGTAATTTATAAGATCAGAGCTCTTCATTCCAGAACTACCTGCCTATGTCCAACAAACATAAAAGAGAAGTCATCCAAAGAAAGAAAAAACTTCTTTTTTTTTTTTGATAAGGTAAAGTTTCCAAAGAAAGAAAAATATCAAATCAAACATGCAACGTCCACTTCCCCCTGGCTCTTTTCAGACATACTTTAGAGTAATGCCTAGATATCATGAAAAACATTTTTTGATTGGTAGATATCATGAAAAATATAAATCAAAACGACTTCCCCATTTTTAAGTCTCACCTTCATACGCCGCTCTCTTAAAGCGAGCAATCCAGCTTCAGTACATATTGCCTTGATATCAGCACCCGAAAATTCATCCTTAGTCATAACAAACTCTTCTAAATTGACATCATCAGCCAATGTCATCCTTGCTGTGTGTATCTGCATACCACATATAAGATGGTCCATGAAACAGGATGTAAACCAGATGTGCATCACACATAGTAATTTCACAATGTAATAATGTAATGCACAAACCGTGAAAATGCGCCTCCTTGTTTTAATATCAGGAAGAGGGAACTCAATTTTCCTGTCTATCCTACCAGGCCGAAGCAGGGCTGGATCCAGACTCTCAATCTTATTTGTTGCAAGAATCACCTTTACATCTCCTCTGGAATCAAAACCATCTAACTGGTTCAACAGTTCCAACATAGTCCTCTGAATTTCTCGTTCACCACCCGAGTGTGCATCGTACCTGCGGACAAGCATATTGATTAACATTTAACACACACCACGAATTTCAACCTCAAGAACAGATTCCAGATGAATACCTTTTTGTACCGACTGCATCAATTTCATCAATAAAGACAATTGAAGGTGAGAGATCATCAGCAACCCTGAAGAGCTCCCTGACCAATTTAGGCCCATCTCCCAAATACTTCTGAATCAGTTCACTTCCCACAACACGTAGGAAAGTTGCTGAAGTGGAGTTTGCAACTGCCTGAACAAAAAGGTTTAATAAATCTTTTGAGTATTATCTTATTACAGGCTAGAGAGATATTATGCTCTGAAAGTAGATGAAAAGCTCAATAACTAGTTGATTACAACTGTCTGCACATGTACACACAAGGACAAACAAATCACATGGATGGCATTAGTCAAGATACATTCTAGCACAAAATGTATCAGAAACTATTTCGCGGAGAAGTCAAAACTGTAAGGTGCTCAAACCACCTTACTAAAATCGAACTTGGCTACACATTTCCACCTGACTGATAGCCTCTTAAGAGGTAGGTTTGCTTTATAGGTATGCTTTAAATCATTTACTCCCTTTTTTGTGGACATTGGTAAGTATTTTTTAGCTGTAGCACAAAGAATGTGCACAATGTACTTCAACAACTCTGTCTACTCGCATTATAGAGTTGTTGATTCCAACTAGGGAAGTCAAAACTGAAATCAGCCTGTTCTAAGCTCAGCATACACAAAGGAAAACTTCACAAACCTTGGCAAGTAAGGTTTTGCCCGTTCCAGGCTCTCCATACAGAATGACCCCTTTAGGAGGTTTAATACCAATGTCTTCGTATAACTCAGGGTGAGTCAAAGGCAGCTCAACAGCTTCTTTGATCTCCTGAATCTGGGCATCTAATCCACCAATATCAGCATATGATTCCAATGGAGCTTTCTCAACTTTCATGACAGACACCATTGGATCAACGTCGTCTTGTAGAAGCCCAACAACAGATAGAACCTGAATGAGGAAATCATATCGTCAGACTTACACATTTTCACCAATACTTCCAAGGAATAAAAGGAAGAGATTAGCAGACAAACTACTACCAAACAAACAAGATAACAACCCAAAATAAATGGCCAAAAAGAATATTATGGAAGGCAAATTTTTGGAAAGGAAATACAATGAGATAATTAACCACAAAGAAGTTTCCAACTAGTCAAAACCTCTAACTACCAAACTTGGTGAAAACTTAGAAGTGCTCTTCTGTAGATATCCTCAAAAGCAACAAAATCTGTAGCCCAAGCAATCATCACAAAAATTCCAATATGATATAAAAACTCCGAATGATTCATTATTAGTCATGGGCATATATGTTAAAAACAGGGCAAAGAAAATCCGCAGCACATGCAAAAAGGAGAATAATAGGTGGGTTGAGAGAGGGGGATTGAACAGAACAGTGTCTTCCTCGTAAGTTATTAGCAATAGGTTTTCTTTTTTTCTTGTCAAAAAAAAAAAAAGGTTAAACACGGCTTGCTACAACAATAGAACTTATCTAACCAATGGCAGTAATATCGTCCAAAATCAAATTCATGAATCTCACAAAATCTTCAACAGCTACGCATCAATCAAAATATGTTTCTGCCTAGTGGTTATCATACCATAAATTGAAGCAACTTTAAGGCTCTAAGAACAAAGAGTGATTGTGCCTCAACAAGTGAAAGTTGTACCATATTTGCAAATATGAGAATCTGGTTCCCACAAGGGGGTGTCAAATCCACTGGTTATAGGATAATGTCTTTCGATTTAACCAAATCTATTCTCTACCATAACTTCACTTCTTCTTTTTTGTGGATATTTATTGTTTTCATCAGTTCTTTTCCATTCATTTCTGAAGTATTTAAATGACCATCACACTAGCACTTTAAAGCTTTCAAAACTTCGGATGAAGAAAATGATAGAATGCCTTCCTCTTCAACCTGTCATTCCATTTAGATTTAAGCCTTAAATTTGTGCCACTTTCATGTTGATTTGTACTATATTCCAACAGCCATCCCTAGTTCCCGCTATGTAAAAAGCACATAATCCAAAGGGAAGAAAAAGAATCTTCAGATATGTCCTTAACATACCGTGTAAATCATATTGGCGAGAAAGTCCTCAAAGGGCCAATAAGACTACCAACCAGCTACGAAGTACATATTAACAAATGAATAGAAATGGCTGATTAACCACTGAGCTGCCTCTCTTCATAACTGTGGGATTAGTGTTACCAACTACAATGAACAGTAGCATAGGTTCTTAATTTATCACACTAATAAGCTCCCAATTAAAAGATCATTCTTTTAGCATTATGAACAATCAGCCACCTAAATACTATGGTTCCAAACATAATTCCAGTGACTTCCTATTTCATACTACTTCCACTATCCCACTAAAATCTCAAAAGTAAATCACAATTTAGATAAATAGAACCATAATCCTACCTAAATTTTTTAATTCAAATGCAAACGAATCTCAAAATTACTCGGGATTAGGTCTTAATTGTAGTTATAAAGGAAAACCTAAGTCTCATTGAAACCCTAAAAACTAAGAAAGTATCAAATTTTTCAAAAAACTACTAACTAACAAAGTCCAATACCTTGTTATGCATCAAATTAGCACATCCAAACATAGTTCCAGTGACTTCCTTTTTCAAACTACTCCTCCAATCCAAATCCCTAAATTACTAAAAACTCAACAAATGAAATCACAATTCGATAAATAGAACAATAATCCTACCTAAATTTTTGAATCCATAGACAAACAAATCTCAAAATTAGTCAGGATTAGATCTAAATTGTAGTTATAAAGGAAAACCTAAGTCTCATTGAAACCCTAAAATCTAAGGAAGTATCAAATTTTTCAAAAAACAACAAACTAACAAGGTTCAATTCCTACTAAAATCTCAACAAGTAAATGCAAACGAATCTCAAAATTCAATACCTTGTTATACATCAAAATAGCACATCCAAGTCAGGATTAGGTCTAAATTATAGCTATTAAAACCCTAAAAACTATCAAATATTTCAAAGTTCAATTACCTTGTTATGCATCAAAATAGCACACCCAGGTTCAAGTTGATCTTTATCAACAAACGACAATATTCCAACATAATACTCAGGTCCCACAGAAGACGAAACAATAGCATGATTCTCATCAATAAGTTCTTCCAAATTCCCAACACTCATAGGAGATCCACGTAGATCATCAACTTTAGATCTATCTTCTTCAGTTTTCTCTTCTTGTGGTTTTAACCTTTCTTGATTAGCAACAAATTCTTCTTCCATTAACAAGTAATCCTTGATTCTCTCAAGTTTAAGAAGCCTAAGCTTGCATTTTGTTAATGGCGTTACGGTTGGGAGCCGAGCCGCAGCTTCGGGACCTTTTTGTTTGCGTTGTTTGCGACCGACACGTGTAGGTGGAGCAGGTTGTTCGAATTTCTTCTCCTTTTTGTTGTCACCGTCGTTTTTCCGGTCACCGGGAAGTTGCCGGTTAAGACCACCGGGCGTTCCTTGACCCATGATTTTTTGCTGTGAGTGAGAAGAGAGTAGAGAGGAAGAGAGGTTCGGAAATAGGTTAAGGATATTTTTGGGTTATGCTTTTCTTTCTTTACAAGATATGTATAGATATTTAGGCGTTAACTCTAACAATCGCTAAAATGTTTACTATTATACTCCCGTTTTAAAAAGAGCATTCACTTAGTCAATTGTCCGCTCATAAAAAAAAAACAAAAAAAACTTAAATATATCATCAAACTATCAAAAAATGCTTAAATATATCATCAAACTATTGAAAATGGCTCATCTATATCACTTATCAATCATTTGACTCATTTATGTCATCGAACTATCAAAAATGGTTCATTTATGTCACTCGTCAATAGTTTAGCTTATTTATGTCATCACCGTTACCAAAATGACTCATTCATGCTATTTTTCATTAACACCGGTTTTATAATACCATATATGACATGTGACCTCCAATTAGAGGTCTACCTCGTTTAATTAAACCAGCCTATATTAAATCCTAAATTAATAAAAAAAATCCGACCATACACCCTACCCACCCACAACCATAATCTAGTTGGAGGCCACGTGTCATATCTTGTATTGTAAAACTGGTATTAATGAAAAATAGCATGGATGGTCATTTTGGTAACGGGCGATGGCATAAATGAGCCAAACTATTGATGAGTGACATAAATGAGCCATTTTCGATAGTTGGATGGCATATTTGAGCCTTTTCCGTAAAGAAAATACTAATTCTTAAACAAAATAGGGGATTTGACTTAAGCTTGGTATTTGGTATTTGGTCACTTACGCTTAATAAGAGCAAATTTGGAAAAAATAAGTTTAATCTTTCTTGATTTGGTAAGTGAACACACATTTTGAACCGGAGGGAGTACCACTTAAAAAGTATAATTATTTACATGAAAAATCGAATAAACATATGATAAAACAAATTAAATTTCACTAAATAATATGAAATTTATTTTAAATTTTCGATGTATATAAGTAAAATTAGTACTGTTATAAGGGATAAACTTTAGTTATACAGTATTTCTATCTCATTAAAGGAAACTTACTTCATGCTCTGTTTGGTATTACTATGCAGGAATTAGATCAAGTTAGATGGAGAAAAGGAGTGATTTAATAAACTGAACGTATATATTAATTAATCGTGGTTAAGTGATATAATTATACATGTTTTAAGTGCACATTATGCATCCATTAGTTTCGCGAATATATCCAAGTTTCTACCGAGAAACCACGTTTGTTTGTTTAATTTTCTTCTTCTTTAAAATAAAAACAGTTCAACCAAATACTGATTTGCAAACTTAAATATTGAGTTTGTAATTATGGTTTTTAAGAAGTTCAAACGAATGGATCATACAGTTTGTAATTCAATTCGGGGCTGAATAGATTCCCCTTCACCTTATTCATTTTAATAAAATTTTATGAAATTGTTGACCAAGTATACAGAGAAGGTTAACTATCAGACTGCAGGAGCAAACATTTTTGAATAAAAGTTAAAAAAATGTTAATCGTATTCAATTTACCATACAATCATCTAAAGAGTGTTACATAAACTTTCAGAAATTTCTACTATAGAAATATTACCTCGTTCTCACTAATCCTTTGAATAGAGTTTAGTCAATTGAAAAAGAGCTTGTAAGAGCGATCAGAAAGTTTTCATATAAAATTTGGATAGATTACACAAAACACCACATTTAATATGACTCAATTGTAGGTACTATGGAAACCCTCCACAAAATTGTTCACATTACTTCACAGAACACAGCTGCTGAGCCATTTTAGTGCTGGAGATAACTATTCTTTCTCAAAAGAACCAATTAAGACTTATCTTTCCAAGCCAAAAGAGAAGTGGGAACTGAGCTAAGGCAATGAAGAGGAGGAGGTAATGGTGCCTGCTTGAATCATAAGTCCTCACCTCTGCGAAAAGAACTCTCTTCATCGTCTTAACTAAGAATATTCCCATGCATAAGCTTGTCCACGGCATCAAGAAGTAGTAAGAATGGCTCCATATAATTGTTCCAAGAAGAGCTATGGACAATCCTGTAAAAGCATATCCGGAATATGACATGATATCAAGGAGAGGAGCCTCTCCACTACCAAGTGAGAACAATGTCATCTTCAGCAAAGAAACTTCTAGAAACCAACCAACTAATCCCTTGATGAACAGCCAATTTAGAGCTTCTGGGGTAAACCTGGCAACAGACAAGAAGATTCAGGATCCACACAAACCAAAGGAAGAGGATGTAATGGATGAAATTACTCCAAACATCAATAGTAATGCAAGTTACAGAATGTGTCAACGCGCGGAAAAGGAAAGACAAAAGGGGTTCGTTTTTCCTTTTTGAGGGGGTGGGGTGTAAATGGGTACACTACCTAGAAGTCAAGCTATGCTACCGATTGTATCCCACCACTACTACAAAATATCACTCCTATGTCCCAACTTTTTATTTCGGATGGTCTGTAATGGGTTTTCGCTCTTCAACAACAACAACATACCCAGTGAAATCCCACAAGTGGGGTCAGGGGAGGGTTAGAGTGTATGCAGACCTTACCCCTACCTTGGGAGGTAGAGAGCTGTTAAAAGGGTTAAATATATTCTCCATAATCTCCAAACCTTTTTCAAACCCATATCATACGGTACTATGGGACTCACTTTAGTATATGAAGCCTAAATTCTTCTAAATTAACCTTATGTTCACTTTTGAATCCACATTTATTTTAAATACAATAAAATTTAATTGGTAACTCAAGAGCCATGCCTAGCCAAACTAGGACAACTAAATATAAGAGGATGAGGTAACTCAAACAAATGAGTATTAGGAGGGGGCGGGGGGATCTCATTTAGCAGACAACTACACAATTCTATTTGGATCAGTTTAAGCAGCAGTTTTTTGGATCATTTTTAGCAGCAGTTTTGTCTTCTGTATGAGCATGTAACATCTATTAGCACTTTGAAAAAAATGAGGCAAGCAACCACTAACCAAATAGGAAATCTGATAGTAAAGAATCAAAGAACTTCTCATTATTGATCACAAAGAGACCAAAGCCAAGAAAACTTGAGGAAACACTAAGATTACCTTCCCTGGAGACCCAATGATAAACCAGCAAGAACAACGTAGGTACCAAATGCCATGAATGGAATGTACAAATCTGGAGCATTGATGTCATAGATTGGGGGCTTATAGGATAGCCTGCCACCTACCGGCTCTGTGATTCTTGTCCAGTGACCCTACAGACAAATGAAAAGGTAAAATATCGAGATCGTAATGCGACAATAAGAGAGATCTAGGTTTCACGAGCTTACTCTGTGTAGAAATGGGAAAAGCACAACTTTCAATTTGTTTCTCACGTACTGGTCATTCACTTGGAAGTAGTACTGGGGGTCAGAAAAATACCTGCTTATCTGTTCAATAGAAAAGTAGTCAACTAGAATTTTATTTCCATCAGAAAAGCTAGACCACTTTTCAATATCACCCAGCGAAAAAAAGTCCAAAAGACAGAATGGTAAAATGTTTTGGATAATAATAATGTTAAGTCGTGTATGGCTATAGAGGGAACTCTAACAAAGAGGTAAATGCTACACCATGTCAAAGAGGAGGGGGAAGGCGATCTGGCTTAGTTTTGTTTTAAAGGGGATTTTTCTGTGGGTGCCTATGGCATAATCATTTGTATAGCCACATCGATTTTACATAACCACAATCTTTTTGATAAGTATGTAACCGCAATTCCATGCCTCATTATGAATGGCTAATTGTTCTTTTTAAATAACAAGGGCCAGTTTAACTTATTTTTTCTGGATAATTTGGAACAATTGAACTAGCTTCGTTAGACTCCAGTACTCCACTATATTGCGTAGACAAAACCACTATTATAATTCCTTTCTAGCTTTCTCCCGAGTCTTTCCCCTACTGAGCATCATACTAACATACTATGCCACCCCATGCCCCCCCCCCCCCTAACTGAGCATCATACTAACATACTATGCAACCCCATGCCCCATTCTACTCCTTCCAACTCAGCCAACATAAGAGTTCCTAGTTCAATTTACAGGTACTTTCTGCATAAACTGCCGCTAAACCCACTTGAGGAAATAGGTGAACTTTATGGTAACAGAGCAGAATCAGAAGACGTTACAAAGTATTTTCCTGTTCTAGATCATATTTTTCTTTCTTCTACATTTGACCTCCCTTTCCCTCTTATTTGAAGTAGAAGGGGCTTGACATTAGCCATCCATGCTTCTCCAGAATATTCTGTCCATCTGACTCAATCTTCCAAGTTCCAACAGAATCCTATACTATTACCACTAAATATGAACATTTTACCTAGCTAAATAATAGGTTCTGTCTCCTCTCTCCTGTTCATTTTATAGTTAATCTTTGAGTTTACTGCTCTGTGGAGAGATGACCAAATAAGGGCATTGGGTGCTTCGCCTAGCTTCAATTGCTATTAAATGACATGATCTCCTTTGTCTTTTGAAGTTCAACTGAGTTCTAAAAATGTATCAATGCCAGTTTGATGATGTCATCAAAGTGAAAACAAAATTGTAATGCTATTTCAAATTTATTGACTTTTAAAAAGTAGTAGAAATAACCTACCTAGAGAACAACAATGCAAAAATAAAACAAAAAGTACTGTTTGCTTGCTGATCTTATGTCATAATGCACTTTCAAAACCAAAACTTCAGGAACAATCTATAGAAAAGCTTCTTTTGGTAAGTGGCAAAATGTAGAAATATGACCAATGCATGAAGCAACTTACATTGCTTTGAACATATTCAGAACTGGAACCAAGGATTTTTTCTCCATAAGCCCCTAGTCCACTTCTGATGAACCCCGAGCTACCACCAGAGAAGGCATTTCCAAAAGGATTTGCCTGTGCATTAACAGACGGTCTTGGCACTCCAGGCTGTGCTCCCAGATTATCATACATTTCTGCAGGAGTATTTTTCTTAAATCAAGACAACTGTTAGTAACTCAACATAAGCCTAATTCATTTCTCTCAAGTCCAGGATTATAAGCCAATGAGCATCTACGCATGCAAAGGAAAAAAGAAATACTAGTATTCTAAGGTGTAAAATACCAAACAGGGCCACCCCGATTTTCTAACATCAAGAACAATGTCAGCAGCCAGCCCACTTATTCACATTTCTTTCTTGCTGTAAGCTAACACATACCCAAGATAATTGTCCAGCTCAATTCAAAAACTTCACTTTCCCCGCCGAACATCATTTTAGCCGATTTTATCAGTAAATGCCACCGCTAGGACACCCCAATTAGTGTCACCTCAATACAAAGATATTTGGAGCAAGGACAAGCAAAGACTTAGATAGTCCAAAAAGTCTATAGAGCCAGAAAACGACTCCATCACTTTTTCTAAATCACATCCCACTTGGATATCATATCTAGTAGATTTCTATGCAAATTTATCTTCTTATAATTTCTTCCATTAACTATTTTTTTCTCCAGGATGATAGATAATTCATGACTCAATTGCTACTTCAGCACCAGAAGTAGAAGAATTCCTCAGGTTACACATGCCTTTTGCAACTCTTTTATTATTATTAAAAAAAAAAAAAGTCCCAAGTTAAGAAATTGCAGTTCATCATGGAAAAAAAAGATCAAGCATTGTATAGACGGTTTTTTCTTGAATCAATAATTCGAATTCACAAATCACTAGTATGATTTATATACCAAGCAAGCAAGTGTATCCATACAGGAAAAAATCAAATGACAAATCGTAAATTAAAACCAATAGCGTAAGATCCTCTGTTGTTGACTGTTGACGAAGAGAGCAGGAGAATTAAGCACCTATAATGGAGATCTGTAAAGGCTACTACAAGAAAAACTCTTAGGTAATTGAAGAATCAAAGACTTACAGATTGAAACTCTGACTAAGGATCAGATGGAAGCAAAAGTTTGCAGAAGAATTTCAAGAGGCCTCAGTTTACAGTTATATTTACTTCTGATTTCAGACTTCTAAAATATGGGTCGGGTCGAGTAGGGTCGGATCTGATGGGTCGGGTCGTTTCCTAACGTCAGTTCAGTCGCAGGCCCGTATTTAGAACCCGGTCCACAGATTTCTTTTTCTTCCCTTTCTTTTTTTTCCTAAGATATTACTCCATCCGTTTCATAATAAGTGATGATTTTACCTTTTTATTTTATTTTAAAATAAATGATCCACACAATCAAGAGGACATTGATCTTTTTTCTTCCAATTTTACCCTTATAAATAAATAGAGTTTTAAATAATTAAAGAAATTATTAAAAAAACTACTTCTTTTTCAAGGCATTTGGTTGAAGATAAGCTTGTAAAAGACCACTTATTGTGAAATGAAGGGAGTAGGTTTTATCTGCAATAGGAATTGAACTCATGACATAGTTTAATCAACTCATATATTCCCGTCTTAAAATACCTGTTGTGTTTTTATTTACATGCCTTTTAAGAAAATATTAATTAAGAGGGGTGTTTGATTGTTTTACTTTTATTTATATCTTAAGATATGATCTCTCTTCATTAAATGTTTATTCTACTTATGTGTCATAATTGAAGTTTTATAGTTTTCAAGAATAATTACCACTAAAAATTAAAATGGAAAATAAATAGTAATTAATTTTATTTTGAAATTCTGAAATAACATATATTTTGAGATAGATATTTTTAGCAAGGACGATACGTATTTTGAGACAAAAGGAGTTTCATGCGTTGTACTGTTACTACTCCCTCCGTCTCAAATAATCTGTCGCTTTTTTGATTTACATTTCTCTTATGAAATACTCCCTCTGTTCACTTTTACTTATCCACTTTGAATTTTTCACGTTGTTTAAGAAATAATAAATGGAGTGCATAATTTATTAATGTACCCATATTAATTGGTGCATATTTTTATTGAATTTGAAAAATGATTTGAAATGAGTAATTAATACTATGAGTAATACAAGAAAAAATAAATTATCTTTTCTTGATATGCTAAAATTGACAAGTAAAAGTGAAAATCTATTTTTAGAATATTGGACAAGTAAAAGTGAACAGAGGGAGTATTAATTAGGAGAGGTATTTGATTTACTTTACTCTTATTTATGTCTAAATTACAATCTCTCTCCATTAAATGTTTGCTCTATTTATGTGTATCTCCATAAATGATAAAATTCTATCAAGGATAAAATAGAAAAGAACTAATTAATTGTATCTTACTCCTAAAATGACAAATAATTTGAGATAACTATTTTTAATAACCACAACACATAATTTGAGAAGGAGGGAGTACTAAATTAGTCACTTAAAGCACTTTGGGTTAAACAGTTTATGAGCCCGTTTGGATTAGCTGGAAAAAAAAAGTGGCTTTTAAGCATAAGTGCTTAGAGTATTTTTAAGTGTTGAAAGTTATTTTATAAATAAACAGTTACGTATTTGGATAAAAGTGCTTAAAGGGTTTTTAGAAGTTAGAGTAGTGTTAGAATTAATAGAAAATATAAGGGATAAAAGGATAAAGTTGTTGGTCAAATCAAAATGGCTTCAAGTCAAAAAAAAAAAAAAAAAAAAAAATTGGGGTTAAGCAACTTCTTGATTTTGGCTTATTTTAAGCACTTTTTAACTTAATCTAAGCTGTTTTTTTTTTTTTTTTACCAAACACACAATTAAGTTAAAAATGACTTATAAACTGGTTTGATCAACTTATAAGCCAATCCAAACGGGCTCTATGAGCCTGTTTGGATGGGCTTATGCCTATAAGCTGTTTTCAGCTTATAAGTTGCTTTAGATAAATTAAGTCAAATGGGCCCAATTATTTTTTTGAGCTTATTTTAAGCACAAAATGACTTTAAACTGGCCAGTCAAACACTCAAAAAAGCTGAAAACAGCTTATAAGCAACTTTTAAGCAACTTATAAGCCAATCCAAACAGGCTCTATATCTCCATAACGTAAATTGAGAATGACAAAGAGATACCCTTTTGGCCATTGAGAATTTTGTCACTTATTTTCCCGGAAATTTTCTTAATTTCATTTAAAAATGAGCATTTGATCACGAATATTCCAAATAAAACTGATCACGAATATTCCAAATAAAACTTTATTTTCACTTTTTCACTCTAAATATGTTTAATCCCCAAATATTCTTTGTAAAAATTATAACCAAAGCCTGCTAAATGTTCACTCCTTATTGGACAACTTGTTTCCTCTTTCAAGTTAGACGAATCAGAAATTCAACAAGAAAGCTTCAAAGGACCGATTAGTAGTACGGGCGAAATTTTATTTGACCAGAAATCAAAACATGCCCTAGGTCCTAGGGGTATGTTTTCCTTTGTTTCACTGTTTTCTTCCAGATCAATCAAAGTTTTCTTTTTTATTCTGTTCATGTATATTTCATATGAAGGATTATTGGCAACAGGTTGATACAAGAATAAAGATATTTAAAACTATGATGAATGTTTTTGATACAGTGGATTCATATAACCACCAGATTAATTTGGGATTTAGATGTAGAGCGTCTTTGCTAGTGAGTGGAAATATTTTCAGAAAAAAATATATTCAAGATTAATTAAAGAGATCGTGCCTAGCTGGGCAATTGATCAGGTTCTGCTATCTGGGGCGGTGGGGCCAAGCATTAAGCACTTTTGATTTAGTAATATCGAATAAGGGAGTGTTTTGAAGAAATGTTTCGAGTACCGGAGATTAATAATATGTCTTAGTGTTAGTTGAAGCAAGTAAATTTAAGACAATGTAAGGAAAATGACTTTCTCCCCTAGCCAAGGCAAGTCATTTTCACTCTTTCTATCGGAAATGTTATACATGGAAAATGAATTCCTCTTGGAAAACATTTTTCCAGGAAAATGACTTTCATTATCATATCAAACAGACTCAGTAGTTTATATTGATATTCGATGTTTTGAAATACAATTATGAGTTCTCAAGTCCGTTCACTTTTAATGATAACTTGTAGCCGTGCCCTTAGGAACAAGAAAATTGTTGCTCTTAAGGCTTTCTACTGCTATGCGTCATGTTTTTGTTTCGTTTATGGCTATTTTCTTTCATTTCTTTGCAAACTAGATATCATTGAGGCAGATAATTAGCTGGACCTCATTGTACGTTGGGCTTTTTCTCACATCTCTAGAATGTAGAGCTATAGATATCTTCTGCCTCGTAGTACTCTTAGTGGTAGTGAACCCGGTTGATTATGCAGTGAGTTTAGGGGGTGAACTGAAGTAGAGAATTTGATGACCATACCTGTGGCTGTGGAGGCAAAGTCTTTAAACATGAGACATGTAGCAGGTGTATCAATGTTATATATCTATCTCCCCTAGCATTGCTGCAACTAGCGTGGCCTGGGTGTTAGGATTGGAAAAGTCTTCTATTCATAACCGGAACAGAATTACAATAGGAGGAGCAACTCTCACACTCAACTATTACAAAAAACCAATCCTAAACTGAATACCTATATCTCACTCAAGTGTTTTCCTTACTGTTTTTCTCTCTTGCTCTTGGTGATGCTACAAATGATAGAAGGCTTCCCTATTTATAGGGATGAAATGAACCTATTGATGTCATTTGTGACTCAAGCAAGCACTTGACAATTTGCCAAATACAAGGAAGATGTTTTCTTCCTTAAAACAAGGAATATGTTTTCTTCCTCAAAACAAGGGAAATATTTTCTTCCTTGTTTTCTTCCTTAAAATAAGGGAGATGTTTCCTTCCTCAAATTATGGGATGGACCCAAAAAATCTCCCCCTCCAGTTCCATACACCTGAAGGAGGGTACACTGGCTTTTAGTTTGAGTGTATGCCGACAAGTTCTTTGCACAATTCGAACTTGTCTCTCGGTACCACCTTGGTCAGCATGTCTGCAGGATTGTCGTTTGTGTTGATCTTGGAGAGCTTCAATTTATGTTGCTCGACTGCTTCTCTGAGCCAGTGATATCGAACGTCAATATGTTTTGTGCGTGAGTGGTACCTCGAATTTTTGCTGAGATCCATAGCGCTTTGACTATCACAATGAACTGTGTATTCTTCTTGTCGGAAACCCAGTTCTTGAAGGAAACGTTTCAGCCACATAAGCTCCTTCCCAGCTTCAACTGCGGCAATGTATTCGGCTTCTGTGGTTGATAGTGCTACACACTTTTGTAACTTGGATTGCCATGACACAGCTCCCCCTGCAAATGTGAATATATAACTCGAAGTTTATTTCCTGCTATCATAATCTCCTGCCATGTCAGCATCAGTGTAACCTTCCAAAATCGGCTTAGCTCCCCCATAGCACAAACATAGTCTGGATGTACCCTTCAGGTACCGTAGTATCCACTTGACAGCTTCCCAATGTTTTATTCCTGGATTTGATAAGTATCTGCTCACAACACCGACAGCATGAGCAATGTCTGGCCTTGTGCACACCATTGCATACATCAAACTTCCAACTGCTGAAGAGTAGGGCACTGCTTTCATCTTCTTCTTTTCTTCTTCAGAAGAAGGACAACATTCCTTGCTCAACTTGAAGTGATTTGCTAGTGGAGTACCAACAGGCTTGGTATTTTTCATGTTGAACCTTTTGATCACGCGTTCAACGTATTCCTCTTGTGACAAGAACAACTTCTTTTCCTTTCGATCAGGAATGATTTTCATGCCCAAGATATGTTGTGCAGGGCCTAAGTCTTTCATATCAAAGAACTTAGACAAATCTTTCTTCAAGTTGTTGATCATAGTTGCATCCTGGCCTACTATTAGCATATCATCCACATAGAGCAGAAGGATGATAAATTTTCCATCGGGGAACTTCTTCAAGTACACACAATAATCTGCAGTTGTTCTTTTGTATTGATGTTTCAGCATGAATGAGTCGAACTTTTTGTTCCATTGCCTTGGGGCTTGTTTGAGACCGTAGAGACTCTTCCTTAACTTGCAAATGAGATGCTCTTTCTTTGGGATTCGGAAACCATCGGGCTGCTCCATGTATATTTCTTCCTCCAAATCACCATGCAGAAAAGCTGTTTTCACGTCCATCTGCTCAAGTTCAAGATCCATACTTGCCACCAATCCGAGAACCACTCGGATAGACATCATCTTCACAACCGACAAAAAAATCTCATCAAAGTCGATTCCTTCCTTCTGTTAGAAACCTTTGACTACGAGCCTTGCCTTGTACTTCACGATATTTTCGCTAGCATCTTTCTTGAGCTTGAAGACCCATTTGTTCTTCAAGGCCTTCTTTCCCGGAGGAAGTTTCACCAACTCATATGTTTGATTCTTTTGTAAAGAATTCATTTCTTCCTCCATGGCCTGTATCCGAACTCTTGATCTCCATAGCCGATAAAGATACACGGAGTTGATCTGAGATCAAGCTTCTGCCTCAACTCCTTGGATACATGCACAAATGCCTTGCACCCGAACACTTTCAAGTGAGAATATGAAATATCTTTCCCAGACCATATCTTTTCTGGAACTTCAAAGTTCAATGGGACTGAAGGTGACCTGTTTATAAGATAACAAGCTGTCAGAACAGCTTCGCCCCAGAATGGCTTTGGCAGTTTAGCCATACTGAGCATGCATCGGACTTTCTCAACAATAGTGCGGTTCATTCTTTCAGCTACACCGTTATGTTGTGGTGTTCGTGGCACCGTTTTCTCATGTCTGATCCCATGTTCAGCACAATATGCAAAAAACTCCCGGGAAGTGTACTCGCCTCCATTGTCGGATCGGAGGCATTTCAGCTTCTTTCCAGTCTCCTTTTCTACCATAGCATGGAATGTCTTGAAACGATCGTATACTTGATCCTTCGATTTGAGACAATAAGCCCAAACCTTCCGTGATGCGTCGTCGATGAATGTCACGAAGTATTTGCTACCACCAAGAGATTCTTCTTCAATGGGTCCACACACGTCAGAGTGGACAAGGCTCAGCAACTCGGAACGATTCTTTCTGGTGGAACTGAAAGAAACTCTATGTTGTTTCCCGAATAAACAGTGATCACAGGGATCCAAAGTTACGTCTTTATCTATTGAGATGGCTTCTTTCTTTGCAAGAGTCGTCAATCCCTTCAGACTCATGTGGCCCAATCATCTATGCCACAAGTTTGGCGATGTCTCTTCTTCAACTGCATTGAGACTCGGTCGATACAACTTTACATTGGTTTTGTAAAGAGTACCACAAATATGTCCTCTAGCAATAACCATAGAGCCTTTGGACAGCTTCCACGTACCATCCTTGAACAGATTTCCATACCCCTGTCGATCCAGAGCTACTCTTGAGATCAGATTCAATCTCAGATCCGGAACATGACGAACCTCTTTTAACACAAGTGAGCTTCCATTGCTGGTTTTTATGTGCACATCACCAATGCCAACAATGCTCGAGAAACTGGTGTTGCCCATCTTCACAACGCCGTGGTCTCCAGATTTATAAGTACTGAACAAATCCCGGTGTAGAGTGGCATGGAATGATGCAGCAGTATCAATCACCCACTCAATATCATTTGTGCCCACGTGTAGGCATGCTTCCTCTCCGCATGTAACAAGTGCAATGTCTGGTGACACGGTGACCATGGTCTCACCATCTTCCTTTCCCGAACTCTGGTTAGTTTGAGGCTGCTCCCGTTTAAGCTTTCGACACTCCACCTTCTTGTGGCCATAGTTGCCACAATAGTTACAATAGCCCTCGAACCAAGTGTTGGTATCGACGGACTTTCCCCGCTCTCGTGATCTCCCTCGAACTTGAGATCTTCCTCTACTTTGACCTCGACCTCTACCTTTGCCTCGACCTCTTCCTCTACCTCCGCTTCTACCTCCGTTACGTCCACTATTTTCATAAACAAGGGCATATGATTGATCTACCCCGGCTTCTTTTCTTCGTGATTCCTCGTTTATTAAGGCGTCTGTGACCATCTGCATGGTCACCTTACCATTGGGGGCGGAATTACTGAGAGTGACGACAAGAGTCTCCCAGCTATCAGGTAGAGAACTTAGGAGCAAGATTGCTTGCTCCTCATCTTTGAGAACCCATTCGGCTGCACTTAGCTGGTTCACGAGATCTTGGAACTGACTTGTGTGTTCTGTGATAGAGGTACCGCTACGTAGCTTGTGATTTACCAATCGCCTCATCAATAATATTTTATTTCGAGTCGTTTTTGCTTGGTACATGCTCCCAAGCTTTTCCCAAAGTTTGTAAGCACTCGTTTCCTGCGCGACATGATGGAATACACTATGGTCAATCCACTGTCGAATTTGTGCGACCGTTTTCCTATTCATTCTTGCCCATTCTTCGTCTGTCTTCTTGTCGGGTTTGGCACCTTTATTTTCGAGCGGCTCGGCTAAATCCTTCAAATTTAACAAGTCCTCCATACGAGGTTTCCACATGTTATAATTTGAGGATGTTAGCGGAATCATGGTATCCGATGATGATTTCTCCATGATAAAGTGCACCTAATCTGCTTGTACTGGACTGTGGAAGCAGAATCAGGGAAAACGGGACTCACAGTTGAATCCGAAATGGTCAAAAACCTAGGGAACCGGTCTGACCAATCTGAAAACCGGACAAAAACAGAGTGAACCGGGTTGCACTAATTCAAACCGAACCGGGCCGGTTTAACCACTGGCTGGTTGAAAAAGTCAACAAAAGGATGTGTAGCAATTGGACTTTGACCAGATCTGGTTCTAGTCAAACGGGTTGGTCTGGACAAAACGGGTTGGTCGTATCGGGTTTCTCCGGTCGTCTTCTCCGGCGAGCTGGTGGCCGGAAGGTGGCGGAGCGGCGGCGGCGATGGTGGACAGAGAAACTTTGACTGGACTTTTGGAGGCCTTCCGATGGTCAAAAAATTCCGAAAAATATATATTCGGAATCCTCGGAACGAGATCTTTGTAATAATATACTCCGAGCACAATTTTGGGACAAAAAGTTTTTGATTGAAAATTTTACGAAACTTTAAAAGATTGGCCTGGAAGATTAACCAAGCTCTTGATACCACTGTTAGGATTGAAAAAGTCTTCTATTCATAACCGGAACAGAATTACAATAGAAGGAGCAACTCTCACACTCAACCATTACAAAAAACCAATCCTAAACTGAATACCTATATCTCACTCAAGTGTTTTCCTTACTGTTTTTCTCTCTTGCTCTTGGTGATGCTAGAAATGATAGAAGGCTTCCCTATTTATAGGGATGAAATGAACCTATTGATGTCATTTGTGACTCAAGCAAGCACTTGACAATTTGTCAAATACAAGGAAGATGTTTTCTTCCTTAAAACAAGGAATATGTTTTCTTCCTCAAAACAAGGGAAATGTTTTCTTCCTTAAAATGAGGGAGATGTTTCCTTCCTCAAATTATGGGATGGACCCAACACTGGGGATTTCATGCTATACCAGCTGCTTTTTCAAAATCAGTTGTTTATTTGATTAAGTCTGTTATGGTCCTTTTGTAATGCTTGGTTCATATGATTTTAACTCCTGATTACTTTCCTATAGGGAAGAATGTGGTTTTAGATGACTATGATACCCCAAGAGTGGTTAATGATGGAGTCATGATTGGTCAAGACATAGAGCTAGCTGATGCCATGGAAAAAGCAGGCGCCACCCTTATCAGAGAGGTTGGTTATTTGCTTCCCTGAAGATCACTGAATCTATCCTGAATCTAATTAATTGCTCTAAGTACAGACAGCAATTGTCATATTTATCCTACTCCTTGATTTGTGTACTGGAACTTCGGAATTTATGGTGAAGGTTGCAAGCCTAACCAACGATTCTGCTGGTGACGGGACAACAACTGCATCAGCTCTTACCCTGGAAATCATTAAACTTGGTCTTTAAGTGTTACATCTAGTGCAAATCCAGTCTCTCTGAAGAAGGACATGGACAAAACTGTAAATGCTTTGATTGCAATGCTGAAAAGGAGGGCTAGGCCTGTTAAAGGTCGTGATGACATCAAAGGTAATTAATTTTCCTTCGTTTGTTGTTGTTACGGCGGATGGCAATTAAGGAATGTTTGGTATGTCGTACAACCATAAATAGTCCTGGGTAAAATTTTAGTACTACCTTATCATTGTTTGGTTACTAATCCTGGTATAAGTTAAACACCAATCCTGTTATAACTTATACCTGCCATAGGGTGGAATAACAGTACTGGATTAACAAACCCTGGATAAAATAACAAAAATGACAAAAATACCCCTAAGGTCCCTTAAACGCTTTTTCTACCTGCCAGATTGGAGGATATTTTTGTAAACAAAAACTTCTTCTTAGAAATTATGGAATGCGTGTTATTTCTAATACAACAAACCAAATAGTCAATAAGAAATAATACCAGGATAACTAATCCCAGCATAACTTGTCTCCAAACCAAACGACCCCTAGTGTTTTGCAAATAATTGTCTCTTCCCACCAGCTATCGCGTCTGTCTATGCTAGAAATAATGATGAAATCAGAACCATGATGCTGATGCAATTGACAAAGTTAGTCCTGATGGTGTTCTATCGATTTAGTCATCCTGTTCCTTTGAAACAACTGTTTGTGTTGAAGAAGTGATGGAGGTATGTACCTACTTAGACGAGAATGAGGGTGTGTTTGGTATGGAGGAAAATATTTTTCAATTTTTCCATATTTAGGTTGATCAAAATGTTTTGGAAAACATTTACCCTAGGAAAACAAGTTCAAAGGAAAGCCCATCTGTAACCTTGCATCTTCTTGATTCTTTACTAATGAAATTTTATTACTTTACCAAAAAAAATAAAAAAAGTTCAAAGGAAAATGACTTTCCTAATAAAAATAGGGAAAAAGTTCCATAAGAGACATTCCAAGTTACTTGTCTGCTCCCACCCACCCAATGCCCCCAGCCCCCACCCCTTTACCATCCCACCGCCCAATCCCCACTCCCTGCCTCTCACCTCCATAGTGTTTTGCTAGATTACTTATAAATGCTTTTGATATAATATTTTTTTACTTACTTACCAAACACCAGAAAATAAGTAAGAAATGTACGTGTTTTCCAATAAAACATTTTCCTTCATACCAAACCCACCTATTTTTCTCTACTGTTTTTTTCTGTTTGGTCGATAGTTTAACTGTCATCAGTTGGAGATCCAAGGTTTAGATGTCGTGGGTTCTAAGTTGAGAATGTGGGGTTATCACATATATACATAGGGTTTGGGACGGAAACTGTAGATTATGTTGAACCCATGAACCCACTATGGTTCTGCCAGCCTGTAATATATGTTAACACAAACTTTGCTCCGTTGTTTGCAGATTGACAAGGGATATATCTCCCCCACAATTCATGACCAACCAGGAGAAAGTAGTTCTTGAATTTGAGAATGGTAAAGTGTTGTTTACAGATCACGAGATATCAGCAATCAAGGATATTATGCCCCTCTTGGAGAAGGCAACGCAATTACGAGCCACTCTGCTCATTATTGCTGGAGACATAACTGGAGAAGCTTTGGCTACTCTTATTGTGAAAAAGCTGCAAGGTATATTGAATGTTGCTGCCACCAGAGCACTTGGTTTTGGTCAAAGGAGGAAGGCTCTTCTCCAAGATATTGCCATTGTAACATGTGGCTGAACTTGCCTGGCCTAATTGTTCCACTTCCCACAAAGTGATAATAGTAGATTGGTTAGACTAAAACTAGTTTTGAAGCTGTCTATGGTTTGTTAGGCATATATTGAGGGCATTTGCTCAACGCATATGTTCATTTACAGATGTTAGCATCATTTTGGTATTATTTCCGTGCTAAGACATTCTGTCAAACTCTATATTGAAGTTGCTCTTTCAACAATCCAAAGATAGTATTAAAAAAGAATTGATTTGCTGGAGACTAAGTAAAAGAGGGATTGTTGGAAAAGTTATCCTACTGATCAGGAAATGTTGCAAAGAGATGGAAATTAAATATTCTTATTATGTCAACAATTGAAAGAACAAGGCGGTTGACTAGTTTAGATTATAGAAATTACCGGACACTTCTAGATAACTAGATTGAATGCTTTAAGCAGTACAGAAGTGAGTTTTACTAGCATAATCTTTTGCTCTTAATTAGCAACCTTGTAAAAGAAGAGTGCAACTCACTAGACCTTAAGCCTTAGAAAGTGCCATGGGTGAGGAGAAGCACTTCAAACTGGCAAAGCAAAATATCATCACCAGACATACACATTGCAGAAGTGTACTCTTTAATGTGCCCCGAAAAGAAGCACTTAAAAAAAAAAACAGAGAACAATAAATTCATCATAATAGAATCAGATTAAGAAAGGAAACACACTGGTTAAGAATTTGAAGGATCAGATTTCTAATACAATAAACCCTCCTCCTTTGTCCGGGCTTAGGACCGGCTGTGTGTTACAGTAAGACTCACACAGGCGGAGTTAAAAAACTTTTTTTTTCTTTTTTGTTCTTGAGGTTGGGGTTAGCATGACATGCCATCACAATGCGATCATAGACAAGTCACCTTACCCAAATAGGTTGCCTTGAAGTGTTGAACTAAAGATAAGAATACGTGAGCCTTCATATTGTTGGATTTGCAAAGACGAATTAACATAGTTATATCTCGAAAAATTTTCAGAATCTCAGATATTCCATAGAAGGGCATCGGATCAGTCCGAATCAACTAGAATGTAGCCATTTCTCTGTCTTCAGAAAATGTGAGGGGCAGAAGAGGATCAAATCCAATGAAAGAGTACTGCTCAAGTATAATACACGTACATGAATTAGGTTTCACCTACCCCAGCTGCGAGTGAAGAATGGATATTTTGAAAAAGTCATCCAAAGACTTCAGTCGTCGACTTCCGGTTAAGCAACCAAGTTCTTGGTTTAACAGTAGAAATATAGTCCTCAAGTAATTGGAGGAACTCGTGAGACTCCAATAGTGGCTCACTCACTCGGTCCTAGGGATACTCAACCTGAGACATGGTGGGCCAATGGGTGCAGAAGGCCTAGCATTCAATCAGATATGGATTTAGCATTTAAGTTCATACGCTACCTATGTTGTGATGGATGAATTCTGTCAGATATAGATTTAGCATTTTAAGTTCATAAATTCATCCCATTGTCCCAGATAATCTTTAGATATGTATTTAGCATTTAAGTTCAGTCTAGTGAGGCTCCAAAAGGCTCACTCACGTACGACCCTTTGGGAATCACAATCACGCACCCATTTTGTAGTGCTTGGCGCTTCACCTGCCCTTTCTATTGCTTTCTCTGTCCCTCGCCAATTTATTGATCTATATTATCAACTTTATATCCAATCACAAAGCACCAACTTCGAATCTAAAACCAAAGCCTTCTTCAGACTGTAACGGATCTAATAAAGCAGGGTAGACTTCTACTTCACCCATGCCAGTGATTATGACAATTGCAACACTACAACATCACGTTGACTCGGGGTTTAGAAAGTGAAAAGTGTGTGAAATGACCTCCAACAGATAGCCAGCATACACAAAAAATGGAGTTCTGGTCTGAATCCACTGCACAATCGTATAAAATCAACTGAGATTTTAGAAAAAAAATATAAGTAGGTATTCATAAAATATCTCATTTTGGCTCAAAATCCAAAAAAAAAAGAAGGCTCGACACGCATGTCTCCCATTAATTCAACTATTCAGAATCAACCTGTGGGACCACAACCTCATAACCTCATATCTAACTGATAAATTACATTTAAACATTGTATCAATTATCATCTAGGAACAATTCAAGCCTAATAGCAAATCCTTCTTCTCTACATCAGAAACCTAATAACAAAGCCTCGAACATGCTTCATCATCTGACACACACTACCATTCTACCCAAATTTCAGCCTAATATATCATAGCCCAAAGAATCAAAAAAGTAAAAAAGATCTTATTAATCCCAAAATAGTATGGCATCAAAGCACAATAAACATAGGTCCTTAACAACTATAAAAAATCAGCTCATCGCGATATATATATTATATACATCATCTACGTATCTCAAAAGCCTAAAACTAAAAAAATAAACTGCCTCAAAGCGCAATATCTCTGTATCAAACCTATAATAACAACATTCTCAGTCATTTCTCTTTACCAGTCTTCCACAAGCTCGTTGTTTCAAGTTTCAGCCTAAAATATGCTAAACATCAAGATCCTTTTTAACCCACAAAAAATATAGCCTCAAAGCACAATCAGACTTAGGTCCACAAAAGCCTATATCTAAAATCAGCCTATCAAAGATCCAAAATCTCCAGTATTTATTCTTTAACCACCAATTTCTTCTGTCTTATAAATCCATCTAATCAACCCTTAATATCTAAACACATCTAATCTTAACATGTCAAGACCCAAAAGACCAAGCAGCACTCAAGATTTTTTATGTAAAAGCCTATAAGAAAGTAGCATCAAAGTACAAATAATAGCCCAACAATCCAGAAGTACTTAGAAAAACTCACAAACTACGGACTATAAAAAAAACTACTTATACTTAAGAATATGCTAGAAAAAGTGAAACACCTTTTTTTTTTTTGGACAGCCTAGTTACATAGAAAAACACATAATAAACTAGAAAAAGTGAAATGACGTTTCTTTTTTTTTTTTGGACGACCCTAGTTATATAGAAAACACATAAAAATAAATTAGAAAAAGTGAAACGATTTATTTTTATTTTTTATTTTTTTGTGTTTTTTGGACGACCTGGTTATATAGAAAACACATAAAGAACAAACTAAAAAAAGTGAAACGACCTATTTTTTTTTTTAAAGACCTAGTTATATAGAAAACACACAAAGCACAAACTAGAAAAAGTGAAATGACCTATTTTTCTTCATTCTTTGCTTTTTGGAAGACCTAGTTATATTGAAACAAATAAAGAACAAACTAGAAAAAATGAAACGGCCTTTTTTTTTTTTTTGGAAAGGTCTAGTTATATAGAAAACACACAAAGAGCAAACTCGAAAAAATGAAACGACCTATTTTTTTGTGTTATTGTTTTTTGGACGACCTAGTTATATAGGAGAAACACATAAAGAATAAACTAGAAAAAATGAAACGACTCATTTCTTTTTGTTTTTTGGACGACCTAGTTAAGAAAACACACAAAGAACAAACTAGAAAAAGTAAAACAATTTTTTTTTTGGACGATCTAGTTATATAGGAAACACATAAAGAATAAACTAGAAAAAGTGAAACGACTCATTTCTTTTTGTTTTTTGGAGGACCTAGTTAAGAAACACACAAAGAACAAACTAGAAAAAGTAAAAGAACCTATTCTTTTTTTTGTTTTTGTTTTTTGGACGACCTAGTTATATAGAAAACACATCAAGAATAACAACTTAGAAGATGTTCAAAAAAAAAAAAAGGAACGAACTAGAAAACATGTAAACCCTATAACGACCAAGAAGATGTTCAAAATTCTCTATCCTCGTCACCAAAATGGAGTGCTATTGAATTGAATACAGAAAAAACTGGCTTAGACGAAGAGTAACGCTTAAGAATAGAAGACATACCTCTAAGTCGTCCTCCATGAATCTTGGAATGATGCCTTGTTATTGCTGCTTTTGTTTCTTCTCCAAACTTGAATTCTGGGAATACAAATACTTTCTTGCTGAGCACGGTATCGATCACGCTCTCCAAAGCCTCAGGGGCCAATCGAAATGCATTCCAATGTAAATATGAAGCCCTATCAGAACACGTAGCACCTCCTTCCTCTCCGCACTTGTGGTTTTTAAGAACAGCCATGAATGCTTTGTAGTAATCTACCGATATGATGTGGACATCAGGGTATTTCAACTGTAACTCGAAAATCGCTTGCCAAAGGTGATCATTGTGAAGCTTTGAGAACATATTCAGTCCCCTGTGGCATATGTTTTTGCCAATTGAATCTCCCTCGGGAAACAAAGTCCAATATCCAGGAGACATCCGATGGGCAGAATTTCAGAAATAATAATAGTTCTCGCTCCAGGCACATCGACGAGTCTTCGCACTGAACAGAGACGAAGCCAGGATTTTTGAGATCTGGGGGTTCGGAATTTTAAGACAGGACAACGAACTCAAGCTAATGTATAACAACTAAGGGCGTATCAATAAAATTAATGGCCTAAAGCTAAATTTTAATCCGAAACCTTAAAATATACACATACATAAAAATAAAAATGTAGTCTTGCCTTTAAGGTTTTTTTTTTTTTTTTTTTTTTTTTATAATTGTTGCATTTACTTTACATAGTAACATTATTATTAATATTTATAATAGTGAGGATTAATTCAAGTTAATAAGATGTTAGTCATGTGTGTTTTAAATACATTACCTTAGATGTTGTTGTAAAAACGTTATTTAATAATATGAAGATTTTGAGTAATTTCGTTTAAAGTTCTAAAATATTTCTCTTAAAAAGGAGATAGTTTTTTCCCTTCTTTTATTATATAAAATTTTGTACTTCTTTTTACAATCTTTAATATTGTCTAAGAAAAAATAAAATCATAAAATTCATCCGTAAAAGTTTTGGGCCTCAAAAGTTTGGGGGGCTAAAGCAAAGGTTTCACTAGCTTCACCCTTGAACCAGTCCTGATAACAACCATTAAACTAGCAACAAGTATTAGTATATTTTGAAAATCTAATTTTGGGTTTGGCTTTGTGAAAGAAAATGATGTAAAATAATGGTAGCAGCAAGTATCGGGAGAATGCGGTTTGCTTTTTTGCTTATTTGATTTATCAATTTTATATTTTATTTTTAAAATATAAAGTGTTAAAAGAAATTCTATATATATTCTGTATGATAGCAAAAAGGAAAAAATTTACCCCCAAAGGAAAAGAACTGCACAAGTTTAATTTATACACCGGAAAGAGAGAGCTTCTCTAATCTCTAGTCTCTACATTACCACTAAACCGTCCGCTTATTTGTGTATGTGACTTCACAAGTAAATATTATCAGCCTTTACTGTTTTTCTATAGTAAAAATATAGGTCTACGCATAGCTCCGCTCCTGTCACTGAACCTTTTACTGTCTCGACTAGGGGTGTACATGAATCGGGTTGGTTCAGATTTTTTAAACACCAAACCAAACCAATTGCTTCGGGTTTTAAATTATACACCAAACCAAACCAATAAAATTCGGGTTTTTCAACCTCGGGTTTTCTCGGGTTATTCGGTTTTCTCGGGTTTTTCGGAATAGTCTTGATACAAAAGATATAACTTTTACTTCAAATATTTCTTTAGTCTTAGTAAGATACAACTATATAATTAAGGTGTTTCTTAAGAAAATAACACAAAATGTGAGAAGAGTGATGACGTTGTATTAAAATATTCAACAAAAGCTAATAAAATCAGTTAAAATAAATATTGCTAATTAACAAGCTATAAAGAAAATGATCATAATCTAAAAATACTAAGTCATGCTAAAATAAGTACGGCTAAATAAGTATTAATTACATGACAAAGAAAAAGAACTTAAGTTATGTATTTTCACTCTCTAAATCAATTATGCAAAACTAAAGAATATATATCCAACATTATTGTCATTCCTAGTGGTAAACTGAATTTCTTTTGTTAGCATTAGTGTTGAGTTGATTTTGGGTTGGACTTTATTTGAGTTACAAACATCCATAGGATATAAAACTTATTGACGTTCAAAATTCTAAGTTTAAGCTTGAATAATATGATAATAGATAAAAAACTACGAAAAAATTTAAGAAATATTTATAAATTACATTACAAATAAATATTTTTATGTATTAAATAATTTAAAAATTGAATACAAGTAATGTCGGGTTGGTTTGGTTCGGTTTGACTTTTTTTAGTTAAAATCAAATCAAACCAATTATGGTCGGGTTTTTTTTTTCAACACCAAACCAAGTCAAACCAAACCACTAGTCGGGTTTTTTTCTCGGTTTGACTCGGTTTAGCGGTTTGTCGGTTTACTTTGTACACCCCTAGACCCTAGTCTCGACAACTTCAGGCACAAGATGTGACGCCTCTGAAATAGATTTTCCATGGAAGAAGGCGTGCTTGTAGTCGTTGATGCTAGGTTGATCCATAAAGAAGAGTGCCTTCTCAAGAACTTTGCTTTTGCCGCAATCATGAAAAACGATACGATCTTTGTAGAAGAACTTCATGAATGTAAAAATTTGTGGTCATGAGACTGAGGGGGCGGTGGGATACCGTTCTTGAGGAAACAAGGAACAAAACACAAAAAAGAAAACAGCGGAAGCAGCGTTAGCGAAGTCATTGAAAATTTTTTGGTGAAAATTTGGTGGTAATGAGGAAGGTAGTAACGAGGCCTGAACCTTTTTATAGGGTTTTTTCATGTTTCCTAATTTGGTTGTATCGTTTTTCATAGCGTTAGGAGAACTCTGATTTTTCTTGAACTTTTTTATTTTTTTGTTTTTTAAATGAAAGAGACTTGGACATGTTGTGAAAAAGTCTGATCCATATTTTATTATAGACAAGTTCATTTATATATTTCTTTCAAAATCTATGGGTTCCCAAAAAGTGTCTCCTAAATACCTCACGTTGACATGACAAATCGTGTGTTTTGCACTTATTACCCATCTGCGCGTGAAGAAAAATATTACTAGTGTGTGGACTGGTAGTACAATAGTAGCGGCATGAAAATAGTAAAGGTGGGAAGTGCTTAGGACTTGGGAGTATCAACTTTACTTTTCTAAATTCTTTTTTAGAGTAAATATTCTTGTAAAATGTTTTCCATGTTATTAGGTAGATATTGTTTTAGAGCAAATATGCTTGTGCGAAAATATGAATATTTTGTTGGGAGCAAGGAATTTGAAACTTTTGTTATTGGTTGAATGCCTTGCATAAGAAACGATAGATCTCTTATATTCACTTACAATTTAAGTTAAAAAAAACGTTCTCCTTTCTATTGATCTAACGTAAAAGGACCATATGACTAAATGTAATGAACTACAAAACCAAATCTCTCAACTTTTTATGCACCCTTGTGTGATTAGTAAAATCTATTGAGCTAATGCAAGTAAACAAATTTGAAAATAACGATAAAATAATAGGGATATTTCTACTGCAATGTCTAACAGCTTTGTCCATGAACAAGAATTCAGCACCTCAAACCAAAAATTAACACGTCAAAATCTGAAAAAGTTACAGATCGCGATACTTGTATAGGCGAAAAACTTTTCCGATATGCAACTCAACATATACGGGAATGGCCAGTATTTAGTGTTACAAAAATATCATTTCACTTCTCTTTTTTTTATTCACTATTTATTGTCTTCAGCCTCAATACTCGTGTTGATAATGGGTGTGCACCTCTACCTTCTTTTTTTTTGATAAGGGGTGTGTACCTCTACCCTTCTCCGCTTAAATACCAAACATGATCCACAACAGGATCAGAAACTCGTGAAATGCTCCTACCCACACTTAGTGTGCTGTACTATCTTAGCCATTGAACCAAAGCCCTGGGGGCATAGAAAGATCATTATTCGTGCTCAAAGCTTTCATCCGACAGTTGAAGCAACTAAGGATCATCATCATAAGGTTCACTTGCAGCTGGTGAATAAGAGAGTTCCAAAATAGAAAATCCATTGGTTTGAAATTCAGCCAGCTCAGATAGATCAGTTTGTTGTCCACATAAGATATTTCCCCTCAAATCCAAATGCTCCAGTTTACCTAACCAATCGCAAAGAAAGGCCAATCAATTCCACAATTAAGTGACATTGAAGGCACAAAATAATGCTTTTGACATGCATTTAAATATTATCCATGTCAACTCGCATATCCCGTCAATTTTTTTTCAAAAGAAATATCAGAAACGTCAGGCCACTAAACTTAATGTTATGCTAAAACTCGACCGGAAAAACTGGAAAGTGCAGTAGAGAGATAAGAGAAACAGGAAAAGTAAACTAAGCAAGCTGAGTTGAGAGCACAAGTGATTGGATGTCCACTAACTTGTGTGAAAATGAGGCTCTTATACATCTCAATTCCCTCCACAATTTCAGCCAGCCAACTCTAACTAACATTTGAGTTCAAACTCATAAATCAAAATTTCATCCTTCCTGCCAATTTATTCCAAGCTAACAAGTCAAATGAACTAACATAACTAATATTTGAACTTCTTTTCTCACTGAGTCCAGCTTGGCGATGCATATTGAATACTACAGTTTTAAACTTTGGCAACAGCGAAAAAGCACAACGAGGGAAGAAATAGAGCATTAGAAGGTTGTACCTTTTGCAGCTTTTACAGCAGAGCAAAGGATTGACAAAGATTCTTTGGGCATAAAGTTGTATTTTGCGTTTACTGTTGAAAGATGAGGTGCTTGAGAGAAAAGCTTTGCCAAAAATCTTGCAGTTTCAATTCCACCTCGATTCTTGCTGCATAAGTTTAATGAAAATGTTACTCTCAGTTCAAAATCCCTAAGGAGAAGCTCAATGAAAATTCCATTTAACCTTATGTTGATGGAGTGGAGCTTTGACTCCTTGACTAACTCTTTGCCTGCTCTCATGAAGCCAGAAGAACCTAGCCCAATGTCTTCAATATCAAGAGCTTGAAGACCTCCGCATAGAAACTTCCCTAGTGGTGTTCCTATCTCACTACAAAAAAGTTGGGAAATCGGAATATCAAAAAAATGTTTTCATGGAAAAGGTTGGAAGTGTCAAATGAGAATAACAAAAGGGGGTAATATGGCACAGACGAGCTTCTGGCAGTATGAATAGTGTAATGAGACTATATTTTGCTGCAATGATGATGTAATTTAGCAATGATTAAAAGGAGATCTGATGTCTTCAAGTCAGCGAGATATCAAATGCAACAGGTTCTCAGAATTTGGTGATCCTATTATAGAGTTATAGCATGTTTGGCCAAGCACAAAATATTACTATAATATCGGCCAAGCACAAAATACTACTATAATATCGGCGAAAGTGATTTCAAATTGATTAGCAAACACAAACCGCTACTCTCCAAAAGCACTTCTGACAAAAAACACTTATCGAAATGAGCAGATTTTGGAAGCTTGGTCAAACAGGTTGTTAACTTCACAACAAAGGACAACTATTAAAACACAAATAATGAAATGACCTGATATACAACTCCTAGGACAAAAAGAAAAGATTAGATTTGCAGCATATTTTCCATGAAAGCATTCACCTTATATTTCAAGCAGTTTAACATGGCATCAATATAACCCAGAACAAGGCTAAAATGTCTCCCAACTTTAGTTGATAAAGTGAAAGAGTTAACTCATACAAAATTAAAGCACAAAGGAAGCATGAGAAGGCCAACTGATAAACTAACTTTCCAGGTCATATATGGTTTTCCCTCGGGAAATATCATCTATTTAGGAGAAGAATGAAGAAAGTTCAATGTAATTTTGTAATTGCATCTATTTTAACAACCTGCCAAGAGAATTGCCTCCAATCGAGAGAAAATTCAGTGGTTTTCTCAAAGCTGAAAGAACTTCTAGAAGTTCACAAACTCCAAAGCATGTAAGCTCACAACTTCCTAGCTTCAATTCGACAAGGGGGAAACGTCTATTTGACATCTCTGTGAAGTAGGTAATCAGACACCTGAAGAAAAACGCAGTTGTAAAAGCTTAGCAAGTTGGTCACTGTAAACAGATAGCTAAATTCAACAAACCTGATTCCAGCATCCTCGATAGGATTGTCACTGAGATCAAGTTGCTCAAGATTAGGGATGTGGACTAGAGCATATCTGAGACAATCCACATCGTCCCTCTGTAGATTGCAGTTCCTGAAGTTGGAGAAACAAGTAAACTTTTATTGCAGCAAAGACGACAATACAGATTAGAGGGTGGCAAAATTAGCCCATGAAAACATGACCCCCAACCCATTCAAGTATTTTTTTTTTTTTGAAAATGGTAACTATAAAGAAACAACCCGTTCAAGTATTGGGGAGGTCATTTCAGCCCATCTAAAAATTGGGCCGATATGTAGCCCAAAATTGACCCATTGGGATTCAAAAAGACATTTTTTAATTTGATAATGTTATATATAGTCATAATAAGAAAAAATAATTTTATTAGGTACTCAAAAAATTACATAAAAGAACAAACAATGAAATTAAAACTTAGTAAGAACTGGCAGGTTGGGTTATGACCCGCTTTTAAACCCATTTCAGCCCAAGTAACTATGATCCACCCATTTATTAACTCAGCCCATTTTGACCTGCCCAAATCTAGCCCAACCTGCCCATTTGACACCCCTAACACAAATACACCTTTCCTGCAGACTCAACTAGGTCAGCTGTGATTAAAATACTATGGAACTGTTTATGCTAAGACAGTTCAGTATGAGAGGATACTTCTTTGAGGCAGGACTAGAAAAGTCAAAACATACCTTAAATTAAGCACCTTTAATGACTTCAATGAATTGTACGTCCCTGATGGCTCTGTGGTACTTCTGTACTTCCATTTAAAATGAGAAAGCCATCCCATAATCTGCAGTGTAAAATCTTCTATAGGTCGATTGATGATTACATCAGTATAATACAACAAGAGCAGAGCAAATATTGTTACTCACATTGTTTTCCGAAAGGTCCAGAATGGTAATACTAGATGAAGCATCAATGAGGGTATCAAAAACTATCCTCGCAAAATGTTGAGGAAGATTGCTGTCTGATAAGCATAATGAAGATAGGGACCTGGCAGAAACATGATGCACAAATGTTATGGAATCATTTTAGTGGGTTACAGCAGATGGTATGTAGTATGTACCATGATGCACAGAATGAACAAGAAACTGCAATACATAAGCACTTAAATGATAACTATCACATGACTGTCTCCATATCTCTAGGATGAACGTCAATTACAGGCTTACATAGAATCTTTATTCATTTAGGAACTAAATTCACAGGCATGAATTTTGTCTCCAACTGTAGAGAAACTATGAGCGAAGTGTGAACTCTCTGAAGTTACTAAATCCCACATTGTTACCAAATTCCGCTTGAAAGAAATGAGATTATTGCAGATACAGATTAAAAAAATTAACCAATTTCCCGGAATCACCCAGGAAAATATATTGAGCAAGAAAAAAGTATAATACCTAATTTTTTTGAAAAAAAAAAAGTATATAGGGGATCTGCAGTCCACTAAAACACTGTCGTCGCACGCACTAGTAAGATTGAGCATTTTAACAAAATTGCAATTTCTTCCAACCAGAAAACTCCAAAAAATATCACTATCTGTGATATTACTGTCACTAGTACCATTGCAGTTTAAACTTCATAAGCAGACAGATCCACAAGCAGCAATACTGCCATAAGAGGGAATTCCACTAATGAACTCACATGGCATCTTGTTTTATGATAGCATAAATATGAAGATACACATCACATTAAACAACTTAATTGTTAAAAATACTTTGAAGTAAATAACTGCCAATTATGAGTATAATAAAGCATAGAACAGTTAGAATAAAGGAGCTGATGGAAACTGCAGTGAAATCCTCCATACCTCCCTGATGATAGCAAATATATCAGTCCAGCAGGCAATGAAGGGGTCTCTAGGAGGCTTGATGTCTTGATTGAGAAATGTTGCAATCCATGTGCTTGAGGACAATGCATGCATAGCAAGTCACAAATTGCATTAAGAGAAGCCATCGTAAACTTGCAATGCATGAATTTAATCGACTTTAGGGATCCATAGTTCTGGTTGATGAGTTTGCATAACCCCTCGACCTGTAAGAAATGTAACAGTTAACTCTTCAGCATAACAAGTTCTACTCCAGAAGATATAAGAATTCAAAACAAAGAAATGTTTTAATTTTCCTGTTTACTACAGATGCCAAAGGGAAATTGAACAAGCACTTGAGACAACATGGCATAAAATCTTAAGGAACAAACACAACTCTATCATGAATCTGATATTATAGTCAAAGATCAATCCTGACGGGGAGAACAGTTTTACAGAGCTTCAGGACTGAGCATTTATTAAGGATCCACTTCTTTTATAACTCAATATAGTAAAGCAAAATAAGAAAATGAAGTTGCAAGATACACCAAAATGTTCCTCTACTATCAGAATGCTAATTTATATCCTTCTGAACAGTCGATCTTTTTGGTGCATTTTTTGTACGGGGATTGGGGGTGGGGTGCTGAGCGTGGATTGGTTTCAAAGCAAAGGATATTGAACTTAGGGGTTAATCTTTCCTCTTCTTAGTTTTGTTACTGGTGCATTTTGCTTTTTCCTGAAAGCTAAGATGTACAGCACATATACAAAAGAACTAAACTTACATGCTCATCAGACTTAATCCACTGTAATTCCAAACTCTCCAACCTTGCATTTCTAAGTGAAAGCTGCAAGAAAGAAATATAAGGTAATTATATAGACAAACTAAAGAAAGTCTTATAGGTCAATAAATCAAATATTCTCTTCTCTGCATATTTAATGTAATGCCTGAATATCCATTAAACGCGCATTTTCTAACCTACTTTTCACATTATTCTTTTTCTATTTGATGACAAAATTAGAAATCGAAATTTCACACAAGTATTATCAGTTGGAAGCTTTTTCTTTCTGCATCAAGAAGTTAAACGTCTATATGTGATTTCAATTTAAAATGTCCTGCTTGATATAAGAAAGTCAAATTGGACATTCAATTTGAAATAGAGAACATGTAGTGCACAGTATGTACAACTTACACAAGTTTCTTCCACACACAGAACATTTGGCAGTCTCAGGTGTCTGCAATCAAAACAAATATAATTCAACAGGAGCTAAGTTTGAGAACATAAAGAAGGGTAGTTGAAACACAATATTTAGCATGATGCACAAATCATATGCAACAATGAAGGATCTGCATACACATGAAGGCTCCAAATTTATACTTTCAATGTTAAAAAACAATCACTTATTCTCTGCACACCCCTAGAGAACCCCAGTTCCAACCTTCAATGATACTTCACAAATGCAGTATTCAAGACGATGACCCGTAATATAGGAACATTTATTTGCATATGGTATTTAAAGATATTTCTGTCATGAGGCTCATTGTCCTCCGAATAGCTAAAACCTGCAGATTTAAGAATCTGTAAAACTACACCTGGCATACGATCCAAATTGTTGGCAGTGATAAGCGAACTTGGAATGGTCACAGGTGAATCGATTGATGTCTCCCTTACGATCAATATAGTTTAGGATTGATCCTGCACAAACAAAAAAAGCCTGTATCAACTAAATCACGTGACTAGTTCAGGGCATTTTTTTAGAACTTTCTTGCAGTATAAATTTTCCAGACCAGCAAAAGACTTCTGCATACAAATACCACTTGTGATAAAAAAAAAAAATCATACAAAATAAAGGCATCTGGAAAGATTCAACCTCCTTCAAAATCCTTTTTAAACCCTTTGTCCAAAACTTAGCTTTCGCATAGTGTGTATAAAATATTCCTTACCCAAATAGAAAAGAGGTAAGGAAGAACGGAAAGTTAACCCCACAAGAGTATTTGAATGTTTAATAGAAAACTTTGGTTATAACCCAAGACAGCATCTAAAAGAGGATGCATAAAGAAGGAAGGCATAGCAGCCATAAATTGACTTGCCAGAAGGTGGTGCAACTGATGATAAGAGACATCAATTAACATGAATTTCTTACCTTGAACTTCTAAGTCACCAATCGGACCATGAAAAGATGGGAATAAAGCTATCTCTGCTACTGTATCCAGGCAACTGTTCCTTAGAAAATGTGGAATTTTAAAATGACAGGTGAACTGAAGCCGTATAAAATAGGGGTAACCACCAATAAGTAGATCATTTGATGTTCGTACTTCTGCAAATGTGCTTCCCAGTACATCTGTTGCCAGTCATCTGCGGATTCACACTCTACTTCTTTCGCTTTTGCTGACCTGGCAAATGACTTACTCTTGAAATTCTTACTCCTCCGACCAAGAGCAGGCCACCGTTCTTCATACAGTTTTTTCCACTCTTCCTCAAAATTCAGATATCTGCGGGAACATATTCTAAGTTCCATTCAAACGAAAATCATCTACAAATGCAGAAAACTCACTCAATTTCCTAAATGAAACTACAAATGCAGACCTTTTACGCTTTCTGTGATTATCAACACCGTCAGTCAAAAGCTCATAATCATCCAAGATATCAGATTTCCTGCAACACAAGATTCTGGTTAAAGTTCAGCCACTATTAAGCACTTGTGCCACTACATAAAGGTCCATGTGAAAAAACCTAAATAACATCAGTATCAGTTATAAATTTGACTCTCTTACAATGTTGATCAATTCACTGTTAACTAGCTTCATCACTCTAAGTTCCAAACCACTTTCTCAAACAGTCGATACACCAAAATTTTCAAACTATACACCATTATTCATGTCCTTTTAGTTTAGCAATAGTTACAAATGAACTTTCAGTAGATTAAAACAGATAATCGATCTCTGAGAACAGACATGGAATCAAGATGCAAATTACACATACTGCTGATAAGCAGATATAATCTTTTTCGTCTGTAACTTAATCAAGATGATCAGCCTTTGAAATAAATGTGGTCAGATTTATTTGTTTATTTTTACCAGTAGAAGATAGTTAAATTATTTACCAACAATAAGAGTATGTTGGACAGTGTGTACAGGAAAGCTACTACACATTGTGCAAAAAGCTCAAAAAGTTTATCATGGTTTTACAAAATTAAATGAAGCCATGTATTACAGAGTCTTTTTTCCTCTAACAATTCTTGCATTTCTTTTCTTTCTTTCCAAGTTCACCACCAAATAGCTGCTGGTATCGAGTTCCAGATAAACTATGGCCAGATGTGTTAGGTGGACGACACTATATAACAAGAGTAATGCTTGTATTCTGATTGTGACAAACTACTAGTAGTATTAGCAGTAGTAGTCTCTGACAATGTTTAGATGAGTATTTATATTCATGCTTTTGGATGTACAATGAGGATAATTAAGTCATGGCTGTTTTATATAAAGCTTTACAATGTGATCAATCCCAAACTAGTCGATCAACAGTATGAATTCTCAATATCCATTCAGCTCCTTTTGAGCCAGTTATAATCCAATACTCAATTATATCTTAATTAAAAACAAACAAGGGGTTCTCCAAATATAGCAATTCTCACAATTCTCAAAGTTCCTATAGTTTAACGAAGTGGGTTGAGAACCATAATGTCTCAGGTTCAAATACCAGCGGAGGCAAACAAATACTAGGTGATCTCTTCCCATCTGTCCAAACCTTGGCGGACAGAGTTGCTCGATACCTATACTGGTGGGAGGTAGCCAGTACCTTTAGTCAAGGTACGCACACGCTGGCAGGATACGACGGTCATCAAAAAGAATATAGGGATTCTCTACTAAACTCCACCTATACAAATTTTGCATCCAATGTAAGCTCACACTGCTGTTTCAATGATAAGGGAGGAGGCTCGAGGCAAACTGATCCCAACAAAACATGGAAAGATGTTAGGATAAAAATTGTTTACTAAAGAGGCGTATATAGTCAGTGGCGGATCCAAAGCTTTACCTACGGGTTCACGGAACATAGTATATATTTATAAATATTTGATTGTGAACCCAGTTAATATTATAAAGTGATTTTTGATTACTGTAAAAACCAATAAACTTCAAATTCTGAATCTATGATAGAGTTTTGAGCTTAAAAAAAACCTTTCTTGTAACTTGTGCAACGCCAATGGAGGTAGCTGTCGCAACAATTGGTCGAACAACTCTGTGGGAAGTTGATATAATACTGATGAAAGATCATCATTTCCTGAAAAAAAAAAAAAAAAAAAAAATATTGCTAAGCAATAGCTGAGTATAGTTCCCACCATCTAAAAATAGGTACTCCCTCTGTCCCAATTTATATGATACTTTTCAAAGTCAATTTGACTAAACTTTGAAGCTAAATTGGATTAGATTAGCTCAACATTTTAAGATTAAAATTTATATATTTGAAAACTACTTAAAAAGTACTATAAGTTGCAACGTTTCTCATATCAATTTGGTGAAAAAATATATATTAAAATGTTGGTCAAAATTAATGCAGTTTGAATCTCGGAATGCGAAAAGCTAAATTGGGACAGAGGGAGTATTTCCATAAACAGGAAAACAGTTTACCTCGAATGAGTTCATCTCTGATTGAGTATATACATAAGGTGATTAACGATGGAACTTCAACTTCCCACATGTTTTCACAACCCCAAGATTAATACCCAATAAAGCTGCGATTTTTACAAGTGGGGTTGCAAAATTTCATATACAAATGTGAATATGTGCAACAAATAATTAAAAAAATAGCAAGAATTTAACAGGGAAAGGAAAAAGGGCTATGAAAAAACAAGATTCGAAGTGAATTAAAAGATTTTTTTATTTTTTTTTCAATAGGATTTGACTTGGGGCATCTCTGTCAAGTCTTTCACCTTCTTCAAGTTCTTGATATTATTTCTAGGTTGGACACTTCACTGTCTGAATTTTCGCTTCTAAAACATGAGAAAACGATATCCTAATTTTTTAAGGTGGGTTCAACATAGTCCCTTAAGTATGAGTTTTGGACCTTTTGGTCCATTTAGTCTCTGTCAAATATTTAACATCCTTTATTCGTTAGATTTGATGAAAACAGTAAAAAATAAACTTTAAAGTGAAAAATAAACTTGAAAGTGAAAGGACTTTTATTTCGATGAACTAATCATACTACAAACCCACAATATATAAACAAGTAAAAATATATCAGGACGCTTGAGAAAATCATGTAGGATGTCTGAGAAAATCATGTTGAACGTTTGAACTCGGGAAAAAAAATGAGGAAGTGGATGGCCTAGTAGAAGCAATGTTTGAATTGAATGGCAGGAAGCAAGTATTTGAGAAAAGTGGCACAACAGGTAATGTTGGAAATAGTGAATGTGATATCTCAATAATATATATATATATATAAATATATATATAAATATATATAGCAAGTATTTGAGAAAAGTGGCACAACAGGTAATGTTGGAAATAGTGAATGTGATATCTCAATAATATATATATATATATATATATATATATTATTCATGCTTACTAAAAGTATTTAGATTATGACTCTCTTGAACATTGATTATGACTTTTTATTTCATAAAATAGGTTTTTGAGGGTATATCGGAAACAATCTCCCTACCTCACAAAGGTAGGAATAAGGTTTGCGTCCATCCTACCCTTCCCTTCCCTTCCCAGACTCTATTTTTTATACACTAGATATGTTGTTGTTGTTGTATTTCATATAACGGGTTCTTAATTTTATTCTAGCCGTTAGCCCAAAATGATCATTATTTGGTCATTAAAATATTCTTATATTGCCTTACCTATAGATACATGTTCATTTGTCATGTGAAGATACACCTTATTTTTTCTTTTAATTTGTGAGATACATAATATAACATAAATATTCTTCTTTCATTCGCTGAGTTTTTACTATAATTTTTATAGTTTCTACTTGAAATTTATACTAGATGAGCCTGTTGAATTCTAAAGAATACGTCTTTGCTAATGTAATATTACACTTCTTTAACATGCCTCAAGCTACGAGAATTTTCTTCCGTAGGATTTACAACATCAAATACGATAGTGTCAAATGACATCAACATCCCATATCAAAGAAATTAGACAAAAACACATCACATATCCCTTTTATCACTCATCATATATATCAGTGTTTTAAAAGGCCTTTTCGGGGCGAGCCTCAGGGCGGGGCGTATCAAAAATGCCCTGGGGTGATGGTTCGAGGCGAAAGTGTCAAAAGGAATACGCCCAACAATTTGGGGAGTATGTCTGGGCGTTTGGGGTGAGTTTTTTTGTTGGGGCGTGTTGGGGTGTAAGCCCAGAAAACTTCTTCAAATTTAAACAAAATTTGTTAAATAAGTCCTCAATATAATGCCCAAATTCTCAAAAGTCAACTAGTAATTACTCAAATATTTTAAAAAGGAACCGAAACATTAAATTTAAAAGTCACGACCTTTTTTTATTGCTAGAATGTCTAATATATGTTCTTTTCCAATTATTTATATTGTCTTCTACTATCTCAAAAAAGTAACGAGCAGTCAGCGAGTCACTTGTGCTTATAAGTAGCGTATAATAGATTGTTCTAATTAGTTTTTTTGTGGGGATGGAGCATATATTTATAGTTTAGGCTCGGGAAACAAAGAAAAGATGTGTACGAACGAGATATCCAGCAACAATAAGAAGGAAAAGGATTGAATAGAGGAACTCCCGAGCATTTGGCCATCTCAGATGTGTCGATATCAATGGTGACTTTCTTCGGTATGAAGTAAAAGAACCCAGATTCCAAATGAACAAATGCAAACTTGAAAAGGATGGAGCATATATTTATAGTTTTCTCTAAATTATAATGCTATTTTACCTATTTAAAAGTATTTATTATAATTATACCCATTTATGAAATACTAAAATTAAAGTCCCATGAGGCTTACGCCCTGTACGCCTCACTAAGGTAGACGTAAAACACCTCGCCTTGCGCCCCCGCCTTTTAAAACACTGATATATATATATATTTCATTATATAACAAAATTACAGTAATAAATATAATACAGTTGCATTTAACTAGCTAGCAACTTTAAAACATAAAATTGAAAGAACAACCTCAAAAAAGATGAGTAGTATATAATTGGAACTACAGAGAGTCGATAGCCATAATGGTGCTCAAGTTCATTGGTGTCATGTACTTGTCGGAACCAGTAAAAATTGTTTGGACAATGAGTTTATTGGCACGTTCTGATGGATGGAAAGGATCCCAAAATGCATATATATCTCTGTTTGGGCATAGATTTGAAACAGCTGTGCAAATGCCAACTCCATTATATGGCCCTTGTCCACAACATGCTATCTTTGATGTAACAAAACCTGTTAATTAATTTTGACATAAAGTTTATTGGTTAGTCAATTTAGTTAAAGTAATGGTACTCCCTTCATTCATTTGAAGCTAAATTGAAAGAGTTTAACTCGTATACAAAGACATTGTAAAGAACTTTTTTACACTCTATTGTAGTTTATAACAAAAAATAAGTTCTGGTAATCGTCTGTAACAAGAGTTAGTTAACTTCTTCACACTGACATCATTAAAAAAAAAAAAAAAAAAAAGACTATCAGGTCACAAAACAAAACTTCGGATAATCGTCTATAACAAGTTAGACTATAGGTAATTAACCAATTAAAACATGTTGAAATACACTAATAATATAAGAATATTTTATACAGTCATGTATATATGATTAAAATTGTATTATAAACTGACGATGTGTTTTTTTTTTAAATTAGCAATGTAGTTTAATATGCTATAGTATGTTGTTTACTCTATTTTCCAAGTAACAATTTCGTAGTTATTACATCTAACAAAATATTATTATCGTCAAAGGCTCTGGTGGTGTGGGAAGTACCCATCCTAAAACCAGAGATTTAGGGATCAAAACTTTTAGAAATTGAAATCGTCTTTGATAAAGAGCCCCATAAAGCGGAACTTTCCGGCACAAAATGAAAATTATCGGGCCTCAAAATGGATACAAGATACCGTGGGTGCAGACACTTAAACTTAATTGTAGAAACAATTACTAAAAGAGATTTCATACCAAAAGCTTGGGGATTTTTGATGAAGTCGTTTTGCATCTCCACAGCATTTGCGGCTACAAAGACATCAGAGCCAAGTTCTTGATTGAGACCTTGAATCATTTGGACAAGGAGAGGGTTGAAAATAGCTGAGGCTCTTTGAGGCTCCTCAGCACATTCCCCATTAGTGCTCCTTGCGGCTAGACTAGATGGCACACAACCTAATGGACCAGACCCTGTCACCAAAACTCTTCTAGCTCCCAAATCATACAGCCTCTGCAAACAATTCCATATATTTAATTCTAGCTGTTACTCAAAGCTTATAACAAGCTTTATTTTGTAGGTACATAGAGGTGGCAAGTAAGCATATTAGATCAAACTTGATTAGGTTAATTAAAGCAGGACGTGATCTAATCCGTCCAAAGTTTGCTTAGGTCAAATGAGTCGGATCAAGATGAGTCAAATAAATGATCGTAACATAACCTCTCCAACATAATCATTCCTAGTTTTGAATATATAGTTTTGGGTTGCATTTTGAGTGGTTTTGACCTAATAATTTGATCAGTCGTTTATAAACTAAACCTGCTGAACAAGTCAACAAACAAATTTAGTTTTGTAGACAAGTTCTTAAATCTTGCTTGAGTCTACATTAATTTAACAATTAAGTTATATACACGACAAGTGTAAATTTTTTTTACATCATCGGGTTATTTTTACTGTAATAGCAAGAAACATGTTTTATTTTCAAGATTACAAATTTCATATTTTAAGGAGACCTACCTGTAGATATCCTTTAGGTGACAATTGATAATGTAAATTTTACATTGACAACGAATATAACTTAAGCTTTTAATTTAATCTAAGGACGTCGTTTCCCAATGACTAATAAAACACTTGATTTTTTTTTTCTTCTTGACAACTTCTACACTGACTACACCTGCAATTATGGAGAACAAGAGATGTATACATTACCCTCAAGATCTTGCGGTACTCGGAGATGATATAAACAGAGAAATCTTGAAGATTGTACTGAAGTCGTCTTACAGTAACTGGTGTGAGAAAATAGTTGTTGACATAGTCATTGCCTCCCAAAGTAATGAGAACAAGTGCTCCGTTAACTAGCCGCTCTGTTTGTTCTTCTCCTATAAGAGCACTCACTCGTGCCTGGTATTGCTGGAAGTTCTGTATTTGCTGTGATATTCTTATTATGTTTGCCTACCACAAAACAACAACAATATAATTCAAGTTTTATACATGGATCATGTACTTACGTAATGGACTACTTATAAGGTAATTTAATAAAAAAAATGACTTACTTGCTATCTCATGTTAAACTAGAATGATAATGTAAAAGATCTTTACAGTGCTGTCAATATAGAAATTTAAGCAAAACCAAATTCACTAGTTACTCCAACCAGTGAGTATATATGTACAAAAAATTAATTTGACAAGGTAAAATTGCAGATAAGTCCTTGTTATAAGCATATAATTAGCAATAACCTGATAGAAACGGTAACTGAACAATCTAAACTACTTCTACTATAATGGGCTAAAATCCATTGATCCCGCAAAATATTTACACTTCTTAAGTCCACAAAAAGATGTAAAGAAGTAAACGCAAAAAAATTATACTTACAAACTGAATTCCAGTATCGTTAAGAATTCCAATTCCAGCAGAAGCAAAATTTGCTCCAACGAGCAACTTATCTCCAGTAAGCTCAGGGTCCAAGTAAGGCAATGTTGGCTCAGCACCAAGCTCTTGGCCTGTCCATATACATTGTCATTAACCGGAAATTAAACAAGATTCAAATGATTTAAGTTATGGAAATAACATTTACTGATCACTTTTTGATCCTGTCTTTGAAAATTAGTCACTGTCATTGAATTTTAAATTCCACGACAATGATTTTTTCTATTAAAGAGCTGAAAAATGACTATTTGTGAATGTTACCGCTTAAGTTCCTTATCAAGGCAACTATAAGATTTAAAGTCAATGAATTCAAAAATAAGCCTAATCTTTACATATAAGCACAAAATTTTGGGACATATGCACAAGTGACCTTTGTTGAGGCCCCTATTTAAATGATATCCTCATTACCCAACGTGCTAAATTTAAGAGTAGATCAAAAAAAGGCCAAATAGTGCAAATAATCCTAATTTTTTCTTTGTATCCATACTTATGATCCGAAACGAAAACAATTGGTTCAGATAAACTCAATATTGAACCAACTCTAGATCCACCTCTGATAGATGGAAAGAGAGATGGAAAAATAGTTATAACTCTTACTTATAAGATCAGGTATGTTGAAGCCATTGGAAAAACGGCCAGTAGGACGATGAGTAGGATAATCAATCCCATAAGGTGGAGAATCAGCCCTTGCTGAAGTTAGTAAATAATTGTTGTTGCCATTGTCAACAAGGGAGTCACCAAATACAAAAAAAGCTCGAGGAGCACCCTCAGTACAAATTACAAATGTTCCAATAAGCACTACTAGGAAAATACTAGTACTGCCAAAAAATGGACTAGACATATTGAACTAGTAATATTAGTAGCTAGCTAGAAAGGGTACTACTCTTTTCTTGATCTATGTATGTTTGGTAGTATAAATGGTAAAGTGATGAGGCATTTATTTATATAGGAAAGGGGACTATGGATTAGTATTCTTGGTAGGTTGGATTGTATTAAATGGGCGGCCTCCCAAAAGCGTTAAAGTGAGTAAAACAGGGGCCAACTTAGCATTAGAACTAGATTTTTTTCAACAAGTTGCCTTTGTAAGGATTGGGTTAGGATTTTATGCTATACGTGCTTCAAGTTAAGCCGTTCATCCATGCAGCTACCATAGACATTATGTTGGTTAATACTTTATCGAGCAGAAGGTTTTAGAGTGGGTTCAATGAGTTGATCAACCGAACAAGATCATAGACTCAATCCTTAACGTCAAAGTTAGAAATTTATACAAAAGAAAGTAAAAAATGTCACATTTGAATTTGAAGCTGTCGCGTAAAGAAACGTTCGAACCCCTTTAGTCATTGTACCATGTCAAGAGGGTACAACGCTTCATATACAATTTAAAAAGCTTAGTTTTGCCCTCCCTTGGGTCTAGCGCAGCTCCCAGACTCACACCCGGAGCAGAGCTATATATGTTGATTGAAGGGGTTCAAATAATTCGCTTCATTGGAAAATTATGCTATGCAAACAAAGTAAAATATAAAAAATTTAGCGTAACAGAAAAGTGACTTAAAAATTGTTCTACGTTGTAAGTACAAATCTCAGGTGCGACACTCTTGCATTTATTTTCAATCCCCTGCAGACTGATCAACTGAAAGACTTCTCTCTTTTCTTCTCAATGGAAGGCTTGAAAACCTTGTTGTTTTGACTGATTTGCATTTAAGTGGACTAGTAATGGGCAATGCTCTCAGTCCAATTTCAGTGACTAGTGCAAGTTTCAGCATTATAACATTCAGGGTAGATTCAGATGAATGTTGCAACTTCATTCACAATAGTGAAGGCTATTAGATAATCACTTAATTCTGGTTCTACTTCGTAATAAATGAATGGTAGGAGTAGTAGTTCTTAATTTAGTTAACAAAATTCTAGCAATAGAGCACAGAGCAAGTGCTAGACAGCTGCTGACAGGACAGTACAGATCAGATTGAATTTAAGGCCTTTCATTCAGTGTAACTGTGATCAGCTGAGTGCACGAAAATTGATAGTAGGGGACACTTCAGAAGAGGTTGATTGGGAGTAGGGGTGTACAAAGTAAACCGACAAACCGCATCAAATCGATAAATCGAGAAAAAAATTCAACTAGTGATTTGATTTGGTGTTAAAAAAAGAGTCCGGAATTATAATACCCCTAGAAAAAACATTTTGAACCAAAATACCCCAATAAAAAAAAAGTTACAAAACTACCTATAGCGCAGTATTTTACTGCGCTATAGCACTAACGGAGACGGAGCCGTTAACTGCTATAGCGCAGTAAATTACTGCGCTATAATGTCTACACGGACATGCTATAGCGCAGTAAATTACTGCGCTATAGTGCGTTGTTGACACCCAATTTTGTCCCTCCTTTATTTAATTTTATTTACTCGGGTTTCTAAATTTACTGACGAGCTAAACACTTTATTTTCACTATTTTATTTTATTGCTACTACTATTAATATCGTTACTTTTATTTTCAACATTACGAGCATTACTTTATCACAAATCATTTTCGGGTTTGGACTCGTTAAATTAATTACAAGACAACACTTTGTTAAATCCTTATTTTTCTACACATTAATTATTAATTGCCTTCACATAGTATATATTGTACTAGTTGTTAAATTAGAAGCCCAAAAATAATTAAATAGAGGGGGAAGAATCAACAATTTTCAGCCAAATTATTAGCCCATTATCCATTTCACTACCCAACGGACCAGCCCAATTCCTACATCCATTACCTCTACCCGATCCAGCCCATTACCCTTTATACCCGACCCAACCCACTTTTTTTTCCTAAAACCTAATCCCTAATCCCTTTCTTTTTCCTCCCTCTTTCTCCTTCAGCTGCCTCCCTCACCTCTCTCTTTCATCTGCTCCCCCCGCTCTCCTCCACTCACCCTTGTCCCCCACGCCTGCTCCCTGCTCCTCACGTTCTCTTGTCCCCCCACGCCTTCATCCCTCTCTGTCCCCCACTCCTTCTCTCATACGCTCCTCTCTCTCCTTTCTTAAACCCGAATCGAAACCCTATAAAGAGGATTTTTTGAGACGTTTCGGGAGAGGGAGCATTGTTGAAGAGAGGAACGGAATTATTTCAGTGTTTTGAGGGACACAAACCATCTTCCCAAACTTAATTTTCCTTCCCGGTGAACTTTAGCCGTAGGGGAACAATTACTCTATTTCCATTTCTTCGTTTTGAAACTTTAATTACTTTAATCGGGTTCGGGTTCGTTCGAGTTCGAGCATAGATTCGAGACCCCGACGACCTCCGTTCGCTGCACTCACAAAAGGTAATCCTCTTTCCTTTGCCTTTATTTATAGCATTTAATGATGTTTAAGTGTCTTTTGTGTCAATTATGTGTTCAGTTTCCTGTTTATATTTGATTATGAGGTTAAATTTGTTATTAGGGTGATAAGTAGTATAATTGGCTGATATGTTTCCCGTTGGTTTATAATTATGTAGTTAGTGCAAGATTTTGTTAAGCATGTGGTTAGTTTATAATCATGTTTTAGTTAGTTAATCCTGTCTTAATCAAAATCATGCCACTTTCATTTGTCATGCTTAGTTAGCATCTCAGATCTATCTGTATTGTAAACCTGTTAAACATGCTTAGTCTGATTAGCTATGACTGTTAGTGTGAAATGTTGGGTCTGAGTAATTGCTTAACTATACATATACTATCCTAAAATCTGAAATGGAGTTTGTTTGTTTGAATCCCTTTTTCTGCAAATGCTTAGCTACATGTTTAGGCCATTTGTTTGTAAATGTTATCTCTATTTATGGTTATTCGAGTCCATACTAGCTTGTGAGGGTCTTTTGTCATTAAATATATATCTAGGTTGCTTAAGGGTAAAATGTATGTTGTATGTGTGTAATGTCTAACCAGACATATTTAAGGACTACAACTAGATTAGCGATGTGGATTATTTGTTCTCGGGGTAAAATATGAACTGTTACTTATGCTGTTTGAGAAGGATTTGAGCTGGTCATGGAAGGATATCATATTAGTGTGGTTTCTATCCCATCTCACTCTCCTTAAAGCTGTTTGATTCTATGCTTGTATTATTGGTAGTACGTTTCGTAATCTGGTAGGATTATGCATGCTCTCATATGTCTGCTTTGGTTAAGGTCCCTTGTTGTAGTGGTTTAGCAATATCGTATATGTTCTGTTTAAAGTGCTGTTGTGGATAAGAACTTAAGATGTGCTTTACCTGCCACCTGAACTATGTTAAGAATGATATCTGATCATACTATTTGACTAAGAGCATGTTAGTTTATGGGTTCTAGGCTAGGTAAATAAAGACTGCTGAGGTAAAAGAGGCTTAATCACTTGTTTGTCTACTATAAAGAACACTTATAAACACCAATAAGGCCCAGGTCAACCTGCATTCTTAGCATGAATTTAGCTTTGTGTTATTTTTAGTTTGGTTTGCCACTGGTTTTTATTCTTTGTTCAGTTACAGAGTGAGCCTTTTTGTGTTCTATATCTATTTTAACTACTTAATAGCCTTCTTCTTCGTAAACTGTAAATCTTTGTTTAACTCCTGTGTTGGGATTGTCTACTTTAAGGTTGGAATTCATTTAAACATGATCTTGTTTTGATTGGCTAAGCTTGAGCTCATACTGAACCTAAAATGATCATTGAAACTTGATAAACACTTAAGACCACACAAATGTGTTTAAGAACAATCAAATGGGTGAGGTTTTAACCCTTGATTGGTGTATACACTTTCCTGATGGAATGGCTGCGCACTTGAGTTACCATACTCAATAGGCAACTGCTGCATTATGATAAGATACTGCTACCGCATTTTGAGATAACCTGTCACTGCACTTTGATACAAACAGTTGCTGCATTAAAATGAGGCATTTTGGTGAGAATAGGTGCAATTGCTTGGGCTGAATCCTGTCACATTTTGATTCTACATGATAGCATTAATAAAATGCTGCAGTTTAAGATTTAATTGCCTACTGATGCCTTGAGGAAACTTGTTGCATTTGGCTGCTATAATATGATGTCAATACTATACTAAGTGAACCACTGGTTTTAAAAGGAAACTGATGCTTTCATTTGATGATAATGTAGTGTTAAGCCTAACTGCTATTGTTTCGAAATATCTATAATTGAGTTTTCTGTGTTTAGCATAATCAGCTGGTTAGAATATTTTCAATGCACCTACAATTGCTTCAATTTTGTTAAGGCAGTGAGGTTGTATACATAAGGTATACTTCAAATATACATAGAATATATACGCTGTGCTGATTTGTTTGAGTTTATAGCTTACATGTTTAACATTATCCATTGATCGTATACTAATCCTTTTCTTTTCATTTTTATGCATGACATCTCGCACACGAGTCCAAGCGACTCGTCATCTTCCCCGCATTTTGACGTTGGGCCAAAGGCCCAACACAACTCCTCTCGAGTCAGCCCATATAGTAGCAGCCAATCCGCAGCCAAACGAGGAAATAAAAAATCTGGGCTGAAGCCCAACAGTGAACAAACCGCAACAGACCACATCAGTTTTCTTTTTGGAAAGTGGGCTGAGCCCATTTACATCATATCTACCTCTCTATTTTTATTTTGTGTGCATTTAATGTGTATTGTATGACTAACATTTTGTTTGTTAATTTAGGTAAACCTTAGTGACATTAAGGGTTTTAGTTTAGTAATGGGTAGTTAATTCCACAAATTACATTCACTTCTATTTTTAAATTATTTATAGTATCTATAACATTTATTTGATTAATTGGTTTTCAAATAGCATATTTTTGGGTTAAAGGAATCATTTTTCATTCTTATCATCTTAGGAATTTCAAAACGTCATCAACACACAAAATATGAATTCGATTATATTTTATGAACATTTTCAAAATTTATTCAATTATACATATTTTTAGCCGAAAGTGGTTAAATAAAGTTAATAAAGAAAGAGAAAGGAAACCCACTTCTTTTACATCCTATTTACAAAAACCAGTCTAGATTTTCTACATCGCAATACTCATACACCATAATCTTTACCTAAAATTCACATTTGTTGAATCTCCTCTACAAGTATTATTTTAAACAATACTATTATACTTTCGTTTAAAGCTTTAACAACCTTTATAAGTTGTATTTTTAAATAGCATTGGAAATACTCTTTTTATATAAATTATTAACTTTTACAAATCCTATTTTCAAACAACATTCTTACATATCTATATGTAACTTTAGCTATATTTACAAAGCTATTTTCTTTCCTATAATACTATATTTACACTTAGCCTAACTAATCATAAGTCCGGTCGGTTAACCATTATTAATGAATCTTAGAGGATGTCTAATACCTTCCCTCTAGATTAATTGAACCCTTACCTAGAATCTTAAGTTTCGCAGATCTTAACAGAGCTAACTTTAAACATGACTTTAATAAACTTTAGGTGTCCTAATTCACCATAAATAATTAGGTGGCGACTCCTTAACATAAACAAAAAATAGGAATCACCAATATGTTGTACTTCTAATTTAACCCGGTTAAAATGGGGTATAACATGCGTTTGTTTTTTTTTTCCAGCCCTTTTAGTTAACCCTTCTTCTATTACACTTTTTAACGTATTTTGACCATAGATTAATCATGCTTCGCGACCCCGAAACATCAATATTTTATATAGAACCCTACTTATGTTTGTGCGATTAATTAGGTAGGATCAATACATCAAGGATACGCAAAAGTTCGGATGACCGTTTTAGTGGCTGAAAAGTGCTCGAACGTCATTTTCGTTTGAAGGTTCGGCGACATTATCTTGAAGTTCTTTGCGAATACTTAAACTTGTTCATCAATAATTAATCAAAAGTTTCTCAAAATGACAGCATTCATACAAAAAAAATAAACTTAATTAAATTGCACCATTCATTCATAACCTTGAGTAGATGAAAATACTTAACATACTAATATTCTTCAAAATAACAGCATAATCATAAATTAAACTTAAAACTAAAATCACAACATTCTTAATCATCATCAGAGTACAAGTCCTCAATATCGTCCTTTGAAAAATATTGGCGGTTTCTTAAGACACATCTTTTTTCAGTAGCAGTTAGTTCTCTACCAGTTGATGATGCTTGTTCTTCGGCTAACTTTAGCATGTAAAATCTACAACGTCTTGCCAGCATTCTGTTGTTTTCCTTTCTAATCCTTTGCACGGCAAGCTCGCAACTTTCTGGACCTACTTGAGGCATGGTTAAGGAGTACCTTGTTGGGATTGGAGCATTGAGATTTTCCAAGTCACGAACAAAACGTTCTGATTCGGCAAGCCGATGTGACCATTCTCGACGTAAACCGCAATATTATTCCCGCGGATCTGAATATTTCACATTGCAGAAATCATCATTACGCTCTATAAGAAGGTGGGGATTTAGCTCATCTAGTTTGAAATCACTGGTATCGCTCGAAAAACTGCTATGATTTGAACTTTCATCATCACTGCTATTTGGTTCTTTTGGAAGGAGTAAAGACCAAGGTGAGTTTCTACTGCTTGACATTGAATAATATGGTGTAGTCTATTAACAAAAGAAAGGGCTACTTATATAGTTGCAAACCCCCAAGAACCCTCCGGGGGGGGGGGGTCTTAATGACCCTACCTACTTACCTTGTTGTAAGAAAAATATTAATCTTCATCGGACATTTCACAGTCCGAATCACACTTGAATCTAAATCTTGTGTTACCATGTATACCATATTCTACCCTATGGTAACGTATTTGCATCTGATTGTTCTCTTCGCGAAAACGATTAAGAGCCAAATTAAACTCTTTTGGAGTTTCGCGAGGCATTGACATAGCACGTTTTTTTTGGGCGTTTAAGCCCTACTGACGCTAATTTGTGCTCCAGTGCTTCAGCTTCCCTAACACGCCAATCCCACTCCTCTCTCATTTTATTATTGTATTCTCGATTGAATCTGTCGTTAGGGTTATTTGAGTAATGAAAATCATCATCACCTAGTTACCAGGTCCTACCCATTGCTTCAAAGATGTTTGCTGGAGTGAACGATATAACACGATTAATATCTCTAAATTGGTCAAAAAATGACATCTTAACTCAATTTTGTGTGGAATGTTGTGTTTGTAACAGTTATTCATCAACTGGTAGAGAACTAACTGCTACTGAAAAAAGATGTGTCTTAAGAAACCGCCAATATTTTTCAAAGGACGATATTGAGGACTTGTACTCTGATGATGATTAAGAATGTTGTGATTTTAGTTTTAAGTTTAATTTATGATTATGCTATTATTTTGAAGAATATTAGTATGTTATGTATTTTCATCTACTCAAGGTTATGAATGAATGGTGCAATTTAATTAAGTTTATTTTTTTTGTATGAATGCTGTCATTTTGAGAAACTTTTGATTAATTATTGATGAACAAGTTTAAGTATTCGCAAAGAACTTCAAGATAATGTCGCCGAACCTTCAAACGAAAATGGCGTTCGAGCACTTTTCAGCCACTAAAACGGTCATCCGAACTTTTGCGTATCCTTGATGTATTGATCCTACCTTATTAATCGCATAAACATAAGTAGGGTTCTATATAAAATATTGATGTTTTGGGGTCGCGAAGTATGATTAATCTATGGTCAAAATACGTTAAAAAGTGTAATGGAAGAAGGGTTAACTAAAAGGGCTGGAAAAAAAAAACGCACTATAGCGCAGTAATTTACTGCGCTATAGCATGTCCGTGTAGACATTATAGCGTAGTAATTTACTGCGCTATAGCAGTTAACGGCTCCGTCTCCGTTAGTGCTATAGCGCAGTAAAATACTGCGCTATAGGTAGTTTTGTAACTTTTTTTTTATTGGGGTATTTTGGTTCAAAATGTTTTTTCTAGGGGTATTATAGTTCCGGACCCTTAAAAAAATAATATAAAAAAATCGATCATAATTGGTTTGATTTGATTTTAGCTAAAAAAAAGTCAAATCAACCTGCCATTACATGTATTCAATTTTTAAAATATTTTATACATAAAAATATTTATTAATAACGTAATTTATACATATTTCTTAAATTTTTTCGTAGTTGTTTTGTTTTATCATATTATTTAAAGCTTGAACTTAGAATTTTGAATATCAATAAATTTTATATCCCATGGATGTTAATAACTCAAATAAAGTCCAAACCGAAATCAATTCAGTATTAATGCTAACAAAAGAAGTTCACTTCTATCACTAAAATGACAATAATGTTGGATTTCTATTTCTTTAGTTCTGCATAATTGGTTTAGAGAGTGAAAATACATAACCTAATTTTTTTTCTTTGCCATGTAATTAATATTTATTAATTGTACGTATTGTAGCATGACTTAGTATTTTTAGATTGTAGTGTCATCACTCATCTCACATTTTATGTTATTTTCTTAAGAAACACCTTAATTATATAGTTGTATCTTACTAGAACTAAAGAAATATTTGAAGTAAAAGTTATATGTTTGATGACTTTTCCGAAAAAAATCCCGAAAACCCCTGAGAAAATCCGAGGTTGAAAAACTCGAATTTTGTTGGTTTGGTTTGGTTTATGAATTTAAAAACCCGATGCAATTGGTTTGGTTCGATTGATATTTAAAAAATCCGAACTAATCCAATCCATGTACACCCCTAATTGGGACAGTGGAAAATAAGTATATAGCCTATTCATCCTGTCGCTGTTTCGCAGTTGAGGCTATGGCCACACTCAATTCAGAAGAGTCAATATGACTATTGAGTTTTCGTTGCACCAAAGAAGTAATCCTAGTGGTCAATGAAGTTAAACACATTAGCAATTTGCTGCAATTTTCTCTTTTTTAATTTGTTCTTTTAGGCAAAATTAGCAAATCAGCTTCAGCAAATAAGAGACCTGCCCGACAGGACATAAATGTCTTAGAGACAAGCAAAGTTCATTGGCTCCTTTTGGAAAATGATACCGAGAGGTGACATTAATCTACTTAATTGCCAATCATTTAATTAAAAATGATTGATTGCTCAGTAAGTGTACTGCTAGCTGCCTCTTAATTATAGTCCACCGGTCACCACCAAAGATCGCGGTGAGGTGATAAGTGCTCCTCTCTTCTTAATTAGGCGTGCTCGAGTTTTGAATATATAATCGTCTTTCATAAGTAGTATTTTACTCATAAAGTGAGAATTTACGGTATGAATCCTGATTACTTGGACCTAAGAATAGATATCAGATACCGAGTGAACAAGCAAAAAAAGGTTACAGTCTACTAGTCAAAGATGATCACCTTCCGACATAGCCAAATTCAAGATTTTAAGTTAGTATGGGTGAATATTACTCTTATTACACTACTATTTCTGTGTCATCTAATAGATTCAACATATTTGCCTTACGGAAATAAAGAGTGTTGGTTGAATTAATTAGCCAAAAGTGTAATTGCAGTGCCATCAGAGGCAGAGACACCATTCTACGAGGCATGCATGTCATATGGCATAAGATGTCTAAGCTGCAGGTAAGTTGAGTAATTGAGTTATAATAATATGCCAACTATGTTTATACAGGAGCGAAGTTATAGGCGCAAGGGATTCATCTGATTCAGATGAATCCCCTTTGACAGGAAATTCTACCGTATATAAAAGATCATATTATTTGTATATATGTTATTTCCTCATGATAAAAAAGAATTTGACTAAACTGTCCCTAACTAAATAAGTATTGGGATTTGATCACATAGCACTTAATATGGGCAAATTTGAAAAAATAAGATTTAACTCTTTTTTGATTTGATAAGTGAACACTCTTTTTGACTCAAGAAAAAAAACTAAGTGAATACTCTTTTTATTCCGGAGGAAGTATTAGATGTGAAATTCCTTGACTACTTCATCTTTTACTTTTTTTATATTTTGAATTTATTTAGTGAAATTCCTATTCAAACACTTCTATTTGAGTGTAAGAATGACGGTGTCTTTGATATAGGCTCAAAAGTTACAAACATTGGCCACATTGTCCAGTGACAGAAGTCAAAGACAGGTGTTGGGCAACGTACAAGCACTGCCTGCAACTGCAGGTGAAGAAGCCCCACAAAGTAACAGGTTAGTTGATCTGTATTTCTGATTCATTTATTGAACGCTTGCTTTTGCGGCCATTTAATTCTTTTTCCCCACCGACTCTCTGTATTCGACCCTGTCAAGCTATACTGTCAGTGCACTTGGATATTCCAATTTTAAATAGCACTAGTACACTAAATTTGTAAGCACTAACGTACTGACTGTAGTGTTGTAACATTTTATCCCCTTACCATCCGTGTTTTAAAAGGCGGGAATGTGAGGCGGAGCGTTTAACTTAGCACGGAGTGAGCTTTGAGGCATGAGGCATAAGCCCCATGAATCTTTAAGATTTTAATTTATAATGTAGTAAAATAGTATAATAACACAAATTTATTAAAAAAACACATTAATAGTAAATTAAAAACATGATTAAAATAACTCATAGAAAACAAAATATCTAACATAATATTCCAAATATAAAAAATGCAATGATATAAAAGCTATAATGAAATGCAATTAACTCTAATATCTTAACTTTCAAACAAAAAAGAATCACAATTTCTTAAATATATTACTACCATACTATGTTATTTATCTCCTAAAAGAAAATAATCAATAAACTTTATTAATATTATAATTAAAACATTACTCCTTTCGAGAAACAAAATTACATTCGAATAACGAATTAATAAAATATGATAATTTTGAGACATAGGAAAAAAGACATGAAGACCAATGATAATGATAAGTGAACATCTAAAATCCGGCTATGTATTTTAAAAGAAATGTTAAGTGATGTTCACCCTCACGATGTTCTCAAATAGTAAATATACAATACTACGGCTTGTTATTTGAGATACTTTCAATCTTCTTATTTTTATAGACTATTAGAAATCATTCATTTATTAAAGAATTATGAAGGTTAATAGTGTTAACTAAGGAATTTGACCTATAATTGTGTAAGAACTGTAAGGCGAGCCCCAAGCGTTGGGCGTTAGACGTGTTTAAAGCGGACAGTCGGGCGCTTAGAACGTAAGCATCACAGAACTAAGCCCCCGCGCGTTTTGTCAGTGCCCGCTCTGGGACAAGCCCCGAGGCGAGTTCCAAAACTGCCTTTTAAAAAACTGCTTACGATACGATTCTGAATTCTCATACTCAACGAAGGCAATATCATTAAAAACAAAATGCACGAATATATCATTTTACTCGGAGAATGTCTATATAGATTTTTCGAGTTCGTTGCATTTTGCACCCTTAATGTGTGCACCTTTTTTTAACTTGCACCTATTCTCTATTTTTTTTTTATTTACACCCTAACCTAATCATTTCTTGGCATCATAGAACATTTCATTTCATGAGGGACAAGATAGGAAATATTTAGTTTATGAGAGAGAGAGAGAAATATTCTGCTCATCCTGCTATGCAAACCTCCATGATATTTATTTTATTTCTCACTTTCAGGAATAAATAAAAAAACATCCATTGATGCAGTGTGTCGTAGCTATGCAGTACTACTCTTGTTTTTTACTTGTCCTTCAATTTTACAATGTTAATTATATTCAAGATCATGAAATTAGAGAATTCCAAGCTACTACTATACATGTTATCTCAATCATGGGAGTATTTCTCTTTTACTTTCATACAATAACCAAATCTATTATTGACAAGTTCCTCCCAATTTGCTACTTTACAGAGAATGCATCACGCATCCAGTAATGTTGAAATGAGTAAATCAAGGAGTAGTTCATTAATACGGACGGGTATATGTTTCTCCACTTATTTAATTTAGATATGAAGTACAAAAACAAAACTTGTAGTAAATATAATAAATAGAATCTGTTTTTAACAAAACTTATGCGAAAAGAAGCACAAGTACAGAGCTATTTTCATAGTTTAGGAATAAGCTGTCAATCTTTAAATGGTGGTTGTTTTCGATTTTCGTTTCTATAAAGGTGGAGAATCTGACTATGAGAAAATAAAAGTATATTCTGGGAATTTTTACCTTCTCTTGATTCTTATTTACAATGACTTTTTTCACCAATTTATTTGTATAACGCAGCTTGAAAAGCAACTTAGCCTGTTATTATCTCATCTAACTTTCATTGTTAGTGATCTATAGATATCAGCAACGTCATATATGGCTCTAAGCCTCTAACGAATCATCCATTCTAGTCCCCCTCCACTACTCTCTCATGAATTATACATATTTCCTATTATGTCCCTCATAAAATGAACTGTTATATGATTTTGCCAAAAAATAATTACGTTAGGGGGTAAATCATAAAAAATTAAAGAATAGGGTGCAAGTCAAAAAGAGGTGCATACATTAAGGGTGCAAAAGGCAAGGAACTAGATTTTTCTATAACTTTTTTGTGGTCACACACCATAATTAATGAATAGATGCTCCACTTGCCCTTTACACCCTGTGCACAAAAATAGCTTGCATTAATTTTGGTTTAGAAAAAGAAAAAAACAAAGAACCTATAAAGGTAAGCTCCAACCTCTGTATAATTAGGTCATCTCCAACTTTGCACCATTTTTTGCACCAAATGCTATTTTGGTGCAAAAAATGATGTTTTGGAGCTCCAATCTTGCACTATTTTTTACACCATTTTGGTGCATGAATAGTGTTGCACCAAATTTGATGCAACACTATTCATTGCACCATTACTATTCATTAATAATTTATTATTATTTTATTATTATATAACACTTTTAATTCAACATATTATAAATTTTAATTTTTACATGTAGATTCCTATATATCTATTCATCTACCCCATTACTATTCATTAATATTTTTTTTTATTATATAACACTTTTTTATTAATTTATAATTTTAGATTCCTAATATACCTAATTATTTTTTATGTAATATTTTATAATATTAATTTTACATCTTAATTTGGAGTGTAAGTTTTATAAATTAATTTTCGTATATATTATTTTATATAAAATTGTAAGTTAATTTTATTATAAGTTATAATTGTCACAGCCCTTTTTTTTTACGAACAATAAAAATAATATTGATTTGTTTTTATTTAAAAGGGTTTTTCCAATTAAAGTGACGTTTTGAGAAGGGATTATTTTATTTATTCAGAGTCGCCACTTGAAATTGAGTTTTGGTGTTCCAAGTCACCTTATTGAATCCCTAATCAAAAGGAAATGACTCTTTATTTTTGGTCTGCGAAAACAAAAGTCCGGGTAAGGAATTCTGTTGACCGGGGAGAAGGTATTAGGCATTCCCCAAGTCCCGTGGTTCTAGCACGGTCGCTTTTACCGACTAATGTTGAGCTTAAACCGATCTTGGATAAAATCATGCTTGCCTTAATTCTAGTTTGCCCAATTAATTCGCTTTGAACATAATGACTTATATTTTGGTCATGCCTCACTCCCTCATATGTATTCCTTTCGCTCTTTTCCTTTTATTATTTTATGGGACAACAAGATTGAAATAATTCACATCTCATCTCGGTCATCTCTAACTTATTTAATTGGGTCTTAAAATGGACCATTAACATAATTACTGTTGACACCCAATTTTGTCCCTCTTTTATTTAATTTACTCGGGTTTCTAAATTTATTGACGAGCTAAATACTTTATTTTCACTACTATTATTTTCGCTACTTTTATTTTTAACATTACAAGTATTACTTTACCACAAATTTTTAATGATTCGTCATCATTTCATTTTCGGGTTTGGACTCGTTAAATTAATTACAAGACAACGCTTCGCAAAATATTTACTTTTACATTATTAATTATTTATCATCTTTACCAGTTATTAAATTAGAAGCCCAAGAATTATTAAATAGCGGAGGAAGGATCAACAATTTTCAGCCAAATTAATAGCCCAAAATACCAATACAACATTATTTTCCTACTCAAATAAATAACCCACATTTAAATACCCAATCCACATTTTAACCCAACTAAAATACTAAACGGACCAGCCCATTACCCCTAAATAAACGGACCAGCCCACTACCATTTCAGTCCAGCCCAGCACCCGACCCGCTCCACTTCTTTTCCTCTTCTCCTTTACCCTAAACCTAATCCCATTTTCCGCCTCTTTTTTTTTCCTCTTCTTTTCTTTCCCCCTTTTCTCTCCTCTCACCATCGCCGCCGCCTCCTCTCCTCTCCTCTCCTCTCTCTTCTTCCACGCTCTCTCCCACTCACCCCTGTCCCCCGCGTTCTCTGTCACCCACTCACCCCTGTTCCCCGCTTCCTCTCTCTCATACGCCCCCTCTAAAACCCTATAAATGGGTGGCAAATTGATTCGGAAAAAGGGGGGATTTTTGGCTCTTGAATGGTTTATTTGTTTTAGGAACAAGAAACCCGAATCAACGGAGAAGATTTAGAACCGAAATCCCTACCAAAGCATCAATCTTAATCAACAAAGACAGCGAACGATTACTCTATTAGCCTTTCATTTTCTGTTTAAAACTTTAATTTCTTCAGTTGATTTTGAGTTCGTCTTGTTCGAAACATAGATTCGACGACCTCGACACCCCAGTTCATTGCGCACAAAACAGGTAAACCTCGATACATTTATTACTCCTAGTCTTTAGTCCTTGCTTTAGTTAAATTTTTAGCTGATTCTGCTATTTTAGTTATGTAGTTTCGTTGTCGTCATATCAGTTTTTGATGTTTGGGAGCTGTTAGGATAGGTTGATTAATTGCTAATTGAATTTAAAATGTAAACTGTAGTTTGGGTGATTAGGCTGAATTTCCCAGAACTCAGAACCCATTTAGAACTAAATATACATATGGTATACAATGAACTATTAAGATAAGGCGAAGGTATATATTCGCTATACGTCCGATATACACACTGGGTTGTGTATATCTTAAGTATATCATGTATATAATTAAAGCAGGTCAATACTGTCCCTCTTTTGCTCTATTTGTCCTGAGTGATGTATTCTGATATATAATTAGTTTACTCGAATTTGGATATAGTGAAATGATTATGTCCTATGTCGATGTGGTTTGTTGATTTGATCTGATCTTTATCTTGTTTTCTGCGTTCAGCTCTGTTCTGGGTAAATTTATGTAGTTAGATTAGTTTAGTTTAGTTTAGTTTATTTCTAATCTGGTACGTTTAAATCGCTCGTTTATATCCCTTAGCGTAATATCCCTTCTCTCATGTGAAAAACTGAACCTGTGTGTTTGAATCTATACAAGAAATTGCGATCGATGATAAATTTTCCTCAATAACTGAAAATGATCCTAATGCTTTGATAAGTTGTCCTACTTGAACTCTGTTTATGCTGCGAAAGTCTTATATGCTTGTCTTGAATATATATCATCTTGTCATCTCTAAAAGTGATTTTCTTCAAGTAGATAACAGGCACGATATCATGTCTCACTTAGTTAGCTTAAGAACAACCTCTAGTTTGTTTTATGTTTTGAATCAATGAACCTTCATTCCTTAGGGAACACTGCATTCTTTTTCTCTTGACCTGCTGTTGAACCTGAGTTCTGAACTTTCAATTTTTATCTTCAACTAAGAAATCCTTTTCTTGTAAACTGAGTTTTGAATCCAAAATGTCCTTAAGGTGTTTTTTTTGTAGACTGTTATTGCATTAGAAGGATTGTAGCCAAAATTTAGTTAAGGCATCAGAATCTTTTTTTTTGTGTTTTCCGTGTTGTGAAATGAACTACTGTGGTTTGTTATAACAGATAATCTAACACAAGTTCAATACAATTTACTACATACGATGATCCGGTTAGCTCGTATGGATTCAGGTAGTAGAAAATGTCTAGATGCAGTATATGATTGGTTCTGAGTTTTGTTTTAAGTGTATGATAGTTCAGCTCTGTTTGTTTGTGCTTAAATGCCCGAGTGCTGTTTATCAGTTTAAGCATGTCAAAAAAAAATGTAATGTTTCACTCTTTAGTGAATGTTTTGATCCCATCCTGTCATTTTCAGTTTTGTTCCTGTATTTTTTGATGTCTTAAGTCTTTGGCTTATGTTCTGTTTCGGTTAAAATGCAGTTCATGTTAGTTGATTGAATTTTTTGAGTGTTTAACTTTACATGGGTATGAAAATGATTCATTTCCTTTTCAGTTTCCTCTCAATCTGCCCTGTTATCTTTCTTTTTTTCATTCCCCATATCATGTTGTCAAGATAAGGTAAACTTATACTTTGGATAAGGACGTTGTTATGTATTTAGAAAGTAAGTTCTATGTTTATGTGTGAATGGAACTTTGGTAAAAATGCTTTCTATTGATTTTTCAAACGAAGGAATTAGTTTCGGGAAAGATAAAAGGAATAAGTAGGAGCCCAGTATTGTTGAAAGGAAAATGAAGGACAAGGATGTCAGTTGGTGTTTTACAAGATTAGTTGATCACTTGTTTTCAACTCGATAAATCTGTATAGTTTGTCTTTTCCTGCCCTATACTGTTTTTTTTTGTGTTAAATCAAATAAACTTATGATAGCTGAAACCTAAATCAAATAGTTTGGGATATGATCGATGCCTGTTTGATGAATACTTTGTGGAAGGTGTGGCAAATCTTCAAATACTTTAAGATGCACCTAGCTGCAGCCTTGTGATGCAATGAACGGCTGTGCATTTTGGTCTTTCTATTGCCATTTATTGCTGTTACTTTGCTGCTGCATTAAAGTTGTCACTACGTTGTATCTTTCTTTATATAGTAACAGTGTGTATCTCTATTTTTCCTACTGTTTGCATACACCTAAATTTGTCTATTTATTAGTATCACATTAGCATCTGTTTAATGTTCTAATCTTTCTTTATTTCTTTGTTTGCATGAACACCGGAGCCGAAGAGTTTCACTTTGAGACTCCACGACATCGCTGCCACCCGAAGTCATACATCATTCTTCTTTCGGTCCCGCTGTTAAATAACGACATTGAAAGGATTTCCTCCTTTCGCAGAAGTCGGACCCGAGTCGATTACTTTATTCCGTCTCCGTCTTGTCTTCTATATGACTTGTTGCTTGTTGTTCGACTAAATTACCATTGTTTATTTGGGTCGTGACTTTAGCCGCATAAAATAGAGATTTCTTAGTATTTGGACCTTAGCTAATAGATAGTTATTTTTTTTTTCTAAATTTCGTAGTAAAAGTTTTTTAAATTTATATGTGACGCATGGTAAAACTAATTTCTTAAGGCGTTAGTAAACATGAGAGTTTAAACTTTGGGTTAGAACTTGAACCAAATGACATTAGTTCGTTATTTTACTTTTATTGGACGAAGATGTTCTGCCAAGTTAAATTTCCTTTTCTAATAAAAAATGTGTTTTCCTAAATATTATACTTGCCAATTTTATACTCTATATTATATTTATACGCATACGTTCAGATTACTATCCTTCATCGTGATTTATAAAGCGTTACACATTCCGTATTTTTTTAGTTTATTTTAACTAAATTCTTTCATGCAAATTATTATGTTTTCTACAAGTATTATTTTAAACAACACTATTACACTTTCGTTTAAAAACCTTAATGACATTTATAAGTCGTGTTTTCAAAATAGCATTGGAAATACTCTTTTTATACAAATTGTTATTTTTCTACAAATCCTATTTTAAATAGCATTCTTATATGGCTATTTACCACTTTAGTCATATTTACAAAGCTATTTTCTTTCCTATAATACTATATTTACACTTAGCCTAACTAATTATAAGTCCGGTCGGTTAACCATTGTTAATGGGTCTTAAAGGATGCCTAATACCTTCCCTTTAGACTAATTGAACCCTTACCTAGAATCACACTGGTTAAGCAGACTATTAATTGAGGTTCAGTTTAACTTTGCCTTAGTTAACCTCTAGGTGTCCTAATTCACCGTTAAAATTAATTAGGTGGCGACTCCTTAACAACAAACAAAACAGGAATCTCCAATATGTCGTACTTCTAAATCAACCCGGTTAAAATGGGGTATGACAATTACCACTTAAATTAATTAACTATAAACTTTTATACCTTAGCAGGAATGGGCTATCGACTACATCTTAAATTTTTCTTAAAAATAAAAATCACTTGTATGCCTTTAACTCAGAATAAAATCGTTCACGTGCAAAACTTGAATAATGAACATATTTACGAATAACTTGGAAATATTAAAACAAAATATAACTATGAGTGTAAATCCATATCAAATATGCTACTAACTATCATTGGATACTTATTGCTAATACATACATCTTTCATCATAAAAATGAAACACATATATAAGACATTCGCACAAGGACATGATTTCCATCAAAATGTACGGCTCAAAGCGAGGATATCAATTTAAAATTATTTGTATCAGTATACGACTGAATCAAAGGACTGTAAATCAAGATGAACATTTTAATGGCATGCTTACCTAACATCAAAAAGAAAAACTATCTAAGACAACCATTTAAAAAAAATAGCAAAACGTCGTCAGCATTATAGCATGAACTAGAATACTACACCATTTAATTTATAAATAAAATTATCCATATACACAAATTTACTTCAATCAAAATAAAGAACATAAAAGAAAAAAAAAACTTAAATGTGGATTCTTCGTTCATCTATTAAACTCCATTTATTCACATAAATACTTCAATATCTCATATTTTCATTATAAAATATAAATTATAAGCATATACCATATATTTTCCTAGTATATTTCTGTGTATATTTACATGCAGGATTAAATTTATTTATTTTTACTTATATAACATGTATTATATACATTATTATACCATGTATATATCCACTGTCATACCCCATTTTAACCGGATTGATTTAGGTAGAAGTATGACGTATTGGAGATTCCTGTTTTTGTGATTTTTAAGGAGTCGCCACCTAATTATTTATGGTGAATTAGGACACCTAAAGTTTATTAAAGTTATGTTTAAAGTTAACTTTGTTTAAGGTCTGCGAAACTTAAGATTCTAGGTAAGGGTTCAATTAGTCTAAAGGGAAGGTATTAGGCACCCTTTAAGACCCATTAACAATGGTTAACCGACCGGACTAAAATTTAATTAGGCTAAGTATAAATATAGTATTATAGAAAAAAAAGGAAAAGTAATTTTATCAGTATGGCTAAAGTTATAGATAAATATGTAAGAATTCTATTTGAAATAGAACTTATAAAAAATAATAATAATTCGTATGAAAGAGTACCTTTAATGCTATTTTGAAATACGACTTATAAATGTTGTTAAAATTTTAAACGAGAGTAGAAATGTATAATACTTGTGGAAAAGTAATAATTTGTGTAAAAGAAGATTCTAAATGTTAAATGAGACTCAAAAATATTGCTAAGGCCTTAAATGAGAAATATAGTAATATTATTCAAAAATAAGATTTGTAGAAAATAGGATAATTTACGTATAAATAACAGCCTTCTAAAAGATTATTTGACAAATGTGATCTTTAGATAAAGATGATATTATATGAATATGATGGTGTAGGAAAGCCTAGACTTATATTCTTAAATAAGATGAAAAGTCTATAAGTTTCTTTATTTTTTATAACTCTTTGTTTAACCAATTTCGGCTAAGAATATGTATTAATTGGGTAAATCTTAAAAATGTTTATAAAATATAATTGGATTCCTATTTAATGACGTTTTGAAATTCATAAGATAGTAAGAATGAAAAATGATTTCTTTAACCCAAAATATGTAGTCATATTATTTGAAAATCAATTACTCGAATAAATATTATAGATACTATGAATAGTTTTGAAACATAATTAGAAGTGAATATAAATTTGTGGAATTAACTACCCATTATTAAACTACAACCCTTAATATACTAGAATTTATCTAAGTTAATGAAATGAAATAAGATATTAGTCGTACAAAGCAAAAAATAAATACACAAACAAATAAGGAAGAGAGTAAAAGAGTAAATGGGTTTGGCCCATTTATTGAGGCCCAATTGCTGTGAATTGTTCATGCTATTGGGGCTTCAGCCCAGATTTTTTTGTTCCTTGTTGGGCTGCGGTCAGGGTCTGGACACACGAGGAGTTGTGTTGGGCTTTTAGCCCAACGCCAGATATGGAAGGAGACGAGTCCGAAGGACCCGTATGCGATGTTCATGCATAAAAAAATGAGAAGAAAAGGATTAGTATGTGATTAATAAATAAGGCTAAAACATGTAAATATGCACTCGAAACAAATTAGGATGACAGTGTACAGTCAGATCTTAACTAGAATAAATAGTTCAGCATTTCTATTTTTTTAGTGTGGAAAGAAAGAAAACACAAAGTCACAGATGGGAGAGACAGCAGCCCAAAATCAACCATTTCACTAACAGGGCAATATACATCTTATATACTGGATATACCGACTCATATACACCTAAATGTGGATGAGGCTAAGTGTTCCGGGAATACTGATTGTTAACGTTTACAAAGCCCAACCATACCAAAGAGAAGCAAACGAAAGGGAAATCATGCCAATGTATTTAAACTCCAAAGATACATGTATACAATTATGTACAGCACCAAACAGAATCAGCCTACTGAATCTGAAGAACTCTTCTAAGCAAAAAAGAAAACATTTGGTAGTTCAATTATCTGTTTCCAATTCTTATATCCAACTTAAAACAGAAATGGAACACCCTAACGAGAAACTCATGTTTTAAGAGGCATTGATGTCCTTAAAGATTTTGGAAATTCAAATGAATACCCAAGGAATTTTACGACTGTGGGGAAGGGAAACTGGCAATATCTGTTTCTTTTTTTTTAGCCAGTTCTCAGAGAGGGAAAATAAAGGAAACATCAAGCATTTTCAGTTAACAGAAAGTTCTGAGCTTAAAATGGATTTGGATCATCAATCAACAAGACACGACGATTAATCGAGCCAAACCGTAATCATTTCAAAATGAAGCTCAACCATATTATTGTTTCTAGATAAAACAGATCCCAAGAGATGGCAATTGCTAATCCTTTGATAATTTAAACACATTGATAAGACAACTAAAATAAACTATAAGTGGAATCATTTGAGAGTATGCTTCAAAAAATGACCAGTTATTCCATGTAGACCAGGGACAACAGCCCTTCTCTGTAAACATTGAAAGAGGAGTGAACTGAAAATCTTTACTTCTTTGAGCTGTGTTTTAATAAGCCTTGGTCAGAATAGTAATCCCTTAAATCATTACATCAACATTTAATTAATAAGCATCTTAACCTATGTTTCGAATTAATCTTCAAATGAAGAAGGCAGGCCATTGTATCACATTAGCTTCACAACAGAACAAAGAAAACAAGATTTTGAAACAAAGCCATAAGTAGGAAACAGGGCAAATTTTAGCATTGTGGTATACTCTACTTCTACATGGTTTTCACTGATCGAGGGAGCGGGAGAGTTACAGCCTCACAGTATGAAATAAATGTGTCTATGTACAAAAAGAATTAGTACTGGGCAGTATCAAAGTAACTAGCAAACCATTGATAAGTCACATAACCATTTCTATCACATCTAAACCCCAAACAGGCTGCATTCATGTCGAGCTATACTACTTGAACAAAATAGCGCAAAAAGGGGGACAATGCTGACCTGTCTTAATCCTATACGTGATATACCTAAGATATACACACCCTGGTATATATATCAGATGTATGTCGAATGTATATCCTTTATTTACTTTAATAATCTACTGTATATCTTGTGTATATTCATTTCAAATGTGTCCTAGGTCCTGGAAATTCAGTCTCAAGCATCCGGATTATACTAGATATCTTTCAGATTTAATTAATGATTAATGCACTATCCTGGCAGCTCCCAAACATCGAACAGATTAATGCGACGACGAAGAAACCACACAATCACTAAACATATCGCAGAATAAACTAAAAGAATTTCTTAAACGAACAGACACTAAAGATCATGAATAATGAGTGTATCGAAGTTTACCTGTTTTGTGCGCAATGAACTGGGGTGTCAAGATCGTCAAAACTACTCTCTCGTATGCGCTGATTCGAAACTCGACTCGAAAATTAAAATGATTTTGTTGTAGTTAAAGTTCTTTGTTCGAACAGCGAGGGAAATTAATCGAATGGTGAGACCTTAACCTCTCATCACAAATCTCGGATTTCAACAAAAGTATTTTTCGATTTGAAGGGTTTAAGACCAGATCAAAAGCAAGGAATTTGTAATGAAATATTTTATGTATGCCCAATCACCCCCCAAATCAGTGTTCAAATCCTCTTGCGGTTGAACTTCACGAAATACTCTCAGAAATTGATGAAGATTGATTTTCTGGGGCGATTTGAGGCGATAAAAGTTTGTGTTTTTGTAAGGGAATTTTGTCCCTAAATCTTTTCTGTTTCTACCCGTCCTCCTTCGCCGTTCAACTTTTGATCCTATTTATAGGGCTCGTTTGTGTTAAAAAAAAAAAGAGGAGCGTCGGGGAGAGACGATCGACGTGGGGAACAAGAGGAGATGGAAGTGGCAGGGAGGAGTATGGCGTGGAAGGAGACAAGGGAACGTGGATGTGCAGGGACAGCAGGGAACGTGAGGAGCATGAGCAGGCGTGGGGGGACAATGAAAGGTGGAGGGGAACGTGGGAGCGTGGAGGCAGGTGAAGGAGGAGAAAGAGAGAAAAAAGGAGGAAGAAGAGGATGGGGGTGTCGGCTGAGGGTGAAGAGAAAGAAAGAAATGGTGAGGGTTTAGGGTAAAGAAAATGAGGGTTGGGCAGGGTAGGAGTTAATTGGGCTGGTCCGTTTTGGGCTGGCCTATTAATTTAAATATGGGCTGATATAAATGTGGATTGGATATTAAAAATGTGGGTTGCTTAATCGGGTAGGGAAATAATATTATATTGGTATTTTGGGCCATTAATTTGGCTGAAAATTGTTGGTCCTTCCTCCGCTATTTTAATTATTTTCGGGCTTCTAATTTAATAACTAGTACAATATTTATTATGTCAAGATAATTAATAATTAATATGTAGACAAATAAGGATTTTAGAAAGTGTTGTCTAGTAGTTAATTTAACGAATCCGAACCCGAAAATGAAACGATGACTAACTGTTTAAAATTTATGATAAAGTAATGCTCATAATGTTGAAAATAAAAGTAGTGATATTAATAGTAGTAGCAATAACATATCGTGAAAAATAAAGTATTTAGCTCGTTAGTAAATTTAGAAACCCGAGTAAATTAAAATAAAGGAGGGACAAAATTGGGTGTCAACAGATGCCCCTCTTCGACCGGAGACGATGTAAGAGTCTTCGGGCGAAGAAGTTGACATAGTAGCCAATTTTGTTCCGACCGACAAACATGAGTTTGTAAGAAAGTACGGTTTAGGAAAAAATGATGGAAAATATGATGAGGACCGAAGGAATTATGGAAAATTACGACCGAATCTCAGTTTCAAGTTGCTTACATATCTCGGGTTGCACGATAATCAGGACATGTATAGTTCAAAAGTTTTTGTGGATTCATAATCTTGTAGGATTGTGGACAGGTGACGAGAAGGGAACATATTTTTATACCCTCCTAATTATAAATGTGGTGCACAACACACCCATAAGTAGGACTCTACTAGACACGATGTAAATTCCTCGAAACATGCCCCAGTGTTGAGTTATGGAGACGCTGGGGGTGTAGAAAGGAATATGAGATTGTGTAAAGAGTTGATTGAAATAGAGTTTTGGTGGGGAATATGAAAGAGAAATTAACCTATGTATCACGTGTTTGTGGACATAGGCGGAATTGAGTTCGAGAGTAGATTCGTAACCCTTGCTTATGAGTTTGATATTCCTCTTCAGCAAATTTGCCCCAGTTCACTGCGTAAGATAAAGTTCCACGTTGTGTTGCGTCCCTGCAGGTTGTATTTTCTGGCAAAACTGAAATTCATGTCAAAATTAGTAATAAAGTTGAAAGTGTAAAATTACAAAGAGTGTAAATGATAGTAAATATGAGTGTGAGAATGAAGATGAAGCCGTGTCGCCAATGTTGTCTCTGGTTGTCTTCAGGGACTTGAATGAATGTGTGATGCGTATGCCGAGGATGTGATAAGGTCTCTAGTTGCCGTTGAAGATGATAGTGATAGGGCCTCCGGCTGTCTTCCGGGACTCGATGATAAATGATATCTGCAAAATATAAGGTAAATTCGTCAAAGTAGGTAAAGTAGAAGATGAAATAAAGAAATGAAGTAAGGAGTAAAGTAAGTGTATAGCTGTTTGGCTTATGCAAGTGAGGCCGTGTAGCCATGCGATATCTCCGGTTGTCTTCGGGGACTTGATGATATGTCTCCGGTTGTCTTCGGGGACTTGATGATGCATCTCCGGTTGTCTTCGGGGACTTGATGCTATGTCTCCGGTTGTCTTCGGGTACTTGATGTTGTGCCTCCGGTTATCTTCGGGGACTTGATGTTGTGTCTCCGGTTGTCTTCGGGGACTTGATGCTGTGTCTCCGGTTGTCTTCGGGGACTTGATGCTGTGTCTCCGGTTGTCTTCGGGGACTTGATGTTGTGTCTCCGGTTGTCTTTGGGGACTTGATGCTGTGTCTCCGGTTGTCTGCGGGGACTTGATGTTGTGTCTTCGGGGACTTGATGCTGTGTCTCCGGTTGTCTTCGGGGACTTGATGTTGTGTCTCCGGTTGTCTTCGGGGACTTGATGCTGTGTCTCCGGTTGTCTTCGGCGACTTGATGCTGTGTCTCCGGTTGTCTTCGGGGACTTGATGATATTCCTGTAAAGTTCAAGGTAAATCATTAGAGTTGATGATGTGTAGCCGTCTGGCTTATGCATATGGGGCAGTATAGCCGAGTGATGCCCGGTTGTCTTCGGGATTTGATAATGATTCCTGCAAAGTTCAGAGTAAAATGGTTAAAGCTGGTACAGTATATGATAAAATAATTTGTAAAGTATGGAGCAAAGCGGTAGAATGGCCGTTTGGCTTATGATGTTGATGGCATCGTGACAGGCTGAATTAATGACGCGGGATCCTGATTTAATTCGCCTTCAACTTCATCAACCTACAAAAAATAGGTATATAAAGTCATAAAGTTATTGTGATAAAATAAAAATGAAATTACAGATAAAGTTGGAAGTAAAGCCGTTTGGCTTTTAAGGCGAGGCCATAATGAGTCAAATGATGCTTTTGGCCCTGATTGATAGACTTGACTGTCGATCTTGCGGTTCTTTAATTCCTGCACTCAAAGAAAAATTCTTAGTTTGGGAGGGGGAAGTTGATTCGTGTTGACTCGAAGCTTGACGTTATTGGCGTTCCATTTGTCTTGTTTGTTTGGATCTTGTGATCTCCGTTCAAGCCTCGGTAGATGAACAGTAGTGAAATAATTGAAAGAAAGTATTTCATTTGAAAGGTAGGTATGTAAGTATATGTATAAGGAAATGTAACTATACGTATATAAGTTGTGAAATATGTATATGTGAATGTATGTATGTAAGGAAAGATATATATGTAAATGTATATATATGTAAGTTGTAAAATATTCTGCCAACTTCGGATTGTGACACTTCTAAAGTAATTGGTTCATAATACTTCCTGTCTGGTAGCCTTAATCTTGTCGATGCACAATTGTTCTTTTGTCTATATCTTTTCAAAACATACCCCAGTTTTGATTCAGAAGGGTATACTAACCCTATGCTATGTCGTGACCGAACCTTGTATAGGTTGCCTACGTATCCGCCAAGGAATCAGGTCAGAACGTAGTTCGTGAGTTCATAACAAAAATGGTCTGAAGTTTTCTAATAAAGGGACCGAACCCGATGTGGATTGCCTACGTATCCCACCAAGGGAATCAGGTCGGCGTAGTTCTGCTATGTAAATGGCTAAAAGGTTTGTTGGATTTTTATCTAGGTGTGACGGATCTATATGTTAATAGTCTACGAATCCCGCCGAGGGAATCAAGCTCTGGGTGGTTTTCTTTGTGTAAGTACTTTGGATTTTCTGTTATAGCTCAACCGAACCCTATGTGGGCTGCCTACGTATCCACCGAGGAATCAGGTCAAGCGTAGTTCGCCCGCATGCAAATGGCGAAAATTCTAACCTAGTATGACCGAGTCCCTACGTGGGCTGCCTACGTATCCACCGAGGAATCAGGTCAAGCGTAGTTCGCACGCAAATGGGAAAAATTCTAACCTAGTATGACCGAGTCCCTATGTGGGCTGCCTACGTATCCACCGAGGAATCAGGTCAAGCGTTGTTCATAACTAAAGGAAAGGTTGCAAACTAGGTTGTCTAACCTAATGTCGTACTTTGATTTCTTCTTGAATTGCTAGCTTTTAGGCTTATGTTATCACCTATTGGCTATTTCAATTTCTCGAGTGGAATCTTGTCTCGTCCCCTAGTTTTGTTGTTACTCTCTCGGGATGTATGTTGTCTACTCGTTCATTTTATGTCACAATCGTAAAGTTGACAGTTTTGATAAATAAAGTAGAAAATAGATGATTAAGGAGAATCAGAAATGCATTCATAGTTTTTGCAATTCAAGCTTCCACAAGATGAAGCAAAACAAATAAAATTTTGAGTACGGTTCAAGCATCAATAAAAGAAAACAAATTCCCTACATGTTCATGCTACCAAGACTCCCGGCGAATCGGGGACAGAGTACGAGTCCAATTCTTCAGAGTCTCCCCTGGTTCGGCACCTCGTGTGGTAGGTGTCTCGATGTTGTGAGTAGTTGTAACAGTAATCTTCATGTGTGTTTGTCTTCGGATTGTTCACGGGAACGAAAAAAGTTGATGATATGACCCTTTCCGCACCGGACTCCTTCAAATCTTGGCATCTCCGTGAGCAGGTAAAGGATTGTAGACCACATTGGGCTTAGCTTCAGCGAGCTGGATTACTCCTTCCTTAATCAGGACTTCGATTTTGTTTTTAAGCCCATAGCAATCTTCAGTGGCGTGCCCAACAACTCCAGAGTGGTATGCACAGCGTTTGGAACCATCAAACCATTTTGGGATAGGCTCGGGAATTTTTCCCTCGATTGGTTGTATTATGCCTGCTGCTTTCATTCTTTCGAACAATTGAGCCAAAGGTTCAGTGATCTGAGTGTAATTACGGGTGTTTTTGGTGTCAGGGTTTGGACGGGCTCTAGGTATAGTATGTGGTCGATTTTGGTAAGTTGGAGCTTGGTTGGGTTTATATGGACGTGGGTTTTGATGTGGAGGTGCTCGGGGTTGGTAGTAGTTAGCTTGGGTATTGTAAACAGGGTAAGGGGATAGTGGAGCTTGGTAGAGTTCAGGGTAGTGGTAAGGGTAGAAAGTTTGTTGTGGGTGGTTAAAGTATGGAATGGCTTGGCTCGGCTTATGCCCTTGGACGTTCATGACTGCAGCGACATCTTCCTTCCTTTTTTTAACCCCGTTGATAGAACCAGATTGAATAGCTTTGTTTATTGCTTGTAAAGCAATAAGATCCTGAATTTTTCCCGATTTGATTCCTTCTTCTAAGGCTTCTCCCATTCGGACAACTTCTGTGAATTTTTGTCCCATCATACCTATCATTTCTCATAAAATATGCCAGCCTGGCATTCAATGAAGGTAGCAGTCATTTCCCTATCATTCATCGGAGGTTGAACCCTGGCCGCTTCTGACCTCCACCGTAACGCATACTCGCGGAATGTCTCAGCTGATTTCTTGGTTAACTTGGTCATGTAGACTCTATCTGGCGTGATATCGGTGTTAAAACTGAATCTGTCCATAAAGTCTTGCGCAATGTCACTCCAACCACGCCATTTACGGACATCCTGTTGTGTATACCAAGTAAGTGCTTCGCCAGATAAGCTTCTTATGAAGAGCTTCATTCTTATGTTCTGGTCTCTGCCCACTCCAACCAGTTTGTCACAATAAGCCCTTAAGTGTGTATGAGGGTCGCCTGTTCCATTGAATGTATCAAATTTTGGCGGTTTGTAACCTACGGCTAAATCGACGTCAGGTTGAACACAGAGATCCTCGTATTCTACACTCTTAGTTCCTTTAGCAACTTGAAGGTTTCTCATTGCTTCTTTGAGACTGTGGATCTCTTTTAGCAATATGTTATCTGCCCCTGCCTTTGCATCCTTTTCCATTTCCTCGTATTGATCTACCTCGGGTTGGAACCTGACCGTTATTGGATTAGTAAAGGCTTGTGTTTCTGCGGCATATACCGGAGGAACATATTGTGAATTAGGGGTGACAAAGTGTGCCCCGTGTATATGCTGGGTTGGATAAGTTTGGATGATGGGAGTGTTTTGGACCGGAGGTGGGGTGTTATAAGTGGTGTTTGTAGGTGGTTGATTTGGTGGATTTAGAGGAGCGGTTGTGGGTAGTGGATTAGTGTTGGTTGGTAAAGGAACATAGGGAGTGTGAACTAGCGATTGACTTGGTGGGTTGATGGGTGGTGGATTTTGAGTATCATAGGTAGTGTAGGTGGGTGGTTGATTTTGTGGAGGAGTATAGTTAGTGTAGGTGGGTGGTTGACTTTGTGGGGGAGTATAGTTAGTGTAGGTGGTTGGCTGACTTTGTGGGGGAGTATAGACGGATGTTGGATTTGCGGGGATGATCGGAGGTAAGTTGTTGTTGGTAGGTGCATTGTTTTGGGGACGAAAATGCTCAGGAACTGGGGATTCGAGTGATGGGAAACGAGGTGGTTCTGGTGCAGTATTGCTAGGTTCAGAAGGTGAATTTTGGAGTGTGATGGATAAATTGGTCAAATCCCTAACCCGATTTAGTTCTCCACGTAGATTCTCAATTTCTTGAGTCAGGCGGGCGATATGTTCATCCCGTTGAATAGCAGTTCCGTGTTCGGAAGTCTCGGGCGGATCGCTTGAGATCACGATGTTTTCTACACCAGTTGGAATAGATGTGGCCGGATCAAACATAGTAATTTCATTTCCTTGGACAACCCAACTACGTTCAGGTAACGATGATGTCTTTGATCTCGTGACGTAAGGATGGTCGGCCATTGAGTGTCAACACGAATCAACTCTCTGTTTGGGAATAAGATAAAATAAACATACAGTATAAACGATGTTAATTTTATATAGGTAAAGTCATGGTCGCGTAAAGTTGAGTAAGGCATGTAACAAATAATTCATCAAATAGAGTCAAACAAAGTTGTCAAACAAATGTAAACGATTATATCAAAATAAATAACGCGTCTTAATATGCATGTGACCTCTTCGTGCCAGAGGTGGGCCTAACGTTGTTTAAAGGATAAAATGTGCCATAATATGTCATCCCGTTGCTTTGATTAATTAAACAGATTCTATTTCTCAAAAAATAAAGTACAAAATAATGTAATATTTATTACATGTCCAATGAATACAACATAAAGTGTTTCCTAAAATAAAGTAAATAAAATTTCCTATGTTTAACTTCTGGTTCCATTTATGATGTCCTTGATCTTCATCATTTGTTGTACTCCAATGCAAATCCATACCTGTCATAGAAACGTTAGTCATTCCCTCCCTCCTAAAGTTTAATTAATTTAGAGCAAATAGTCAATATTTAGGCACAGTTATCCTTCAAACATGCATATAAAGTATGATTATTGTCACTTGGGGTCGTGAACCCGCTTGGACGTTTGGGTAAAGTCATCTAATGGACTTAATACACCAAGGGTATTAAGTCTCCTAGGTAATGAAATGTATGCTCTTAATAAATGGTGTTGGTTTAGCTCTATCATAGGCTGACTAAGAGTTGGTTTCCTATGACGCAAGGTTCCCCCAAGTGGACAACTTGGGAGTGGAAAGTCCGTGGCCGTCGACTGCACCGCCGATCGACTAAATCCACAAGATCGATCCAACTACAGGGTGATTTAGTAGTGCACGGCCGCGAACCGCGAAACCGCTTTAAGTGTGTGAATTGTGTTGATAACGTCCAAATACACTCCTCAAAGAGAAAGTGTACACGGTCGTATGCAATATATTTACCCAACTATGAGTCGGGGTCGATCCCACAGGGAACAATATGCTAGGCGATTAAGAAAGTAAGGAACTTTCACCAACTACGCTAAAGCCAAACGATGGATAATATTTAGGTTTTTGAGAAATATTATAACTAATGCGGAAATGTAAACTAACCTAGAAAGCGAGTAAAATGATCAATGGCCACAAGTTTGGATACAAAGGAAATTACACTCAAGTAACGATCCAATGTATTTCACGATTTTACAACTAAGAACGGGTTTGTGTCAATAGATAATGATATCTAAAATCTCATTGAAAGTCTTCCAACCAAATCAATGAATTTCACTCTAAGCTTTTCCAAGCCTTAGAGTGTGATATTAGGCACAATCAATCTAACCTCAAGTAACTATCCTCTTCCGAGCTCAAGTTATTAGATGAGTTTAATGACCCAAATTCTTGTTAATTAATCTTTCCCAACCTAGATTTCCTTTTCCAAGCTCAATCTAAGTAAATGGGTGAGTCCTAGGGTTAGCTAATCCCTTTGGAAACATTCAAGAACGAGATTAATTAAATCAACAAAGACCCACTTCAATAGCAATAAGAACCATTCAATACATAAGCACAACAAGAGTTTCAAACCAAACTTTAATCAAGAATACTTACATAAACGAGATTCAAGTTATGGAATAGAAAGCTACACACTTAGATATACAATACAAAGCAAGGAATTGAAGAAATGAATTAAAGGCTTAAGAAATACTCAACCAAATCTTCAAATCTTCGACCCCAAAGTGTGTTGTAAATACTAGTCTCCAAACTTGATGAAAAACTGCCAAAGATGAACTGAAAATTTGCCCTAGTTTTCTATTTATATGAACTGGAATGGAAGAAATCGGCGAATCCCAGGTTCTGGTCGAAAACGCTCATAATTCCTTCAGTGCGATCGCGCCACGAGACAGCGCGATCGCGTTCATGACGTCAGCGTCCCCTGTCCCTCAATCGCGATCGCGGTTTGAGTCGACGCGATCGCGTGTCATTTAAATAGCGCGTGGGCGCGGTCGCGTGAAGTCTCGGCGCGGTCGCGTGGAATTAATTTCGTGCTATGGCGCGATCGCGTGAGTACACGGCGCGATCGCGCAGAGTAATTTTCCGCGAAATTTTCCAGAACTTCCAGTTATCCCCAGTTTTGCAACTTTTTTGCTTGTTTTCCACACTTAGGCTCTAGGGACCTCATATAACCTGAAACATGACAAAAACCACGTAAAATAACACAGACTTGCTCAAAAACAAGTAAAACTTATAGTTAAAAAGCATCGATTATGGTGTAAATTCACGCCACATCATGTGTGAATTTTCCAGGAGTGGAGGAAGTATGAACGGAATGACAATTTTATCAAAGCAGTAACATTTAAACAGTTTATATCAAACAAACAGTTTATATCAAGCAAACAATTAATAGCATGTAAAAACAGTTGACAAACAAATAAAGTAATTAAAATAAGCACACAAAACCTATTTAAACTAAGTCTGTTATGGTTAGAACCTAAGTAATTCCCCAGCGGAGTCGCCAAGCTGTCATACCCCATTTTAACCGGATTGATTTAGGTAGAAGTATGACGTATTGGAGATTCCTGTTTTTGTGATTTTTAAGGAGTCGCCACCTAATTATTTATGGTGAATTAGGACACCTAAAGTTTATTAAAGTTATGTTTAAAGTTAACTCTGTTTAAGGTCTGCGAAACTTAAGATTCTAGGTAAGGGTTCAATTAGTCTAAAGGGAAGGTATTAGGCACCCTTTAAGACCCATTAACAATGGTTAACCGACCGGACTAAAATTTAATTAGGCTAAGTATAAATATAGTATTATAGAAAAAAAAGGAAAAGTAATTTTATAAGTATGGCTAAAGTTATAGATAAATATGTAAGAATGCTATTTGAAATAGAACTTATAAAAAATAATAATAATTCGTATGAAAGAGTACCTTTAATGCTATTTTGAAATACGACTTATAAATGTTGTTAAAATTTTAAACGAGAGTAGAAATGTATAATACTTGTGGAAAAGTAATAATTTGTGTAAAAGAAGATTCTAAATGTTAAATGAGACTCAAAAATATTGCTAAGGCCTTAAATGAGAAATATAGTAATATTATTCAAAAATAAGATTTGTAGAAAATAGGATAATTTACGTATAAATAACAGCCTTCTAAAAGATTATTTGACAAATGTGATCTTTAGATAAAGATGATATTATATGAATATGATGGTGTAGGAAAGCCTAGACTTATATTCTTAAATAAGATGAAAAGTCTATAAGTTTCTTTATTTTTTATAACTCTTTGTTTAACCAATTTCGGCTAAGAATATGTATTAATTGGGTAAATCTTAAAAATGTTTATAAAATATAATTGGATTCCTATTTAATGACGTTTTGAAATTCATAAGATAGTAAGAATGAAAAATGATTTCTTTAACCCAAAATATGTAGTCATATTATTTGAAAATCAATTACTCGAATAAATATTATAGATACTATGAATAGTTTTGAAACATAATTAGAAGTGAATATAAATTTGTGGAATTAACTACCCATTATTAAACTACAACCCTTAATATACTAGAATTTATCTAAGTTAATGAAATGAAATAAGATATTAGTCGTACAAAGCAAAAAATAAATACACAAACAAATAAGGAAGAGAGTAAAAGAGTAAATGGGTTTGGCCCATTTATTGAGGCCCAATTGCTGTGAATTGTTCATGCTATTGGGGCTTCAGCCCAGATTTTTTTGTTCCTTGTTGGGCTGCGGTCAGGGTCTGGACACACGAGGAGTTGTGTTGGGCTTTTAGCCCAACGCCAGATATGGAAGGAGACGAGTCCGAAGGACCCGTATGCGATGTTCATGCATAAAAAAATGAGAAGAAAAGGATTAGTATGTGATTAATAAATAAGGCTAAAACATGTAAATATGCACTCGAAACAAATTAGGATGACAGTGTACAGTCAGATCTTAACTAGAATAAATAGTTCAGCATTTCTATTTTTTTAGTGTGGAAAGAAAGAAAACACAAAGTCACAGATGGGAGAGACAGCAGCCCAAAATCAACCATTTCACTAACAGGGCAATATACATCTTATATACTGGATATACCGACTCATATACACCTAAATGTGGATGAGGCTAAGTGTTCCGGGAATACTGATTGTTAACGTTTACAAAGCCCAACCATACCAAAGAGAAGCAAACGAAAGGGAAATCATGCCAATGTATTTAAACTCCAAAGATACATGTATACAATTATGTACAGCACCAAACAGAATCAGCCTACTGAATCTGAAGAACTCTTCTAAGCAAAAAAGAAAACATTTGGTAGTTCAATTATCTGTTTCCAATTCTTATATCCAACTTAAAACAGAAATGGAACACCCTAACGAGAAACTCATGTTTTAAGAGGCATTGATGTCCTTAAAGATTTTGGAAATTCAAATGAATACCCAAGGAATTTTACGACTGTGGGGAAGGGAAACTGGCAATATCTGTTTCTTTTTTTTTAGCCAGTTCTCAGAGAGGGAAAATAAAGGAAACATCAAGCATTTTCAGTTAACAGAAAGTTCTGAGCTTAAAATGGATTTGGATCATCAATCAACAAGACACGACGATTAATCGAGCCAAACCGTAATCATTTCAAAATGAAGCTCAACCATATTATTGTTTCTAGATAAAACAGATCCCAAGAGATGGCAATTGCTAATCCTTTGATAATTTAAACACATTGATAAGACAACTAAAATAAACTATAAGTGGAATCATTTGAGAGTATGCTTCAAAAAATGACCAGTTATTCCATGTAGACCAGGGACAACAGCCCTTCTCTGTAAACATTGAAAGAGGAGTGAACTGAAAATCTTTACTTCTTTGAGCTGTGTTTTAATAAGCCTTGGTCAGAATAGTAATCCCTTAAATCATTACATCAACATTTAATTAATAAGCATCTTAACCTATGTTTCGAATTAATCTTCAAATGAAGAAGGCAGGCCATTGTATCACATTAGCTTCACAACAGAACAAAGAAAACAAGATTTTGAAACAAAGCCATAAGTAGGAAACAGGGCAAATTTTAGCATTGTGGTATACTCTACTTCTACATGGTTTTCACTGATCGAGGGAGCGGGAGAGTTACAGCCTCACAGTATGAAATAAATGTGTCTATGTACAAAAAGAATTAGTACTGGGCAGTATCAAAGTAACTAGCAAACCATTGATAAGTCACATAACCATTTCTATCACATCTAAACCCCAAACAGGCTGCATTCATGTCGAGCTATACTACTTGAACAAAATAGCGCAAAAAGGGGGACAATGCTGACCTGTCTTAATCCTATACGTGATATACCTAAGATATACACACCCTGGTATATATATCAGATGTATGTCGAATGTATATCCTTTATTTACTTTAATAATCTACTGTATATCTTGTGTATATTCATTTCAAATGTGTCCTAGGTCCTGGAAATTCAGTCTCAAGCATCCGGATTATACTAGATATCTTTCAAATTTAATTAATGATTAATGCACTATCCTGGCAGCTCCCAAACATCGAACAGATTAATGCGACGACGAAGAAACCACACAATCACTAAACATATCGCAGAATAAACTAAAAGAATTTCTTAAACGAACAGACACTAAAGATCATGAATAATGAGTGTATCGAAGTTTACCTGTTTTGTGCGCAATGAACTGGGGTGTCAAGATCGTCAAAACTACTCTCTCGTATGCGCTGATTCGAAACTCGACTCGAAAATTAAAATGATTTTGTTGTAGTTAAAGTTCTTTGTTCGAACAGCGAGGGAAATTAATCGAATGGTGAGACCTTAACCTCTCATCACAAATCTCGGATTTCAACAAAAGTATTTTTCGATTTGAAGGGTTTAAGACCAGATCAAAAGCAAGGAATTTGTAACGAAATATTTTATGTATGCCCAATCACCCCCCAAATCAGTGTTCAAATCCTCTTGCGATTGAACTTCACGAAATACTCTCAGAAATTGATGAAGATTGATTTTCTGGGGCGATTTGAGGCGATAAAAGTTTGTGTTTTTGTAAGGGAATTTTGTCCCTAAATCTTTTCTGTTTCTACCCGTCCTCCTTCGCCGTTCAACTTTTGATCCTATTTATAGGGCTCGTTTGTGTTAAAAAAAAAAGAGGAGCGTCGAGGAGAGACGATCGACGTGGGGAACAAGAGGAGATGGAAGTGGCAGGGAGGAGTATGGCGTGGAAGGAGACAACGGAACGTGGATGTGCAGGGACAGCAGGGAACGTGAGGAGCATGAGCAGGCGTGGGGGGACAATGAAAGGTGGAGGGGAACGTGGGAGCGTGGAGGCAGGTGAAGGAGGAGAAAGAGAGAAAAAAGGAGGAAGAAGAGGATGGGGGTGTCGGCTGAGGGTGAAGAGAAAGAAAGAAATGGTGAGGGTTTAGGGTAAAGAAAATGAGGGTTGGGCAGGGTAGGAGTTAATTGGGCTGGTCCGTTTTGGGCTGGCCTATTAATTTAAATATGGGCTGATATAAATGTGGATTGGATATTAAAAATGTGGGTTGCTTAATCGGGTAGGGAAATAATATTATATTGGTATTTTGGGCCATTAATTTGGCTGAAAATTGTTGGTCCTTCCTCCGCTATTTTAATTATTTTCGGGCTTCTAATTTAATAACTAGTACAATATTTATTATGTCAAGATAATTAATAATTAATATGTAGACAAATAAGGATTTTAGAAAGTGTTGTCTAGTAGTTAATTTAACGAATCCGAACCCGAAAATGAAACGATGACTAACTGTTTAAAATTTATGATAAAGTAATGCTCATAATGTTGAAAATAAAAGTAGTGATATTAATAGTAGTAGCAATAACATATCGTGAAAAATAAAGTATTTAGCTCGTTAGTAAATTTAGAAACCCGAGTAAATTAAAATAAAGAAGGAACAAAATTGGGTGTCAACATCCACTATTACAGTATCATTAGATATTTATTCTACGCATATATTTGACTATAACGTGCATAATACTGTGTATATAGTTAATTTATTAACACTACAAGTTTGGAATTCTACCATTCTCATTCTAATTCATGGAAGAAATTAAATTTCAATACTAAACAAAGGGAACTGAGCATTCAAAGGCTAACCATTGATGTTATCATAAACTTTTAAACTCAAAATGGAATAAACTATTAGTGATGTTAGAAGAAAGCTCTAACCTAACGTGTTACTAACAAATTTCAGAACCATTAAAACATGCACACAATAATAAATAATTTTATACTTAACAATCTTTAAGAGCACTAACAAGACCATTGAATATATATATATATATATATATATATATATATATATATATATATATATATATTATACATGACTAAAATATGATCAAAAGCGTACTATTTATCTAAAATGTATCGCCATACTTAAGCAAAGAAAATAGATTCGGGAGACTCCAGCATATTCAACTGCAATTTAAATTTGAATTCGAACATATATAAGTCCCAAACTATTAAACATCAAAAAATATTATCCCATGTCAAATGATTCTTCAACAGAACTTTGATTCATCTAATGTATCGAAATAGAAAAGTAATACCGAAAACGAACCTTCAAATTCTTTTCGATCAACAACAAAAGCAACGTACAATCTACAGAGTTCCAAGGCTAACAAAAGTTGACTTTCAAGTCCACGCACTCGAAACAGCAAACAAAACCTCGAACTCAATTTCCAAACCAAACCTTTACGGAGTTGGTATTTTTTTTTCTGTTTGCTCTTAATGTATATTTTTTTTACTCCTCTCTGTTGCTTTTTTTTCCTACTGTTTCTAATCTTTTCTATTCTCTGTTCGTTTTTTTTTTCTACTCTCCTTCTGATCTTTTCTTCTTCGTTGCTTTTTTTTTTCTACTCCAGTTGCTTTTTCTTTCTTCTGTTTCTGAGTTTTCTAACCCTATCCGTTGCTTTTTTCTTCTTTTCCTACGTTGTTTTTCTGTGTTTCTTCTACTGTGTTTGATCTTTTTTTTTTTTTTTTCTCTGTTCTCCGTTTTCTCTTTTTGGTTTTGTTGTTGTATTTATTTATATTTTGTGTGTGGGTGTCGTGTGTTGTGTGAGTGCGTGTCGTGTGTGAGTGTGTTGTGTGACATGAAAATGGGACGTGAGGGAGTGGGGAGTTGGGGAAGTTTACTGCCTTTTTTTTTTTTTTTTTTTTAACAAAAATAAAAGTATACAAAATATGAAATTAGCTAATCATTTATAGACCAATGAAATATAGCAAAAATTAAATAGCTAGTTCATAGTCAAAGAATAGTAAAATCACTAGTTTATTTATTAAACCCAAATTAGAAGAAAAAATATATTATTTTTTTTCAAATTTCTTTTCTCTTAAATGAAAACAAGATTTATTTTAAAATGTGACTCTATTTTTAATGTTCTCAATTTTTAAAATAAAACTAACTAAAATTGACATAAAAATCAAGATGTCTAATCTAGACCTAAAAGAAATATTTAAAAGCTAAATAGGGTGTAAAACTTATGTTCGGTCAAAAATTAGGTGTTTACAATAATTGTATTAAAAAATATAACCATCACAAAAATGAAAAGTGCAAATATAAAATATAATATGTTTTTGGAGAAAATAAGTGCTACATGATATATTAACATCATGTATTATACTGCACAACATGATAATCGAGGATGAGCGCGATCTTAATGCACCAATTCAAGATGCTTGGGAAGGTCCAACTCCAACAGTAGAAATGTAGTAGATGAAAATTATCGATTTGAACATTTTTTAGCTTGACACAAAAAAATTAGAGAAAAGACATGTTTTAACCCCTGAACTTGGCACGAAAACTCATTTTAGCAACTAAATTTAACTTCTATTTATTTACCCCCCGTAACAACTTACGTTTCAATTATTTTTCACCCTAAAAAATTAATACCACTCTCACAATGGGAGGTGTATTACACTCGCGTCACGTCATTGCCACGTCAATGCCACATCATTGCCACGTCGTTGCCACATCATTGCCATGTCAAGATTACCAACACTTCATTTTTTTGTTTTTCTTTTATTATTTTTTCTCTTTCTCTTTCTCTTTCTTCTTCTTCTTTCTCCTCATCCTCACCCTACTTTTAACAACCACTACGCCGCTGCTACTGCCACCGCCGCTGCCACCGCCGCCGCCACCGCCGTCGCCACCACTGCAAAAAAAAATTATTATTATTATCAATCCAAAAAAAAATCACCACCACCATCTTTAACCCACATCTACAACCACTACCATCATCTCCTCCAACAAATTTCATCCAACTCCTTCTCAAATTAGTCCCACTTACACTTCAATTCGTCCAAATTGGTTGTTTTGGTTGTTATTGTTGGCCATTATTAGCTTTATTGTTAGCAAACCCATTTCTTCCGTAACCATTATTCCATAACTTTATTTTTGAAAGAAAATCAAAATCAAAATCAAGAACCACCATCTTTAACCCACATCCACAACCACCACCATCATCTCCCCCAACAAATTTCATCCAACTCCTTCTCAAATTAGTCCCACTTACACTTAAATTCATCCAAATTGGTTGTTTTGGTTGTTATTGTTGGCCATTATATTAGTATTATTATTAGCAAACTCATTTCTTCCATAACTTTATTTTTGAAAGAAAATTAAAAATCAAAATCAAGAAACCAAAAAATGGTGAAAATGAAAAGAAAAGAATGATGAGAATATAGAGAGAAAGAGGGATTTGTGACGAAGAAGAAGAAGCAGCAGCTGGAGGGGGGGGGGGGGGGGGGTTGTGGAGTGAAGAAGAAGAAGAAGAAGCAACTGGGGGAGGGGGCGGGGCTGTGGCTGGGGAGGGTTGTGGCGGGGGGGGGGGGGGGGGGGGTGGCGGGGCTGTGGAGTGGGAAGAAGATGGTAGGTGGGGTTGTGGAGTGGGAGGGGGATTGTGAAGAAGATGGTTTTTATTTTTAATTGTATAATGTTTATTTTATTTTTTAATTGTATAACCTTTATTTTATTTTTTATTTTTTAATTTATAATAATATAATATATATATATATATGAGTGGGTCCACTTTTTTTGTTTTTCACTCTCTTAATTATTATTTTTTTGTTTTTTTTTTTTGGCACGTCAGCATTTGGGGTGGAAAATAATTGAAACGTAAGTTGTTAAGGGGGGTAAATAAATAGAAGTTAAGTTTATTTGCTAAAGTGAGTTTTCGTGCCAAGTTCAGGGGTTAAAACATGTCTTTTCTCAAAATATTAAGAACAAAGATGCTCATTTTGCACTTCGTAATGCATTAGTAGAGCATTTATGGGAGCTACGTACTAATCATGGAAGTTGAATATTTATGTAGAAATTAAAATAAATTCTACCTTAATAGTATTTATTTAATTATATTTTATCAATGATTTCACTTTTATTTGAATTATCCATTAATATGTATAACGTATAATATTTGCTTACAATTTATATTATTTAAAATTTTATGGTATAAAATAATTTTATATTAAATGATTATATAACAAAGGATTATGAATTACATGGGATGAATATGTAAAAAAGAAAAAAAAAAGGATTTTTTTTATGAAATTAAAAATAAAATTTAAGTAAAAGAAAATAATATAATATAAAAGAGAGAGAAGAATATAAAAGGAATATTCTTTATTGGTGCAAAAAATGGTGCAATGGGTTGGAGATGCCCTTACTAATTAGGAAACATCTTTGGGCCAAAGGATGGACCTTGACCACTAGGATTAGGTCCGACAATCAGCAGGCCCAATAATATCACTTGACAGCCCAAACTAGGCCCACATGTTTTTTCAACCAAAGAAAATAATATAATATAAAAGAGAGAGAAGAATATAAAAGGAATATTCTTTTTTGGTGCAAAAAATAATGCAATGGGTTGGAGTTAATTTGCACCATATTGGTGTTTACACCATTTTGGTGCAAAAAATGGTGCAATGGGTTGGAGATGCCCTTACTAATTAGGAAACATCTTTGGGCCAAAGGATGGACCTTGACCACTGGGATTAGGTCCGACAATCAGCAGGCCCAATAATATCACTTGACGCCCCAAACTAGGCCCACATGTTTTTTCAACCAAAGAAAATAATATAATATAAAAGAGAGAGAAGAATATAAAAGGAATATTCTTTTTTTGGTGCAAAAAATGGTGCAATGGGTTGGAGTTAATTTGCACCATTTTGGTGCAAAAAATGGTGCAATGGATTGGAGATGCCCTTACTAATTAGGAAACATCTTTGGGCCAAAGGATGGACCTTGACCACTAGGATTAGGTCCGACAATCAGCAGGCCCAATAATATCACTTGACGGCCCAAAATAGGCCCACATGTTTTTTCAACCAATTTGTGTTTGTTAATTTTTGGCAAATTTTAACTCGCTGTATACATGAATACAACGCTGGATTCATGTATACCGCGAAAAAACAAAATTTGTATACATGCGCTTTATTGCTGATTGTTGCTGCCAAATATAATTGGTGAAACATATGCTATGTGGCTTGAGTTAAGCCCCGAACTTTGTCATTTATGTAGTTTTTCCCTTTAAAAAATTCGAACCATCCTGGTTCATGTACACTCCTACTGACCACTAAGAGACGGTCCAACAATCAGCTGGCCCAATTATATCACCTGACGGCCCAAACTAGACCCACCTTTTTCAAACCAAATACACCCTATTGTCCTGGTCCGGTTTCATATGAGACTGTCCGTCCATGTTCTCTCTTAATTTTATCTTTTTCATTTCTAAATAAAGATGATGTTCGGCTCAACTGAGTATATGTTATCTTTCCTTAACACATGTATTAAATTTACTCGCCAAGTTTTTGACAAATAAGGATAATTCACCTTACCTTTGTTGCTAATCGAACTTTGGTTCCTAAATTTTGGGTCTCATCACTGACGATAGTTGAATAAATTTTTGTTGCACAAAATATTTGAATGAGTTTATGTTCTGTGCATAGAGTGCAAATGAAATTTCACTCTCTAAATTGACTTACGACAACAGATAACTCTATCATGAGGAAAAAAAAAAAACACTGCTATAACTAGTTAAATTGTATCTAGTGTTAAAAGGTTAATATGTGTCATATATTCTTTATCAGAGATTGTAGTTTGTATGACCCAGATATGCTTGTGCTATAGCATTTGTTGCATCCATTTAAGAGGTTAAATGTTATGCACATATATATTGGGATCTTGATAGTTTAATTGAATTAGGTGGTGTGGCAAAATTTGGGCTATATTGTACCAGCAGAGTCAGCAATTAGGTGTGATTGAAAGAAGCCATTAAACAATATAACCATAAAATCATGTGCCATTAATGCCCCTTGTGGTCCTACTCTTGATAAAACAAGTAGGTGTTCCAGCAATCAAGTTTTTGCCCTTTGTCTTGTTTTTTTTTTTGGTTTTTACGTAGTAATAAATTAGGTTTGTCCATATTTTGAATGGATCAAAAAAAATATACTTACATTTGGTGTTTACCCCAAATAGGCAAATGAAAGATGTATTTTGGATATACATATTTATCACATAAGCATACATAATAAATTAGGTTTCTCCATATTTTGAAGGGATAAAAAAATATACATACATTTGAAATTAAACTACATGCAGAGAAATACTTACCTCCGCTCAGTGCATGCATGCATCAAACCTATAAATGCATAACATGTATCTTTTCATAAGGTTATAAGTATTACCTAACTATGGTTAATTAATGCATTCTTACATCAATTTATAGTTTAACCATGATAGATACGTAATAAACATACAGGCTCAATCAAATTCTATCAAGTAAAATGAAATATGTAATTTTAGCGAGTCAAGTGGGGATGTTGCAGCAAATTAACAATCCCCCAAAAGGGACGTAATGCTAGTGAATATGACAGTTTCAAAGGACAAATTAACCTGCTGGTGTAGCACTTGCAGCGGGGGGTTTTCTTAGCTGAACTAGTTCATAAACAGTTTTAACTATTATACTGATAGTCAAACGGTAGACATCTTTGTCTTTTACCATGTGGCTCCCTAGTAGTATATTGAGAAATATTCTAATTACTCGAATATGGTGTTTACATCAAATTAGTTAACAGTATGGCCTTTAACGTCGCATATTAAAGCGAGTAATATAAGTATCATAGTTTAAGTGAGAGAAAGTTTATATGCAATTCATTGATTTGAGGCAAACATCAAGCATGAGCTGAGGTAGAGTAGAAGGTATGAATTCAGTAGAACCTGGTAGCTTTAGTCCAAACCTTGTATACAAATTATTAATTTAGAACCAAGTAACTTAAAAGAGCTAGAATCCAAAACTCATAAATTTCAAATCCTGAATTCTCCTCTAGTTATTTTGCTATCTCTTTTCTAACATTATTGTGCCAGGTATTTTTTCTGAGCCAAGAGTCTATCGGAAACAGCCTCTTTTCTACCTCACAAAGGTAGAAATAGGGTTTGCGTATATCTTACCCTCTCAGACCCTACTTGTGGGATCACACTGGGTTTGTTGTTGTCGTTGTTGTTGAATTCTCCTCCCTCCGGTACAGGTAGCTTTTTTTCGGTATTTTGGAGTATGGTCAGCATGTGAATCTTTTGGCTTTGCTTGCACAATGACATTTTCATTTTATTAGCTGTACATGCCATGAAAATTAATGGGTAGATGTTATCTTGTCGTTATTGTAGATCTTTTGCTTTCTATCTCTCTAGTTTAAGGAGCTTGAAAAAGAAGAATGAATAGATGCATGGGATATTCAAAGAGTTGCGCTACCTAGTCACGAGATTTCTCCTCTAATTCTATGGTCCAGTAAAAAAATATCCTACTGAAGGAACTGATTTGACACTTCCACCTAAGGAAGACTTCTTCAATGAACTAATAATGGCTATTGGTAACTTCTGGGCAGACAGGACAAATGAGCTCTTAAATAAGTCACATACTTTGGGGAAGGAACGTGCCAGTGATCACATTGGCTGCCCAAAATTATAAGGCAGAAAAACTAGGAATAATAATAAGAAGAAAAAGGAGAAGAAAAAAAAAGCATAATCTTACGAAGCTTAAAACGACAAACTAAAAGAGATTCATGGGACCAATTTATGCACGCCTCGACTATTTAGTCTCTCATAGTTTTCGTTCAAGTAATTGAACGTCAAGCCACACTCTGAAATGCATCGTAACTTGCGATTGTCGATAGCTCAAAAGCAAAATTAGGAGAACCACCAATTGATAACACAAGCTAGGTCAATTGGCAAGTGTAAAAAACTGCATTTGTGTCGGCTTACATAGTTAGACTGTACCAATGACAACTAGACCAGAATCAAAGCATGCAATGCAAAACAATTAAAGACGCAAAACATAAAAGATTTGCAATATAAACAATGTTTGCAGCATTGTTGGCAAACACAATAATACAGGAGATAATGTTGTTATATAAGTAGTTTGAGACAAAAATGCCAAGGGAAACAAAAATAAGTGGAAAAAACTTACCACACTCTACCGGTAAATTCAACTACAGATTCATGCACAAGCTCTTCGAGCAGCTTCCTTTCAATTTCTGTTCCTACAATGTCTAATTCTAGTCTCAAATATTGAAGCCACCCCTTCCCCACAACCTCCTTCCTCACCATTCCATCAACCACCAGGCTGTTTATGTCCCCATCATCACCAGAGAGAGATTTCACCTCACTAGAAAGCCATTCCTTCATTCGGGTCCACACCTGGTCCACCAATATCAATTTAGCTCCTTCTGGGAGATTATTGCTGACCCCACCGTAAGGTATGGCTCCCTGGCAAGTGTCCGGCCCATATCCTGCAATTTCAATCAGCGCTGCATTTACACAATCAAACACAAGTTTTCGGGTTGATCTCCTTTGCCTTCGCCTGGCCTCGTGTAGTGTATTCTTCTCGCTGAGATCAACATATTTTTCTCTTAGCGATGGATCCAAAGGGCTATCAGGCGAATGCCACATCAATAAGAATGCATCAGATTGCACTTCATCAAGGCCAGCCACCGTTAATAATGTTTGAACAAAAGAGAACAATTCTTTTTCTTCTCCCTCTGTCCGCCAAGTGGATACGGATGGTCTTACAGGAACTGAACTGGCCGTATCTACACAGGAATCGTTCCATGACAGAGTACGAGCAATTGATCCTATTGGAGGAGATTTGTCAATCAGATTGCACCTTATAGAGTCAACAGACAACTCACCACCTGTAAGATGTGATCCAAACAAAAGAAAAGGTCAAACTAGAAGTTGCACATATAGCACATATATTAAAACTTAAAAGCAAAAGGGAAACTAGAGATTTAGGTGTTCATGATTTACCATGATGATCTGGCTTCGTCCTGCCAGAGGATATACATGCTGGATGTTCATCCTCTTCAAATGTTGTATCCAAAACAGATATTGGACTTGGTTGGTCCTGGCTCTCACATTGGTTTTCCAAAGGCAAAGATTTTGATACAAATAGGCCAACCTGATAAAAGTACAACATAAATGAGCTTTGTATAGTTTTTGTAAGCAGACAATCTGTGAAATAGTCATATCAATCCTATTACAGTTGGTGCGATAAATTGTCCTCATACATCTTTAACAGATATCAAAAGAGATATAAAAAAGGTATGTAAGAAATTGCAAGAGACGAATCAAAAAGCGTGACAGCGCCTATCACCAACTTTTCAGAGAACACAGATGATAACCATCAAATTAAATGAATGAGACAAATGGAACCAAACTGATTTCCCATAATTTGACCCATAAAACCACACTAAGGTATCACCCGGAATTGTTCTTTGAAAGAGGTAAGTACATTACCTCAGGAGAAATTTTCCCTTGCTCCCCAAATAAATTCTGGGAAACCAGTTTGTCTGGTGATCTGCGAAGATCGGCTGACAAGAACTCACGCCCCGGATCAACTTTTGCAGGACAATGTGAAGACTTAACACCAGACTGCAATTCATTGTTGGATTGCAGATGGCTCCCGCTGTCTTTGCTTGGTTTTTTGCTCCTTGAGAACAACAGACTTTTCAGTGACAATTTTGTGCTTCTTGGCTTTGTTGTCTCTTCGGGAAGGTTGGGTTTACCTGTCTCGGGACCTCGAACATCCACATTCAACTGCGTACCAAATTCAGTCGAAGATACAGGAACAGATTTAGACCTCAAGAGGTTCCTTGGTGACTCATCAATGCCTTCATCACAATTGGAATTATTCATCAAGTTGGAATTTGAAGTTCCGGGCTCTTCTTTGCTAATCTTCTGCTCCATTCCTCCAGCATTCTTTGTGTCAGAAAGAGCAAGCATCTCACCTAATGTGCTGGACCTTCTTCGTAAATGTCTTTGTTCCGGACGACTTCCATTAGATGCCACCATTGCCAATCTCTCAGATAGTCGCTTCTTGGCTTCTCTGGAAACTGAAGATTCCGGGGAATAAGATGCACGGCTCAAGGAAGAGCAAGAATAAGGCTCAACAAATCTATTAATGTAATCCCAGGAGTGCCGAGAAACTGGTGATATGACTTCTGAATCACTGAGATTTCCTGCTACATACTCATTTTCAGACTTGTTAAATGAACTTTCATCACCAATGTAGCCATTGGAAGACACAGAAGAAAGCAAAGTTTCATCCCTTCTGTGTCCACCAAGGTTTTCTCGCATCTTCTGTGTTATGTCCATGGCCACCTCTCCTGAATCTTGAGCTTCATTATCCTCTATGTTTGCGTAGTTCATTTCAGCTTCTGATGCTCTTGGTGACGCTGAAGGTGGAGAACTTGCAGCCCTGCAATTGTTCACCTTGCTAAGGCTTGGTTTCAACACCACTATCCTCGTCGGCTGAGCGGTATTTTCATCAATATTCCAACCTGGTGCAGGAGGGGCAATCGCACAATGGCTTTCGTCGACCCCGTTTCCCTGACCCACCTGGATGGCTCTCTTCATCTCTTTTCCATTTTTGCTTACTGATTCACCAAATCTACTATTATCCACCATCTTTGTTGGTCTAAGAACAGTTATTCGTTTTGTCTCAGGAGGAGGAGGTACGGACTTCAACTTTTGTAACTGCTGCGAAAACATTGGATTGGGTTCTTGCAGAAACTTGAGAAATAGATCTGTGTTGGAACTTAAAACGCCCAATGCTTCTTGGAATTCCTTAGACTGGCGAAGATTTCCATCTATAGACAGGCATTTAGCTTCAATGAACTTCTGACGAACAAAAGCTACCTTCTTGTCAATACTGGTTTCGTCGTGTCTTGTCTTTTGGGGAGATTTGCTTCTCACACAGTTTATCTTTGTGGGTTGCTGTCAAACTTCATAGACATCTTTATATTCATTATGTTCTGGACATTGATGAAATTCCTGATGCATTTCTTCCATTAAGGATCCGTCTTCATGCTGGCAATAACTGAAAGAGGAATCAGTATGACATCGAGAATGACCTCCAAAATGACTTCGTGTAGCTGAAACAGATCTTCGAGTTGGAAAAGCATCAAGGCCCATCAACTTGGCAACAACACTAGGGGGATTCTGATAAGAGTTTGTTTCCTTGGACATTTCTTGGGCTATAAGCATTTTCATTGGTGTTCCATTTGATTTCCTGTTTGAACTGTTTCTCTTCAAATCTGAAACAATCTGCACGCACAATTATTTAAGCATTAGTATTGAAGTCAAATTCTGCAAAAACCAGCTCATCTTGCTTCCTTAATTAATAATAATATCATCTATAGATAGTGTGAAGATATACCATTTTTTCCTCTATTTGATCCTCAGAAGGATACATCCTGACAACATCCGATTGACTCCTCGAAAGAGAGCCTGCAGTAAGATGGACCAAGTCAACACAAATCCAGTTTCACGGTTAGAGGATGCAAAAACAATAGAATCAAATACTCAAATATCATCCATATGAATTCAAACTAAACCCAGCCGTTCTTGCAGGAGCTCTTGGTTTTAAGCAAAATGAGAAAAGCTCCAGATGGAGGCAGTCACAATTCATACACAGCAAACCCATGACATCCAAAATATCTTTTTTGAACTTGGTAGGCGACTAGCCTTCTGCCAACAATACTATTTATGCACCATTCCCAAGTTTGAAGAGTCAACTCCACAAAAATGTTCTAATGGCCACTCTTTATCAAAAACAAAAAAAAAAAGGTGTAACTGGAACAAACGGTGATGTTTTTACCTACAAAACTATCATTAACCCAGAGTGTCTTGTTTATGTGGTTCTCAATAAAGGATTCAAAAGTCAAAGATGGAACGCTATAGAAAAATATATAGCAAAGAAATTCATTATCACCATGTGGTTTATCTGTAAGAAGCTTGTTTCCTGCCATCCCAGAATTTAAATCGAATAGGTTCACCATTCGTCCCAAGCATCCTGGAAAGGGTTTTCCAAGATTGCTATTTTTATCATTCTGAAACCCATTCATCTCACCACCTGAGACACACACACAATTAACCATGTAAATCCACAGTGCTGCATCCATCCTTGTCTCATAGAACATTATTATCCAAATAGTAAACAATCACACCCCAACAATTTCAATTTTCCATATGTCAAAGAAATAGGCATGTGTTCGAGTCAACAAAATATGCCTACACAGGTATTTATATCTACTCAAAAAGAGAGAAGGGAGAAAATTGCCAGAACATGGTATCATTCATGACCAAAAAAATTGCTAGATTAGATAAACAGAGTATAAACATACAACATTGGAGCCATGATCAGAAGGAGAACAAATTAGGAGAAAACCAGAACATAAAGGACAAGCTTACAGATGTCATGCAGAAAACCCAGAAGAAATAAGTAAGATGATTTAATAAAGATGTTATCTACAAACTATAGCTCTAAAAAATCATAGAGAAAATCCAAAATCAGGCAATTTGCCCCCTCATTCTGCTACCTCTAAACAGAGACACTTCAGATATTCATGCCAAGGATCCCAATGTGTGAAGCTACAAAAGATGCATTTTCTCAAACATCTTCACCGAGGAAGGAGAATTATTATAACCATTAACTAGGAATATGGAAAAGTAGCTCCGGGGTGAGGAACTACTCCTTTTTATCAAGATATTTTTTTTTTGATAACATGATGTCCGGGCCGGCTTGTGTGCACCTCAACTAATTCCATGGCTTCCTTGCCATCTCGTACCAGCAGGTAACTCTGCTGAGATTTGAACCTGAGACCTCGTGATTCTCAACTCACTTTATTGACCACTAGGTCACACCCTTGAGTGCATTTCTATCCATTATTATGGAGATATATAATATTTCCTTTTTATTAGATGGAATTTCAATGAATTGACCAAGAAGATAAATAAATGACACAAAAAAATTTTAGTTTTTTTCAACAATTTGTTGCATATATTACACTCTTCAGCCCTACATTATGCAGCGAGAAAATACACAAAAGTCCAAATGTAACTTCAGATCAAACACTCAAGTAAAAAACCAGAACAAACTCATAAAAAACAACCAAAAAAAGGAACTTTTAAAAAAATAACTAACAATAACGAGTAATTCCAAGTAGTGTGAACCCTAAAAAAAAAAAAAAAAAAAGAAACAGACACAAAATGGCAGATAAAAACAACAAAACATTAAAACGCTAAAATCCGATAAATAAATTAAAAAAAAACGAAATTACGAGAAATAGAAAAAGAAAAAAAAAACAAAGAGAATCTGATTCGAATTACCTTACAAACAAAGGAGATCGAAAGAGAGTATAAAAATGGAAACTGAAAATAAAAGTGCCACGTCAGCTAAAAAGAGTTCGCCGGAAACTGAAAACTGACATTCCGGTGGGAAACTCGCCGGAAAACATTCATATGTGTCGCCGATCACGTTGAGAGTAGAGAGAGAGAGAAGAAGTGAAGTGAAGTGAAAATTTTGTGGATTAATAAGAACATAAAAATAAAATAGGTATGCTTCATTAGTAAATACTACAATTAAATTGACCTGACAAGGAAAGATCCTTATGGTTTCGGATAATTGTATTTCGACCCCACTTTTTTTTTTTTTTTCCATCAAAAGTGCCCCCACATAAAACGCGGCTTTGTTTATAGCCAATCATGATTTCCTAATCATACCACTTTCTTTGTTTCAAATTATTTGTTATTTTTTTACTTTATAGAAATATTAATTAAAGGAGCATTTGACTAATTTTTTTATTTATATCTAAATTATAATTTCTTTTTACTAAATATTTACTCTATTTATGTGTCATTTCTATTAATGATAAAATTCTACTTACGGTAAAATGGAGAATAGATAATTAATTATGCTTTGAATTTCTAAAATGATAATTTGAGATAACTATTTTTAATAAACACGATAAATAATTTGAGATATTAAAAAGGTACACCGTCAAAGGGTTGTTGAAATTTCTAAATTACACTTATTGCATGATCATATTTTGAATTTAATGTTGTGACCAATTTCAACATTTAGGTAAGTGAATCCATCAATTTAATGCCTATGCATTGAAATTGACAAGCAGGTGTAAGTACTCCTCCGCTAACTTTTACTTGTCCATTTTTAATATGACACACCCTTAAAAGAAGTGCACAATGTATCAATATACCCATATTAATTGGTGTATGAATTTGAAGTGAGTATTTAATATTATGGGTAAAATAGAAAAAAAGAAATTATCTTCTCTTGAAATGCTAAAAGTGAGAAGTAACAGTAAAAATTTATTTTTAAAATACTGGACAAGTAAAAGTGAACAGAGTGTGTACGAGATTATAAGATAGCTTCCACATTTATTTTCGCATTTTAGAAACTTTAACTTAGTTTCAAATTTGTAATACGACAGTTAGTGACTCATTAAGTAACTATTGATTTAATAACATATTTGACAGATTGAGCAATTATTACTATATGATTTTATGTGCATTTTACATGCTAATTTATATTTTTTTAAAATATTTCTGACATTCAAAATTTCGGTATCATCGTAGTATTCACTCCTATACTTGAAATATTTCTCTTTCCTTTTTTTTTTTTTCTTAACATGAAAGTTCTATAAAATTCCATTTTACTACAGGTACAATTCAGTTGAAAAGATCCATTGTTTAATGTGAGATTATAAGGGAAGGTTTTATTCACATTTCCAATATTGCACAAAGTTTTATCATAATAAAAATGAAAATCATCAAATTATTCAAAAATTTGTCTCTTTTTTTTGGCCTCCTTCCTCTAAACTTTGTCTTTGAAGGAAATAAGATAGGATGTGTCCATTAATTTATTCAAGATCAAGAGAATCTTTAACACAAAAGAACAAAAAGATCTCCAATGCAAAGCTAAGGGAGTTGTACTACAATTATAAAAAACAACATATTAAAGCATAGTATAAAATAATGAAAATGCATATAATAAAGTAGTTTTCTTATGATTAGTTCCATATTGATGTTTTTGGCTCATTTGTCCTTTGACGTTGACAACTCACTTGCAAAATCTTATACATTTACTATTGATGACAGCTTTTTCAAGCATTATTATACTACCAATTAAAGAGAAAAAGACACTTTCCCTTAAAATTCAACCAAACCAAGTGGATTTTAGGCTAATTTCCAAATGATGGTACCTTTACTTGTAGGTCCAGATAGATGAGAACCATGTAATTGGCTAAAAATCTCAAATAGGGACTTATGAGTTATTACCAAAAGGAGTACAACACAAGAGGAACCCCTATCCAACCATTGTGACACTTCTTTGCTAAGATAAGATACTATGAAATCCACTCTTCATAAAATATTACAGATCTTCATATTTTTAGTCAGCCGACTAAGAGCCCGTTTGGATTGGCTTATAAGTTGCTTATAAGCTATTTTTAGCTTTTTTGAGTGTTTGACTGGCCAGTTTAAAGTCATTTTGTGCTTAAAATAAGCTCAAAAAAATAATTGGGCCCATTTGACTTAGCTTATCTAAAACAGCTTATAAGCTGAAAACAGCTTATAGGCATAAGCTCATCCAAACAGGCTCTAAAACAATTCTTTCGTTTAGTCGTAATAGTATATAGTCATTGTCACTTTATAATTTGTAATAAGTTTATAATCAATATGCAGACTAATTATACATTGATTATGCACTATATACTAGCTTAACTGTGTCAAAAATAAAGATTAGAGTTATTTTTCGTTGGAGGCTCTATTGGGAATTATAGTTCTTTGTTTATGCACTTTTTAAATGTACAGTTTTTATTTCTCAATTTTGTTATCATTAACTCAATAAATACATTAATATGGGTTGTGGTGAGATGGTTGAGATCCCTCTATTCTTAATCAGAAGTCTCAAATTCAAGCCCTGAGAATGAAAAAAAAAATCTCATTAAGAGCACTGCCCTCAAAAGAGCCCTGCAACGTGAGATCCGAATTTAATCGGACTCTAATGCGAGCATTGGACACCGGGTAAAAAAAAATCATCAAATACACTAAATTCAATATCGAATCATAATGGGTCAACTGGACTACAATAAGGTAAAAAGAGAAAATTCACTTATTGCACCATTGATCGGTGTAAAATGATGTCTTGAGTCCACTAAAAATTATTGCGGAATTTATACACACTCAAAACTAATTATACCGGCCTTTATCAAAGATAGTTTGCAAGCTACAATGGACCAATTATACTTCAATAAGTAATAAGTTGGTTTATCACATACTCCCTCAGTCTCATATTAGTTGTCCACGTTACTAAGAATATCCGTCCCAAATACTTATCTATTTACAAAACTAAGATATAATTAATTAAAGTTTTCCAATTTTGACCTTAACATTAATTATTTTTTAGAGTAGCCAATATTGATTAGAGTACATTTTATTGGAGAAAAACAAGGATAATATTATAAAAGTATACTTTTATTTATGTTTTCTTAGAGGTCGTGTAAAGAGAAAAGTGGACAAGTAATATGGGATACATGAAGTATAATACTACAATCATACAAATACGTGCCTAATAAGTTAACTTGGCTCTTTATTCAGGCCACCAGTTATATATTCAACCATGTATATTCCATATGGATATAATCATATAAAATATAATCATACTATAATAATGAGGATTGATTTCTTAGCTCAACTTAGCTGACTTTCGCCTTCATGTTTTTTTATTCGTACCATCATTGCGCATGTTTTGTCGACTATTAGGTGCAAACTGTTCCCAATGCGATATAATAAAATATCGTTAAATGTCTTTTTTGGATTAAGTTATATAAGCTGTTAATATAAGGAACTTTTACTCCATTATGTAATTTAATTGTTACGATATACTCCTTATTATTTAATAAGGTTTCCAATTTCTTTTTGGAGTTAAACTCAGCGTTGTTCTTTTGTTTTACAATCAGTAATAATACAAGGTTCATATTTGCATAATTGTATCTAGCAAACTTAGAATGGGTCATGCAAGAAACTAATTCTTTTCCTATTTTGATGGAGAATTATAGTTTTTGTTTGTTCGACTGACTGATTCAAATTAACTGAACTTTGTTTCGGATATAGTGTTCAGACATAACTTGGTTGTGCAAGTTACAGGTAGATTAATTTTATATATATATATTTTTTAATAATTCATGTGAACAGATGATAGGCACCCTAGTTCATATTGTGACTTCTTAACCACTAACTTTTAACTTAGGTAAGGAAAGCCTACTGTCTATAGAATATACACGTGCAAGTGAAAACGATTGCATAGCATTAATTCTTTTCGGTTAGCTAAGTTGAACAAGTTATTAATGATTTGCCTATAGTTTCAGCATTAATCTTTTAATGTTCTATTTAATATTCTCTCATCTTTTCTGGAAAATTAGGGCTAACTAATAAGAAAATTGTCCCTTTCTCTCGGATTTGCCGTGACTTTTCCAAATGCAAATTAACAATTCGTATTTTCCTAGTAATAATAATCCGTATTGCCGCATGCAACTAATGACGTTAAATATTCCTAAATAAGATATGCAACAATCTAATGCAGCAAATGTATAATATTACTTACATCGCATCAGGTCATCCATTCCTATTAAAAAAGAATTAAGAGCATTTTGGTCCCAGTTGGATGCTTTTCTAATTTTTATACGCACATTAGTTTGGATCAGTATGTTTTGGCAAGATTTTTTTACTTTTATATTTGGTAAGTAAACAAAAAATATGGAATGGAGTGGCGTATGTGCGTGGGCATGGTGGGATGGAGACTATAGAATAGTGATGTTTGTTGAATAGTAGGGAGGGGACAATCAATATGAAGTTTATTTTCTGTTTTCTACACTTTTACTACGGGTCATTTTAATTAATTTTAATGGAACTATTTTCTTAAAAAAATATATTTTAAAAAAATTCTGACCAATCAAACATGGAAAATTTTCCATCATAGAAAAACACACCCTCAGTACACATGCTTATTGAAGAACTAATTAGCATAGATAATCAAAATACAAAAGGAGCCAATGGGCACAAGCTAAGGATCATGATACTATCCAAGTGGGAAGAATCTTAGAGGTGACTATAATGACCAAATATATCACTCACGGGCCTAAACAACAAGAACATACCCCAACATGAGAGTAATTGATCAGCCAAAAAATGGATGAACTCAAAGATGCAAAAATTGTAATGTATTTATTTTTTTCCTAAGAAAAGAACGATGGGCTGCATCTTTTTTCAATTCTGAAAATATTTTTACCAGTACAATTTGAATCCACCTTGTTCAAAAATTACATCTATAGTTAAAACATGACGGTATCATAAATAATTGATGAACTTATACGGGAAACAACATCGGATCCAGAATTTGAAATTTATGAGTTTCTATGGCAATCTCGGGTTAATTTACAATAATAATTTGGTTTACAACAAAATACTTTAAGATATTTAGTGGATCTTTTTTTTTTTTTTATAATCATGGCGTTTGAGCCAGCATGCATGCACCTTAACTAATTCCATTGGTGGTAGCAAGGGCGATTTTAGGTACTAAAATTTGGGCACGTGAACACATGGTCTCTCCGTAAAATTAGGCATTTTATGTATATATTTTCTAAAATTAGTATAATCCTATCTGCTGAAATCCATACTACAAAAAGGCTAAATGGTGCACTTGGTTGAAGGTTGAGTTATTTACCTGCTACCTCATCATTCTCAATCCACTTTAACGAGCACTAGGCCATACACTTGATGCTCATTAAATGGTTCTTAATACATATATGAGGGAAACTATCAAGTTCACGTGAACCCATATATTCTCAAAAATTACATCTATAGTTAAAACATGACATTATCATAAATAATTGATGAACTTATACGGAAACAGCAGCGGATCCAGAATTTGAAATTTATGAGTTTTTATGGCAATCTTGGGTTAATTTACAATAATAATTTGATTTACAACAAAATACTTAAAAGATATGTAGTGGATCTTTTTTTATAATCACGGCGTTTGAGCCAGCAGGCATGCACCTCAACTAATTCTACTGGTTACTTGCAGGGGCGATTTTAGCTACTAAAATTGGGGCACGTGAACACATGGTCTCTCCGTAAAATTAGGTATTTTATGTATATATTTTCTAAAATTAGTATAATCCTATCTGCTGAAATCCATACTACAAAAAGATTAAATGGTGCACTTGGTTGAAGGTTAAGTTATTTACCTGCTACCTCATGATTCTCAATCCACTTTAACGAGCACTAGGCCATACCCTTGAATGCTCATTAAATGGTTCTTAATACATATATGAGGGAAACTATTAAGTTCACGTGAACCCATATATTCTAAGCTAGGTACCCAACTAATGGCCAAGATTGTTTGGTAGAAGATATTAGCTGGGATATCTCAACACTAACTGTGGGATTAATTTTGTACCATGTTTGGTAGAAGTTATAAATTTATACCCTGTTCCAAACAAAGTATACAGTGCATCCCAAACTTAAAGATGGGATATCCCATCTTATCCCATTAATCCTGGGATTATTTTATCCCATCTCCTAGAAGGGATAAATTAGTCCCAAGAGATGAGAAAATTATAATCCCGGGATAATTCTGTCTACGTACCAAACAACCACTATACCCACTTATAATTTGAATAGAAAAGAAATGCCCCTAAGAAGATCTCACATATTTAATTTTACAAATCTCTTGTAATTTTTTTTTTGTTAAAATGATATATGTAATGGAAACCAAACCTTCGGAGATAATATTTAGGTGCCGTTTGGCTATAAAAATTATTCATTTTTTTCCGGAATTTTTTTTCACTTTTTTTACTTTTGGGCGTTTGGCCATAAATATTTGGAATATACCAAAAACAAGAAAAACTTTTTTTTCAATTTTTTTTCACTTTTTACAACTACATTTCATCAAAAACTACAATTTCAAAAATTATGGCCAAACACAACTCCAACTCCAACTTCAAAAATTTCAAAAAAAGTGAATTTGTTTTTGGTATCTATGGCCAAACGCCTACTTAAGCAAGTCTCTCCTTCTTCGAAGGACGCAATAGAAACAAAAGACATGACTAAGTTTATAAAATAAAATAAAAACTTTAAACTCAAAAAATGGAAAAACTAAAAACACCTTTTGATGCACTGCTAAAAGCGGAATAAAGATTCGAATAAAAGAGCTCATTGTTAAGAATAGTACGTAAAAAGGTCGGCTTCATGTTCACATGCTTTAAACTAGCCAATAGGATTAATACTGACTAAAGAAATATTTAGGCATACTGATAGTGATAGGAGACATTTTGAGAAATATTCTTTAGAAGCCAAGAAACAAAATGAATAAGAGCTGGTGTGTTCGACAAAAGGGATAGACAGACATAGTAAAAGGTCGCCACAGTACCTTTCGACAGATGTTAACACATCTTTTTTGTCTATATTCTCCACAAAGCTGCTCATGTTAGTACATTCTTTTTGTATTATTCCTCGTAGTAATTGACACTTCACTGTTGACCTCCAGCTTTTGAAAGGAAAACGAACAAAAAGCACATTGCATGATAATATCACACTTGACAATTTCAAGCAAAGACAAAAAGGATTTTGAGATTGAAAGGTCACACAACTTTGAAAAGGTGTATATTCAAATTGGAAGGCTTCTAACCATTTTTTTTTTGTAATCGTGGTGTTTGGGCATCAATTGATTTTATTGGGTACCTACTATTTCCCATTAGAATCACGGCTAATTCCACGGGGTACCTGCTACCTCCTACTAGTACCGGGTCACTTTGTCTACTGAGACTTAGACAAAACACATATGGAAAGAATTCACCTAATGTTTTTCCCTCCTTGAAATATAAATCTGAGACCTTATGGTTCCAACACACTTAATTGACCAATTGGTCACCTTTAGCTACCTGTACAAAATTATCATTAGGAACCTCCAACCCTCCAAATTGGATAACATTACTAAGAACTTTTACGACCCAGGCATGATAATTCAAGACATTTGACTATTCTATTATTATATACTAGTACCCCACATAAGGAGTCAGGAACAAGAATTTCAAACTAAGACCAAAATGGTTTTGAGAACTTGAAGAGGACAACTGATTGTATGAAATGGTATAGAATCAAATTGGAGGGCTCATAACAGTTTTCCTATAAAAACAGGTTGTACTGTTATGAGAATCGCCAACCCTCTAAATTTGGATATAGTTACTTGTAACTTTCGCTATCCTTGCCTTTCCAACTAAACATGTGGTATGCAGTGTCACATTCTGTGGTAAAAGAAACTAATGGACTCTTGCAGCAATGTTGTCCGGAAAGTGCCATCAGCAAATACAAAATATACTAGAAATGTTTTTTTTTAATAATCGAGAAATCCCCGAGGTCTAATATCACATGGTAAAAGACTTGGTGGATAATGGACCTGCCCCTCTACCCTTCTCCACTAAAACACCAGGCTTTTGTCTGTGGCAGGTTTCAAACCCGTAATGTGCGCCTTACTCACACATCATTTGTTGCGCTTTTACCACTAGATCGAAATCTTGAGGGTGAATGTATAGATACCTATGAGACATTTTTTTACTTGGTGAATGAAACCTAGAATAACGAAAAACCAGAACTACTCAATTTTTCTATTTGCAACCTTAAAAAACGATGTACTACTACAGGCCCTGCTACGTACCTTAATTTTGGGAATTGCCTGTTTCCATACAGAAGTTTGCTGGAGAGCCAGGCAAGTCATTTGTTACCATTAAGCACTGCGTATCTGGCGTTGAATGCTTCCAGAAAATGGTGACTTGCACATAGTAGATTAATGTCATGCTAGAGCAAGAAACGCCCAGAAATGAACAATGTTTTCCTTTGTGGAATTCCATTCTATTGGAAAAGAAGAAGTCTATTTGGTTTTGAACTAAATGTATTTACATGGTCCTGAATCTCAAGCACAACATAAGTATAACAGGGCCATATGTCAGACGATCACGGAGAAGAACATACCTTTACTGGGATAAGGGGCAACCTAACAATCCCATCCTATTATTATAGGATCCGTCAGATGTATATCCATTCATCAGAATGATCAGGAGAAATTTCTTCAACAGATGTAATCCAGCTTGCATTATCAAGTAATAGAGATCCACCACTTGCTTTGTCACAAGCTACTTCAGAGTTGCAACAGAACCAGACGTCAGAGTTGAGTGCCTGTTCAACTGATTGAGGAGCAATATCTCTTGGGTTTGAACCATACAAGCTGTTTTTGATCTCCTCTTGTGTTAGACCAATTGCATCTTCTCTATGAGGCAGTCTTAGAGCATGATAAGTAGATAAACCCCTCTGCAACGGGGAACTGGTTGCTGAAAAGAGGGCATCAGAATCACAATGATTCTTCCCATGATGACTTAGATAGGGGACGATTTCATTGCCAATTTCAAATTGATTCTCAGGATTACGACCTTCCAGAGGATCTTGCTCTGAGTTACATAGCAAGGGTAGATCAAACTGGTCCATTCTTGCAACTTCATATTCCTCATGTTCAAGAATCGTTCCAAAATCCATGGAGCAGACATCAGTTGGGAAGAGTTTCTGCTGAAATTTTGTTGAACAAAAATATGGCAGCGCATCAGAATATCCAGAGTTCGCAAATAAAGAGGATGAACACAATGCCAGCGCATCAAGCGTCTTTTCTGTACTCTGCTGGTAATCAATGTGCCGTGAGGTGGCTATTGGTGAACACAATTTATTCCCTCCGATTGTAGTAATAGCTAATACAGGATCATTTTTCTCCTCATTGAAATCCCAATCTAAGAACAAGTTTTGTGCTCCTCTACTTACAGGTATATTTGCACTATGAAGTCTATCTGGTAGGAAATGATCAGCAAGCCCATGCCGGTCAAAGGATAATGAAGGCAATGAATCACTCTGATCCCACAAACTTATAGTTATTTTGTTATTTGAAATTTGACTATTATCTACAACTTTGTAGTGCAAACCAGTTTCCAAGTCATAGTCAATGAGATTAACGGCAGAAGTGAAGTTATCCAACTCTAGGGGAACTCTCTCCTTTGGCCTACCAAAGAAATTACTGGGACAGCAATCTCTCTGGCTCATCTTATATTCTGGTACTGTAACATCTTCTATGTGCCTTGAATGAGGTCGTGTCTTTGCATGATCTGGCTTAGCATATGCAAGTGAGCTAGTACTTGCATTTTCCCCTTTCCTGAACTGTGAATCCCAGAGATCCTGAAATTTCAAGTATCAGAAGTCAAGAAAAAGAAAAGAATTTAAACTTATATAGTTCCTGAAAAAGATAGAGATCATACTTCATCCTCCTTCCTTCCAGGGAACAGCCGGCTGAGAAGTGCAGAAACCAAATCAAACCTGGAAACCTATCTCAACTTGAGATGGAACTAGTTTATCAAGACACAAAAGCAACTGAAAACATTAACCTGGTTGACCTTTCAGAATTGAGTTTCTCGACGTCAAGAAACAGTTTATTTGCCCGCTCACAAAGTTTCTGCCTCTTTGCAGCAAAAATCCCATTACCAGAGTTTTGGCTCCCTATGAATGATAAGGAAGAAATAAATGTCTCTGAACAAATGTATACGTCTAAGTCTAATCATATGCACTGTTAACTGCTAAAAATGAAGCACCTTAACCAGTTGGCTGAGTTAATAGCTAACACAACAAAAGAACACAGACAAAACAAGATACAGATATGATTCGCCACCTTAAAAACAATGGAGCACATATTCAAACAGACGAGGTTCTCATTTTTGTTTCATCATGGCTAAGAAAGCCTCCTCTTGGGGTCTTTCTAGTGTCCAAAGCTATGGCCATAAGAGTGATAATATAAGGAATCACTTGGGAGATTGACCTTAATCTAAGCTCAAACGACTTAAAGATTATGTTGAAACTTTTATTGGACATTAGCTTTCAGAGTTTTCTCCAAGCACAGGCGCCAACCCCTTCCTGGACTCCTAAAAGAAAAATGAAACAAAATTGGGAAGAAAGCCTGTAATGCTGATACAATGTACAAGTTGCGATGCTTCTGCATCCACTACTATAGAGAATGTACAGCATTGATATTTACCTCTGTTTCAAACACTAAAATAACTTCATGATAAGGAGCATTCAGAGTTGCAACACTAAGATTAAGGAAGGTCTCAATGTGAAGGATCCAGTAACATCATTCACTAGTGCTTTGTCTTCCTTATTTTCTTGGATAAATATAAATGCTAACTAATGAAGCAGCCATTCTAGTTCTTCCCATATCCATCTCACAAGTTGATATTTATCCATGGAAAGGGAGAGGTGATGGATGATAGAGTAATTATGCATTCAGTATCCTAAGTGAAGAATCATTGTTTAAGAGAGTATTGAATGCCTGATTGAAAATAACCTAAATTATTTGATGGACCTGCAAGGGGTGACAGCCTCAAATTTGAATCTACAGGAGTCACTGCAGTAGGGAGTGAAAAAGACTTAAGTTTTGCCTCCTTAGATATGCCTGCATTTCGGTGTACCATGATGATCATCAAAATTAATAATTGACCAAACAGAGTCAAGATGCTATATTACTTGTACGTAGTATAATCTGCTTCCTACCTATGACACCATCAACAAGTGAAAAGGACTGGCATTCATTAGTCTGATATTCTTTTTCTACTTGAATTGGGATTTTAAGGTCCTTATCCGGGCACTTCAGCACGTTGTATGTTCTCGGTCTGTCTGCATATTCGGCATAATTAGTTAAATCTTTCAAATAAAGGTGGTTTCTAAATAAAATAAACGCAAACTGAATTTGCTTAAAGCTTTTGAGGAACCAGAAAGTTTGCTAGTTAGAAATCAAAATGCAACCCACCTGAGATGCAATTACTAGGTTGAGTGATCTTTGATAGATTACTCCCTCTGTGGAGAAGATCTGAATTACTATGGCCAATATCCTTTTTCAACTTCTTGAAGAAAGCATACTCTGAAGTTTTGGGCATATCGGCTGCCCTAACAATACTATCAGTTCTTAAATAATTTAGAGGGATATAGATGAGACAGTTAACATTTTCTGAAATCATAAAATGATTGGGACATAGGTAATTAAAAAGAGGAGTGCTCAAAAAGAAGAAAAATCTTACATCTGGGGTTGCAAGCTGTCTGATATTTTTTGGATAATGCAACTCTTCCAACATTTGGAAGAGGATCTGCTTTGTTATCTGGGGATCTGGCCTTTTTGGCGTTGCTCAAATCTAACAATAAAAAATCCTACAAACTTTATTTTATAACAGGGGGACAAAGGGTGGCACTGGTCTACTTTAAAGCACAAAATTTTAACACGACAATAAATGAGATAGAGGAAAAAGTGGCCAAACAAATCAAATCAAAATGCAAGAAATATGAAGCCAAAAAATATCTTATATAAACATAATGAACTAATGACAAATCCACTGTAAGTCCAGATCTCTCCATTTAATCCAAAAGCAAAACTCATATGAAGTAGGGTGTCACTGTGGCAGTATCTGATACTTGCCAGGATCTCAAATAATTCAGGTTCATACCATCTTTACGGCTAAGAAAATGCCGTTGCCATGAAACACACAAACATAAAAAAATGGCAAACAAGAGACTTCATGAATAAGGGGGAGGTTTTAAATCTAGCACCTCGTTTGCTTACATTAGGACTTTGACCATTTGATAACTAAGCAGAGAAATATTGCTGTAATCACCTCCAAATTCATTTTATTCAATATTCATCTGGTTTGGCAGTGTAAATAAACTATTTTGTTTTTAGAGCTTATGAATGAAATGAGCTTCAAGACACATTTTTAATGCTATAAGAAGTAAGATACCAAAGCTTAAATGCTACAATGTTGCTATTGCTGTTGTAATAGATAAGATACCAAAACAAACAAATGAAAGAAAAAGAAAATGAAACAACTAGGTGAAGTTATGCAATATGACATACACATGCCAATACGCCATTGTTTAACAACAGCTATGACCAATTAATCCAAAAGAAAAACACATGATCCTGAAAAAGGGGATAATGGGTGCTGATATAAGTCAAGGAACTCAAATCGTTCATGTTCATAGCATCATGATGGGTTCCGCTTAACATATTGCTGCTGATAAGAAGCCTATCAATTATGAAAATGCAAGCAAAAGACTGCACAAATAAGGGAAAAGGTAGAATCTAAGACCTCCTTCGTTCATGGTTGGACTACGATCTTTTGAGCTAGCCTTGAGTTAAACAGGTAAAATTGAAAACTTCAATCTGACTCATCCAAAGTCATTATGTTCAATATGTGTAAGCTATTTTGTGATTGCAAATCTCCCAGAAGTGACTAAATCCACAAAGCCCACCTCGCACTAGTCAATGGTCATTCCCTTGTTACAACTTTTAGGAACTTTTACACATAATAAAGTTGGCCTAAGACAACTTAACTTATTACTCCCTCTGTCCCAATTTACGTGATGCTTTTCGCTTCCCCAGATTCAAACTGCATGAACTTTAACCAATATTTTAAGATGTATCTTTTCACCAAATTGATATGAGAAAAGTTGTAATAAATAGTACTGATCATGTAGTTTTCAAATATATAAATTTTAATCTTAAATAATTGAGTTACTCTAATCCAATTTAACTTCAAAGTTTAGTCAAATTGACTCACGAAAAGATAAAAGTATCACAAATATTGGGACGGGGAGTATTACTGCACAGAGACTTCAGGATTTCAAGTCGATGAATGCAGAATGCCAGAAGACTAGTCACTTTTTTTGTGACAATCAGTTCAGACTTAGTATAAGTATATATTTAAAACTATATATATATAACATTCGAATCAAGGCAACAAATGTATTGCATACGCATTCCATTTTACAATCAACGTCAAATTGTAAACAAGTAGCTGAAAAAAATTATCTAGGAGCCAACACAAATATAAATTTCGATGATAATTCTTTTTTTAAAAAAAATGTGAATTTCAAGTGAGTATCGGCTGGAAATGAAACTAAGTTCCAAAGTAATCGTCAATACCGGATCGATCATCATTTAGGACCTGAGGTTGAGTGAAAGCTCCAATTGAAGAGGTTAGGGTTTTTGGTAGACGTTTAGTAGCAGATTTGAATCTTCGCTTCATTACGTTATGGTGATTGTTGACTTGAAAGTTCAATTTTTGGGAAACCTAAGTGAAGTGATTGATCAAGCTTTTCAAATTTGAACCCCTTTCAATTATGAAGAAGAGGGGAAGGTATTTTAGGCGCCAAAGCGGTTCAATTTGCGCGGTTGGGCTTGTGGATTGGACTTGAGTTTTTTTGTTTTTTTTTTTTGTTTTTTTTTGCGCGGATTGTCCTTCATTTGGGGTGGTCTTTAATTTTTGTCCTTCAAATTAGTGCTCTTTAAGTTTTACCCTTCGCCTAATACTCTGAGATTGTGGGTTGAAACCCCAGTTCAGTAAAGAAAAAAGAAAAGAAATCGCAAGGCAGAATTTTGCAAATCTGGCCATGTTAAGGTAGAATTTGGGCCTTAAGGTAGAAATTTGCAAATTCTATTCATGTGCAAATTCTGCCTTTAAGGCCCAAATTCTGCCTGAAGGACAAAAGTTAAAGACTACCATTTTGAGGGACAAAAATTACAGACCACCCCCAGCGGAGGACAATCCTGCAAATTGCCGGAGCTTATTTATCTAGGCCAATTAGTGCTTTCTAAACTGAAAATATCACAATTCTGGAAGCGAAGTGCACAGATAAACGCCTTTAGGGGTGTCCATTTAAACTATAGCCGTTGTTTTAAAGCTTTGCAATATTAGCCTCCTCAAAAATCAACTTCAGACATTCACGATCAAGTTGCAAAAATTCCTGTAAAGTTTGGTAGTGAACTTTCTACATTCTTGCCTGAAATTGTTGGATTATTGGCAAGGAAAAATTGGATGCCTAAACTTAATCGATTTTGCATGAAGTTATCCAATTTTTGGATGAAGTATGACTGAACTTCAACCATTTTTAAATGATTACATGTGCGAAATATTGTCAATTTGAGATGAGTTATAGTGCTAACTTCTAAATGCAAATTTGAGAGATAAAAATTATGGTTTTAACGTTGTTAATTTTTTCATTTCATCATCTACTTTGAACGGTTTGAATATTCTATGCAACCGACCTTCCTTATGAAGTTCAAAACAAATTTAAATGGGTGTTTTGCTAACCTGCCATAAGTGAGAATATTATTTGGACAATTTGAATGGGTGTATTGTGTATTCAATTTGGAAAAAGTCCCAGGAGACCAATAGCAATTTGTATTCAATTTGGAGAAAGTTAAATAGTCGCTTACTAGTTCGAATATTCATGACTATTTGGTCGCTGCTATCCAATTGTGTTTTACATGATTGCCTAAAAGAATAAAATATCCTATTTAAAAAATTAAAAAACAATGCGTGGAAAATAAATAGTAGTCGTTAAGACAAAAGAGAAGTGATGACATTATCCAAAAGAATGGGATATGGTAACTATGTGGCAGATTCCTAGTGGATGGAGCAATAGCAGCATGCCACAAGTTCACTCGTCGTCCAGGAAAAAGATATCCTCATTAACTCAAAACCTCTCAATCTACCCTGATTTTGTCTGTCATTATTTTCTCTTCATCAACACACCCAAATTTCTCGTAAATCTTTAGTAAGACAATCAAGTAGACCTTATGGCAAGTTGCAATATGGCTTGTGCTGCATCAAGTTTTTTGGTGGCAACTCCAAATGTTGCCTCTAACAACAGTAACACTACTTCTCGTACCACTATGTTATTTTTCTCCTCCAACGGCAAGACCACCGCCACCCCGAGACTCGTCGTAAGGGCTGCTGAAGAGGCTGCACCACCAGCTGCCGCCGCCACTGCTGAACCAGCTGCTGAAACCAAAGCTGCTAAGCCTAAGCCACCTCCAATTGGACCCAAGAGAGGAACAAAAGTAAGTGTTTATGCGTTCAGGTTTCATTTTTTTAATGAACGATAATTACTTGTAGTCATCTTTTATCAGGTTACTAATTTTACTTTTTATTTTTTTTATTTTCTATGAAGGATAATTACTTGTAGTTATCTTTTAAGTGACCTGGTAGTGTCTTTATTATCGGTATATATGAAAGTTAAACTTCTGCAGAAATGTTACCAAACAAAGGATCCAATTGATATTGTATTGAATTACAAATAGTGAGAAATCATCAATATCTTATGAAGTGGTAATCACTGATCATATGACTTTTCAAGATGGAAGTCATCTAGCTGTACCTATAGATGCTGTATTGACAAATGTTCAAAACGCATGTGTTATGTAAAAAAAAAAAAAAATGAACACGTCTTCCTTTTCAGGTTACTAATCCTGCTTATTTAGATAGATATTTATACTTATCTTTTAGGTGATCCGATTAAATAAAATAAAAAAACTACATTGTCATTGGATAGAAAGGTAAACTCATACTATATATTTTGAAGTTTTTAAAAATTAATATGTATATCACAATAAAAGTAGTGTATAGTAATATACTGCATCAGACTCATCTACATCATGATTGAATGCAAAATCATCTAATATGTGACTGATAATATTTGACAGGTGAGAGTTCTTAGGAAGGAATCTTACTGGTACAAGGGCACCGGTTCAGTTGTAGCTGTTGATCAGGTAAGAAATTTAAGTACAGTCAACTAAATTAAGATTTTATTAATGATGTTTAACTTTTATTGTTATCCATTTTGTTTTAATTAAAATCTTATTAATGATGTTTAACTTTGAATGTTATCCATTTTGTTTTAAATGTCTCAGGATCCAAAAACTCGCTACCCAGTTGTTGTACGATTTAACAAAGTGAACTATGCTAATGTATCAACCAACAACTACGCATTGGATGAAATTGAAGAACTGAAATGAGTGTGTGCGACTCATTAGTATATTTGTAGAATGCAAGGCCTTTTCTTTCCATGTTTATTCTCTAGTTACATACTCGCTCTGAATGTGAATGAACGCCTATTTTTATTGTTACCATTGCTCAAATCCAATTCTTTCAGAACACAAAACTTCCAATATTATGTAGTAACAGATCTTAAATTTGAAGTCAACGGGAGCAAAGAATTACTTCCCCCACTACTACTAGTAACTTATGAGGATAAACTTGGTGGGTCAACTACGGACATAGAGTTCGAGTTGAGTGTCGTTATACTACATCCATCCTTGAATTATCATGTTGGTTATAACAATAACTAAAATGCTTCAATTCCAAAGAAATTAAAGACGACTATCGAAACAGCCTCTCTACCTTCCAAGGTAGGGTAAAGTCTGTGTACATTTCAACCATCCCTAGACCCCACTTGTGGGATTACACTGGTATGTTGTTGCTATATGGATCCTCATTGATCATGTAGTTACATTTAAACTCATCTCAAACTAATATCATGTAAAACAATAAATTACACAGCATGTAGGAGCTCGCCCACATTGCTGGTACCAACTCCAGACTAACTCAATTCTCAGGAACTGCAATAACTAATTTCACACTCTTCTACCATACGTTTAGTGAAAACTTGATCAATCTTTGATCAAAGAAAGGTACGTCAAAACATTATCTTCTTCGAACACAAGAAAAAGTCTATCGAACTCAGTCGAGCTTTAGTTTGCTGTACTGCCACTTCAATGTGAGACTTCAACTCTTTTGTCATTCCAAGGCTAAGAAAATTTCCAATCTCCACTCTTTTTCTTTTCGGGCACACTGGACAAACAAAATAACTTTCTTATAATCTTTCATAACATAGCTTACGGTTGCCAGGTTAGAGAGCGGTCCATACAACTGACAGATTATCCACACATGACTAGCTAGTCAATTCCAAGCACTATTGATACAATTCAACAATTCACATTAGAAGGCTTACATCCATATTAAGACCTCTCAATTCACATTAAGCAAAAACATGTGGATGTGATTAACTGCAAACAAGATACATTTACAGTCAAAACTACACGATATGGAAATATACGGCAATTCAAGTGCTCCACGGTTTAGAGTCGGTGAAAATCATGCATAACAGAGTCACGTTTCAACCTACCACAACAAATGTTTTGTTTCATTGCACAAACGTTTCTAGACCAAATTCGTTTGTTTTAACATAACAGAACAATCAAAACACACACACAAAAGAAGCAAAAGGCATTTCTACCCTCAGTTGTTTATTTGGAACGAAACAAAAAGTCATCCTCACCTATCTGGATATGCTTCAATTTCCATATTCGTTGTGATTGTGGCAAGGAACATAAGAAAAATAAGAGTCAGTGGCACAGAGATCCCACCAGCAGCAAACAAGAAGTCAGTCCTCCTAATTCCAACATCAAGTAGTTGACAAAAGAAGGCTGGAATCTTCAGGATGTCCTGAGGAACGTCTTATGCACCACAAAAGTACAACCATGCAGCTTCAGATTGAGTCTTCTTAATAAGTTTAGTAGCCTTTGCAATCTTCTCTTTTATTCAAACTGGAATTATTGAAGTGATCCCGCTTACTGGAATAGGCCAATGACAGAATTTATATGCATCTTGGGCCTGGGCCAATTTTTATCATGTAATTGCACCGGAACAAATTCAATCAATCGACTTCAGCAGAATGACACATTTATACACATCTCTGCTCTGTCTCAATGTTTAATAGTAAGTAATTTTACTGCGGACAAAATTCAATCCATCAACTTCAGTATGTACGACGCATATCTTAGCTTGTCTCATAGAAGACACTATTTCTTTCTTTTCTTTTCTTTTCTTGTTTTTTTTTTTTTTTTTGGTTTGTGGGGGAGGGTGATGTTCACAACCCATTGGAAAATGAGAGCCGGCAATGTTAAGCAAGCTTGTCATATTTGAAGTTTCAAATAAGTATATTTGACACACAAACACCAAATTCTTGTTTAGTTTTCAATTGATATGATTTCCCATAATAAGAGAAATGTAAGTATAAAACTAATCTTTCAGGAAGGAAGAAAATTCAGTTATAAACTCATGAATGAATTTATATCAACATATGTTCCTGCTTCAACAATGAGTTTACATTCAGAAGCAAGATATAATTGTAAAGGGACAACATAATGAAATATGAGTATTTCAGAGAGATCTGGGAGAATAATGCGTACAAGGAGAGCAAGATAGGATCGCTTTGGCATGGATAGCTCAAAAGAGCCTAGCTCTCCATTTTTCCAGCCTTAGCTTCCGATAGCAAAGATTCAAGTTCTCCTTTCCGATACAGCTTAATAGTATCTGTACCAAAAAAAGTAATCCAACTCATTCGACAAGTTTTTCATATTCCAATTATTATGATATGTTATTCAATCTTTCAACAGTAGCAATGCACAGATTGCAAGGAATGCCTGCAGACTTACACTAAAAGAAGTAATCTAGTGTTCATCAACTATAATGCCTTTTCTTCATAAATGTGGCACAATTTTTGTTGCTAGGACATAAACTGTCAACCACTCATTTTTGAAAGTAATCCACAAAAACCTGTTGCTAACACCCTACAAATAGTCTGGGGAAGGTACTTACTAACTATAGTTCTTAAAAAAGGAACAAAAAGTTGTACTAATAGGCTATAGACTTGGGAATCAAGTCAAATAATTATCAGCAAGGGAAAAACACAGAATAACAAAACTTTGTTTCTGCAAATCTAGGGTGAAAGCATAAGACTGATCAGAGAATGTACCTGTACAACCACCAATGTGTTTGGCACCTGATCATAAAGAAACACTCATTTATTAGAAGTCCTCCACAGAAACCACACAATAAAAATCAGCAGCGATGCCAACAGAATTTGAAAACAGACGGCTCTCTTCGTAAAAGGCAGTGCGCATACTGTCAAACTAAGCAGTTTGTTTTTATGATAGGCCAAGCAGTTGTTTTCTATTTTCTTTTTTGGCTATGGGGGTTTGTTGTGTGTGTGTGTGGGGGGGGGGGGGGGGGGGGGGTAATAAATTCAATGAGCTTGTTTCTCACTATCATCATGATATTAACAAAGGTCTCTAAACTATCTATATTGTCTCTAAAAGATGAAATATCTCCAAATACTTGTGGTGCTCTTCACGGAGACATCTATTACTTCTGAAAATTTCGCATACTTTTTGTTCATTATAACGTAGCGAGGCGGGCCCTTCATCCCCAAGTTTCGAAGGTAATATCTGCTTATTACGTATAGGATTATATATACTCAGGAAGCTACCGTAGAGAAATAGATAAGCTCCAACAATCTGTAGTCATACTCCAAACACTTGTAGAGATCAACAACTGTACAATACCACATTCTTACCAATGAATACATTGGGAACTGTATGCTGTCCAGTAAGCCTTTCCAGCACTTTCTGCAGCTGTGGTCCTTGGGGACCTGAAACAACAAGTTAGAGATAACATCAACTAATGGGTAAAAAGCATATATTTGTACATGACCAGAGCAGGGAATGCCACAGTTGAAACTCAGATAATCGTAGTTAATGGGAAATAATTCACAATGCAGATAATCAAAATGAACTAATAAGACTTCTTGTGAACTATGCACACACTTTTCCCCAATATTTCAGATTTCATTTTACATTTATTTCCCTTCTTCTTTTGGGTAGTCTCTGGTCGTAGAAGAATATACAAAAGCAAGCGTGCATTTATGGATAACTAACTATATGAGAAACAAAACAATCTCGGAACTTTCCTCTTTCTTCAAAGACACTTCTACTTGCAAGTTTGCAACACAAGGTTGCTTGTTGCTAACCTCATCTGTGGATGGCAATTTAGCATCATCCATATAACATTAGAATTTAGAACCACCATCTGCTTGTATTTTAGGACATGGCTAAAAAGAAGACATGCATTACAAGATAGTTATTCATGTTAATTACGTACAACCACTTCCAACTGAACTTTGTCAAATTCCCCAAACAGAGTTGTAGCCTGCTGATGTGGATGAAACTACTCTATGCAAGATGGAACAGATTTTACTTCCATTTGATTTACTGAAGAAGTTGCACGTGTCATAATCAAAACTGAAGGAAGACTGATAACAAGGGAACTTCCAGCTTTCATTATTGACCACCATCAAGCAAACTAGACGGACACCACACAAAATTATGATTGATATACTCGTGAGGTTCTAAGCACAAGCTACCACTTTTTTCCTTCATAGTTCATACTGTGACTGGGATTCAACTCTCAAGGTGAAGTTCCTTTTACTTCTCTCTCCAAATTAGGCACCAGTCATGGCAGATGCCCTAAGGTTCAGGCCATGATAAACAGAAAATAGTCTAGACTATGCGAATAGAAGCTCAGCTCCCGTCTACTTAAAGAGCTTCGCTCATCATTGTTTCTCATTCATGAAGTCAAAATCACAATTCGAGCTAGCTTTCCTACAAAAAAGCATCTAACTCCTTAATAAGAACTGTCATCTAGCTCAAGATCTCAAATAATTGTTTCAAATCCCAGAAATACCACTATTTGAGGAATGAGCTGGGTGTGGTAGATAGGAGAAACCAAGAAGCCATATTTTTGCATCACAAACAGTCCGCAACCACCATTCCGCTTGTTTAACAACATTGATTTTGCAGAAGATTAGCAATCAGCCCACTTAATATCAACTGACTTTCTTATTTATCAGGAACTAAAATTCAAGTACTCAACTGTATTTGATGTATTCTAGTCTAACTTCCTGTGAACTGTGCATGCACGTTTCCCAAGTCTTTAAGATTTCCTTTTACATTTATTTACCTTCTTCTTTTGGGTAGTCTGTGGTAGTAGAAGAATGTACAAAGGTCAGCATGCATCTATGGTGAACTGACAATATGAGAATCAACACAATTTCGGAACTTTTACTCTTTGTTCGATGACAGGTTTACTTGCAACACATTAGTGCCACCATCTGCTTGTATTTATGGACATGGTGAAAGGAGCCATGAATGAAAAAATAGATATTCATGTAAATTATGTACAATCACTTCCAACTGAACTTTGTTAAATTCCCAAATAGAGTTGTAACCTCCTTATGTGGAGGAAACTACTCTATGCAAGATGGAACGGTGTTTACTTGCATTCGGTTTTCTGAAGAATTTGCACCCGCCGTGATCAAAACTGAAGGAAGACTGATAACAAGGGAACTTCAAGCTTTCACTTGACCACTATCAAGCTAACTAAACGGACACCACAGAAAAATATGATTGATATACTCGTGAGGTTCTAAGCACAAGCTACCAATTTTTTCCCTCATACTGTGACTAGGATTCAACTCTCAAGTTGAAGTCCCTTTTACTTCTCTCTCCAAAGTAGGCACCAGTATCCAGATGTATCAAGGTTCAAGCCTAGACAAACAACAAATTGTCTAGACAACGCAAATGCGAACTCAGCTCCCATCTACTTAAAGACCATTATCCACCAAAATTTCTCGTTCATGAAGTCAAAAAAATAGGACCTAGCCTAACAATACTAGACGTCTAAATTCCATAATAAAAAATTGTCATCTAGCTGAAGATTTTAAAATGATTGTTTCATATACCCAGAAATACCACTAACTCAACCAACAAGCATTTTGGACAAAACCTTGTCGCGTAATGGTAATTCTTGTCCCACATTCAAGGAATGAGGTGGATGTGGTAGAGACGAGTAACCAAAATTCATAATTTTGCATCACAAACAGCGCGCAATCACCATTCCGCTTGTTTAACAACATTGATTTTGCAGAAGATTAGCAACCTACCTACCTAATATCAACTTACTTTCTTATTTATCAGGAACTTGAACCCAAGTACTCAACTGTATTTGATGTAACCAAAATAAGCCATGCTAGTAGACTATCAATAATGATTTCCATTTGTATGTATTCAACTCATTCATCATCTTAGATTCAAAAGTCATATCTGCATATAAGCCTTAGCTTTGGGTTCACAACATTCACTGTAAACATTGCATACATAATACATTTATAAAGATCACCTTCTCAATTCACATTAAGCAAAAATATGTAGATATGATTCACACACAAAGTAAACAAATTTTTCCTGAGTTAATTCACGAAAGCATGAAGCTCGAAAAGAATATTTTTTAAGTAAAGTAAAAGTTCTCAACTTTGGAGAAAACTTACCCATTTCGTCCAATTCAATAACAAGTGGATCTACACCAAGTCTTTTGAACAGAACTTTCACCTCAGTAGAGTACCTTCACAACAAAATCAAGAACCCCACTTCAAAATCCACTAGCAGAAAGTGGACAATTAGGCATAGAATTCCATTTTCAACTAAATATTACTCCTTCTGTCCCAATTTAATTTATGTGATACAGTTCGGATTTCAGGAGTCAAATGTCTCTACTTTGACGGTTGGTTCGAACATACAATTTTAAGTTTTTTGAAAAATAATTTACAGATTTAGAAACTACATAAAAAGTACTACTATAAGTCACAATAATTAACGATTTAAAATATTTAAAGGCCATACGAATAAATCGCGTTAAGAATTTTCTTGTTTGACTCTTGAAATCCGAAGTGTATGGTATAAATTGAAATAGAGGGAATACACTAGATACAAATTGTACAACTTAGGAACACCAACTTCAAAATTCAATCACATAAAGTAAACAATAAGGCAAAGAATTCAATTTCAACTAAATATTACTCCTTCTATCCCAATTTATGTAATACAGTTCAAATTTCGAGAGTCAAACTTCATCAGTAAGTTCAAACATACAACCTTTAAATTTTTTGAAATATAAAAAGTACTACAAGTCACGATAATTAACAATTTAAAATATACGAATAAATCAATACTGATTGTACAACTTACGAACACCAAGATTTGGAGTAGACAACAACTGGGTTTTCCGTAACAGTCTTTTTCACACTCTCCTCTAATCGGGACCCGAATGAACCCGACATAGCCCGAATCTGGACCCGACCCGCTTTCCGTGGTCCATTGTTTTCAATTCTGGACCCAAATTTGTGGAATTTGCTACTTGGAACATTGCTGTTGTAATTGGGAATGCACTGGAAATGCGTGAATATTTGAGTTCCATTACGAGGTTGTAGGGAATGAGAGATAGAGAAAGTGCTCAAGTTTTTTGCCATTTTTGAGGAAACTCTGTTTCAGTTCACTTCTTTGTTGCGATTTTCTTTGTTCTTTCTAGTTGCCAGAAGTCACCTGAGTTAATTAATTTAACTTGGCTTAATGGATATGCACTGCCGAAACTTGTGCCTTTTTTTCATTTGGCATCACAAGTGTTGTTTGTATTGAACGCTTAAAATCATTTTTAAATGTGTCTATTAAATTTTTTAAATTTGATTTTTATTAGAAAAAAAAATTATGATAATAAAGATAAAGTAATATTTTAGGCGTGTGGTAAATTATTCTTTAGGTCATAGATATGTCGGTTTCTGCTAGTTCTATTCTTTCATTGTCAACTTAATTAAGAGTTTATTTTGTTTCCCTTTCAATTGTTGCTAATCTTAGCTAAAAATGACATAATTAAATTAAAATATATATTAGCATGTTGCTATATTGAAGATAGAATACTATATAAGTCAGATTACGTTTGATAGACACACTTAAGAATGAATTTAGATATTTAATAGGAACAATACTTAATTAAAATGTTAAAATAATTTTTAAAAAAAAAAAGATAAGTTTAGAAAGCTGCACATGCTTTAGCCATTTAACTTCTATATTATTATGCGACTAAATATAAAACTAAAAAAAAGTTTCCAGAAGGTTACACGTTTTAAAAAGACAAAATGTATGGCCCTTCTATTGAAAGTTACGTTTCAACCTTTGTTGGCATTAAGGAGCTATTTGGACATGATTTCATCTCATGAGATAAAATTATAAGATAAAATTATGTTTGAATATGCAATTTAGATTTCTTAAGTTATAGTTTTTTTTTTACAAGCATAAAAATCTCACAAGTTGTGAAAATCATTAAATTTTTCTCAATTCTTAGATAATCTTATCAATTGAGTACATCATAATTCATAATAAAATTAATACGCTACTAGAAGGCCTTTCTAAAAAATACAACATTAATTGATCAAACTTTAGTTCAATAAAAAAGAAAAATTTAACATGAATAGTAATATAATTACTCTTTAATATAATCCTCCCACATGGTACGAACAATATATCTACCAACTTATGGTTGGTAAACATGACTGATAAATATATCTACTAACTTATGGGTTTTTTTTTTTTACAAAATATAAACGTATGGGTCAAATTTTACATTTATATTTTTTGAAATCATGATTTCAAATCCCAAATCATGCATTTTTCGATGATTTGAGATTTCATCTAATAAGATGAAATCGCATGTCCAAACGCTGATTTCATCTCAAATCATGAGATGAAATCGCATGTCCAAACGCCTACTAAATGTTGTCTCATTTGCATTATTAACAATAATAAAATTATACTATCTCCATTTTAAAGAAAATGAAGAAAGTTAATTGATGATATTAATTAAAAGGTAACTTTTAACTATTTATCCTTTTAGATTTTCTAAACTTTTTCTAAAACTAGAGATAATCAATGTGTTGTGGTTGAAATAATTAGGGCGTAATGCGGAAGCTTATAATTGCAAATTTTGATGACGATAAATCAGACAAAAAAGGACATATACTAAAAAATTATAATATTATAATATGATTTGTTCAAATGACCTACATATTGAAAAACTAACATAATATTAAAAAAATTAAAACTATGAGAGAATAATCTCCCCTAAACAAGACTCTTGAATGAGTACATTGTGTATTCTATTGTATTGCGAATGAGAAAACAAATCTTCTATTTATAGAAAGTTTAAAACTTCTCCTCCAAGAAAATGATAGATATAGAAGAGTCATTTTCTACCAAGTAATCATTTTCCACCAAGAAAACCTTTTTGAAGAAAAATACAATTTGTAGAGTCTAAATAAGGTATGAAATTCAGGGCAATCCCTAACACAATGTTCGAAGTTGGAAAAACCAATACAAAAAAGGATAATTTTGAAAAAACATACTCCCTAATGTTCAAAAAGAGTGTTCACTTAGTGATTTGCACACCCTTAAGAAAATACGAACTTCTAGGCAAAATGGGTAGTTTGACTAAATTATCCCTAATTAAATAGGTATTAGAATCTAATCACTTAACACATAATAAAGACAAATCTAAAAAAATAAGATTATTTTTTCTTGATTTGATAAGTGGACACTCCTTTTGAACTAAAAATAAAAGCAGAGTGAACCTTTTTTAACCAGAGAGAGTAATTAATACATCTTCAAATTTTGTAAAGTTCATTTATTTTGGATGACAAAAAACAAATGCTAAAAATTCGTTTGTTTTGGAATGGAGAAAGTAGTTTAAAGATTATGAACTACAAAAGTTGGAACCAGTTCTGTTTCACTGAGGATTTGTCAAGTTCACATTGCTCACTCCGTTGTTACAAACATAACAAATTCATGAAATTTCAATTGATATTAGAACCTCATTAAGTATGAACTGTAACTATTTTTAACTGTAACTATTTAAATTGCTCTAGAAAAGTATAGTTACGAGTTTGAACTATCACAGTTCAAAGCTCCATAAAAAGTTTCAGGAGTTTGAATTGCGCATTTAAAATTATAAATTTTTTTCGATAATGCTGAATTTTCACTTGTTAAAACTTCAAACTCCAACATTATGTGGTAGAGTTTTTTCGTGTTTTAACTAGGAGTATTTTTGTTTTGAATTTATTTTCGGCTTAAAAACAGTAGATATTTTTCAAATATATTTCAAACGATGGATAAAATATTAAGGAGGGGTTAAAAAAGCTGGCCATCCAGGCCAATTCACAGGAACGTCCCTGTCTTGGGTGATCTTTAATTTTTGCCCTTCGGCACTTTAAGTAATAAAAAAATAGTCGAAAATATCCCTGACATCGAAAAAACAAAAAAAGAAATTTGAATTTATGACCTAATTTCGCAGGACAAGATTCCATAGAAACTATGCCTTGTCCAGCATGAATTCTGTAGAAATGAAGTTATCCGGCATAATTTCATTTCTACAGAATTCATGTCAGACAAGGTATAACTTCTATGTAACTTTGCTTGAATAGACATAGTTTCTATAAACTTATGTCGAGCGAATTAGTTACTACACAACTTATGTCGGATAACTTAATTTCTATAAAATTATGTCGGACAAAGCATAGTTTCTATGTAACTTTGTCTTGCGAAATTATTTTTCCTTTTGACTCTACTGGGGATCGAACCTAGAATCTATGATTTCGTAGATCAGTGAATAAGGATAATTTGGCCCACAAATTTCATTAAATGAGAAATAGGGACATAAATTAAAGACCGGCGATTTGAGGGGCAAAAATTAAAGACCGGTCCATGAAGCACAATCCGCACAAAAAAAGGGAAAGTCACACAAATATAACTTTTTCAAATGGTAAGAAGATTACAACTACTTTCAAAAAATTACATAAATACAACTTATTCAAAATTTTAACTTTTTAATAACAAAAATACAACTTTTTACATTCCTAAAATATCAATAACACTTAATTTAGGAGTTACTACCTTTAAAATACCAGTTTTTATCTTCTCTTTCTTTCAAAATAAACCTCTCCCCTCTCCAACCCCCCCCCCCCCCCCCCCCCAAAAAAAAATTATGAACAGGGCATGAGAGATAATGTAATTTTCCAAATAAACAAAAATAAAATCAACTTTAAATCCCATATTCCATCTACCGTTTTAAAAAGATTTTCTTTCTTTCTTTCTTCCTACAACAACATATATAGGAACAATATACGATATATAGATAAAATAATATATATAACAGATACAGTAATATACTTGTTCATGAATTAGTTTTTTTTTTTTTTTTTTTTGGTTAAAATTCATGAAGTAGCTTGCTAGTAGATTGTGGTGGAGCTTTTTTAGTTAAGTGCTTATTGTGCTTTTATATGCATTTAATTATGTTATCACTAATATAGGGAATCTCTTTATTTTTAGCTTTTTATTCATAGCAATAATCTCCTTGTATTTAGCTTTAAGTTTCACAATTTGTAATATCTAAATTAGTTGTAAATTATATAATTAACTATATATCTTGTATTTATGAAAGTTTCCCCGCAAAAAATTGATTCTTACTTCACAAAGTCGATCTTTCCAAACTGGATAGGCATACTTTTAAGCCCAAAGATCAGAAGTCACTGGGCTGCAGTAACAGATGGACAATGGAGTGCATATGGGACTTAAGCAGTCCAGGTACTTTTGAATAGGATTATAAGAGGGATCATTTGCACTTTTGTCTCCATTTTGTGCTGGTCTTTAAATTTTGACTCTCAAAACAAACAACTTTTCGTGAGGCGTAAATTTTATTTTCGCATCACAATATTTCACAAGTTATGACCTCCACCCTTAAAGGACATATGTCCTGCTAGGCATAAGCTCAATTTTGAAGGTCAAACAGTGCAATTTCTTCTTATAAGATAGTATTCGAAGATTGGACTTCACCAGGCCCAAGCTATGGCTTCAAATTGACGAAACTGCTGTAATTATTCTTTAAGAATTGCCTACTTAGCTAGTGTTTGACCATAGATTCCCATTTTTTTTTTTTTTTTGAAAAACATGATTTCAAGGACAAATATATTTAACTTTTTGTTTTGAAAAACATGAAACATTACTTATAACCATAAGTTCTAAAATCTATCAAGACTACTCAACCATACAAAAAATTCATACCTGCTAATCCCAAAAAATAAAGATCCGTCCTTTCAAGAAAAAAAAAAGGGTAGTAACTAGCTCAGCTCGTTCACTTTATAGAAGGGACTGTTTTAATTGTGAAAATATGGTAGATACGGCTTTAACAAGGAACATTGTAGATATAATTAGTTGGTTTTTTTTTTTAATAAAATATAAAAGTTTGGGATAGTTTTTAAAAGTTTGAAAAAGCCAAAACATAGATCTTGACCCAAAAACAGTTTGAGCCAGAATTTGAAGATTTATCTTCAAAATCTATCAAAATTTTATGGCCAAACAAAGATTTGAAAACAAATCTTCAAAATATGCTGCCAAAATCTACGGCCAAATGGGAGCTTAGTATGTATATCAGTATGTATATACTAAGGAATACTTTCTCAAGGAAGAAAGAGAAAGAATATATATTTTTTTTAACTGAACGTCCCATTTTATTGATATGAGCAGAAACCATTTGATGCTCATAGCCCAACCTTTCATTTACATCTGATAATTTGACAAAAGATCTCTTAGCAAGCATGTACATCCCCTCTGAAGCTAATCTGATGCGGCAAAAAAATGGGGTAAGTATGTAAAAGAACAAGTCTATAAATAGTAGTAGTGAAAAGTAGTATTTGTGAAATTAAGGATGTGTTTGGTACAACGAAAGTCATCTTCGAGGAAAATATTTTTCACGAGATAGTAGTTTTGTAGTGTTGCTTAGAGAAGGGAAAAAATGATCTCACTCACGAAGTACTCTATACATACTTAATATAAATATCAATTTGTGTCATAATTCCAAACTAGCTAGACTTAATATAAATATACCTTTTTTATAGTTTTTTTTAAACTGTATATATTTACATATATATAGTTCAAGGAGAAAGCAGTGTGTGCGAGTTTGCACCGTACCCATTGCCATAAAAGCTAACGTCGCTATAGTGAGTGAGGACTATACTGCGATGGAGTTCCAACCAAAAGTGCTAAGATGTTATAGAAACTTCTTGCTTAAAATGATGAAAATGAGAAATTTTATTTGAACTTTTGTTAGGGTGACAAATTAAAGATGGACCACTATTGCGATTGGTAATTCCAACCACTCTTCATTGATAAATGATAATAACGTTTCTGGTGTTATTGACAATTTTACATAGGCTAGTTTTCATCTGTGGATGAGAAACATTTTCAAAAGGTCCTTCCAGAGATCAAAGTTTTGGAAAGGACAAGCTAAAGTGATTTCCAATATCAAATAAGTTCATTTCATTAATTTTGAGAAAGACATAATTCATTCCAACCAACTACTATGAGATATTCTACAAATGACGACACAACCAAAGATCATTCATCTCTAACTTCTACATATGAGAACGCAAGTAAATTCTTACTAGAAATGACCTAGACCGTTCAACTAGCGATCAGGCAATGATGCATAAGTTTCATTGTCAAGAAGAAAAAGCTGAATCACTAAGGCACCTAAAAGATAAGAAATACCCACATCTAATAAGTTCATTTCTATTTTGAGAAAGACTTCATTAGTTCCTATCAATTACTATGTGATTTTCTACAAATGTCTGGCTCAATCGAAAGATCATCCATCTCTAACTCTTATGTGCGAGAGCGTTAACAAATTCTGAATACTAGATATGACCTTAATAGTGAGATGGTGATTGATAAGCTTCGTTATCAAGATGGAAAAAGTTGAATCTGCGAGAATATAGTATACCGAACAAATCAACATAGTTACAATTAAAGTAATACTCCTATAATCATTTAACTATGGTTAACAAATAAATATTAGATGTAAGATACATGTTTTGTATTCATTGATTACAATTAAAGTAATAATATATAATCATTTAATTATGGTTAACAGATAAATATTATATGTAAGATACATGATTTGTATTCATTGATTTAGTGAAAATATTGAAAGAATTTCCCTAATAGACAAGTAGGTATATATATGATTAACATAGATTTTCAGCACCCTGGTGTCGTGGTGTAGTTGGTTATCACGTCAGTCTAACACACTGAAGGTCTCCGGTGCGAGTCCGGGCGACGCCAGTTGAATTTGTTATTTTTTTTTATAAGTTATTTGTCCTTTGGTTTGTAACTAATATTGATTATTGTGGTGCCATGTGTTTTTTTAAAAGATTGTTTATGGCAATATGGTGCTAATATATGGTTTATTAGTTTAATCCCAGTTTCTTTTCTGAGCGGCGGGTAATGTGCTTTACATATAAGATATATCTGTAAAAAAATTCACTAATGGCATAACCTCATAAATTAGTCCATGTGCTACTCAACAATGAGTTGATACCATTTATACATACTATGATTAGAGCTGAGTCAAACTCTAATATAATCAGATCATAATCATGACAAATAAAGCAATGTGTATGTTTTTTATCCAGAATCGAATGGAAAGGAATAATAATGATGATAAATGAGTGAGATAGTATGAAAGACCTCTGACCTTTGGCTCCATGGAGAAGCCCCGTTCATTTTCTGCTCAAAGATCTTTTCATGTTACTGTATTACTTGTTGTCAAGTTTATCAAAGAGGATGACATACAGTGCCCTTGGGGCTATTATTTAAGATTGTAAATACTTGTTGGAAGTCAACAAGTTCACTCATAAACATATCTAGCGGGAGACGAACGAATGTGTAAACTTTTTGACATATGAGGGCTACTGGCGCGATTAATTCGGATTAGCACAGGATAGGCAGATCATGTGGACCCACTAAAGGGGTAAAATGCTCCCTATCAAGAGATGCTCGATTCTAAAGTCTTGAACCCCTGTTTGATAAAAGGATGAAGTGATTTCAAATATTCGCACCGAATCCCTTGTTGGTACTAATACACACGTTATGTATATATTCTATCACCGCTTATTCTTTCATTTGGACATAACATGATCACCTCCACGAGGTGAGGGTAAGGTCTGGGTACACTCTACCCTCCCAGATCCCACTTGTGGAATTTCACTAAGGGCCTGTTTGGAAAGCCACCTGGTAATTGGAATTGGTGTAATTACTAGGGTGGTAATTACACAGCCTAGTAATTACACAGTAGTGTAATTACAACGACTTGTTTGTTTGTCATAACGTAATTACAGTGTAATTACAAGCGTGCTGTTTGGTTGCACAAGTGTAATTACACAGTCAGTTTAATTTAAAAATAAAATTTAATTACAAAAAAAATAAAATTAATATTTAAAACATATTGCCTTTATAAATGATATTAAATTAGTTATTTAATAACACATTGTTTCTTGAAAATATATTAATTAATAATCATATATTTGTAACTAATATTGTAACAAAAATAATTGATATATATTTTTCAAATTAGTATTTAATTAATTATAAAACTTAAAAGAAGATTTTTTTTTTTTGTGAGAACATCATGGATTGGATGTTTGACAAAAAAATAATATTTATAAATATAATGCCATAACATTATTCAAATGTTTGACACAAAAAATCCATCAAATGTAAGTGAAAAATAAACAACATGCAGTGTGAAAGCAAGTAATTTAAAATTGAAAATATAACCTAAATTCAAAATCCAAAAGAAAAAGTTCAACATAATACTCTTATGTCAAATTCCAACATTACATACGTAAGTTCCAACGTAACTTAAGTAAATAATTCAAAAGAAAGAAAAAATATAAGTCTATAACCCCATTCACAATGAAATTCTACTTTAATAACGTCACCCGTTATATGTCAAGTTTGTTAATAACTCATTCTTTTCAATATTAAGAGGTGTAGTTTCAAATATTAGAATAATAGCACGGTTATGCTAAATGAATAAAATAAAAAAATAAAAAAATACGAGCAAGTACATGAAATCATAAGAAGTAAAGGTTGGGAATGAAAAGAAAGAAAATGAAAAATAAATAATATAAAAAGAAAATACATTTTAAAAAATAAAAAAAATAAAAAAGTAAAAATAAAAAAAATTAAAATAATAGAAATAAAAAAATATTAAAAAAAATTAAAATAATATAAATAAAATAAATTTAAAATAAAAATAAATTAAAGTGAAAGAATAAACAAACTAAAAAGTAAGCATGTAATTACAGGGTGTAATTATACCCAATTCTCAGCCCCCCCCCCCCCCCCCCCCCCCTTGAGAATTGGAGAGTGTAATTACACCCTGTCAATTACACCCAATTCCCACCTAACCGTGTAATTACTTGGTCAAACAAACAAGCCAAACTGTGTAATTACACCCAATTACACCCAATTCCAATTACTTGGATGGCTTTCCAAACAGGCCCTAAGTATGTTATTGTTGTTGGACATAATTAACATGATATGGTAAATTGAGCCAGCAGATAAATCAAATAAAATATAAAGACATGAAATTTCGCTTGGCATAAGAGCCTACATGATGAAAAAATAAGAATTAAGCTCCAGTGAGCTAAAACAATATGATGATGTCCCAAGTAAATCAAAGTCATCGTTTAACAACTATTTTGCTTAAATTTCTTCTTTTAGGGACCCATTTACATGATTTTTTTGAATTCATCAGCTCAAGTGTCATGATTTTTTCTTCTTCTTTTTTTGCGTACCTAAATCCAATAATGTGCATGCTAGGGTGTTGAAATGATTACTAGTTGCTATCAGAACTCACATATGACTGTATTGAATATGACTTGAAAATAATTGAGAAATAGCACATTCCTTCTGCAGTACTCCGTGTTCTATCACTATCTTTTTTGAAGTACACAAATAATGGGAAATTGAAGAGTCATTTTCTCCGCTCAAAATTTTCATAATCTTCAACTATGAAACTACGATTAGTATTTTTCTTTTCTAGAGAAGGCTTTTGGAGGGTTCAATGGAATCCCTTTTTTCCGAAAATGACACTCCGAATATGGAAAAATAAGCATTTTTGTATATTAAATTGTTGAATCCCTTAACATAACCGAACTTGTAGTGCATCGCAAATGTGATTCAATAATTACTTTAGTTCATACGTTGGAATGCAGGCCAGGTGTCACTGTTCTCACATTTTTAAAAATGCCCAATTTGCAGGCTTAATTATGTTGTCCATCTCTCTTTGTGGTCAACATCAGTACTTAATCTGTCATGAAAGTTCAACAAGAAACTTAAGAAGAATCTTATGAAGAGTGCCAATAACAATAAAGAACATCTTTGTCATTGTAATAAATAATCAATAATAATTGTACAAATTTGTATAATGGGAAGTTAATCCAAACAAATTTAAAAAATCGTGCAAGAAAAAAAAAAAAAAAAGGAAGAGAAACGCCTCTTCATCCTCGGGTAAAATGCCCAAACTATAGAAAAACTTGAGCTAATTTTTGGAGAGGGCTAATCTCTGTATATGCTATCTTCAGCTGTTTTCCTTTTGTATATTTTGTATACATTTTTACACAGTTATTTTATACATCTCTTTTCTTTAATTCCCCTGTTAAAAAAGAAGGGAATTTTTGGGCGTTTTCTTTTTTCCACTTCAATATGATTCAGGTGAATTAAAAAGTTGAGATGCATCTTCTGTGTGTGGGAACTTTTTGCTTCTTTTGTTTGAGATCATCTTTGTATGCTTTGCCAATATCTTGTGAAATTTTAATAGCATCAGAAGCACCAGCTAGCCCTCGCCTTGTGAATCCAATTGCATATAGCCCAGATTTTCCTTTCCAGTTGTTTGGAAATTGTGCTTTTGGGAAACCATTCTTGGAGAAAAATTCAGTTTCCTGTACAACATAACAAAACAACATTAGGCCACTGTTCATGAACCTTCTATATTAGTTTATGTTGTTTAGTCCGTTTTTTCCCCGAAAGAGCTATGCTGCTCGGACTCTTTAAAAATGTCGATACATGTGTGTTTGATCCTCCAAAAGTAGTGTATTTTTTGAAGATAGATGCGACGACATTTTTTGAGAGTCTGAGGAACATAGCTGAAAATAGTTTATGTCAGTGCAAAGAACATATAACTCTCCGTATCAAGCATGATATGGTAATATGAAAAATAGAGTAATAATTTGCTATAACCGGTTAAATGACAACGATAGAATAAAAAAATCTTTTATTTTGTTGGTGTATTTAACTTAAAATCATTTAAAAATCGTAAGAAACTTCCAAAACTGTGAATGTTACTAAAAAAGTTCCAGAAGGATTGTGACATTGTCTCACCTGTAGCCAATAAGGAACATTGCTGCAATAACCAGTAGCCAGAACAACAGAATCAATTTCAAGCTTTTCACCATTGACAAGTTCAGCAGTGCCACTCGAAAACTTCTTGATTCCTGGGACAACTTTAACTTTTCCAGATCTAATTTTTTCCAAGGCACCAATGTCAAGAACAGGTGTTTTCCCTTGTTTGTTCTTGAGTGTCAATGGTCCAACTGATGGCCTTTTTAGTCCATAACTCTCAATATTTCCAAGTATAAACCATGTAAGAATAAGAAGAACCTTGTCCACTAGCCAAAGAGGTAACCATTTCATCATAAACATGGCTAGCTCAAATGTTGATTTCCCAAAAATTTCTCTTGGCAATACATGAACCTGAAGAAGAAAAAACAGAGCAAAACTACATTAGTCTCCAACCATTTTAATGTGTCAAATCTTTTTTCAAACATGTATATAGTCCAAGCTAGACACAGTAAGTTGTGTTGACCCCACTGCGTTTAAGCTTGCCGGCACTTACATATCTATATATGTGAAAAATCATTATAATTTTAGAAATTATTATTTTTCAGACTCATAATTTAGAAATTTAAATTCTGAATTTGTCTGTAGTGCTTACCGAGCTACGACAGACCACTGATGGTTGAGCACCATGATTTGAAAGATCAAGAGAGACTTCCATGCCGGAATTTCCACATCCAACAACAACAACTTTCTTTCCTTGATATTTTTCCCCTGACTTATAATCACAAGCATGAATAACTTCACCTCCAAAATCTTTCAATCCTTCAATATCAGGCACAACTCGTTCAGCATTTTCGCCAGTAGCCACAACAAGCCACTGGCAAATGTACTCAACTTCAGAGCCGTTAGGCGAACTAGTTTTCACCCTCCAAACTCTGCAAGTTTCGTCGTACTTAGCTAATTGAACACACTCGTTGAACTGTGGGTTAATGTGAAAGGTCCGGGCATACCGTTCGAGGTGTTCTATGAATTGTTTCTTTGTTGGGTACTCTGGGTAGTGATCTGGGAATGGAAATTTGGGTAATTGGCAGAATTTTTTGGGGAGGTGGAGTTTTAAACGATCATAAGTTCGTTTTTGCCATAAAGATGCAATACAGTCAGATCTTTCTATAACAACAAACGGAACTCCTTGTTCTCTTAAGCAAGCTCCCACGGCTAGTCCTGATGGGCCTGCACCTACAATAACAGGGCCATTTACCCAAACACATCTGCGGGAAATGGAATTTTGTTCTGACAAGGTAAACATTTTTGCGTTTCTAGTGAAAATGGTGGTGGTTTTTTTTTGTTTAAAATGAGTCGGAGCGATAAAAAGCTGAAACAGAAAACTTTACTTTGTGTTAGAGAGAATACTAGACTGATAGAATTTGTTTGTTGAAGAGAGAGGGGTGTAGAAGGGGTTTATATAGAAGGTTTTTAATTTTTATTCTGTCCTGTGGCATATGAAAGGGGGCATGTGACAGATGGAAAAGTTTTCTCAAATCATAAGCTATCATCTGCCTATTAATTATTTTATTCCGTATTATTTAATTTATGTTACTAAAATATTACATTCCTTTTTTATATTGGATTGAGGGAGTTTAGCTCCTGGTTTTTATTCCTTTTGTTTTTGACCTCTTTTTTGGGCTGTATAACTTTGAGAGTTACTAATATGGTTTTATTGAAGTGCACACAAAATAGTACTTATTAGCAGTAAATGCAAGACAGATTGAACAAAAATCTTCCATTATTTCGTTTATTTTCCCGGCTATATATGATATTGGTAACAAAAGCTTATACGAATATTGTTGAGAAACACTGAGTAGTCTTGGAAAAAAATAGAGATCATATGACTGAAAGATATTGAGATAACTTTTTCCTTCTTTGTGCGTGGGTGAGCTCAGTCAGACAAAAACCTCTATTCGATTATATTAGGGGACTACAAGTCCTTCATCCCATATTCACTGCCACAACAACGGGCGCAGCTAGGAGGGCTAATCCAAACCTCCTTCATTGAAAATTATATTATATATATGGATAAAGTTTTTTTTTTATGCATGTATAGTAGGTGTTGTATGTTTAATTTTTTATATTTTGAATCTTTTTAGTGAAAATTTTAGCTCTATCACTTGGCCACAACCATCTAAACAGAGTAGAATGCATACAGAATATTCATATATATGTCAGCCTATTTTTTCCACATTATTTTAATTAAATTACATACTATAAGTTAGTACAATGTTTCATATGATGGTAATTAGGTGACATAGTTAATGATATAGTAATTAGATGAGAGTACAAATTTAATGATGGTTAGTATAACAGTAAGCAGCTCCCTTGCTTCCTAACAAGGGGAAATGCATTTGTGTCGTACTGAAAATATCTAAACATGCATGCTTCTTCGAACTAGAAATTAAGAGATCAAATGATTTTGATGGTCCTACTAAAAGCCCCACCGAAGATTACACAGCAAAAAAAAAAAAATCTTTATAATTAAGGTGAAACTTACGTGGCAATTAAGCAATGGCGGACCCAGAATTTTGAGTTCGGGGGTGCTCTATTAACTATTTATATCTGTTTTCTTTATATTTTCTATACAGCTATACACTCCGTGACTGAATTTAATGGGTGCCAGATCACCCAAAAATTGTACATGGGTCCGCCACTGAATTAGGAAGCTGACTAGGATAAACCAATGGACGCCCACGTGGATAGAGTGCTGAAGGGCTGATTTATCTTCACCCAATCTCTATCTCTAATGGACCCTTTGGTCCCAGTTATCCCCCACATAAGGATAGAAGTAGTAGACTCCGATCCATAGGGCAAGGGGCGGAGCCAGAAGACAGCGATATAGATTCGGTCAAACTCAGTAGCTTTGTCCAAACAATGTATTTATGTTAAGAAATTTGTTAAATATGTAATAATATTAAATTTAGAACCCAATCAGTACCACTTAATATCGTCATTCTAAGATTCAGAACACATAAAGTTGAAATTATGGCTCGGCCTCTGCGTAGGGCCCATCTTAGGTTGAGACTTGACTATTAATTGGACCCTAAATTGCCCATACCTTGCCAGCTGAAACACCTTGGTGTTGGTGGTTCCACACCATGCTGGTGCAATACATTGAGCACTCTTTTATTTCGGAGTCGTTTATTTATGGCTAAAGTCGTGCAGGAATTATGATATAAGAATTACTATATTAATTACTGAATTATGTAGTGGATATATCTGTTTTTGCAAATATTTGGTTCATTATATTAAAAAATATCATATATGATGTACTAATGTAAAATTAAACTAACCATATTATTTATACCGCAAATGTAATGCAAACCAAACACAATATGAAATAATACGAACAAATTTCAGAAACAGTGACACCAAAATAAAAAATAAAAAATGCACCATGCACAAGAAATAGCTCAGAAATGCACCTTAAAAAGCGCACCATAGTCCATAGATAGTAGAAACTGCTAGACTACACCTCTAAATTGAGTACATATTAGCTCCTAATTCTTTTGACAGTTCCGTTAAATCTATCTATCAGAATTTATTAAATATTTAACGGAGATAAAAAATGTTCATTTTTGACAAACTTAAACAATCAAAACTGCTCGAAAATATATTTAACGGATCATTTGAACCTTCCCCAAACATAAGAAACCATTTTTTTCATTTTCTATTATTTGAACATCAACTTTTTAACCTTTTTGAAATACAATTTTTAAACTACTCGTAATATTTAAGAATCGTGAAAAAAGATTTTTGATTCCCAAAAAATAAAATAAAAAATCAAGCAAGTTGGCATGCAGAAGGTGTTATCATCAACTCTACTTCCTCACCCTATCTTGACCAAACATGAAAAGACCCTGCCCATTCTTTGTAAGTTTAATTTATCCCAAGAATTTTATGTGGGCTCGATAATTATTCCAGTTTTTGTTATAATTCATCAAACAAATCACTCTCAACTAACATAAAAAACAATTAATATTTATATCAAAATATAAGCTATGTATATTCATGTTCAGCATATGCATGTTTTTGTTTAGGTTTTGAAGTTCTTACCAGCTCTTAGGCCAATATTGTGTACTTCACCACATGCAATGAAGAATCTGATAGTATAATATTGTTGTGATTAAAATACCCAAAGATGAAAGATTTACAGTCTGATTAACCAAATAGCGTAGATTAATTAATGCTCATACTATCAACGCACAGGAACACGATTGCTTTTAGAACATTAAGTCTACTAAGTTCATGTGACTTTTTATATGAAACCTTACTTACATTTTGAATGTGTAATTAACTAGGTTTTGTTTACTCGTTTATGATACAATACATTGGAGTTTTGGAGTTGCTTAATTTTTGCATGTTCACATGTGGAGGCTCTTGTATGATTTTAATTATTGGCTGAGTTTAAATTTTATGCAGTATATTATATATACTATAATAAGTCGCAGAAGGGAAAAAGGAATTATGGCTTGGGAATAAGCGGTCATTCTTCCAACTCTGCTCTGGCCAGTGGCCAAAATCTCAAAAAGCCAAAATGGTCGCAAGTAATAAAAACAAAAGCCTATATATATAAGGAATATCAGAGATTGAAAACAAGATAGTGTATATATATAGATAAACTTATATTGATATCCATATGCATGATTTGATGGGGTTGTGTGTTATTTTATTATCCCGATTTTTCCCCACCAGCTTTGGCCAGCTTTTGTGAGCTGATGATCTGAGGGCCAGCTTACTGCTTTTAGGATTACAACTATTGTTTTACTTTTCCTAGAGAAGATTTTGAGGCTGTTTATTTTTCTCCATCTATTTTTCAGTAGAAATTTCGGGTGGATCTAGCGAGTGCGTCTGCTTCCATATTTTAATTTAAACTGTATAAATGTAGTTAAGATGCTTATAAGAAAGTACTAAGTATTTAGCTAGAATACATCACCCATATATAGCTAACCAGGAGTATATATAGGATGTGCACTTTCGATAACAAGCACACATTTGAGCAGTGATGGAGCCAAAGATTCTAATAAAAAGAATCTAAAATGCAAGAATGAAACACTTGAAGTATTCAAAGTTATGATATAAAATGACTTTTGTCACCGTGCTATGCCGTTACGTACACTAGAGTTTCTTTTGTGAATTACATTCAATAGTTTATTTATATATACATAAATTTTATTTTTATCTATGTAAAAATAGGACCCTGTGAAAGGGGAGAAATTAATGAGGTAAGTAATAAAGTCGCTGCCATATATGTGATTAGGAGGTCACGCATTCGAGCCATGAAAATACTTTGTTGTAGAAATGGAGAGTAAGACTGCGCACAATAGACCGGTCTTGTGTCCGGCCTTCCCCAAACCTGATGCATAACAGGAGCTTAATGCATCAGGCTACCTTATGTTTTGACAAAAAAGATTCAATTAAACCCCTCCGAACCATATTGCTCCACACCATGCTTTTGAGGCTTTGACCATCGTTTGACCCCATAACTTTCTTTATGTGGGCTGGCACTACGAATCAAATAGGATGAATATCTTTCGTGGAAATTGGTAACTAATAAAAAAAAACAATACTCCAATAAAGAGGGACTAGTAATTATACAATGCAAAAGTTTGATTTGATAAATAATTCTATAATTGGTGATTTTCAAGCACGCGTAAAGTTGGAGAAAAGATAAAACTCATGATTAGCATATCTCTGGCAAATTAAAGTAGCAAGAGACTGTTTGGCTTTTCTTTCTCTATATAGAGTATATTTTAGTGCACAACATGTACTTCTTGGAAGCTTAGCTGCCAACTTTCTTATTCTTCATTTTCGCAGAAAGTTGAATAAAATTCATTAACAAATTATTATACCTAAGAATCACAGATTTTTGCAGTCTGCCACTTGATTATACTACTAAAAAAAAGTAAAACCCTTTATAATTTAAAAAGCAGTTATTTGGAATTTTGCACAAAATAACATTCCCTCCCTAATTAACTACATATATTAATCATATATCCTCTTGTATTTGAAGGTTCCACGTAAAAGCTACCACTCGGTATGTAGATAAGAATGCGGCTAAAGCTATTAGTTAGAAAAAGAAATTAATTAATGGTACTTTGTACATCTGGCTTCTTTATGTGTATAATGATACTTTCAGAAAGGTATAATTAACAACTTGGGTATTTTTGTTGTCATCATTGGTACACTCCAGCGCGAGGTTAAATAAATAGTAAATTTAAATAATAACAATACTTTCTACTTATGAACCACCAAAAAATAAGTTTAAAAGGCCACTTATTTTCGAAGTGGAAATTATATAAATGGAGCTGCATATGTATGTTCTGTACGTGATTATCTCGGTTTAAGACAGATTATGTATTAATAACCCTCTGTGATCCCCCTTAATCCACCCTAATAATATCATTGTTTTAGCGAATGATTTATTATCCTACTTGATCATAGCAAAAATGATATTTCCAGAATAATTCAGCGCCGAACTGATCATAATATACTTATGTCAACTACATTAGGTATTTCAATCATAAGGGAATAAAAAATACTGTTTTTTATTTGTATGAAGTGAATACATTTAGAAATTAAACCATCGCTAATAGGGATGTGCAAAAAACCGAGAAACCACACTAAACCCATAAGCTGATTAATCAAATCCGAAAAGTAAAACTGACCAGTAGTTTGATTTGGTATTTGAAAAAAAAGTGATCATAATTGGTTTATTTGGTTTTAGAGAGAGTGAAAAAACTCTTATGTTTGTTTTAACACAAATTAACTGAAGAATTGGTCATTAATTTAACCAAAGCAATCGCATATGAAACATCCACAACATGAAACCTTTTAATCGTCTCAAATTTCTATACATATGCAAAAACTCAACTTAATATCAATATAAATAACCAATGTTAGTATTCCACCCTCCCATATTACTTGTCGACTTTCTCTTTTACACGTCCTTTAAGAACTTGTAAATAAAAGTATATTTTTACTACACAACCCTTAACTCACTCCAATTAATTGCACTCTAATTAATATTGATTACTTTAAAAAATAATTAATGTTAAGGGCAAAGTACGGAAAACTTAATTAATTCTATCTTGATTTTGTAAATGGACAAGTACATTTGAGACAGATATTTATAGTAATGTGGACAACTAATATGGGACGGAGGAAGTATAAGAGTAGTATTGAAGAGGCTATGTGAAATGTTGTTTAAAGAATTCGAATTAATTAAGTAAATCTGATAGGCAAATATAATTAATAGACATATATTATACACTACTCCCTCCGGTCCGTATTATATGATGTTTTTAGTTTTTATATTTTGTTCAAAATAAATGATTTTTTACATATATATAATTAAAAAGGTATTAATATTTTTCTCCAAATTTACTCTTATTTAAATTAGTGTGGCTTTACATAACCAAGAAACCATATTGAATATGTACTATGTAATCAAAAGATAATTAGTGAATGTACCTCTTACTTTAAACTTCAAGAGGTAAGTAAATTTCTTAAGAGTTGTGCTTAATATAAGCTAAAATCACCGTATAATATGAACCGTGAAAATATGTTAATCTGAAGTAAATATTTATTAGGTAGAAGAAATGGAGATCAAAGAATATTAAGATTCACTTCCTTCATTTAAAATTGTTTTAGTTTCCAAGGGAAAAGGTAGATCACATGGCCCCATAAGAATTGAGAAACTTTTTGAAGAATAAGGGAAAATTAAATAAAAACTCAATTGATAATAAACAAAAGAGAAAAAAAAATTGAAGAAATCTGGAGAAAATCTAGATGGGCACATTATAGGTTTGAAAGATTCAGAGAATCCCCATCTATCAAAACGTTTATTGTGGCATGATCTAGTTTGACTCATTAAATCCTTCATCAATGGTTTAATTAATATTATATGAAGGAATATTTGCTTGCATGTGTTTGGATTTTTGGGAATATGACTTATGAACGCGATAAACATATATCTCAGTAACAATAATTACTCAGAATTTTTAGGCCGGTTATCATCGTCTATTAAAATAGCTGGCCATAATAGTTTTTCCCAAACGTAAGTATTTTGTCTGTTTTTTTTTTTTTTTTTTTTGTAGTAAATTATTTTCAGTAAAAATTTTACTTCAGGAGAATTATAAATTCAGATAATTTTCTTTTTAGTTTATCAAACGGTAATTTTGAGAATTAAAAGTTTTGGTTTGAAATAAGCGACATCAAATAAGAGAACATAATTGTCAAACATCTTCATGAATGACCCTTATTATTTCGTTCTATTTCCATCATGTTAAGGCATTCATTTTGCATGTCATATAAAAATTAACCTAATTTTACATTTTTCCCTCGTCTGTAGATATGACCAAATTAATTAAATTCAATTCTACATATCGCGCGTTCATGAAAAATACTTTGGGTAGCTGTTTTCTTTTAAAATCTTTCTGTAAAGGAATATAGTTTACCTAAATATGAATGTCTTTTCGTGTACTGATATATGATAATAATGACATTTTTGAAGATTTCAGTTGTTTGGTGAAATCACATGATAGAGAACGTGAACTAGTCCGCAAATTAGTGATTAATATGATATGAGGGGGTGGGTAACTGACTAAGTGGTACTATTTTCTTTTGGGTAGATCAATAAGTTGGTCAACAATAAAATTAATGGAGAGGAGTAGTATTAATTCATAGAAGTTGAATGTGGGAGACCTCATTTAATTCCATTCCTTCAGTTACTGCTCCTCCGTCTCAAACTCTTTGTTGTGTTTTTTAGAAATAGTTAGCTTAATTTATTTTATTTTAGAAATTAAAGACAAAATTATTTTCTTTTTCATTTCAACCTTAGTAGTTATTACTCCATCCGTTCACTTTTAACTGTCCGTTATTTCAAAAAGAGATTTTTACTTTTACTTGTTTACTTTCGCATGTCAAGAGAAAAATAATTTATTTTTCCTGCTTTACTCTTAGCATTAATTACTCATTCCAAATCATTTTCCAAATCCAATACAATTATACACCAATTAATATGGGTATTATGGTAAAATACACACTTCATTTATTATTTTTTAAAGGGGTGTGCAAAGTCTATAGTGGATAAGTAAAAGTGAACGGATAGAGTATTTTGAAGACTACTCCTAATTGATGTTTCTCAAGGGCATGTACCAGAAAATCACGATATATATATAACTTGAGAGGGAGGGAGTATAGAATAATAACTTAACTTATATATACCAATAGCGTAACAAAAAATTGTAAATGACATATTATAGATAATTATCTGTAATTACATTTTGAATAATGTGATAGCAGAAAATACCTTACAATATTTGTGTATAGAAATAAAACTCGTAGAGTAATATTTCCGTTGTTGAAATGTGTAAAACCGTTATACTGATGTCTCTTTGTTGAGTTATATCTTTCTTAAGTTTGATTAACGAATAATTATTGTCGAGCCATGTCTCGAAGCAATATTGCATAATGGCAGTATCCAAGCCTTGCATGTAGCACTAAACTACTCTTTAATCAATGTATATACTACTTGATGAATAATTAGGTGATCGATCAACCAACTACCTCACTAATTTACCAGGAATTCTCTTTAACCTGGGTGTCACCCCCTTTATCCACTAATTAAAAGTTTCTGGAAGACATAATTAGTTGGATGCGGGACTATATAAAACTCCTTCAGTTTCATAATAAGTGATGTTTTTAACCCATGCATACCCTTTTAGAAATTGCTCACTCCTAGAAAATTAAGAGTGTTTACCCTAATCAAATTTTACCTCTCTCTAAGTTGACATTGGGTATTGGATTAAATGACTAGAAAAGGAAAAACTACTTAATGATTTTTGATTATGTAAATAAGGGTAATTTGAAAAAAATAAGATCATGTTTCTCTTGAAATCCGAAAGCACCACTTATTTTAAAAAAAAAAATGAAAAGGCTAAAACATCATTTATTTAAAAATGGAGGGAGTATATATCAATTGTTAAATCATAGTTTAACTATTTCACATGGAACTGAAGAAATCCTCCATTTCAATTGGTATCTTTTTTTCACCAAAAGCATAGATGAAAAAAAAAATCAGTATTTCACTAAGATTTCGAATATACGGCAAATATAAATTAATATTATTTTGACTCTTCTTCGTAGAAAGACGATCAAACAATTCCCATGAATTACTATTCTAGCCTAGATCACGGATAAATTAAAATTTTATCTATAAGACCTCTTCAATTGTAGCCTTAGCAAAAACTAGTTTTCATAAAGCAATTGTCATTATTTATGTACCCGAACCATGGGAAGACGATCAAACAATTCCTTGTGCGTCAATTATTCGTGTCTGCTTCATCCTTTGATTTTTCATTTCTAAGTTAAAAAAAAAAAAAAAAAAAAAAACCCAAAATGTTAGGTTCGTGCTAGTGATTTACCAAGCAAATATAAATTCGTATAAGGGAGAATTAATGGGGTTTAGATCAAGTCAGTTTACTTGCTGACCACATGGCATGCAGTTGCCGGTCGCAACGTTACGTTGATCATTTAATTAATTACCTTTAATTTAAATACAATTGATCATGTTCTTTCTTTGCTTAACTATGACTAATATTTGGACCGTCCATAAGTTGTTATTTCAATTGATGGGTTTTAAAATTATTATTCTCATAAGAAGTAAGCCACTATCCATGTGAATTAAGTGTGAAAGGTGATAACCCTTTTAAAACTGGTCTTGCTCAGATATTCGTCTAGTTTCCATTTACAGAACTAGCAGTAACTCGATATAGTCAATCCACCAAGTAAATAAGTCAAACCCACGCTAAAAAATAGGGATTTATTTCACCCAAAAAAGAGAAAAAACACGAGATATCTCCGCCCCATTCATACGCATGTATATCATGCATTTTCTCCAGTCAGTCTTATTAACAGCACATAATCTCGGTCAATCATCAAAAGTATTTAAATTTTTAAAAATATTTATTTTACTCAAGTTGAAGTATTTGGATGAAATTCCGTAAAGTTAGAGGGCGGGGATGACAAATTGATGCAAACACGGATGCCAATTCGACTATTTAGCTGTAGGCTAATAAATTCAAGTTAAGCTGTAGGTATAAGAGCATTTTTGGTCCCTATATTATAGATATACTATAATTTTGGTCCTTTTGTGATATTTGACCTTCCACTAATCGAAATGTGTGTTTTTAGTCCTTCTATATAAGAAGTGTGTAGTATTTGAACTACTGTTGAAATTATCATATTGTCAAAATTGATTAACATTACAAGCTTAATATGACATATAAGTAATTAAGTGGTGGAACGATTAATTGCTAAATTTGTGAATATTCACAAGCAAAGGGATCAAAAGTGCACTTTTCAATTAATAGGTTTAATTATGATTATCCAGATATTACAAGGATCTGAATTAAAATTTAATAATAATCGAGGGACCAAAAGTTCTATTAACCCTAATTATATCAACTTATCTAAAGGGGAAACTTGTTTCCTTCTTGAGGAATTGCTATAAACTTAAGTGAAACAATAAATTAAGCATGAGTAGAATAATTATATAGATATTTAAACCGACTACAAAGATCTTCATAGGTTCCAAAATCTTCATTTGATTTGACCATTTTTTTTAAGACAGGAGATTCCTAAATGTAGTATTAAAATTTGGCTCGATCCGTTATTGAGGATAAGAAGCAGGCTTTTATAATATATACTAATTAACTACCTCATAATCACGTTTGCTTACATGCATTATTCCACAATAAGTGGATTCAAAGTAGTTAAACACAGTCAAGCCTCCATTAATTAGCAACCCTAATTTGTTTTTGGCAGTTAGCAAATGGGATAACTGAACCTTCACTTGATAACAGTATGTGATTCAGCTTATAATATACATCGACATAGGTGAATCCATAAGATTTCTACATAGTAATTTATTTGAGTCTCGATAAATCATTTGCACAAATACGGTAGTTTACTAATGCAGGATTTTGGCCAAATTAAGTTATTGGGTTCAGTAAAACTGTTGCCAAAACTCTAGCTCCTCCTCTGTACACTAATAATGTAAATATTTTTAGAGTCATGCAAGTTAACATGTTGTAGCCCTTTTTTTTCTCCCGTTGGATTTTATTTTTGGGTTGGGTCGTGGGTCGCCCATGTGAACCCAACCCGGCCCATTTAAAAGAGATAACCCTTCAGAAAGTTACTTAGAAGTTAACCCACAATATAACTCCTATACTATCTGTACGTGTACGTGGGTTTGTTCAGAAGAAAACTTCCTGTAACTTCTGCTCTTTTAAAAAGAAAAAGAACGTTTTTTTCTCGAAGAACTGCAAGTCTGCAAAATATTCTCCTCTTCTAAAATTCTCCCTAAAGAACACACATAAAAAATGATATCTAGTTTGTGGTAATTAAACACTGTTAGTTGCTAGAAGAGGCTAAAACCTCCGCGAATTGCAACTTTCAACCTCCACAAATTACCCCTTTTTTTGTAGTGAATTTGAGTACACGATTGTATCGGTTCTTTCCATTGTTTGTGTGTCAGCACTGCATCTTCGCTATTTTTTTTTGGAAGAATTTGAAATTCGTTTCGGTGTTGTTTGGAGTAAAATCCAATTTGAAAACGAAGCTGCGTTGAAAGTTGAATATCAAATAGCATATTACTGTAGGTAAATTGAGAAACACGATTCTCTAAATAAATTTTCTCCACTTGTGTTGAAGCACGTTGGCAAGTGTATGGTACAATAATTATAGTAATATACTTTGAAAAGAATGGAGATAATTTCAATTTTGTCGGACTCCATTTTTTCTCCTTTTGTGTTGAAAACTTACAGAGAGACCAACAAAAAATTTTTTTTTTAAGGGAAAAGTATACATGATTTGACAGCAAGCCTCAATAGTAAAGGGAATTGTTGTTTTTTGTCATGTTCCTTGTGTGTTTTTCTCATTATTATCATGATAAATTTTTTTTATGAGAGTTGTGATAAACACAAACCTTTTACAAGGGAGGACAAAGGAATGTCAGTTCAAGAATCTGTACTTCAATTTCTTTTAGAAGTGCCCCTTTCCAACGTGAGTTTGTATACTTTCCTTCCAACGTGAATTGGCTGGTGCTGCATCATTAATTTTTTTTTGTTTGAACTCAAAATAAAATATGATCCAGTTTACTTAAATAAATTAGAAAATGTCCCTCAGTTTTTTTTTTTTTTTTTTTTTTGTCTTCTATGAGTAATTGTGGCATGTGTTGTCACATTGAATGGTATGTTCATTCTTATTGTTTTCTTATTCCCATTTCAGACATGACTAGACGGGGACATACTCGAAATGCTCCAAGTGGAAATGGTGGTAAAAGCCGAGCAAAAGGACAACGTAGAAGAATCCATCATCGAAGGACAATTTTTAGTAATGATTCAGACTCTGAGCCTGAAGTCATCAAGAAGGTCCCAAGGACGATACAAAATATCTTTAGGGATGATAGAGTTGTCCGAAGGGTAGGAGAAAGAAAATTTGTAGAATTTAAAAAAATCAAAATGGACCCATCTGCATCTATTCCAAGCTAACTTCGTCTTTTTGGGAGGAAATTGTCGGAAATAATGTTTCAACATTTTAAAATTGTTTCGAGTTGGGATGCCTTGGGAATTTTGGAGCAATCTTTATTGGAGTATTGGAAGGATCAGTTGGCTAATATTTATCACAAGTTTGGTCCAAATGAACCTATTTGGGTATACACTATGGAACTTGAATCCAAGTGGGAGGAAAAGGAAATAACAACTAAGATTAAGAAATCTTGGCTACTAAAGATTTGTTCTAGATCCAGATTGAGTCTGATAGTTCCTAAATCTCAGCTTTCTAGACTTTTTCCCATAGATAAATTGGCTAAATATGTGGCTGAAAGTGTTGTAGATCCTCGTCACTCACGTAATGAGATAGCCATAGACGAGTAGTATATGACTTATAATTGTGTAAATTCCTTTTATGAACCTATGTTTGTTTATCTTTTCTGTTCATATATGCATATGAATATTTATTTATTTATTGTTAATTGATATGCATTAACAAAATGTTGTAAAGGGATAAAACTAAAAGAATCTGTGTGATTCTAGTCACGAATATAATTAAATACACATTAAGAAATGATTTTAATTTTGGTTAAACATTTGGTTCTTAGATGATGATTGGAAACTTTTGTGACCTTTCGATTTTACACTAGATGTGAAACCTTTATGAAAAATGATTTGCTTGAATGTGTATATCACATGCTTTTATTTTAAGAATAAATATTGATGAGTAAAAACTTGCTTAATTGTCTCAATCAACAGATATAACATCTAAGAGTATCATTGCTGATTTAACCAAGGGTGAGAAACTAAACGGTGAGAATTATGACATATGGAGTCGTAAAATATGGTATGTACTGGAAGAGCAAGATGCTCTGGAAGGTATTAACCATGTTTTGGTTCACCCAAAAGAGGGTAACACTGCCCAACACAGAAGAGATCTGGAAACTTACAATGCTTGGAAAAAGAAAGATTCTACTGCACGTGGAATTATTGGGAGTTCTGTTGTTGATGATCTCATTCACGAATGTGAAGAATACCCTAGTGCTCATGCTATGTGGGCACACTTGAGAGACTTATGGGGGTACCACTGTGACTAGCCTTCGACGGCTGATTATCAAGTTTGATACTTACAAGAAGCGTCATGATCATAATGTCAAGCAACACCTTAGGGTGATGCCTAACATGATTGCTCAACTCAAAAGTGTTGGTCACGTTCTCTCTGATGAGCAGTATGTTCAGGCAGTGATCTGGTCTCTTCCCAATAGTTGGGAACATTTGAAGGTTAACTTAACCTATAATGATAGCATCAAAACTATTTCTGATGTTGCCCGTCGTGTCGAGCTTGAAAACGAGCGACTTGATGCAGCTAAAACTATAGCTAATGCCTATGTGGCAGAATCTAGTGGTACAAAGTCTTTAGGATTCAAACGCAAGAAGAATTGGCATGATGGAAGGCCTAGGAGTATCGTGGGAGCACGAGGGTGCATGTGGAAGAGTGGCCAAGACAATGCCAAGAACACTAGAGGCCATGGAAGCACAAAGGAGTGGTGGCATCTTAGAGGACTCTAGAGAGTCCTAGGAAGCTGCCTAGGTTTTTTGAAAAATGACGGAAAGGGTAAGGAGACCGGAGAAGGACCCTCCAAGAAAAGGAACAAGCCAAATCCCAAGAAGGGAAAACGTTTTTTCAAGAAAAAAGACAAGAGTAAGATGAAATGCCACAACTGCTATGTTCCAGGGCATTTTGCTCATAAGTGTCCTGAGCCGAAAAAGGTAGCATTTCAAAATGCATCTCTAAGTGCTACATATGTTTCTAGCACTGTTTTACTAACTGAATCTTATCCTGTGTGGATTGTATACTCAGGGGCCACCGACCATGTGAGTCGTGATTGAGAAACGTTTGTGGAGTTTCATCAAGTCTCACATGGATCAAGGTGGATATATGTAGGAAAGGGATAGGAATTTGCAAAATGGACTTGCGTGGTGGCCGAACATTGATGTTGTATGACGTCCTATATGCTTCAGAGATCCAACATAACTTAGTATCTGTGTCTGCTCTTCTAGATCTAGGTTTCGATTTAAAGTTTAGTCGCAATGGTGTTAGAATTACTCAAGACAATGTTTTTATGGTTTTAGACTTTGTTATGATAGTTTTATCGTTTTAGATTGAAATCCTTCAACTTATGACTATTATGTTGACTGTTGTGTAAGAACATGTTATTCTAGTAATAGTGAAGTTGATATTATTACATGGCATGCAAGATTAAGTCATAGGGCAAGACCGAATGAATAGATTGGCAATGGAAAGGCATTTAGGTCCTTTCTTCAAAATAGAAATACCAACTTGTGAAAATTATCTTACCGGAAAGATTACGCATAAACCATTTGGGAAGGCTAAGAGAGCAGATTTCCCATTGCAATTAATCTATTCTGATATTTGTGGTCCAATGAATGTGAGGGCAAGGTCCGGTGCTTTGTATTTCATTACATTTATTGATGATTTCACGCACTTTGATTATGTCTATTTGATTTCTAATAAATCTAAAGTACTTGAATGCTTTAGAAGATATATGAATGAACTTGAGAATCAATTAGATAAAAGTATAAGGACTTTAAGAACCGATATAGGCTATGAATATTTATCAAGACAGTTTGAAGAATTATGTAATGAAAAAGGCATTACAAGACAGTTAAGTACTCCTCACACACCTCAACAGAATTGTGTAGCAGAAAGGAGGAATAGAACATTATTGGACATGACAAGGTCAATGATGGCTGGCAAATTTACCTATCTCTTTCTGGAGAGATACGTTATTGACTGCGGCCTACATATTGAATAAAGTGAATTATAAATCAGTTACTTCCACTTCCTATGAGCTATGGACTGGTCATAAACCGAACATGAATGATCTACGACCTTGGGGTTGTGCTGCATATGAAAAGATCATTTTGGTAAGTTTGGAAAACTGAGTCCAAAAGGAAAAAAATGTATCTTTATAAGATACTTAGAACACTCCAAAGGGTATGTGTTCATTGGTGAATTAGAAGATGGAAGTATTACTGAAATTGAATCACGAGATGTCACTTTTCTAGAAAATGACTTTCCAAAAAAAGGCGAAATAAAGGAAGGAGAGCCTCTTAACGAAATGTTGAATTCAGATGATCAAACAATGTCTTCGGACATGTTTGATAGTCAAATAGATCAAGGATCGGTTCCTGGTTCAAGTGGGAGTTTTGAATCCCAAATTCCTTTAGAGGAATCTAAATTTCAACAACGTAAGAGTACCAAAAAAAGTGTACCTAAACGATCTTATGAGATTGAAGATTACGTTTTTCTAGTGTCTCCCACAGAATTGGATGGGCCTAATTCTGAGACTGAGGCTTTGACTAGTCCTGGAAAAGATGAATGGATGAAAGCAATGAAAAAAGAATTGGAGTCCATGAGAACCAACAAAGTCTGGGATTTGGTTGACCTTCCTTCTGGGCGAGCTATTAGGAACAAATGGGTTCTCAAGGTTAAACGTAAAGCGGACGGGTCAATTGAAAGATACAAGGCACGATTGGTCGTAAAAGGTTTTACCCAATAAGCTGGAATAGATTATGAAGAAACATTTTCACCAGTTGTGAAGTTTACCTCAATTCGGTTACTTTTGGCTATTGTTGCATGTTTGGATCTAGAATTACACCAAATGGACGTGAAGACAGCTTTTCTCAATGGAGAATTAAATGAGGAAATCTACATGGAACAACCTGTAGGTTTCAACGTTAAACGCCAAGAAAAGAAAGTTTGTAAATTCAAAAGATCTATTTATGGCATGAAGCAGTTTTCAAGGCAGTGGTATTTGAGATTTCAGAAAGAGGTGATTTCATACGATTTCACCATGATCGATAAATACCATTGCATCTATGTGAAGAAGTCCAATGGAATGTTTGTAATTCTTTCACTTTACGTGGATGATATTTTATTAGCCGGAAATAATTTGGAGTATGTGAAAACTATCAAGTCATGGCTTTCAAAGTCATTCGACATGAAAGATATGGGTGAAGCGGACTATATGTTGGGTGTTAAGATCCAAAGAGATCGTTTCAAGAAGTCTTTGAGTCTATCTCAAGAAACTTATATAAAGAAAATTTTGGAACGCTTTCGAATGAATAGTTGCAAACCCTATGGATATTCTTATAGCAAGAGGTGAGACTTTAAGCCTTGAAATGTGTCCAGAGACTGAAAAAGAAAAAGAAGATATGTCTCGAGTTCCATATTCTAGTGTTGTCGGGAGCTTGATGTACGCTATGATGTGTACTCGTTCGGACATTTATGCCGTAGGTCTGGTTAGCAGGTATCAGTCCAATCCTGGAAGAGATCACTGGAAAGCTGTGAAGAGGATTTTTTGATACCTGAAAGGAACTGTTGATTATTCACTATGTTATAGTGGAAATGACTTACACTTGTGAGGGTATACAAATGCTGATTGGGGTGGTGACCGAACGATAGAAAATCGACATCCGGTTATGTTTTCTTACTTAATGGTGCTACTATTTCATGGAAAAGTAAGAAACAAACTTGCACGGCTCTTTCAACTATGGAAGCTGAGTTTGTGGCTTGTGCATCTGCAATACAAGAAGTTGTTTGGTTAAAAAGATTCTTTGAGCATTTGGGCATAGCAAAGAAGTCTCAAGGATCAATGATTTTACATTGTGATAGTCAAGTGGCTATTGCATACACAAAGGATCCTAAGTATCACAGCAAAACCAAACATATTGACATCAAGTATAACTTTGTAAGAGACACAGTAGCAAGTGGAGAAGTAACTTTACAATACATACCTACGCGAGAAATGATAGCTGATCCTTTTACAAATGCGATATCTAGAGACCTGTTTGAGAAACATGTTATGGCTCTAGGTTTGCGTAGGGCATAATTATATTTCTGTATTGTAAAATGACTTGATTGTTATAATATTTTCATCAATATTCGACTCTTGCATTTGTGTTCATATCTTATATGCATGTGATGATATAATTTTATTGATAAAGTGTGTTGAATAAGTCACAAGATTGGCTCTCTCACATGAGCAATCACCTCTTACGTTGAGTAACGTGAAGAGATGAGTTTCACCACCATGTTGTGACTTATTTTGTAAGCCAGATATGAGTTTCTCTAAGAAGATGGATTTGAGGATCATTAAAGAGAGAAGCTCGGGTTAGACATTTTGGAGATGTCTAGATCAAGATCTGTACTGTGTTCAATGAGTAAAAGAATGAGACACACGCGCCAATATAAGGTGAGAACACTGCAGCACGTGTTTCATACCACGTGTGCTAAGCGACCAATGGGTTAATGGATGAATGGATCCCTACTTCTTCATTGTGTGAGACCTCGAAAAGTTACATTAACTTTTCAATGGAATACCCTTTGACCTTTGACTGTTTCTTGAAGTTTCAATCAGTGTTGCTACTTTAGCATGTTACTAATAGCCATAAGTGTCAGTGTATGTCTAGGAAAGAAGTTGATTTGGAACAGATAGATTCGTAGAAAGGGAAGACAATTAAAATTATTAATTTAACTTGTATTCAAAGGCCGGCCATTACACTTGCCATAAGGGTGTCAAGTGTAGTTGTGGATATAAAGTTAAAACATGAACTCGAGTTCACCTCTTAGGAGGATTAGGGATCAGATAAATAGCTACTGCTGTAGCGGATGATGTCTGGGGTATTACGAGTAATAAGATCCTTATAATTGATAGTGGATTCTTTCCGCATGTGATTGAATTCCTACATGGAGCTCATGTAAAACCTTAATAGGTATTAGCTCTTGATGCTCGCAGGTCGCACGAACTGTTTGTCTGTATGAATTATGTGTGTTGTTAACATGGTACCGATTTGGGTCTAGTCCACCATGTGCGAAGTGGGAGATGTTGGATTTTATTTTTGGGTTGGGTCGTGGGTTGCCCATGTGAACCCGATCCGGTCCATTTAGAAGAGATAACCCTTCAGGAAGTTACTTAGAAGTTAACCTACAATATAACTCCTATACTATCTGTACGTGTACGTGGATTTGTTCAAAAGAAAACTTCCTGTAACTTCTTCTCCTTTAAAAGAAATATTCTCCTCTTTTAAAAAAATAATTCTCCCTAAAGAACGCACATACAAAAGGATATCTAGTTTGTGGTAATTAAACTTTGTTTGTGGCGAGTTTAACAATTTCCGCTGCAATTAAAAGGTACACAATTCGTTGTTCTTGCCCCGTTATTATTTTCTTATATCTCCGACTAACTAATTCACTTATTGTGGACAAATTACCTGTAGTTATAGTTTCTAAGATGATTTGATTGCACAATTTATGAAGATTCACTTCTTAATTTCTATAAAGAGGGCAAAAAACGTTTGGAACATGAAGGGAAGTGTATGACCAAAGATTACATTTGAGAAGAAAGAACTAATAAAAAATTTAAGAATCAGCAAACACCACATGAGACCACATGGAGATGAATTTTAGAAGCAGAGAAGAGAATATCTAGACTTCACTAAGACCATTGGCATGAAATTAGTCAAAGTAATTAATGGTTTTTGATAAACCAGGTAACATGTTATAGCTAGATATAATGATGTTATATGAATTAATCATCTAATTATTAATTATTCCATAACTAGTTGCTACTACTCTATTCAAACTTGTAAATCATGTTCTCTTGGCCAACCTCTTCATTTTTTCAAAAAATTCTCCTTGAACATTAATTAATCATCATGGAATAATAGGGATCTTATAATTATCTATATTCTATTCTTATAGTTAATTAAGTTGCTAATAAAAAAATATTATATTAATTTGTTCATCCTGATTTTGACCAAAAAGTGCTGTTTGGATGGTTGCACCGAACATGATGCTTATAACTATAATTCTAATTTATAATACTAATTATGCATTACTAGAACTAAATTCCCCCTTATAATTCCAATTTCTAGAATTGTTGGCAATCACACCTACTCATAATTAAGCACAAATCTGACGAACGTGAAAAAAAGGTTCTACAATCAAAAGGAATTAACAAGTTGGATCTCGTCATAATTTTATATGATCAGTTGTATTCTCAAATTAAATTCTGAACTACTAACTTAACTAATAAATAAATACACACCTCTGTACTAAACAGCGTTTTCGAAATTGTGAAATACAGAACATCAACTTATTTTTCAAATAGAGTAGCTACTCATAGACACCAATTCTCAATTTGTTCAACACTTATCAATTATTATGCAAGTATTTTTTACAGGGCGGAGCTAGTTATGACGGATGGGTTCGGCCGATGTATTTGTTTTAAGACATCCTTTAAATATGTATAAAAATTAAATTTATAACTCAATTACCAACACCTGATATCGCTATTTTAAAATTTAGAACTCATAAATACAGTTTGCTCTGACCTCTTTGTTAATTTCAAGCGAGTTAGAGCCTGTTTGGCCTAGCAGTTTTGAGGCCATTTTTTTTTTTTCGGAGAGAAAACACTTTTTTGGGTTATTTGAGGTGTTTGGCCAATTAGTAAAACTGCTTTTAAGTAGAAGCAAAAGCAGTTTTTCTGCAGTTGGAGAGAAGCAGAAAATTTCTACTCCTTAAAAAAAGCAGAAGCAAAAAATCATTTTTTTCAAGACAAAAATATTCCTACCACAAATACACATTACCAAATATATCCTTTATTAATCCATTACTTTTTAATTAATAATTCTTTTATTTTATTTTACGTAGTATAAAGTTAGCTTTCACCTATGTAATAGACTTTTATAATTTGTGGAATGATTTTGGATTTTTTTTTATTGTAGATTTTGAGTATATTTAAATCATCATGTTGATATTATATCAATATTATATATATATATATATATATATATATATATATATATATATATATATATGCATTATATTAATTGAAAATTTTAATATGTACTTTTAAATTTAATTAAATAAAAGTAAAAAATTAATTAAAATCTTTCATTATAGATATTTAAAATAATTTCTCTCTGTAGCATAGTCTTGATAGTAAACGTTCATTAAGAATTGTCTTTTTTCGTAATTTGACACTCAAAAGCATTTTTTAAAGATGATTAAGTGACATTGGATTTCACAAGGTAAGTTACGCAGCTGTTTATAGTCATTTTATGAATCGTGACATTAATCTCATCGGCATTAACTTCAAAATGTTTAGAATCGTCAAAACTACACATTGTATTCAATGGTGTGGTCATCATAAATGTTAATTAGACTGATAACGTGAATCGTTCCCGTGCGATGGTCCATCCCAAAGAGATTTAAAGAAGAGGAAAAATCACGACATTGTTCCACACGAGTGTGATAAATTTGTAGTTATGTGATGATAAAGGAATAGGGCGGTTTTGTTAATTTTCTACAACATTGTAGATCCTTTTAGCTATGAATTTGACTAACTTTGGCTTCTTGTATAGGAAGTCCAGAGTCATTTTCATCACTCAACCACCAATCCAAAATCTCATAATCATACACGGTGACAAAAATAAATGGTAAACTTACCGAAATAACTATCTTCTTATAAGTTCTTATCATTAATAGCTGTCCTTTTCAATATTACGATATGTAGCTACTTTTATTAGTTTATGTATTTGAACGCGTGTATTTGAAGGTCTTTAAATACATAACTAATCTGTAAACAATAACCAAATCCTTAAATTTAGGCATTAACGGTGGTATTTATTAATAGACAGAATAATATCTTTCTCTCTTCCCTTCTTTTGATAAGGTAAATTTTGTTCCATAATTTTAGCTTCCTTTCTTTCTCCAACCATGATTTTCCTTCTCTCTTCCCTTCTTTTTGTAACTAAATTCAAAAACATTAATAATAGAAGAAACGGAAAAGGGCCAAAATTACCCCTGAACTTTGGGAAATAGTTCATCCATACCCTTCGTTATACTTTAGGGCCAATTATACCCTTACCGTTATACTATGAGGTCAATTATACCCTTATGTTTAACAGCTGCCACGTGACATCATCCCAGCCCTTCAAAATTATTTTCCCCTTAAATAATTTTTTACTCACTAAAATAACCCAACCCGACCCGATTTTTTTTTCCAGCCAAGGGTAATGGGTTGGGTCCGTATCAGTTTGGCTGGAAAAAAAAATCGAGTCGAGTTGGGTTATTTTAGTGGGTAAAAAATTATTTGAGAGGAAAATAATTTTGAAGGGCTGGGATGATGCCACGTGGCAGCTGTTAGACACAAGGGTATAATTGACCCTATAGTATAATAGTAAGGGTATAATTGGCCCTAAAGTATAAAGAAGGGTATGGATAAACTATTTCCCAAAGTTCAGGGGTAATTTTGGCCCTTTTCCGTAGAAGAAAACACAAAAACAGAGACTACAATCATTCAACGGTAATTCGAAAAATACATAATTCGTAACTTCAAAACACTTAAAAAAACAATTGTATATAAGTTTTTATTGAAAACCTCAAATACATTCAAACATTCATAAATGAATTTAAACGACTGGGTATTTGATTCGCAATTCATCAATATTTCAAATACACAAATACAAACAAACAAAATACGTCACTCATTGGTTCAAATACACAAATACATAAAAACATTTATAAACGAATTTAAATGACTGTGTATTTTATTCGCAATTGATCATTATTTCAAAACACAAATACATACAACAAAATACGTCACTGTTTCAAATACACCAGTACATAAAACATTCATATACAAAATTGAATGTATGTGTATACGATAAACAGTTAATCACTGGTTCAAATACACAAAAACATGCAAACATATGCATCACTGGTTCAAATTCACAAATTACATACATATTAATTAATAAAAACAAAAATAATAGTGCAGAAAATGACCGAATCAAATAACATTGAAAGTCAATGAGGCATCAAGAAGGTATGTCAACAAATGCCATATTTTGATGCAAAAATAAAATAAAAAATCTAACATGTTTGGCAGAACCTACAACAACAATGATAGCCGTTGTTGAGAAGAAGTTAGTGTTTAGGGTTTAGTGGAAAAGAAGAAGTTAACAATGACAGCCGTTGTTGAGAAGAAGTTAGGGTTTAGGATTTAATGGAAGAAGGAAATGGAACATGATTGAAGAAGGAAAGGGAAGAGAGAAGGAGAATCATGGTTGAAGAAGGAAAAGGAAGCTAAAATTATGGAACCAATTTTAATAATAGTCAAGCCTATTATTAAGGGATTTGTTTAACCATGTATGTGTATCGTTACTGATATGGCTATGGTTGGTAAATTAGAAAAGTAAATTAGTTACTAAAAATATAAATAACTAAAAGGGTAGATAATATCAATAAATAGTCTTATAAGAAGGTACATCAAGTAATTATTCCAAAATAAATCTAATTAATTGCCTACGAGCCCATTTTGATAAGTTTGGACTCCTGGAGTACAATTTCTCAAGAAGCTCATTTTAACAGTTAACACCCAAGCCAGTCCAAATTACATTCCAAGCCCATACATGGAGTTCTTCAAAAATAACCATGGAAACGAAACCAATCAAGAAACAAAATGAGACTCTACCACAGTGAAACACCTTTTCAAAAAAAAAGAAAGGATGGGGAAACCTATAAGATGTCGAAGAAGTGATAAAATTCGAGACAAGGCGATTTTGTTCTTCATACATAGCTCATTCAAGATTTAGTATCGTGTATTGATAAAATAGTAGTTTCTTTACATTATAAAGTAATGTAACCTATAATAACACGTAATCAGTTTTAACAAACAAGATCTGATAACCTAGGAAATGAAGTAGAAAATCAGTTATAACAGGTTAAGTTACACTAATGATATAAAAAAATGTTATATTGTCGGCGTAACTTAAACCCCATTCAAAGTTCAAACATCGATTTGGATTTTTTTTTTTTTTATCAACAATTCTGAAAGAGATGGGCAGTATTAAGTTGAAAAAAATCCATGGCGCGTGGACATTGACTAAATATTATCCACGTGAACATATGAATCATTTACTGTCACATAGCTTAATTAAGAAAGATATTTAGGGTTAGAATATATATGGAGAGTGAATAGAGTGGGGACCTTTTTGGCAAATGAATAGCAGGACCAGTTAACAGGGTGTTTATATGCCCTAGTCAGGTGAAATTCACAAGCCTAGCCTATTTCTTGCCCATGAACACATTCAAATATGGTCCCTATATTTATCCCATTTGGCACCACCTGTCTTAGCAAAATTATAATCCGTTTCTGGATTGAGACTAATATGTTCTATTTATTGTTTCTCATTTGACTAGAGTTTGCCTACATAAGTTTGTTGACGACCTAAGAATTTAAACTTTTAGATAAAAATGTTTCGTATGATTTAACATAGTTGTAGAATTCCACGACAATATGCCTGGGGGGTGAAGGTGTAAGATTAATACCTTATGTATGGGTTCTACAAAACTTGGTAGTTTTGGTCCAAATCTTATATTTGTGTTTAAACATCACTTAATATGTGTAAATAAGGGTCATTTGCACGATTTCCCTTCAAGGCCATTGGTCTTTAATTTTGCCCCTCAAATTGTTGGTCTTTAATTTTTACCTTTCACCTAATACTCCAAGGTTTTGGGTTCGAACCTCAGCTCAGAAAAAAAAATCCCAAGGCAAAGGTTTATAGAAAAATTAGGCCTATTCAGGCAGAACTGAGCGGGAGTTCGAACCCGAAACCCATGAGTTTTTAGGCGAAGGACAAAAATTAAAGATTTCAAATTTGAGGGGCAAAAATTAAAGACCAGTGCCTTTGAAGGGCATTCCGCACAAAAAAAACATATAAATAATTTATTCAGAACCCAATAGGCTATATTTTCTAGACCTTACAACCCATAAAGACAAAATTCTAGCTTTGAGGATTCAAGGGATCAAACATAAAAGAATACTCAAATTTTAGAACTATGATGAGATATATCGCCGACCCATTTTATATGAAGGTATTTGACTGGGCACGAAGTTTAATAAATACTAGAAATCATTTCATTATAGGTCAAAGAGTAAATTTAAAGTTGAATTGTTTGACTATATAGAAAGGTGTTATTTTTTTTATTTTTTTTGTGGATTGACTAAAAAAGAAAGAGTGTCATGTAAATTGGGATGGAGGAAGTACTTCTTATCGAATTTGGACCCTAGCGTACAATGTTGGACTTCCTGTATGAAATTTTTGAAAACCAGTGTGTTGGAGTTTCATTTGTAAAATTCGAACTCTAATAGTTGCTCCTGAAAATCTTCTGAATTTTAGTTGTAGGTATTTTTGCTGATGATTTTTCCTGTTTTACTTGAGCCGAACGGAAACAACCTCTCTACTCCACAAAGGTAGGGGTAAAGTCTGTGTCCGTACTACCTTCCTCAGACCCCACTTGTGAGATTACACTGAATATGTTGTTGTTGTTATAGTTGTAGGTATTTTTTCCTAAATATTTTCTGTGGAAAAAGTGGCTAAATGGTGGTTAATATTTGATAGTGCCGGTGTAAATAATGGCTATTTCCCCAATTTTCCGGTTAAATTTGCATGGGCTGGCCCAAAACATTGAGTCTACAAGTTATAGTATTCATTGACACTGTTCAATAATGGCAGTCCAAGTCCAGAACGGGCTTAATGTGTAGTCTCTTTCTGGACAATCTATATTTGTCCTTTAACGAGTTGGCCTTTTTCTCATCTACTTCCCCATTTTCCTCTTAGGTTGTGTTCGGTATGGAGGAAAATATTTTTCAAATTTTTCATGTTCATTTGGTCAAAACTTTTAGAAAATATTTTCTTTTAAAAAACAAGTTCCTCAAAAATGGAGAAAATGACTTCCCTAACAATAGTAGGGAAAACAAGTCCACAAGTGGCTTTCCACCAGCCACCCTACCACCACCCAACCCACCCCCAACCACTCCTACCACCCCAACCCACCAGGGGCGGACCCACGCACAATCTAACTATGCTCGAGCACCCATTAACCCCGACTTAAATTATATATATCTATATAGAAACTGCTAAACAAAGTGATATGAATGTGACGGCACCCAATGAACAAAAGCCGATTGGGTGCTCTGGTCGGATGCAAGGATTAAAGGGCACTTCTTTTGTCTAAGTCGAGGGTTCGTTCCTAGGTGTGACGATCATTTTTCTCCTTTTCTCCATTATAAAGTTCTGCTCTTCTTTTTTACTATCTTTGATTACTTTACATTTAATTTATAAAATCCTTTAACATTTGTGTAATTTCTTGTGAACATAGAAAGAGAAAACAATCATTGTCCAATCACTTCTCTTATTTTTCTTGTGAGATTTTGGCAATTTAGCTAAGAAATCCTTCAAGCTAATTCACTTTTTTTTTTCAAAAAGTGTTTTTTTTATAATATTAATCATAATTTTTTCATTAATCTTTAAATTATCACGTTTAAATAATTGTACACTTATACTATGTGATTTATAGTAACTTTATATTAAAAGAAGTTAGCACCCATGAGCCAACAATCCTGGATCGGCCACTGCACCCCCCCCCCCCCCCCCCAATCTTTTTTTTGGTTTTGTACAGCCCCCTGACCCCCCGAAAAAAATTAATTTTGTTTTAATTTTTTTTTTGAAAAGTTTTTTTTTTTTTTTTTCTTTTTGGTTTTTTTGCACGACTCCCCCCCCCCCCCCCCCCCCCCAAACCAAAACACCACCCCTACCCCAAAAAAATTTAACTTTTCTTCAAAAAAAGTTTTGGATTTTTTTTTTTTTTGGTCTTTTACACCACCCACCCCTATCTCCTTCCGAATTTTCTACTTCATACTTTATAAAAAAATTATAAAACGGGAAGTTTGCGTGGTTATATTTGGTGTGGGGTGGGGGTGGGGGCAAGTGGGGTGGGTGAAGATGAAGTGTGTTTGAGAGTGGTGGTTGAATGGGGTGGGATTTGGGGGTGGGTGGTGGAGGTGGGTGTGGCATGGGGTGGTGGGGCTTGCGTGGGTATTTTTCGAAAAATGTTTTCTACCAACCAACCGAACATGAGAAAATAAGTAAAAAATCACTTATTTTCCAAGAACATATTTTCCAGAAAAACATTTTCCGTGGAAAATATTTTCCTTCATATCAAACACACCCTTAATTTTTCTATTTTTCTTTTTGTAATTCTCTTGGGCCAGCTAAAGATTCTCCTTTTTATAAGTTTTCTATTGATCTATTTTATTCATATATCTGCTATGTTTTTGTAACAACCCGATATTTTTCAAGTGTTTAGAATTACTCCCTTATTCATACTTTATTTAATTTTAGCGGGTCTTATATCGAGACAGATAATTATGGAATATATTCATATAATATGTATGTATACATATTTAATTGAATATAATTTATATGATATAATAAATGAGATGGGGAATCAATTAAGTGACTAAGCGGACCAAGCCCACACTTTAGTTGCTGGTCACTTAATATATCCAAATGGAAGAGTGAAAACAGTAGGTTTTAATTTATTTCTAACCTAAGGGGAGAAAGGGACGAGCAAAGAGCTTCTTGAATTGTTGTGTCTAACATTAATACGGTGAAGTTCTTTCCTCAAGTTAAAAAGACATTCAGGTACATAGTACTTTTAACTTTTAGTGTTCAAGAACTTATGTTGCACAGATATTTGACTATTACAATAGTGGTGGCAAGATTTTATAGGGAGCTAATGACAACTCTAATGATTAGAGGAACCACATGATGGTAGCAACGATGAAGAATTGTAGGATTTGAATATAAAATTGATTTTCAACGTGTAAAAATTTGCTATTCTTTTTTTGCATAGTACATGCACTGCATAGTACTTAGATCTGATATCAGAGCTAAATATTCCATAATTATCCGCTTCAATACTAGACTCGCTAAAATTAAATAAAGTATGAATAAGGGAGTTATTCTAAACGCTTGTAAAATATTAGGTTGTTCCAGTTTTGTTTTGTTCTGTCATTTGTTTGATTATTTGGAATAGGGTTTGTTTCAAGATTAATGCACAGATTTTACTCTGTATGTGTAGATTTATGATCATTTTGTGTTTTTTTTTAATAACATGTTTTTAGGTTGTCTTCAGGGCAATACCCTTGATCATTTAATTGGCGTGAATATAGGTAAAAGTCATGGTTGATGAAGTATGAAGAAGGATGGTGGATGTAGAAAGTGTAGTGCGATTGTTTACTTAAAATGAGCAGCAAAAATGAAGTAGAGTCAACGTTAAGAAAGAATATATGAAATGCATAAACAGAATTTTTGAGTGTGGAATATATGGTGCAATGGATTAGTTAAATCAGCAGGGAATGTGAAGAGTGGTTCGAAAATGAAAAAATAAATGTGAAAACTTTACAAAATCGTTATGCGTTGTTATAGAAGTTTCCGGTACTGCTTGGCCAATCCTTTTTCCTTTGAGCTAGCTTTTGGGGATTCCCTTACTTCTCTGCCAGCATCAACCATGGGGAACTGGAATTGCAACTTTCTCCGTAAACCTAGCTATCTGATCCCTTTTATTAAAATCGAATCACAATTTGGTGTTACTTTAGGTTTACTAGGTACTTGTTTAAGTCGATGGAAGTGAAATAAGATGTATAGACAGAAGAACAGATAAATTGTACATTATATCTTGGTGAATCAAAATACTGAATTGATTCTTTGAACTGATAAATAGAAGTGCAGTAGTTTTGTTCTTTTGAATTTTATCTTACCTTTCTGTTATTATCTCAAAAAGTTTTAACCCCATAACTTGTCTCACATATTTTTCAATCACCCAATCATGACCTATCCTTATATTTAACCAAAAGTTGAAAACAGGTCTATATATAGATTTTTTTTTGTTGTTGTTGACATATAACGCATATGAAAAAGGATCTAAGTTGTACATAATGAAGTGTAACTATCTTATAAGTAATAGTGTAGTTACCAATTATCGTTAATAAAACAAATACTTATAATTACCTTATAACTTAACCGACAAAATGAATACTTTTCATATGACTTATACTCTATAAACACATTTACAATATGCTACAATGTCAAAAAGATATGACACTGATTATTTTTAGTGCGTCGAAACAAATACTATATTATTCTCTACCAAAGCCACAAATGTATGATGAAATCTCAGGGATGTGAAGTCTATGCAACTATCCTTATTCATTTTCTACCTGATTTTTACAATAAGGAAAGTCTTTACGAGGAGTTCATCAAAGCCCAATAATTATAATTTTGACTCAAACTCTATGTATGTGTAAAAATTGACTAGATAAGTGCTCTAATAGATTTTCTACCCATTAAATCAAAAGCATGGTAGAATTTAAAACTTGAACTTATAAAATTTAAATTTTGAATTCACCTCTATTAGTACACAGTTTGATTTCCTAAATCAGTCTATTGACTAGTTTGACACTTGACACCTTTATGCCGCCTTGCTCTCAAATTCCCAGTGCTTTTCCAAAACCTATCATTTTAATAATGGTTAAGATGCTTGTTTAAGTTACTAATATTATCTGAAGCTTTAAAAATTAAAGAGTTAATTAACAATGCTTTAAGCGGTTGTTTCGGTCTAACAAAGCATTAATTTCGTAGTCAAATAGGCTTTTTTTCTGGAATGCAGTTCGTTCCATCATAAGTTTGGTTTTCCCTACATTCTAGTGATTTAAGAAACAAGAGAGTTTGAATTTAATTACTAATAAATTAACAGAAATGATTTGTTTATGAAAGTAAATCAAATGACTTGTTTCAACTAAGACTAGTAAATTAACGAGTTAGCTCGTATACACCGACATCGAATATAAACGTTTACATGGGCATGCTTGGTATAAAGAAAAATACTTTCATGAAAAATAAGTAGTTTTCTTATTTATCTTTTGCTGTTTGGTAAATACACACACACAAAAAAAAAAAAAAATTATCCCAAAAATATTTATATTTAATTTAGGAAAATATAGTGGGGGTGGTGTAGGATGGGAAGTGGGGGTCGGGGGCGGGGGAAGTGGGGCTGTCAATTGTCAAGAGCTGGTTGTTGGGGCTGGGAGGAGACAACGAGTTTAAAATGACACTTATTGGACTTGTATTTTTACTCCTACTAAAGAATTCATTTTTCTGATTCTTAATGAACTTGTTTACTTAGAAAATAAAAAATTTCAAAATATTTTAACTAACTGAACATGAAAAGCTGAAAAACATTTAAATGTCAAACACACCCTATATATTAGGTCATTCAAAAAATATTTACAGATAATTTAAAAAAGAAGAAGAAGATATTTATAATTTTTAAAATAAAATTAAATAACAAATAAAAATAATTTTCACACTATCAGTATATGTAAGTTGCTCTAAACTCATCGCTTGAGTGGGTCAAACAACATACTAAAAAGAAAATCAAAGAAAAAGGAATACTACTAAATGAAATTAAACCCTGGAAATTGTCAAACTTTTTATTATGCTTATATAAAAGGAAAGCATCTAATTTAGAAGAGGAATAGGAAGGCAGAAGGCTAGGATGACTATTAAGCATATATAGAATTACAATAGTATTATATTGGGTTATGGTTCCAGATATTCGTGTTAAAGTTTGAGGTAAAGAACATTATTTAAATTCTGCTTGTTTGGTTTTATTACCCTTTTTGATTTAATCATATTTACCATAGATGATGATTGTTTTGTTATGTAGGAATCAAATCTAGGAGGTCTTTAGGAAATGGTTCAAAAAGAACATCAAATTTGTTCATTAAGACCAGAAGGTCGTTACAGAGTCGAGATGAAGTTCCTCTTCTGTAATGTTATAATAAATCTGCTTAGATCTTGTATCTTCATTGATGACTAGATTACGTCATTATGCCTGCTACGTTATAAATAGAGAATAGGGCAAAAATGAATATTTTTAGCATATGTCCTTAATTAGCATAAAGAAAGATTCTAGTGTAGCTACAAAGGTGTTGTTATTCTAGTTCACATGTTAAAATTTTGAATTCCCTGGTTGGAATTATGGGTTCCACCACTATTAGAGTCGGAGCTAGGGGGAGGAAAGAGTGTTCAATTGAATCCCCTTTTAAAAATATTATGCACTGTGCAATAGGACAAGAATGAATATGTTGGATTCCTTTAAGTGGCTTAGGGTGTTAAAAAATTGCTTCAATTCACGGGTTCAAATCGTAAATGTGATATTCAATCGTTTTATCAAATCTAATTGTATGAATTTCTGGCTCTGTCACTGGCGGCACTCATGTCATGCATGTGGTTATTCTTGAACAGAGAAAGAGCAATGGACATTAGTGAAAAGAAAAGCACTCCACAAGAACAAGAAGAAGATGATGATTATATCGCACCCATTGTGTCATCATACAACGAGAAAATCATCTGCACCCTCTTTAACTGCGTGGACAGGTTGCCCGTGACGCAACAATGTATACAACCCCCTGCAGTGCCTACTATTGTTCTGGTTGGAGACAAATGTTCAGGGAAATCTAGCCTTGTTGCATCCCTTATCGGAATCAAAATTCCATGCTTTTGCACCAGAGTTCCTATCCTTATTAAGCTTCAAAATCACCACAGTCCTAAACTTGAGTTCTCCCTCGAGTTTGATGGAAAGGAGAGAACTACTAGTACTGATTATAATGATGTAGCCTTAGAAATTACTCGGGCGACTAAGGAAATTGCTGGCACAACAAGTGGAATATCTAACAAGGCTTTGACTCTCATCCTGAAGAAAAATGGTTTTCCGGATCTTACAATTGTGGATTTGCCAGGGATTCCTACTGCGTTAGACAACGACGAAGCTAATAATAAGGAGACATGTGAGCAGATCATTATGAAGTATATAACCCCTGAGGACAGGATTATATTGAATGTTTTATCAGGCAGTAGTGATTCATTGCCTAATAAATTTGAATCAATGAACATGTGTAAGAAAGTTGACAAGAAATGCGGAAGGACTCTAGTAGTTGTCACCAAAGCTGATAATGCCCCTCATAAGTTCCTTAATGAGCTAGTACTTGACAAAGTTACTGCAATGGGATTTAATTTTGTCTGTGTTAGGAATAACATTGACGCTGAGTCTTTTAAAGAATCCGAGAGTGCAGAGGCCACACTTTTTGAACTTGTACCGCCCACGATTGACAAGACCTTGTTTGGCATTCGAGTCCTGGCACGTAAGTTGATGCTAATGCAAGCTAAGATCACTTCAATAGATATCACAAGGAAGATCAAGGACAGGCTTGATGCCAATATCTCCGATCTCAAGAAGTTACCTAACCAGCGCTTTAGCTCTGTCGCTTATGGACTGAAAGAATTTGAGCGGGTCAAAATCGGCTTAATTACCCACCCAAAAGTTACTTGGATTGATGTGGGTTGAGCTAAAATGGGCTAAAAGCGGGTCAGTACCCAACTCATCTAATTCTAACTAAGTTTTATTTTCTTTGTTTGTTCTTTTTATATAGTATTTTAAAGTTTTTTTTTTTTTTATTATGATTATATATAACATATCAAATAAATAAATGTCTTTTTCAAAATATTTTGACAAGGTTTCTCATGAGTCAATTTGGGCTACATGTCAACCTAATTTTTAGATGAGCAGAAATGAGTTGGGCTAAAATGGGTTGAGCTAATAAATAGGCATCCATGACCAACTCAAACTTGCCGGACTGGGCGGGTCATGTTTTATTGGGCTAATTTTGTCGCCTCTAATTGCAGGAAATTCTTCTAAGAGGAGATCAGTTCGATGAGGACTGTAGTACTAGTCCTAGAAGTATTGTTGAAATGCTATGCTTGCCCAGTATTCTGCTCAGTTACATTCAAAGATTAATCTTGAAAAGAAAGAAGACTTCTTGATGAATGAGATCATGTACATAGAGGAAAGAAAGGTGATCAATGGCAATTGATTTCCTCGATGAAAAAGTCTGTGGGATTTCTAAAATGGCAGAGGAGTTTGTGGTGAAATTGTGGAACTACATAGAAAAAGTTGTCATCCAAGATTTGATGCACCATTTTGATTGCTACGCGCAACTTCAGGAATCCACTACAAGAGCTGTACAAAACTTGATCGCCAAAACAAAGGATGATTCGGTTAATTGGGCACGAGAAATCGTTGAGATGGAAAGGCTGGCTGCAGTTTACTTCACTTGCAATGATCCCTGTTATGCAGCTAGTTGCAATAGGCTCCTAGCTCAAGGAACAACATTTATGGAGATTATGAACAATCCTAAGATTTTGCACTTGATAATAAACCTCGAAGGAGTTGGAGAAGTTGATGTTGCGCATTTGAGGAATAATCATGACTTAGGCGTGGTTCGACAGGCTTTTGATTTGAAGATGAAGATGACTGCGTACTGGAAGATATTTTCGACGAGGCAGGTGGACCTTATGGCCTTGCGTATGATGTCCACTGTTCGAAAAATGATAAACAATGAGATGGAAGAGTCTATTGTTACTTATCTAATGACACCTTATGATGATTGTGGCGTTGATAGAAATATAGAATACTAGAAGAATTGCCTGAGACCTCGAAGAAACGCCGGATGCTCAAAAAGAGTGTAAAAATCCTTAAGAAGTCGAAAAAAGAGGTGGAAAAGATCAGCACTACGATTTATACTCAAAGTTTTCAACTATTGTTTGGTAATTATCAGGGAGGTCGGATGTCCGACAATCCATTCATATCTTCTTATATCTCTTGGTTTATGTCTTTCAAGTAAAAGAATATATACTATTAATCATGCGTTTAGACATGATATTTTTTATGGAACAACTATTTATTTCAATTGTTTATATATGTATTGCATGATGAATAACATGTTAGTGAATTTGGATTTGTATTGCCTTCAGTGTCCGTATTGTTGGGTGTGCGAACAAAGTACCACATTGGTAGCTGAAAAAAAAGGAGCTACTTATAAGGAGTTGAATACTCTTAATGATGTGAGGCCTTTTGGGGAAAACCGTGCGGGCTTGACCCAAAGCGGACAATATCACATCATATTAAGAGTATCTTTGGGCTGTTTTAGCCCAACAACTGGTATCAGAGCCAATGGTTTGGTGGGACGAGTATGAAGATGGCGGAATGTGGCGTGGGGCCCGGCTTAGTGCCTTTGCCCGTCTATGGGCCGGTTTACGACCTTTACCCGTAGCTTTGAAGACGCATTCACAGCCTTTGGGATTCGGTGACCGTAAATACTCTGACGATGTGGGTGGCACACAGATATGTTGAATCTCTGACCCGTGGTATGATAATGAGCCATGTGGAACTTAGTTCGAGGGGGAGATTGTTGGGTGTGCGAACAAAGTACCACATTGGTAGCTGGAAAAAAAGGAGCTCTACTTATAAGAAGTTGAATACTCTTAATGATGTGAGACCTTTTGGGGAAAACCGTGTGGGCTTGGCCCAAAGCGGACAATATCACATCATATTAAGAGTATTTTTAGGCTGTTTTAGCCCAACACGTATACATCTATACATACATACATACTTGGTATGAAAGTATTGCTCCCTCCGTTCCAATTTAAGTATCTTAGTTTAACTGGACACAAAGTTTAAGGAATAAAATGAGACTTTTGAATCTTGTGGTCCTAAATTAATGTATGTAATATAGTAAAATGTACTTTGAATCAAGGAAGAAGATAAAGAAATATTATTGCGTGCTATAGACATGAAAACAAGTGAATAAGATGGTGTGATGATAATTGATGCATGCATGCGAGGGGAACTGATTAATAATGGTGTGATGTATACACTTGTCCTTATTCTCTAAAAAAATTCAATATGATAAGCTTACCAAAAGTTGCTTAACCAAAAGTGGTAAGAAATATTATTTCTATTTACATGAAAACAAGTGAATAAGATGGTGATGATATATAATAAAAGCATGCGAGAGAAACGTAACTAATTAATGAACATATATAGTAGTACTGCATAATAATTAAACTATATGTGCAAGTTGCGTTAATTAGGGCACAGTGCAGCTGTATATTTCTGTTCTTATTCTCCTTTCTTGTCTTTTCCATAAATAAATTAAACTGCTTAGTAATTATAAATACCACAACTTACCAAAAGTTGCTGAACTAAAAGTGGAACAGCCAGTATGATTACTTCTATTGCCGGTGATAATGGTAGCATCAATCCCATCTCCATCAAACATCAAGTTTTTCATAGTTTTCTTGTTATTTACGCACTCTTGATAAGTATCTCTTTTCACATATATCATAAATCTCCCCGCGTCATTCCTCATCCTCTTTACTGCAGCCAAAGCTTCAGAAATAGAACTATAATTGCCATAACCATCTTGAGCCACCAAAACATTGGCCTTTATCGAGGTTCCTTTCTATACGTAAAAACTTCTTGTCAGATACAGAAAGCCATTCTGGAGCCAGTGGCGAAGTTGGGAACCCTAACAAGGGGAATTCGAAAATATGTTAGAATTCTCAACACTTGAAATTCAAACCTACATTTACGTACCATGCAATAATTTTCTTACCTATTTGTGTAGTATAATTTTCCAGCATATCATGTGATTCAGTTGAAGCCCCATCAAACCATGGAACTCCACCCCTTACCACTTGGCTTGTCGTGGCTAATTTGTTTATGGCAAGAGAATTGCAAACGTTTTTGGAGAAATCATCTAGCATGCCAAAGGGAAATTTCTCCAATTATGATGATAATTGGAAATCATGGAATTCATTTAAGCACATCTGATGATTAACCATTGCTGCACTTAGCCACCTTTAAACATCATTTCTTTTATGGTCATTAATAGAGTTGATGACGGACCTATTAAGTTGATAGAAGGTATCTTCATATAGCTTTAAGCAGTCAGCCCAAGCCAACTTCCCTAACTCATTGAATGAATGTAGTACATTCAAAGCCAATACGTCCTTATGAGCATTTTCAACTTGAGCTAGGGTTGCCCTAATAACCATATTGCGAAAACTAGCCATATCATAATTTTCTTCTTTGGGAATATTGAGAGAGTTGCATAACTCAGGGTAAGGTGTTTGAATACATAATGAAGCTTCATGCACAACCTCATAGTATGAAACAAACATATAGGCCAAAATAAAATACAAACTATCCACTTTATTCATGAGATGAGTGTAAACAAAAGTATATGTGTGAAATATGGTTTGAGTAATGATGAAATATTGGCTAAAGAGGGATCGATGGTTTCTTTATATAGACAAATTATAATGCCATGGCTTGATTCTGGTACCTATCAGTGTAGTTTTACATGTCATATATAGCGGGTATGATTACCATTTATAACATATTAGCAATTAATGTTTATCAGATAAATTTACCTATAATTATCTTATAAGTGATCGAATTCGGCTTTGTATGAAAATAACTGCAACACATTAAACTTAACCAGTTATATGTGATATAATTTATGTATAATTACCATTTATAACATATAACCAGTTAATGTTTAAATTTACTTATAATTACCTTATAAGTGAATTGATGGTATAATTTATTTTTTCACCAGCTTTATGCCTCTGACGTTTCATTACGCAGTGTAATATGTCCATGCTTATCCCAATTGACATTTCATTAATGCTTAGTACCTTAAACCCTACTTTAACAAACCATACGATAACGAGGATGAGATTAAATAAAAAAGTATGATTTGCAATTGATTTTTGTGAAAAAATGATTCTAGTTCAGCTATATAATTATTTTAATGTTATTTTTTTGTCGGCTCTTGAATAAGGCAAAAAAGCGTGGACTTTAGGCCCCAAAATTTTAAGGGCCCCATTTTCACTAATACTAATTTATGAATTGATTTTTTTTTTTCAAAAAAAATTGAGTACTACAAGTAAAGGTTATAAATTTTTAATAAAAAGAAAAAAATTACAATAGATTTGAACAACTTGAAACGTATGAAATAATTTATTCTTTTATAAATGTCTATATTGCTTATAGAATAATGTTAACAATTCCTGTAACAGTTGCATATGCGGAAAGAAATTTTTTAAATAAAATTGATAAAAATCAAAACCTAAGATCAACAAAATATGTGATTTTTAAAAGGTTTTTGCTGATGCACGTATGACGCACGTGCGACTCACGAGATGGACCTTCGATGCACGAGATGCACGTGCGACGCATGAGATGCACCTGTCACGCATAAGATGCATGTGCGACCCATGAGATGCACGTATAATCTCATGTATGACTCATGAGATGTATGTTTTACATTGTTTTAGAATTTTTGCTGATCTTGAATCCGACAAATAAGTTTTCGTCAATGACCTGAAATGATGAAAATCGTGGCTTTGTTCCTTTTTCATTCGAACTGCTGCTTGGTCAGGTAAAAGTCCTAAATACTTTTTTTTTTTAACTTTTTTAGTTTTCTATGTGACTTTCTTTGATGTCTTCGATTCGACTATGTTACTGGCTATACTACAGTAGCAATTCATGTTCGTTAGTCATTTGTCGAGGTGGAATTTGTGGGCCATTCTTTAGTTTATCGGTCACCAATGATAAAATTTTCTATTTATTTATCAACACACGAAATCTAACATATATCTTTTTCTAAATTAGTGTTCTCTTATGGTTTTCTGATTGATTAATCTTGCTATTTTCTGATTGCTAGCAACAATACTGAAGTTAATTCTATTTTGATCTGTTTATTATATTAAAATGTTTTACGATTTGTATATGTTAGTCAAACAGCTTCTTGGAGAGTGAGCTTCATTCACTGGACATAACGTCAAAAAATCGGAAAATGACATAATGCTGCCGTAGGGAGATGATGAAATCGACAACAAATTCGGTGGCAATGACAATCAAGAAAGCAAATCCAGTAATGAAAAAAATGTGACTAATGATCAGCTTTATAATAGGAGAAAGTTCCATTACCGCCACACACATCGTCAGATCCAAGAATTGAAAGCAGAAAATTCTTACCTATAAACTAATAACAAAAGAATAAAATGAAATCCCTTTTTACATTTTTTTTCTTGTAATTTGTTTATGATATTAATTTGTTGTTATTCTTGTGAGTAAGTTTCTTTAAGGAGTGTCCTCACCCGGATGACAAGCAAAGGAAGGAGCTTGGTCATAGACTAGGGTTAGAGCCCTTGCAGGTCAAATTTTGGTTCCAAAATAGGCATACCCAAATGAAGGTATAATAGTATTATAAGTAAGGGTTTCAAATTTTTAATAAAAAAGAAAAAAATTATAATAGATTTGAGCAACTAGAAATAGGAAATAATTTATTCTTTTCTAAATGCCTATATTGCTTATAGAATAATTTTAACAATTCCTGTAACAGTTGCATATGCGGAAAGAATTTTTTTAAAAATAAAAATCAAAACCTATCAACAAAATATGTGATTTTTAAAAGGTTTTTATTAATTGACGCTGATGCACGTGTGACGCACGTGTGACGCACAAGATGCATGTACGATCCGCGAGAAATAGATACTCCAATGCATGATCTTGGATAACTATTTTTGATAGGTCTTTTGATTAGTTTCTCTTTGTACTTTTTAATTCGTTTCTTGAGATTCTCTTTTCACAAACAACCAACAAAAAAATAAGATTAAAAAATTATATAGCTGATTTAGAAATGATTAAGAACACAAGTTAAAAAGTTTCTAGGTGACTTTCTTATACTAATGTTACATTGTTTTAGAATTTTTGTTGATCATGAATCCGTCTAATCAGTTTTCGTCGATGACCAAAAATGATGAAAATCCTGGGTCTGTTCCTTCTTCATCTGAACTGCCACTTGGCCAGGTAAAAATTCTAAATACTTTTTTTTCCCTTATTTTTTGGTTTTTATTTTTTGAATTTTTTTAGTTTTTTGTGTGACTTTCTATGATGTCCTCGATTCATGTTTGTTAGTCATTTGTTGAGGTGGAATTATAGGGCCATTCTTTAGTTTATCGGTTATCAATGATAAAATTTTCATTATTTATTTATTTATTTATCAACACACGAAATCTAATATCTATCCTTATCTAAAAGAGTGTTTTTTATTGATTAATCTCGTTATTTTCTGATTGCTAGCTACAATACTGAAGTTAACTCTATTTTGATTTGTTTATTACATTAAAATGTTTTACAATTTGTATATGTCAGTCAATAGTCAATATTTAATAGTAGAGAATCTGACTCTAATACTATACAAAGAAAGTTTAATCTTAACTCAATCCAACAAATAGTTTATGAAACTAAAATATTCAAAACTAAATAACTGGAATGGAACTTTCTAACATTACTTAATAATAACATGACGTGTTATAAGGAGAAAACAGAGCATTGATAAGTGGCCTTATTTGACGGAAATTTTAATACGTTGCACATATTATTTGTCACCCCCATTATGAATATTTTATTTCTCGATAAATGTTGACCTTTTTTCTTTAAGTAACAATTGTGTTGGGTAAAATAAGTCACAAAACAAACTACGAGGCATAATGTCTTCAAAATTTCCAACTGTTTACACGCTTAAGAAACGTGGCAACACGACTACAATGGCCACTAGATAGTCATCATAGCAATTTATTAATTATCGTGAAGTAGACTTGTGCCTTTTTAAAAAAAAAATACAAAACACAAGTACTTCCTATGGTTTGTTTCGAGAACTTGAGTCTCTTTATATAACTCATTTTGGACCGACTTCTTTTAAAAGACTGTCAACAAACAACAGTTAGTAAAGGATCCGTGAGAGATATGAGGGGATGAATAAGATCGTTTTATTCTTAATTAAAGTTTTTGAATTTAAATTTTGGGTAAGAAAAATTTTACTTGATGGGCCTCACGTGCAACGGCGGAAGTATATTTATGCTTAGTGTTTTGAATGTGACCCAATATTTGTATTAAAAATTCATTCAATATGTGTTGATAATTTTTTTAGAACTTAATAAATTGTCTTTTCTAGAATTTAGAGCCTGTAAATACAAAAGTTTATTCCGTCTCTACTTATGTGGAACGAGTTCAAATTAATTAAAGTCTGAGTAGAATTATCCGATCACACTTTGTGACCTGTTGTCTAGTTCAAGTAGTGTCTTCTCACTTGCATGGGCTCAGTAAATAATTTGGTTTAGCCAGCTGGGTTTCATGCTTCATGGATGGAAATATTTAGAACATCGGCAGTAATTAGACACGCACTTTTTTTTTTTTTTTTTGACATAATATAGTAGGTATATAAATAAGAAAAATATACACACACAATAATTCCATTGGCGGAGTAAGAAATTTGAGTAATGGAATTAGAAAAATATATTATTAGTAACATACCTAGGATATGAATCTATGTCAAGGAAATCCAATAGTTTATGTATATACAATTTTTTTTAAATATTTTTTAACAACAATAAACATACCCAGTGAAATTTCACAAAGTGAGAATTTTTTTTATCTTTTTTACACAATAATTTTTTACCTTTTTTTATCCGATATAATTTTTTAGGGTGGATCATTCATTTGAACCTCCTTCACCAAGGCATCAAAGGTAACTACACCCCTCAATACGCTCATAATATCAATCTCATCGAGATGAACGATCTCATACTATTTCATCAATCGAATCACTTTTCGTGAAATACGAGACATCTATAAGTAGTTATTTATTTGGTATCACCCGAGGGGCCGGAACTGTCATTCTTACTCTTCTCGGGGGATTCCATCCACAAATATAAAATTTATGGCTAACTTATATTCTATGACCATTTAGCTAGTGCATTTATTTTTGTTGTTGTTAGTCATATGTAAAGAACCAATATCAAAACTGGGCTAAATATGAAAGATATGCACATATTCCTCCGGGTGAGGATTGGGGCGTGGACATAAGGGTCTTTTGAATTCACACACTTTAACGCTTGAATCCGCTAACATTAACGTATTCAATAAACTGTATTTGATTTGGGTATCCGATATTAGTAGCTTTGAGCTTTATATCGATCACATCAGTAGTTGTTAAAGCTCAAATATGTGAGCTGCTCATGCAAATCCTTCATTTTCAATCTGCACTTAACCGGCCTTTCCATATTTAATTAAGTAAATTTATGTCATAAACAAATCAATGTCTTAATTAAATGGAGGGCCAGTTACATATTTTATGAAAAATATTTATTTTGTTTATATTAAGTCAGTAGATGCATCATATGCATTTGTACATAGATCTTTAACATTTAATCATAATTATTAAATCGTCATAGTTAAAGAGCTAAGAAAAAAACATGTATTCTCACCCCATTAAATTCTTAACTATAGTAAATTAAAATAGTTTGACATAAACATTCGGTAAAGTAAGCATTTACCTTTACGCAATAACAATCTCAACGACTTACCTTTATGCAATGCTAAACGATCTCAATTGGTCATTTAACAATATTAACAATCTCATTCGGTATTTTAGAAAAAAAAAAAACCATTCGGTATTATTTTGTGCTTCGTTCAGTTGCTTTTTATTTTAAAGCAGCCGATTAAAATAGGTTCGAGATACTGGGTAATACCTTCAACAAAGAAAATAGTGAAAATGACAAAAATGGCCCCTATATTTGGGGTGGGTTCAAAATAGTTTCTAAAATATGCTCTGAATAGTTTTGATCCCCGTCTAGGTCAAATATTTAACAAATTCTGTCTATTAGATTTAACGGGAACTCGAAAAGAAAAAAAATCGGAAACTTACATTTGGAGGTATCATTTTTCTTGTTTTAAATATTTTTGGTCTATTTATAGAGTATGTGTACAACTCGTTGAAGATTGAAAAAAATGCCACATAGACGGTTAATCAGATGGGTCATCTCCTTATATGGACTTGGATAATCCTGTTCTCATGAGTTAGCTTTTGGAATTGAGTTAGGCCCAAGTTTCATGTCTTTACACAACTTTTTTATGAGCATTTTCTACTATGTTGATCTATTTATTAGTATCTAGCACAATCTCTTGTATCAGATTCTAGGATTTGATGAGAGTTTTCTAATTTTTATGATTTAATCATTTCTCTTTTCACAGTTCTCATCAAATCTAACCGACAGAATTTGTTAAATCTCTGATGGAGATAAAAAATATCCACTTTTAATAAATTTAAAGGACCAAACTTTTCAAAGCATACCTTATGAATTATTTTGAACACACACCAAATATAAGGATCATTTTCGTCATTTCTTCAAAATAATACCACGTGATAAAATTTTAAGCGGAAGTTACTCTCCAAAAAATTTACCGTGGTAAAAATTTGTGGTCCGGAATTGTAAATAGTATGAATGATAACGACGGTGACCTTCAAAATGAGAAACAATGTTCATTTTGCATGCTCCCCTCCACCGCTATTCTCGACAACTTTCTCTCCTCCGTTCTCCGGCGCCAGCGACAAACGTCCTCCGACCCACACCGGCACAATGTGGATAATCTGTCCATTCTAAAATAAGTGTCGCTTTAGGAATTCAAGATCAAAGTTGACAAGTGTTTTCAATTATGCCCTTAACATTATAAAAGTAATCCTCTTTAATATTGTTAAATTCTCAAAAAACCTCTAATAAATAGGAATAGCTTAGTAAACTATATCTCGTAATATATATATTTTTTTTAATGATCATGAAAAGAACTAAAGTCACACTTATTGGGACGGAGTGACTATATGACAGGAGATAAAAAATGCTCCCCTTTGATAAATTTAAAGGACAAAACTGTTCAATACATACCTTATCTTTTTTTGATTTTCATTCGATGTCCAGTGCCGGCATTTGAGTCCGCTTATATCGGAATTCGCGCCGCGTAGGCTTCAATTGGGGAGAGGCTCTCTACCAAATTTGTTTTCATACCCAGAACTTAAACTCGAAACCTATGATTAAGGGAGGAGCAGCCTGCATCGCATCCTAGATGGTTGAAAACATACCTTATCAATTATTTCGAACCTACCCCAAATATAAGGATGATTTTCGTCATTTCACAAAATAATACCATGTGATAAAATTTTAAAAATTTACCATGGTAAAAATTTGTGGTGAGGAATTGTAAACAGTATGAATAATAACGGTGATCTTCAAAAATGAGAAAACAATGTCATAATTCTGCATGCTACACTCCACCGCTATTGTCGCCAACTTTCTCCCTTATCCACCGTTCTCCGGCGCCGGAAACCACCGTGCTCCGCTGCACACCGCCACGACACAGATAATAACCACATCGTACAAATGCAAAAACCAACCATGATCAAATTTCTTCTTTATGGGTAATTAAAAATAATCACATATTTTTATTTTATTTTCTATTTCTTTTCCGACATGTTTTGTAGAACCCAAGATTCTTGCACTAAATCATAATGATTTAGCCCTTTTCAACGTACTTTGGTTTCTTTTTTCTTTTTATTATTTTTTCATACTCGGTCGCCTTTTTTTTTTTTTTTTCTCCCACATTGTATTTAATTTGGGTGTTTCTCAGATTTTTTATCTGATTGAGTGGCTGTTTTTTCTTTTTTCTTTTTGTGAAAAAAAAGAATGATTTTTTCTGCAGCAATTTGGAGTTTAAATTACATGTACATTTGATTATGAATTTCTTCTCTTTATTCTGTATATCAGGGTGCTCCACAGTTTGCTTAAAGTTTCAAGAACCAGTTTTTTAGTCAAATGGTAATGTTTAGTGAATAAAGATTCAAAATTTATTCTAATTGAGGATGGATTTTTTATGGGTTGACTATCATTTTCAAGTATATGCATCTGGAAAAGGGTATTATTATCATGGTCTTGAATAATAATGGACAAAAATGAGATGTAAAATTGATGCAAATTGTTGAGTTGTTGTTATAAAGGAGAATATGAAAGAAGGAAACGGGCAAGAGGAATTGCCATCATCACCATATAGGGTATTACAACAAATCTCTGAAGAAGCAGTGAGAGTTGCTGGCGAAGCGTTACAAAATGTTTATTCTAGTAGTAGTTCAAAATTTGCTTCAAGTGGTGTTGTTGGACATAGAAGAAGTCGTAGCGAAATAGTGACTTCTTCTGTTCATAGAAGTGGTAGTAATTTCAATAAATGGAAGTCTCAAATGCAAAGGGCTTTGAAGAATTGGGGTTCTACTTCGCAGGAAGACAGCTCGTTTTTATCGTTTAATCCTGAGGTTTTGGCTAATCAAAAGCGACAATGGTATCAGCTTCACTCCAAAACCTCGGTATGCTAATGCTGCCTTCATATTAGAATCTTTACTGCTTGTAATTTTGTTTATGGCCTTTTTCGGCATGAACATTCTAAAATAAGTTGTATTTCCTGCTCTATTTTCTTGCTTGTGATTTAGCTTTCCGGAGTTTCCTTAACTTATTTTGGAAATTTAAGATGCTTTTTCATTGGACAACTTTTTTGGGGCAAGATGGAGAATAATGTGTTGAATCTTGACATAGACAGTTCTATGTTCCTTTTTTTTGCCCTGTAGTTCCTTTTTCGGTTATAAAATTCATAATTCTCTAAATTGACGTGTTTGTTCAAGAAAAATTCCAAGATGATTTGAGTATATTTAAACTCACAGATTTGAGACTTCATCTCTTAGCTTTAGGTGGAAAAGCTTGAGAGGGTAATATATAATTTAGTCTTGCTTTGACCTGTAGTGTTTAACATAGAAAGAGACTCCCGCGATTTTATTGAAGACGATTCTGAAAATTTTAGACAAGAAATAGTGGGATAAAGAAGAGATGCGCCATTTTGATAAATCAACTCAAATCACGAGGATAACTTTACTAATCTCCATATATTAAAGCAAGACAAAAACTTTAGCTTCACTTGTAAAAGTAGGCTCATAGAAATAAAAGATGCCATGTAGAATATTCCGGTTAATAAAGCCTGTGGCCTATAGAAGTTTGGAAGTACCTGGGAGGGGTTGGAATAGTATTGTCTTACAAGCTACTCAATGTATATTAAGGAGTGGAAAAGTACCAAGCAAGTGGAGACAGAGTAACTTTAGATGTGATATATAAGAGCATAAGAGATACTCAAAGTAATGTGTACTCTTGTACATTAAAAATTGAGAATCGTATGAAGGAATTTTGGAAAAGAATTGTAGTTTGTAGATCTAGAGACATTACAATAGTGATAGAGGCTCTGTTTGGATTTATGCCTCTTAGATTTACCAAAAAAGAAAAAGAAAAATTATAACGAGAAACTAAAGCTCGACACATGATATTTATTACCTAGAGAAAGTGTATGATAAAGTATTAAAAAATGTCCTTTGTTAGGTGGCTGGGGAGGAAATAAACCCATACCAAATGTATAAATGGTATAAATGATATGTTGGTAGGAGATATATATATGAGTTTCCAATAACCATGGTTATATTAGGGATCCTATTATATTAGGGATCCTCCTTGTGCCTGTACTTGTTTACTCTGGTTATAGATGATCTAACCAATAGTAAATGATAAGGTGTATTGTATTTGCAAACGGTATTGTGCTAACTGACGAAACTGGTGAGGGAATCACTAAAAAACTTGAACTATGGAGAAGCACTTCATTGAGTAAGGGTATTAGGATAAACAGAAGTTAAAATGAGATTAGATGTGATTTCAATGCCTAAATAAAAATAATTCAGATATGAATGGTCAATGTTTTAGGAGAATAGTTTGATAAGATTGACTTAAAATTAGATAGTTGTAATAGGAGAGTTATACAGGAGTATTACAATATGATAAGAAGATACCAAGAAGAATTCAAATTCCAGTCGAGGGAATAAGGTTGATGATCTCTTCCCATTTGCGGCTTAACTTCAGCCTTGGTGCAGGTATTGAGCAGAATATTCAAGGTGCGCAAGTTGACTCAGACATTATCGTTATTGGAATGAAGTTCCATACAATGGTTGTAAGATCAACATTGTTATATGAGAGTGTGTCTCGGGCCTTTTTAGGTCAACATATCCACAAGATGAGTGTCATAGAAATGCGAGTATCCTAATAGATGTATAATCTTATAAGATTAGACAAGATCAGAAATTATTAAGCTGACAGAAAGTGAAGTAGCACATATAGAGGATTGAATAAGAGAAGTTTGTTTGGGATGGTTTTCTTATGTTGGTGCACTGACACTAGGCCAACTATTTGTTAAGACTCCAGTTTATTTAGATGTTCTGTAGACCATCAGAAATTTTTAAAAACTTGAGGTGTTAGAGAACCTTAAATTATGAAGTAGTGGAATGAAATGGGCCCAAATAAAGTGTGATGGATATTGAGGTGTTGGACCCCAACTACTTGACCTAAGTAGCTTGGAATTGAAGCGTATCTGTTATAGTTGGTTCTGTATTTTTAAGGCTTTGCTTTTTCTCATTTGAAATGAGTTTTCTTAATTTTCCACTTTTATTAGCTTAATCTGTTGGGACTTTGGGCAGTCATTTAAATTAGGAGTAAGCTTGTATACTTTGCACATATCATTTATGAACATTCCCCTCTAGGGAGTAGTAATAGTTATTGTGTGTGTGTGTGTGTTTTTATATTCAGTAATTCTACCTAACTGTTTTGGGTTTGAAACTAGCCTTCATCTCTGACATATTAGATAGCTCGTGAAATTCGGAGGATCATATTTTACAAACAAATAAAAACTTATGTGCAGGATTATAAGAAATATAAGGAGCCCGACGCGCTTTTTGAGCACTTTGTTATCGTTGGTCTTCATCCAGATGCTAATCTTGAGGATGTCGAGGATGCATTTGCCAGGAGAAAGAAATGGGAAGTACAGTTAGAAACATCTGACATGGTGGATTTCAGAATGCTTTCAAATTGTGGTCCTTCAGTTCCATCTCTAGAACCTCAGGTTTGTCTACTTGCATAAATTTGCATATTTATGGTTTAGAAGTCAAATTCTGCTTATTAAACATGGGGTAGTTAACCAAGCAGAAATGTTCACACTTCTTATGTTTAACAGTTTTTCATCATGGGCTTGAGCATTAATATTCCAGTTATATTTTTTATTTCCTCAAAAATTATATCGAAGATCAGATTATGTCCCTCTTTTTAAGTTGGCAAAATGCTCTTTTTTCTTTTATTACTATCAGGTTAAGAGTTGATGCTGTTTCTCTGATAAAAGAGGCAGATTTTCCTAGTGTGATTAAGTTCATTGTCTTCTTATAGCTGTACAGTGTCCATTGTTTTTCTTCTTATTATCATTTTCTTCCTCTTAGTTACGGTATCTTACTCTAAGTAACTCTCAAGCTGTTCCTCTTAGTTACGGTATCTTACTCTAAGTAACTCTCAAGCTGTTGTATGTTCTTGATCAAGACCGCAGTTCCATCATGATGAATGATGGGTGATCTTGATTGGTCGTAATTCTCGCTGCGTGTATGTATGTAAATATCCATTTTTGGCTTCAATACTTTACTTATATCTCAGTTATATGGTATGATTTGTTTTCTTGCTTTGGCATTATCCTCCTTTTTCTTTCCTCTCTTCCAGGTACTCTTCAAGTATCCTCCTGGAAAGAAGCTAGCCATGCGTTTGAAGGATTTGGCAGCATTTTGCTTTCCTGGAGGTGTTAAGGTGTAGTTTTTGCTGGTTTAATACTTTTCATCATCAGCGTATAACTTTTGAGGCATTCTACTTCTCAAAATTATCCGATACAGTCGAATTAATTTTCTCTCTTGCATACGTTCTCTTGTTTTCTCGCATCCGCAAAGAAATGGGTTCTCTCTCATTTATTTGTTTTCTTTGTAAACCAGGCACATGTGATGGAAAGGACACCGTCATTTAGTGAATTAAATGAACTGGTCTATGGCCAGGTACAGTACAATAATTTTTTTTTTAGATCCTGCTTGAAATTATAATGCTTGTTTGCACCATATCATATAATTATGCAGTAAGCATACAATTCTCCTCTTTATAGAAATAACTTATTTTTCCTTTATCTTCAGGAGCATTTAGGCAGAGATGACTCATCGTTCATATTTTCTCTTAAGGTAAAGCCCAAAGAATTTTCTAAATGCTTGACCTTTGATTTGGGATTAACACTTAGTTGATTCATTGGGAACTCTGGTGTTGTGCTCTTTGGTGCTTTATCGGTTGATAGATTGCCATATAGGTTGATACATCAGGCTCCTCATATATGAATCTTAGGCTATGCACAACTATAACTAGGTAAGTGATTATCTTATAAAGGAATACAAAATATACTACAGTATCAATGGAATATTACAGTACTATGATTTGCTCACATAGTAACAGATGGTAAGGTTGCTAATTTTTCTATAGCTTGAGCCCAAGATCATTGCCAGAGATGGGGCCTTTTAAATAGAGGTAAGGAGATATTTGGATCAGGACAAAAGGTAATAATGTAAATGAGGACCTCGGATTGGTGCAGGGAGAAGTACTTTTTTGAAGACATCCTTATGTGTAAAGGGACTGTAAAACTAGCCATTGTTTGACCTGGTTTCCTTTGCTGTTTGTATTTCTTGCACAATTTTTTTTGATTTGGAGTTTTGTCGGAGATGACTTTCTCTATTTGCTGTATGTGGTGCACCTAATGTTATTTGTTAGCTTTTGATTTTTGCCTCTCTTTTTCCCCTTGTGTTTTATGTTTGGTTATCTGTCTGCCTGTTAGTTTACATTAGTTACTGCAAAATGTTGAAGTTACCCTATGTGCTTTTCATTAGGTGGCAGACAATGCTACCCTGTATGGTGTATGTTTACATGTACCAGAAATTGTTCAGAGACCACCTGCTATCTATGTTTCTTCATCACCCCTTTCGCAATCATCAATCGGTCGCAGTCGGTTTTTGGTTTCTGCACCTCGCTGTTATTGTCTTTTAACGAGAGTTCCTTTATTTGAATTGCACTACGAGATGTTGAACAGGTTAGCCCTAAATTTCTTTTCATCAGCTGGTATGGATAAATCTGTACATTGAATATTCTATGCCATTTACTATATTATATTCATTTGAATGCAGTGTAATTGCACAAGAGCGCCTGAATAGGATAACACATTTTGTTAGTGAAATAAATCTCACTGATTTTATCCCCGCTGCATCGAAAATGAACGATGCATCAAATGCAAGCGTCGATTCCTCTTACAGGGATGATGAAGCAGATTGGACAGCTTCTGCAATACCAGTTGACAGTGCAATTGCTCTTACTGCTGCTGCAGCTGGGATAATTGATGACGATGAGGTTCCCTCATCATCATCAAAGTGGGAAGTTTCTTCGCCTGTAAGTCTCACTGCCAGTGAGGCATCAGATCATAGTCAAACAAGAGGATTTGGTAAGGATGGGGGAAGGAACATCCATTATGTTGATGATTGTGTATCTGAAGCCTCAGAAGTTCGATCTGATAGTACTGAAAGGGTTTATGGAATTCAAGACAATTACCGAACCCCTGAGAGTGGGCCTTCTGTCTTCTCAAAAGTCCGTTCATTGGAGCGTCTTGGAAGCTTTGAATCCTTATTTAGGTGGTTTTTAATTTCGTATTCTTTCTTCTATTACAAGGATAGTAGAGTTCATTAAATTTCTGGTGCGAGGGGTATATTCCGTAGGAAGGAGAGTGTTTTCCATGGAAAATGCTTTTAAGAAAAATGTTTTCGAGGACAATAACTGGATTCCTTATATATTTTCTTCTGTTCAGTACTTAAGCAAAAAATATTACCCTAAAAGCATTTGTGACTACTATGGGAGGTGGGGGTGAGTCCTGGAGGGAGGGTGTGGGGTGATGGGGATGGGGGCTACGGGGTAGGGGTGAAGATGTGGTGTGTTAGAGGGTGGGGAGGACACAATCAATGAAGAATGCCACTTGTGGACTTGTTTTTCCTATTTCCACTAGGGAAGTCATTGTCCTCAGTTTTAAGGTACTTGTTTTCCTAGAGAAATGTTTTCCAAAAATTTTGACCAACCGAACATGAGAAAATTGGAAAACCATACCAAACACTCCTTAGGTGTCACTTATTTCTTGCCTGAATCGAGTCAGATCTTTTATTCGGTTTCCTTTCTTGTTGAATGGACCATTATTGTATTCTTCTTGTTTCATCTTTGTTCGTTATCCAGCATATGTGAACCATAAACATTTCTCCTCATATTTTACCACTCAATCTAAATTAGTCAATAAGTTGTTTTCTTTTGGCAGTTCAGCAAGAAGTATGGCATCTGAGGAAGAGGATGATGACTTATTTTTCAGCAATGAAAAGGATGCCGGGTGTGAGATGATAATGGAGTGGGCTAGAGTCTGTATTCTTCTTCTCCACACAGAGAAATTCATGTTAGTGTTTGACTCACCTATGAGTTCCCACCTCGTCTAATTGCTTTATTGGTCTCTTGTGTAGGAGAATAAGAATGATTTGCTGCAAATAGTTTGTAGTTATCATTCCTTGCCCCTTCCACCACGAGGAAGTAAGATCATTTTTCAGCCACTCGAACATCTGCAGGCTATTGAATACGAGAGAATTTCAGTTTCTGAACTCGGAATTAGTGAGAAACATATGGGTACAAGAATGAATGATCCAGATGATGCTGCAAAGGTTAGGTCATTTCTAATTCATTTTTTTGGAATTGTAATTCTTTTCTTGCTAAATGTGATCGAAGTTAATATTTTCTTAGGTAAATTTCCATTTAGCCGCTGCTGAGGAAGCTGTTGGACTATCTATATGGACAACTGCAACAATATGTCGTTCACTTTCAATTGAGACCGTAAGATTTTCCTGGCTCAATAGTTCTTAAATGTAAGATTTGTGTATTATGCTCTGTCCACATGGCTCCCTATCTTTAATGTATGCAAAAGCATACACAAGCACGTTTCCTGTTTCTTACGGGAAAAATCACAAACAGAAAAAGAGAATGGCATTTGTCTCTTTTAACATCTCCATCTTTTTAAATAAGTTCTGTGTTATATAGATAGTTGGGCTAATGAGATGGAGGAATGTGGTTGAGCCATTTTGATGCTTTCTACATGTTTTTTGATGCCATCTTGGTGTAATATCAATAAAAAACTTTATATTCTGGTCACATTTAATCTTCAAATGACATTCATTATTCAGTTTGACAAGTAATTCTTCTTTCAGGTATTGGCCTTAATCACTGGTGTGCTTCTCGAAAAACAAGTGGTTATTATGTGCCCCAATTTGGTAATTTGTGTTTTATCTTGCAATCCATATGCTTTTGGTATTTCTTGTGTTTCCTGAACATTGCAAAATCTATGATACCTCAGAGCCTTATTCATTTTCTTAATTTGCAACAAGTACAGGGTGTTCTATCTGCTGTGGTGCTGTCTCTGATTCCCATTATTCGTCCATTTCAATGGCAGAGTTTATTCTTACCTGTACGTTCTGTAACATAACTATTACTTCTCAGCCTCGTAATTTAATGTCTATAATCTTTGTTGATATTTACTTTGCTGTTAAATCATTAATGATCACGGAAGGAAAGAGTTGTCTACCACTGTCATAAAGTTGATTATTTTCACATGCTTTTTTTTCCTTTCAAGGATGACGCCTTTTGTGTATGTTTTTCCCATCTCTATGCTTTCACACAAAGATTTTACTATCTTAAATCTGAAGAAAAAAATATCAAATCCAAAATCCTCTTGTATGAAACAAGGGACAAGTTTCCAAATACTATTATGATACTATGATAGTTAGATTCAGCCTTCCAGATGTTTGATTGCACAGTGTAAATTTACTAATATTTTATTCAAATATCAATATTCAAAAGAAAGTCTCTTAAAATTTGTTATTATCAGGTATGATAATTACTAATATTGGAATTGTAAAGACTTTACTGCTATTATTGTTCGTGAGTGAAAAATTATATATACATGTTTCTGTGTGTGTGTGTGTGTGTGTGTCTTTACAAATCTGTACTGAGATTCGTACATGCTATTTTTCTTCTTCTCCTCAAGTGACAATCATCAATTGATTTTGTTCTTTAATTTCAGATTTTGCCTGGGAAGATGCTTGATTTCCTTGATGCTCCCGTACCTTTCATTGTGAGTTTTTTTTTTGTCCTCATCCTTTTACTTCGTGAAGTTCTGCTACAGTATCATTGCAATCTTTAGATTGTCTAACTATAACTTATGCTATATATTTGGTTGGTGAATTGTACCTTCTATCGCACTAGACGAGTCAATTAAGTGCCTGAAGCAGTCAAATGAATATGTGTTCTCTTTTCTCTTCTGATTTTAGTATCTGTTTGACATCCGCATCAATGTTCAATCATACATACGTGTTCACAGAGCACTGGATGCTAATTGACAGTTCCAGTGGGCCCGCGTAAAGTGAGAAGTCTGAGAATAGTTCTGTGGCGTGCCTACTGTCCATGTAAGATAATGTGAGATCCTTTAATTTTTAGGTGGACTAGCTGATATCTCCTTCCAAATAATGTGGTTTAGAAAAGGGAAAAGTTGGTTAGGCATCCCTCTATTATTTTTCAGTGGGATTAGGAACTATTATTTCTTAGAGTTGCCCAAGAGGGGCTGAGGAAAGAACTGAAGGGCTAGAAGATGGGAAATGGTAATTTAGTTTCGAGACCTACAAATACTTGCATGCAACTTACATGCATGAGTTTGATAATGGAAGATGAAGTCAACCTTATTTGATGCATGGAACGTGTCAAGCCAGTCAAGACTAGTGAAACCGCTGCACCGTGGAAGAATTATAGCTTTCACATTGTTAAGAAAGCAGACCTTGAGCATAACTCAAGCCTAATACAACTCACCCTCAACCATTATGGGACACTTTAACACGCATAACTGCACGAACTCATAGTATTCTCCTAGCAGTAGCTAGTTTGATATGTTTTGCCTTGGCTTCTTCAAAACTGAGCTATTCAGCAAGTTAAATAGCCTTGAAGCGGCAGCTAGTCCAGGACACCAACAAGGTTGAAAGCTAACCGTTGAGTTTTGTGGTATCTGAGAGTGCCATCTTTTAGTCGTCTTCTTTGTGTTTCCGTTATCTATTTTTGTAAGTAATATATTGGTGTCAATAAATTCGGCCTACCTTAGGATTTCTGTTTTTTACTCGGAGGAAAAACTGCAAATCATATTCTCAATTTCACTGTCTCCTTTGTGACCAATGATTGGCAGGTTGGCCTGCAGCACAAACCAACTGATTTGAAGATGAAAAGCGCTAATCTTGTCCGCGTTAATGTAACCAAAGATCAGGTTAGTTGATTGTAGTTATATTTCATGATGGTATTCAGTTTATCTGGTAAGTGGTGGTCCCCGTAGAACTATCTCACCGAATGCTGCATGTTTTTTCTCTAGAACTCTGTCCCCCACGAAATATTTTCTTCTTTCTCCTTTTTATAAGTCTAGACCCGTGCTACTATTTTTCGCCTTTAATAATAATTTCTAAATAATTATATTGACAGAAGTTCATCGGTTGATAAAATCCATAGTATTGGCGTCGGATATGAAGATGCTTTGAATTTTTCTTAGCTTGTGCTTTCCTAGAGCATATATCTTCTTCTCAATATTTCTGGATGCTGTTTAACGTATTGATACTAATATCATGGGATTTATGCTAGGAGATGGGTCTGTGTATTGCTGAAACTTGGTTGTCTTAGCTTTCAAAAATTTCATCTTGTTATTGTTATGTTGGAGCTGCAGATAAAATCTTGTTACTTGCCTCTACTTCCTCGACGTAAGGAGCTTCTATCAGAACTACGGCCAATCCATGCCAGATTGTCACGTGAAGACTCTGTTGCTCAACGACGCCCTATATACAGATGCAGTGAAGTGCAGGTATCTATCATTATTTAACTTCTTTTAATTTAGTGCTTAGCCTGAGATTTGAATGCCCTGGAAAATTATCCTGTAATGTCACTGTCGAGTCATTAACTTTTTTTTTTTTTTTTTTTTAAAAAGTGTTCCAAATTTGAGTATACTTTATAGCACATCACTTTTTGCTGTAATTTGAAGTAGACTGTTTTCACTTCCTGGATGATCATTTTAGAAAGCGGTTTGACCTGATTACTCCTTTTTTTATTAATAAAAAGAAGCACAAAGTTAGTACTGGAATTTTCTGTACAGTGAGCAAAAACGCCCAAAATATGGCCCTCTTCTAATCATAGAGAGCCTCATTTACATGATCGTTATTACAACAAAAGCAAAATAACATAATACACTCTAACATGCTTGTTAGAATCTCTGTGAATATTCTAGAATATATGTAAATAATCTAAGGCTCTAGCCAAACGACTGATTTACAGAAGGCTAAAGGGCAACCAGGGACAACAAGAACATTATTCCAGAGTTAAGGAAGGTGAAGTATTGGCTTGATCGACTCATTGTGGTAGGAAGCGCCTGATTCCATGACCCAGGGTCCAAGTGTGGTGGAATGAATTATTCAAAGTTTTAGTCTATGAAACACGGGCTCTTAGACCAGTAATAGATATTTACTTACGGTTCCTCGTATTTCTTCAAGTTCAAAATATTTTGCAGAAAGGCCAATGACCTTTTGAAAGCTGATGCAGTTGCAAAGAAATGTTACTCCAAAATTATTAGAATTCTTATTTTTGAATAAATGGATCTTAACCAGCCAGCCACACATTTAGCTTTATCTTCCATCTTCACTTGCACCTTTACAAGCAACAACAACAACAACAACATACCCAGTGTAATCCCACAAGTGCAGTCTGGGGAGGGTAAGATGTACGCAGACCTTACCTGAACCTCTATGGGGTAGAGAGGCTGTTTCTGATAGATCCTGCACCTTTACAAGCCTAAGTATGAATTAAGATGTTGTATAGCATGATGATAGCAAGCCTTTCACTATGTACAGCCCACGTTTTTTACCTTTTTCTTTGGTAACGTAAACTAAAAAGTTCTTTATACAGCCTCAAAAAATGTTTTAAGATGAGGTAAAAATTTAATTAAAAAAGGTTTTATGTAAGTTTACATACTGTACAAATGGTGCTTGTGGCATAGCTGCCCTTTCTAAATTGTTTTAATTCTTCCCCTATGACAGGCTTTTCTCCTTTTATGTTTTTTGCTGTTAAATTATGACTAATCCGCAGACTGAAGCTGCAGCACAATTCTTGACTGTTATGCGGCGCTATTTGGAGTCGCTTTGTTCGGATTTGAGGTCTCATACAATAACTAGTGTGCAATCAAACAGTGACCGGGTATGACGGGTTTCCAATTGACCCCACATATCTTTTGGTAGGTTGATCTGGAAACGAGCAGTCTGAGTCCATTAAGCTTCTCCTATTATTTTTCAGGTTTCAATACTGCTAAAGGATAGCTTTATTGATTCTTTTCCTGGTAGGGATCAACCTTTTGTGAAGGTAAATCAATTTCTTTGTTATCTGTAAGTGGTAGTTATTTAATTGGCTTTTCATTTACACTTCGCCTGCTCAACCTTTTCTCGTATGTAGTGAAGTGGACTTGGCTAGGCTTAACTTTTTTCAAGAATGACCAACGTCACTTCCGTTGGGTGTATATTCTAAGTTAGTTCTATTCTGTAATTGAACTGAGTTCAGAGAGATAAAAAAATTATTGTTCGAGAGAAAAACAACTTGGATAAGATGCCAGCAATCTTGGTGTAAGAACAAGAACTTTTTTTTCCATGCCATGCATATTACATTCCATACACAAGGAGGAGTGACCTAAGCTAATTTCAATTTGGTCCTTATGTATTATGCTTTTTGATCGTAACTCGTAAGGCCATTGTTGGGTTAGTGTTCAATAACCCTCTTCTTCCCTAGCAAGTGTTCCTTGAGTCAGATTATTAGTCCATCAATGCAATGTCGCTGATGGGCAGGGGCGGAGCTAGGTGGGGGTGTGGGGATTACCCCTTCGGCAGAAAATTACACTGTATATGTAAGGTCAAATTTGGGTTTCGGGAATATATGCTCGGTAATGAACTTCCTTGACACTGTTGAGAAACTTGGCTCGGTGGTTAAGGGGGTTCAAGATTGCCCCAACATTGCAGGGTTAAATCTCACCCGCTGCACTTGCTGCATGTTTTCCCCTATTTTTAGGTTTGTACACTTTCAGCCTTTCAGGTATACTGTTATCTAGGAAAGACCCAAAATAGTCCTTTATATTTGGACTCTCACTCCAAATGGTCCCTATTATTTGAGGTGGAGTACTAATAATCCTTCATCTTTCAAATAATGGAGCAAATTTAGTCCTAACTAACTGATTATATCTATATATTCTCTGGAACAATAAACTAATTGCTACCACACACCATGGGGACACTTGGGATATTTTGAAGGGGTGAGTGCAAAAAGCCTCTAGTATTTTATGCCTTACTATGATCAGAAATGGTTTTGGCATTGTAATTTATTTATGTTTTTGTTAAATCTGATTAGCATTGCATCTCGCCATTATTCAGTCGTCTCAATTCTTTTATCATGCCAATATGCCCCAAAACCAAATGATCAATAAAAAACGGAGTTCTCCCCGAGTACAGACTTTGGGGTTGTAGGAGACCTAAGTTAGAGAATTAAGTAATTCGTATAAGTATTCAGATGTATTACTTCCCCTTTTGAATTTACTTGAGTCGAGGGTTTATCGGAAACCTCTCCACTGAGTATGTATTATAATATTAGTAATTCAATGCTTACACCGTTTTTAAGAACCTTGACTATTTTCAAAGTAATATATGATTGAAGGGGGGACACTTATTCATAAGGGAAAAAAAACCTTTAAAATAAAGTAAAACACTACAAAATGAAAGGGAAGAAAACGCAAAATTTTTTAAGAAGCGGTCGATGAGCAGGGCATAAGTACGAAGAAATGTTAAACAGAGCATGAGAAGGCGGGTTAAAATTTAGTGGGTTAAAGTTAGTTTTGTCTTCGCCGCTCCGCTTCATTTTTCCATCCTGTAATTTTCGTGTGTTTACTTTATCACATTTTGAACCTCTTGATAAAAATCCGGTTATAATGATTTTGTGACTTTTTTGGATTCTTTCTCTCGTCTTACTACTGTTTATCAACAAATATCGTTGGATGAGGTTCGTTTTATCCTTCCTTTGCCGTGTGTTAAGAAGGCAGAGACCGCCCCAGGCTGCCAGGGAAGCACTCTTCTTGTCGTTTCAACCTTTTCTCATATCTAATTTGGGGAGAGTCCGGGGCCGGTTGGTTGGCACTGGCTTCAGAATTAGGAGGGGAACTGCTTCCAAATAAATCAGTCCACCTGAAGCCCCTTCCTCCAGCGCCCTCAGGCGAGAGCGGGCGCTAGCTTCCTAAACAGGATTTTCTATGAGGTAGAGGCTGGATCAATAAAAGAAAGATAAGGCTAATTCAACTATTTCATTGATCCAAGGATGAATTTCCCTTAGCCCTTAGGCTTCAAGCTAGAAAGCCGAAAGCCTTTTAGTCAACAAGTACGGATTTTTAGACTGGCATGCCTCCGACACTGCTGATGGGTCTGTGTTTTTTTTTTTTTTTTTTGGGGGGGGGGGGGGTTTAGGGGGGTTGGGTGTAGCACTAGTTACATTAACAGATCTATCACTCGGGGCACAAAACCAGACTTCAATATGTAGAATAATTTCTAATCATCATCTGTTTCACAATCTTGTGATAATCTCTAACCTTTTCCGTGATACGTAGTTCATCTTTTTTCGCCTAGGCTGATGTATGATCTCATTGATATATTCTCTTCTTTGTTATGCAGCTTTTTGTGGATACACAACTTTTTACCGTTTTGTCAGATGCTCGTCTTTCAAGCTATGAGAACGAGTAGCATATTAGCAAAAAAGACGTTCTTGAGGACATGGGCACATTACTGAACTAACTTTTTGCCGTTGTATGTTATGGTATACCAATGCTGTAGCATATGAAGGCGCTCTGCACGGGCTGAAAGGAGCAACTTTATTCAGGCATGACAATGATAACATTGACAGTTCTTTCCTCCAAATTTTGAATGTACCAATAGATACTATCATAGGAAAAGAACCTGTGATCTGAATAGATCAATGAAAGTGAATTTTTTAATGGCATGATCGGAAAAGTTTGAAAAATAGCCTAGAAGAAGATCATCCCCACCTTTTTTGTGGGATTGATAGTATTAAGGCTGGTAACTTAAAATGACTTGAAAATATGTAATTGTAATTAGTTATCATGATTTAGCAAGAGCTGCTACTTTATACAGAGTTCCTATGTTATATTCTTGAACTTGTTCATGTCGACATTTTGGTCCTCTTAACTTCGATTTCCTTCTAGCAAATACTAGCATAGCTCGGAGCAAACGACCTGAAGGCTATAAAAGGACTACACAGTACACTCATGATAGTATAAATAACTTTTTACATTATTTCAATTTACCAATTATAACATATTATTATTATTATTATTATTCTATTTTCTAGGTTAGTATTATGCTTGCTATGAATTGTTTTCTATTATTGTAGGTCAACTTACCTATTGGTATAAAATAATAATTTACCAATAACTGATAGTCCAAAAGGGTTGTAAACTTAAATTCAAAAGGAAATTAAACAGGCAATTCGCAGAATTGCCCTTCTTTTGGGGTGGTCTTTAAATTTTGCTCCTCATATTTGCGGTCTTTAAATTTTGCCCTTTATATTTGTGGTCTTTAAGTTTTGCCCTTAGCTTGGATACATGAGGTTCTGGATTTGAACCCCCGCTCAGGCATAAAATAAAAAAATAATTTCGAAAGGCAGGGCTGGAGGGAGTGTATACCGGATCCGGCATAAAGTCCTTAAGGAAAAACTAAAGTTATGCCGGAGGGGGCATAACTTTTCCTCAAGGCATAGTTTAGTTATGTCTTATGGGGCAAAACTTTTCCTTAAGGAACTATGCCTTATGGGGCAGACTTTTAATTAAGGCATAACCAAAAGTATGCCTCATAAGGCAAACTTTTAGTTATGCTTTAAGGAAAAGTTCCGCCTTATGGGGCATACTTTTAATTATATTTTATGGGGCACACTTTTAGTTAAGGCATAACTAAAAGTATGTCCCATAAGGCGGAACTTTTCCTTAAGGCATAATTAAAAGTTTGTCTTGAAAAGTAAAAATAAAATAAAATATATATATGTCTCAAGGCAAAGTCTGCCCCTCCGGTATAACTTTAGTTTTTCCTTAAGGATTATATGCCGGATCCGGCATAAAGTTCTTAAAGAAAAACTAAAGCTATGCCGGAGGGGGCATAACTTTTCCTCAAGGCATTAGTTTAGTTATGCCTTATGGGGCAAAACTTTTCCTTAAAGAACTATGCCTTATAGGGCAGACTTTTAATTAAGGCATAACCAAAAGTATGCCTCATAAGGCAGAACTTTTCCTTAAGGCAAACTTTTAGTTATGCCTTAAGGAAAAGTGCCGCCTTATGGGGCATACTTTTAGTTATATTTTATGGGGCACACTTTTAGTTAAGGCATAACTAAAAGTATGCCCCATAAGGCGGAACTTTTCCTTAAGGCATAATTAAAAGTTTGCCTTGAAAAGTAATATATATATATATATATATATATATATATATATATATATATATATATATATATATATATATATATATATATATATATATATATGTCTCAAGGCAAAGCCTGCACCCTCCGGCATAACTTTAGTTTTTCCTTAAGGATTGTATGCCGGATCCGGCATACACTCCCCCCAGCCCTGCCTTGCGAAATTATTTTTTTATTTTATGCCTGAGCGGGGGTTCGAACCCAGAACCTCAGGTATCCAAGCGAAGGGCAAAACTTAAAGAACACAAATATGAGGGGCAAAATTTAAAGACCACCCCAAAAGAAGGGCAATCCGTGCAAAAAAATGAAATTAAACACACACTCACAATTTTGTTTACGTTATCAGTATATTACAACCTGATATAGTATGTTACCCTCTTTCATTGTTCAGGTTACATTATAATATTTAGGTAATTTCAATAATATATAATCCAGCATAAAATTTTGCATTCACGTAGCCCTATTTTTAATTTACATCGGCAGTGTCAACTTTTTTTTTTTTTTTTTTGCAACAATATTTATACACATGATATACAGCATTATACACTTACTATAGACAATGTATCAATCTTGTATAAAAGTGTATAATGATGTGTATAATGGCCAGTTTAGGTAAATTTTTTCTCCAAATAGACAGAGAGTGTTATTTTGTAATGAATATCTCTTTTTTTTTGGTTAAATTAATTAATTACATGTGATTACATATCGTGTATCATAGCAAACACGTAGACAAAAGGAGCCTCAAAAAGCCAATTCCAATAATAGGAAGAAGCTGGGCGTGGCGTGACTCAATTCAATGCTGAAATGCACTAACAGCTTATAAGAAGCAATGACGAAGAGGAGCGTGTGCCTATAAAAAATTCACTAGTATTTAATTTTGTAAGCATATGAACGTATTAAATTAACAGACATCTTCACGTTCTAAAAATTCTTTCTACTATATTTCAAAGTAAACGAAATAAAAAAAGAAAAATCCTAAAACTGGATGTTTGTAGCAAGAACAAATTCAAAGAGCTTGAGAATGGAACTGGACTTTTTGAAATCTTGATCAACACCTCGTGAAGAGGAGCTCTTAAATTTCACGAGTTTCTTCTTTTGTTTCACAAACATGTCTCTAAATTCCAATTTTGAATTCTCTTTAACCCCTTTAAATACCCCTTCAAATTTTCCAACAAACATGCATTATTCCACTCCAGTTATAACTTACTATAATTCAATGGAACTCAATTTCCAATTCTATTTTCTTTGTTTCCTACTATGTTTTATTCCTCTGCTACAAGCTCAAAATTTGCAAACTTATATAGTACAATTACATCCACATGCATCAACAAGAACCCCTTTTAGTTCTAAACTTCAATGGCACCTTTCATTTCTTGAAAATTTCATTTCCTCAGGCGAAGACTCGAGTTCTCGCCTTTTGTACTCTTACAATTCTGCATTTGAAGGTTTTGCAGCTCTTTTATCTGAAAATGAGTTGAAGGCACTGAAGAAATCGAATAATGTCTTATCCGTATTTCCAGAGAGGAAGCTTGAGATTCAGACAACTTACTCTTACAAGTTCTTAGGACTTAGTCCTACAAGGGAAGGTATGTTAGATAGTTGTATTACCTCCATCTCATTTTATGTGAAGGTGGAGTCAATGTGTTACTATATGAAGAGTCAAACAGTTTTTTCTTTGATTACAATTTACTTAAGCTTTTTTTAAAAATATTTTGAATAATTAGCTATGTTGACTTGTAGTACTTTTCGTGTATTTTTCAAATATGTAAAAAAAAAAAAAATTGAAGAATCTATACTCGGTTCATAGTCCAAATTAAATGCTTTGATGCTCATACTCGAAATCCGTCACATAAATTGGGACCGGGGGTAATATATATAAAGCCGAATTGTCCCACACTTGAAGGAAAAAATGAGTGTGAAAGCTTTATTCGTTAAAGGCTTGATATTTTCTATTTTATTTAAAACTTGAAATTTTAAGTTTCAAATTTTAAGGGACATGCACGAAATAAGACGACTATACTGAATAGCCTTCTGTCAACTCTATTACTGCATGCATATGAGATGTGTCTATGGATATGTTGTTGTATCCTGAATGGACTTGTCAGTGTTCCTCCAAACAGTATACAAATAATATCTCTTTACGCTTCAAAGCCTTTCTTTAATTCTGTCTTTATTATTTTTTTTTTGTCCAAAAAGGTACTTGGTTAAAGTCCGGATTTGGTCGAGGAGCGATCATTGGAGTTCTTGATACTGGAATTTGGCCGGAAAGTCCATGTTTTGTTGATCATGGGATGCCTTCTATTCCAAAGAAATGGAAAGGTACCTGCCAAGAAGGACAAGAATTCAATTCTTCGAGTTGCAATCGCAAGCTTATTGGGGCTAGATATTTCCACATTGGACACATGGTGGCAACAATGTCATCAATTTCACAGAATTTTATGGATGAATATATATCGCCTCGAGATTCTCAAGGCCATGGTACACATACAGCATCTACTGCAGGGGGAGCTCCGGTTCCAATGGCGAGTGTGCTTGGAAACGGAGCAGGGGAGGCTCGAGGGATGGCCCCCGGGTCCCACATCGCGATATACAAAGTTTGTTGGTCAAGTGGTTGTTATAGTTCTGATATTCTTGCAGCGATGGATGTAGCTATTAGAGATGGAGTAGACATATTGTCGCTTTCACTTGGTGGTTTCCCTGTTCCACTTTATGAGGATACTATTGCTATTGGCAGTTTTCGAGCTATGGAGCGTGGAATTTCAGTTATATGTGCTGCAGGAAATAATGGTCCGGTTCAAAGTTCAGTAGCAAATGAAGCTCCTTGGATATCCACTATTGGTGCTAGCTCGCTTGACAGGAAATTTCCAGCAATAATTCAGCTAGGTGATGTTACATTTTGTTTCTATATATAAATAAAGTATTGTTTAATGAGAAGTTGTTCTTTAAAATGATAATCTCTTTTAGGAAAGCGTTATTTAACATTTTTCAAGCCTAAATTATTGGGATAACTACATTTATTGGACATTCCAAAACATAATAGCTGGTAAATGTCTATGTTTTGTATATTAAGTATAAATGTACATACAATCTACATAAATATACATATAATATACATACATATACATATAATATACATAATCCTTACATAGGTTTTGTATATTTCTGCTAGCACCCTAAACTATTTGTGTCACTCATTCATATTTCTCAACAGGTAATGGCAAATATGTGTATGGAGAATCCTTGTACCCCGGGAAGCAAGTTCATAATTCTCGGAAAACTATTGAGCTTGTTTATCTCAAAGATGGAGATAATGGAAGTGAATTTTGCTTGAGAGGGTCTCTTCCGAGAGCCAAAGTCCAAGGAAAAATAGTTGTATGTGATCGTGCAGTTAATGGTAGAGCAGAGAAAGGACAAGTTGTTAAAGAATCAGGTGGTGTTGCCATGATCCTAGCAAATACAGCAGTAAATTTGGAGGAAGATTCCGTCGATGTCCACGTCCTTCCAGCAACATTGATTGGTTTCGACGAATCAATCCAGTTGCAAAGTTATATGAACTCAACGCGAAAACCAACAGCTCGAATCATATTTGGAGGAACAGTTATAGGAAAATCTAGTGCACCTGCTGTAGCACAATTTTCTTCAAGGGGTCCAAGTTTTACTGATCCTTCAATTCTCAAACCTGATCTGATTGCTCCTGGTCAGTTTTCTCTAACCCACAATTCTTTATTTAGATCATAGATATATATGTGAAAAGGAAGGGGAGCCTGCCCTTGAGCAACGATAAAGTTGACTCTGTGTCACAGGTTTGAGTTGTGGAATCAGACCCCTTAGGGTGCGACCCTTCTCCGGACCCTGCGTGAACATGGGATGCTCTGTGCACCACGCTACCCTTTTTATATATATTGTGAAAAACTCTACTCCCTCCATCCAATGTTTGACTGGCACGGAACTTAAGAGAGAAGGGAAAGACTTTTGAAACTTATATCTAAAGTAAACCATAAAATTTTCTAAGGTTATAAATCATTTCATTAAGGGTAAAATGAGCTAAAGTTACATTGTTACTTACTAATTATAGAAAAACGTCATTCTTTTTTTGACTGAAAAAATGAAAGAGTGTCACATAAATTGAGACAGAGTAATAATTAGTGTAATGTTATGCTTTGAACCTATATCTTCAAAAAACTCAAAATCTTGGATTCGTCTCTGCTCCAGGTGTCAACATTATTGCTGCTTGGCCGCAAAATTTAGGCCCTAGTGGCCTGCCTGAGGATTCAAGAAGAGTAAACTTCACTGTCTTATCAGGAACTTCAATGGCTTGTCCTCATGTTAGTGGAATTGCAGCACTACTCCATTCAATTCATCCTAAATGGTCACCAGCTGCAATCAAATCCGCGCTAATGACGACTGCAGATACAACGAACCACCGAGGAAAACCAATCATGGATGGCGACACACCAGCTGGACTTTTTGCAATCGGAGCAGGACATGTAAATCCTGGAAGATCCGATGATCCTGGATTGATATATGACATCAGTGCAAATGACTATATCACTCACCTTTGCACTCTTGGTTACAAATACTCAGAAATCTTTAGTATTACTCACAAGAACGTTAGCTGCCACGACGTTTTGCAGAAAAACAGGGGTTATAGCCTTAATTACCCCTCTATTTCCGTAATCTTTAAGGCCGGAAAAACAAGAAATATGATCACAAGAAGAGTGACAAATGTAGGGGGTCCTAATTCGGTTTATTCAGCTGAAATTGTGGCACCAGAAGGAGTTAAAGTGAGAGTTAAACCGCGACGTCTGATATTTAAGCGTGCAAATCAAAGTTTAAGTTACAGAGTTTGGTTTATATCAAGGAAGAGTATTGGGACTCAAAGGAGAGGCATTGCAGAAGGGCAATTGATGTGGATCAACTCAAGAAATAAAGACCAGAAAGTTAGAAGTCCTATTTCAGTTGCATGGGCGTCAAAGTAGTGAAGGCTGTGGGCCTGTGGCTATTTTTATAAACATGGAAAATAGGCAGTTACCTATGTGAACATACATTGATAGTGTAAAAGTTCTTTATATTGTCAGAATGTAAGTTAATTCTATTACTATATTGTAGTAGCACCATAGTTTCATTGTCTTTAGTTCTAAACATCAAATTAGGATTCTATTACTATATTGTAATAGCACCAAAGTTTCATTGTCTTGGTTCTAAACATTTAATTAGGATTTACAAATCATAAACTTAGCTTGAAACTGATTTACCAAGTAGATTGTTTCTTTAAACTGCGAAAGGTTGTGGTTGGGGGTAAGTACCCTTCCACTCTTAGCTAAAGGTCTCAAACTCGAGCCCTGAGAATAGAGTATCTTTCATAGGGAGCATTTTATCCCCAAAGCAGGATTTTCCCATGCGAATCCAGATTAGTGAGACCTGAAAGCGGGTATCAGGTACTGGGTGAAAAATAATAAAGAAGATAATTAAAATGTTTTATATACTCGGCAACTTCTCATATAAGCTTTCAAGTCACTTGTGAGAATCTCTCTTTCAGTTTTAATCAAGTTTTTAGAATTTTGGGAACAAAGGGCATAAAAGCAGCTTAATCATCGGATCACAAGAGCCTATTGTACGCAACCTTAAATTGATAAGAAGGAGATACTAGTCTTTGTTAGCCTAAGTTAAATCTTATAGTATTTTTTATTGTATTAGAAATTGATTATAATTTATTTATTATTTAAAAGTAAGACACTTAAAATGATTATATTTTTTATTGTCTTAAAAATTATCATACACAAATTTGTATTATGCGGGAAAAAAAGTTTTGTAGTATAAATAAAGAATTTTTTTGAAAAGACTCGTTTTAAAAGTATTTGTTAGTAAAAGACCTTGTCAAGGCAACCGTTCCAGTCCATGCAACAACGAGTAAGGGTAAGGGTAATACTTTGGTCACTTTCCTTTTTCTTTTAGGGTCGGACTTAAAATATTACACCCTATAAAAAAGTGCCTTCAATTCTCTAGCTAGGTACGTAGTCATTACTCTTTACCTGCTCTCAGCGTTATGGCGTTGCTGTGCAATCATACTTGCGATATCGAGTTAGCGAAAGACAACAAAAGTCTTCGGGCTGCAATGCTGAAGACACGCTACGCGGACGTGATCTTGAAATCGCAACAACAAGTCCTTCGTGAAGTGTTCGATCAGAATGAGACGAAGAAGAAGATGGACTTATGGGAAAAACAGTTGCGCGCCGAGTCGCTGCGTCAGAGGCAAAGGGAACGAGAGGCGGCTCGGATCGCCACTGCTAGTATCAAACGGACAGTACATTTTGGTGACGACTTGGAAGCTGAACGAGAATTTCTCAAGATCGTCGGCGCAACAGGTTCTTCACAAATGTTTTATCGTTCGTAATATGTTGTTTTTTCTTGTTCGTTCTTCGTGTGTTTATGTGTTTTTTGTTGTTCCTTGTGTAGTACTACTCTTAAGTATAGTTCGTTTCTTGTGTTTTCATCTAGTTCGTTATTTGTTGCGTTTTTCTTGTTCGTGTTTTTTTTTTCTGTGTTCGTTGTGTGTGTAGTACCATTCTAAGTAGAGTTTGTTTCTTGTTTTTTCTTGTAGTTCGTTTTTTTTTTTTTTTCTGTGTTCGTTGTGTAGTATAAGTATACTTTTTGATTGTTGTTTTTTCTGGTAGTTCGTTAATTGTTGCGTTTTTTCTTCCTTCGTTTTTTTCCCTGTGTTTCTAGTTGTTATTCTTTATGTGTTTTATACATAAGTAGGTGTCTCTATTAAAAAAAAAAAAAAAAAATAGGCCGTTTTTTTTTTTGCATATTTTCTATAGTTCGTCATTAGTTGCTTTTTTCTTGTTCTTTCTTTGTGTTTTTAGTTGTTTTCGTTTCGTTTCGTTTCTTGTTTTGTACTAGTCCGTAAGTCGTTGCGATTTTCTAGTTTGGTGTTTATGTGTTTTTCAAGTAGTTCGATATACAAAAAGAAATCGGTTTTTGCATTTTTTTCTAGTGCGCAATTCATTGTGTTTGTTTTCTTGTCTTTCTTGATGTGTTTTTAGTTGTTCTTTATTATTTTAACTAGTTCGTTTCTTGTTTTTTTCTAGTCCGTAATTCTTCTAGTCTGGTCTTTATGTGTTTTTAAGTAGTTCGACATAAAAAAAAAAAAAAAAAAAAAAAACTTTTTCCTAGTGCGTAATTCATTGTGTTTTTTTCTTGTTCGTTCTTTCCGTGGCTTAGAAGGGTCTCTTTTTTTAATGGTTTTGTGATATAATTAGTCTGGAGATGATTAGGATCTAGTAAGAGAAATATGAGCGTATTGATTAGTATGAAATTGGTAAAAAAGATCTGCGTTACGTCTTCTTGGAGTGTTTCGGATTGTTGGGCTATTTTTGTAATTCGATGCTACATTCTTATAGCCTATATGCTTATAATATAAAGAATCTAAAGTGCTTCTTGGTCTTTTAGGCTTTGACATGTTAAGACTATAGACGTGTTTAGACCAATTTTTGTTATAGGGTGTCGTGGAGTTGCATTAGAATAAGTGTTTTTAGGACATAAAGTAATGGTTTGATGGATTTATAATGCTTCTTGATTTTTTAGACTGAAGATATGGCGTGGAGTTACTTTGAGGCTAAATATGTCAATTGGGTTAAAGGATCTGTGTTGTTCTTGATGTTTGGTAGTATATTTTAGGCTGAAATTTGAAACAATGAGAAAAGAGAAATGACGGAGGTTTAGTTATTCTAGGCTTTGATACAGAGAAATTGTGCTTTGAGGCAGCAACTAAGGGCTTAAAACGTTTTTTTTTTTTCCTAATGTTTTAGGCTTTTGATATAGGTATATGATATATATACAAATATATATCAATGCTATATTGTTCTGGGGTTAAAACGGCCTTTTGGGCTTCGACATGTTAAGATTAGATGTGTTGAGAGTTTAGACCGGTAGTTTTTAGTATTGATCGACAAAGATTATAGGGTGTCATGGAGTTTATATTAGAATAATTGTGATTTTAGGACATAATTTAGGGCTAGATGGATTTATAATGCTTCTTGGTTTTTTAGACTATGATGTGATAAGACTAAAGAATCTAGTGGGGAAAAAAAGATAGGAAATTTTGAATCTTTATCGGGCTGCTTTTAGTTATGTACCTTGAGGCTAAAAAGGATCTGTTTTGTTCTTGATGTTTAGTAGTATATTTTAGGCTGAAACTTGAGACAATGAGCTTTTCGAAGAGTAGCAAAGAGATGATGGAATTTTAGTTATTGTAGGTTTTGATACAATGAAATTGTGCTTTGAGGCAGCTACTAAGGGCTTAAAAGTTAGGCTTTTGATATATGTGGATGTTATGATATACACATATAATATAGGTTCATGTGTGATTTGAAGGGACTGCACTTTGCAAATATGAGAAATTTGGTGTCATAGTAAAGACAAACTCGGTTTGGTTCGAAAACCCAGACAAATGGCATCTAGATTAAGAGAATGATTTTAGTTTTTCCAAAATCAAACCAAAATGTTCTTTGAAATAAAATAAAATAAAAAGAAGAGCCTATGGTTGGTTTGATTAAACTAGCTTATTCAACGCATGGTGTTTATCATTGATGAGCTGGCTTTTTAGTTATTAAGGACCTATGTTTGTTGTGCTTTGATGTTATAGTATCATTATAAGATTAAAACGATCTTTTTTGCTTCTCTAGTTCCTTGGGCTGTGATATAGTAGGCTGAAATCTGGGTTGAATGGCTTAGCAATTAGGTTTCTAATACAGAGAAAGCTCTGGGCTCGTAAGGAAAAACAAGAGAGTTTCAAAATTTGGCTTTAGTACTCTTAATAGGAAAATCTACTGTTTAAATGATTAACTGATAACTTCTTTAGTTGGGTGCCTTTGTGTGTATATGTGAGAAGCATGTCTGATATACAAGAGTTTGTCATATAGCTGCAGATATGCATCCATCTGCGTGAATTTGTTCCTACACGATATTTGAAAGAACGTCTAAATGCAGTTACATTTATCAAATAGATATGAGGTTTTAGCCACACGTTGCTCTTGAATGGTTGAATTAACAGAAGGGATACAGTCGAGCCTTCTTTTTTTTCGATTTTGAGCCAAAATATAAGAGACATCCTTATATTTTATTTTTTAAAATCTCATTTGATTTTATACGATTGTGCAGTGGACTCAGACCGGAACTCCTTTTTTTGTGTATGCTGGCTTTTCTGTTGGAGGATCTTGCACACACTTTGCACTTTCTAAACCCCAAGTCCATGTGATGTTGTAGTGCTGCAATTGTCATAATCATTGACATGGGTGAAGTAGAAGCCTGCCCTGCTTTATTAGATCCGCTACAGTCTGAAGAAGGCTTTGGTTTTAGATTCGAAGTGGGTGCCTTGTGATTGGATATAGAGTTGATAATATAGATCAATAAATTGGCGAGGGACAGAGAAAGCAATAGAAAGGGCAGGTGAAGCGCCGTGCGCTGCAAAATGGGTGCATGATTGTGATTCCCAAAGGGTCGTACGTGAGTGAGCCTTTTGGAGCCTCACTAGACTGAACTTAAATGCGAAATACATATATGAAGATTATCTGGGACAATGGGATGAATTTATGAACTTAAATGCTGAATCTATATCTGATTGAATTCGTCCATCACAATAGAGGCAGCGTATGAACTTAAATGCTAAATCGATATCTAATTGAATGCTAAGCCTTCTGCACCCATTGGCCCACCATGTCTCAGGTTGCGTATCCCCAGGATCGAGTGAGTGAGCCACTTTCGGAGTCTCACGAGTTCTTCCAATTAATTGAGGACTATATTTCTACTGTTAAACCAAGAACTTGGTTGCTTAACCGAAAGTCGATGACTGAAATCTTTGGATGACTTTTTCAAAATATCCATTCTTCACTCGCAGCTGGGGTAGGTGATACCTAATTCATGTACGTGTATTATGCTTGAGCAGTACTCTTTCATTGGATTTGATCCTCTTCTGCCCCTTACACATTCTGAAGACAGAGAAATGGCTACATTCTAGTTGATTCGGACCGATCCGATGCCCTTCTATGGAATATTTGAGATTCTGAAATTTTTTCAAGGAGATATAACTATGTTAATTCGTGTTTGCAAATCCAACAATATGAAGGCTCACGTATTCTTATCTTTAGTTCAACACTTCAAGGCAACCTATTTGGGTAAGGTGACTTGTCTATGATCGCATTGTGATGGCATGTCATGCTAACCCCAACCTCAAGAACCCAAAAAAAAGTTTTTTTAACTCCGCCTGTGTGAGTTTTACTGTAACATACAGCCGGTCCCAAGCCCGGACAAAGGAGGAGGGTTTAAAAAGACTTGCTTATAGTGATATACATGCTTCTTTCCAGTTCTAGTGGTCTTCTTGTCTCTCACTTCTGCAAATGTGCATGTCTGGTGATGATATTTTGCTTTGCCAGTTTGAAGTGCTTCTCCTCACCCGTGGCACCTTCTAAGGCTTAAAGTCTAGTGAATTGCACTCTCTTCTTTTACAAGGTTGCTAATTAAGAGCAAAAGATTATGCTAGTAAAACTCACTTCTGTACTGCTTAAAGCATTCAATCTAGAAGTGTCCAAATGAAAACATTGTAGTCAACCGCCTCGTTCTTCACAGTCAGCCACAATCAATTGTTGACATAATAAGAATACTAGAGGGGCATGGCCCGTGCTGACATTTTATATTATTTTCAAGTGGTGGATCGAGTCATTTGGCGATGCAGGATGGCAGTAAAGAAGAAAAATGAATGAAAAAGTAGCACATAAAGAACATAGAGCTAATATTGCATAAGCTTTATCTGATGCGAATACAGCAACACAACTCCAAGTTAAATAAGTGGTTTCATTGAGTCAGATATGCAAATCTTATACTTTCTACGAGGAATGTGGCTATCCCGTTTTTCATTCTGAAAAACAAACTGAAAAGAGGATATCATTTAACTGGTAATTTTAATACAACATAATGTACGTAAGAAGTTATCCGTTCCAAGTTGTCTATATGAACACTATTGTTAAGAGAGATAAACTGAATTGCATACAACTTTAGTAATAGATTTCCACTTCTCTCCTCCAACCTTCCCAACAATATAAGAATTGTTTATATCTTCAAAGACAAAAGAAGCATATCCTAATGCAACATTTGCAATGAGCTGGAGTCCCAAGCTTAATAGCCAAGTCTTCCGCATCCCAAAAACCACAACATAGGAAGATTTTGAGATACCTGGAGAAACAGGCAAATACAAATCAACTAAGTAAATTGGAGTTGAGAGAAGTATAAAAATAAATATTATGAGTTATAAGGTAAAAGGACGAACAATTGGTATGTTACTACATATATATAGAAGTATAAAAAACATGGTATATGCATCTAAGACCTTTAAATGTTGACAAATCTGCAGAAATATTGAATTACATACAAAGTTAATGATTTGCTCAAGTAATAGGAATTACCTGAGAAACCTTTGGAAGATTTGTGTCCAGGTAACTGGTAAAAAGGAAAAATAATACATGAACAAAAAGTTCTTATCAGGTTTCCCAATGCCTTTTTTTTTTTTTTGGACCAAGTTTCCTGATGCCCGTCTCCTCATCATTCAAAAATAGCAACAAAAAAAAGACACTACGTCTACATACACTAAAGTATAATCTGAAATCTCTAAATGTTCAATCACTATAGCAAGAACACATTACAAGACAAAGATAACCTGGGCTAGTGTTTAGTCTATCCTAAGGGATGTGCACTCTGTACCATATTTAATATTTACATGGATGCTCGCACCAGCTGTAAGTAATAGTTAAGGAGTGTTTGCAGTAAATAAGAAATGTAGTAGAAGTCAAATCCACAACACCTCCATCCAGTTCCGAAGAAAGAAGTTTTTTACTTCGTGTGAAAAAATTACTATCAATAGTTGAAATGTAATTCAAGTTTAGGATAATATCACATAATATTACTCAACATTGGATTAAAATACTCAAATAAGAAAGCTTTCCCGTCTCAGAGAGAAGAGCTGCCAACTCATCTGCAGTAAATTAGGATGCACATAAAAAGGAAAGCAAGTGAAGTAATTTGGACAGAGGAAGCAACATGGGCTTCTACTGGTAAATTCAGAAATACAAGCAAAATAGGATGGTAACAAAAATGAAAGAAGGTTAAGTAATTTGGAGAGTGAGCAACATAGATCTTTACTGGCAGAAATCTTCAGCATCAGGAGGGCAACCATCGTCTAGTTTCAGATGATAAAATAATTACCATGTAAGTGCTGAAGGCAAGTAATCAGGACTGGCATAAGCTTTGTGGATCTGAAATTTCTGGGAACCTGAAATTCCTTGCAGTGCACTAAACCCTTCCAACGGCACCTGGAGAAGTTGACAAGGATTTGTTAGACGAATGCAGGAGATATATAACATGCAACTGTAGTCAAATGTAAACAATATACTACATTTGAGGTCCCCGTGATAAATTAACGAAAACAAGCTTTGTCTTTTTTGCTAAACATTGAACGACTTCCCCAAACTACTGACTAACAGGTGATGCCCTCAAGTCATCAACTGCAAAGGAAGGGGCAAATTAAACATAAGAAATACGGTTCTAAGGGAAGGAATTGAACTACCTATTGCGGCCACGGAGAACAGGCCATAGTAACTCTTTCTTGATGTTGGCAAAAAGTTATCCAAGACAGGATTACCACATGAATTAACAAATAAAGGAAATAGTTACATACGAACGATGTTTGGAAGACCGCTAATTATCAGCTCAAGTTCCTTGTCGTGAAAAATAGAGACCAGATCCCGTGGGATCAATTCACTGAAAACCTTCCAAAAATGCATTTATCATAGGGCGGATAGCAGCCGTCAACCCATGCTCAGCAACCAAGTCAACATACTATTGCTTATTTTCTTCAGTGACTCTGATATTTCGTCCACCCGGGATTAGGTCGCAGTCAGTCACCTGCATTACACAAATTGCAATCAGAACCTCAGTAAAAATAAAATGCTGAAATTTCAATTGTCATTGAAGAAGTCCTACCTCATCGCGTTCGTAAAGCATCAACTTTTCTTCATCAGCATCGATGCTGAATGTGAGGTCTAAAATATCAGTTATGTCATTCTATACAAAGCAAGAAACGTGAGCAGAGCAAATATTTAACCACAATTTACATAATCACAACGAAAACAGAAAACACTGCAAATTTTTGAAGTGGTCAGGATCAATAGCTTTAATATTATTATATGTGAGTTTAGCGCTAAGTATATGCTTGTAGTAGGACCGTGTAAAATGAACATCAAATAGCGCCTTCCCAACCTGGGATATTTACATAAAGCACATCAGATATTGTTAAATTGAATAACTCAAGCAAGCAAAACCAAGAGGGAAGGTACTCACAACATCCATGCTAAAAAAGTTCTTTTCAAAATCGTGCAAAAGTTGCTTATTTATTATAGATTAAGTTCAGTTATTAAGCTTAAGACAAAGGTATGGCTGCTTCTCAATTATTAAGCAAGTGAGGTACTAACAATTTGACTGTGCTGGTCAAGTTCTGCTCAACGCATTGCCTCTCAGATCCCTGGATATAGAAAACTCAAGAGGACACTCTAAACAATAGATGAATTACTCTTTTTTTTCAAAATACTAAGGCATGAAGCAGTAGTATCTCTTTAAACTAACAAATTTGAGAGCATCATAGAAGTGCAATAAGCTTTCTAAGGAATCTTTACCTAAGCGTCGAAGGGAAATGCCATCGTTCTTCATCCACGGCAATATGGGAGGATTTCATATCTGGTGAACCTTCTTCATTCCTTGGAGGTGTATTGATCTCTTCTCAGTTTCCCACTTTTCCAGACAACAGTGTACAACTCTAGTAAAGTGGATAAGGTCCATTCGAATGGGAAAAGTAAAGTGTCAGAAATGTTTTTGCTGCTAGAAAAGTAGAGATGATGTTTAAACGCTAAAAATATGTACAGCACATATAAGACAGAGAGATTATATTACTCTCTGGAGTTGAGAACACATGTATTTTGCACTTGCGCATAAAGGAAAGATATATCTGTTAAAAGGTATACTAAGCTGTTTTTTTAAAAAAAAAAAAAACTGAGGTATATTAAGCTGTTTAGATCAACTGATTAAAAAATATGGTTCACACAAATAAGTATTTTTATATAGGAATGTCTTTGAGAACGAAGAAACCATTATACTTCCCTAAACTTTCTCAGAAGCTAACGAAGGATCAGTAATTGTAAGAGGGCTTCATTTTTCAGGTTGGTTGTCGACCTTTGAGAAGATAATACATTTCTTGAAATTAATTGTTTTCTCTTGAGCAATACTTGTGCATAGCTAGTACGCCATGGCATATTTCTATCACCAAGTCAATGTCCTTAATCTTTTGAAGTCTATGCAATGCAATGTCTTTGTTTGTTGACATTCTTATTCCAAGCAGTTCTTGATTTTGTTAAAAGTAATATTTTACAATTTGGTTTAATGCTAAAAAATTATACATTGTACCTAAATTTTCTTGATAACACAAAGTTTGGCTAATAGCAGCAAACTGCAATTGAAACATATGCAAAGAAATGATAGACGTTTCAAATGTGTTTCTTGAGAACAAATATAAACAACACCCATCCAAGAGAAATAAGTAATGTACCTTTTGAATTGTTCACTGACAGAGGAGCATGTTGTATAAATTCTGTGGAAAAAAGCAATTGCTTCAGGCATACTATCAAACACCTTAGGTGCCTCAGTTAAATTGATTTAGTTATTGCAGATGCAGAGTACATCTTTGTGCACTTTGTTCAAAGGAAACGAAAAAGGAGACATCCAATTAACATAGATTTTAACAACATGAAAAATTAAATTTCTAAAAGGACCTTGAGATAAAATTTGCAGTTCTTCTCAGAATTCTTGCACCTGGTTATCTTAATCTAAACCCAAACATGCATGAGTATATCATAGGAAGTTTTGATATGCATGTAGAAAATCCAATAAGAAACAATCAAAAGTATAAATGGTTATTACAACCAAAGAAAGTGCACTAATTACAGAAAGAAAGATAGCGGAAAAGATTCACCAACACAAAGAACACACATTTAGAACATGAACACAAATGAAGAACTGATAAACCTGAGTTTTAAAAAAAAATAAAAAAAAATACAGAGATGGAATGGAGAAAGAGGATGGAAAAGAGAGAAAACTGGCAAATACCCAGCATACAATGATTATCAACAAACAAAGTACATGATAGGAATTCCCTGAGGCCAACTGAACAGACCGACAATTGACAAAAAATATTGCGCAAAGTTCTTGATATGAATAATATAATCCAATTTAATAAAATGTATACATGTACACCTAGATGCATCTGGTAGCTTGACATTATCATGTTTGAAAGAGAATCCTGGGAAACTTTCCTCAGTATAGGGTGTGTTCCGTATGGAGGAAAGCATTTTAAAATAATGAAACACGCTTAAATTTTTATTTCCTCGAATTCATGATCTCACATCGACATATTACTTTGCAGTATAAATCCTATTCATTTATTCATGACATTCCTTAGTTATCGAGTAAAATTAACCTTTACAGGCTTACTAACAAACAAATTAAGGCCCCGTTTGTCCATAGATAAAAAAAAAATCACTTTTTTCGGAATTTCTCGAGTTGGAGTTGGAGTTGTTTGGCCATAGTTTTTGGTGAAATACAGTTCTAAAAAAGTGAAAAAAGTGAATTTTTTTTAAAAACAAGTTTTTTGAGTTTTTGATATTCCAGAATTCAACTTCAAGTTGTATTCAGAATTCTCATGGCCAAACGCTAATTCCGGAAAAAAGTGAAAAAATTTTAGGAATAAAGTGAACAATTCTTATAGCCAAACGGGGGCTAAGTATGATAATTGAAATTTCATTATGGGTGTGTTCAATATGGTGGGAAATGTTTTCCAAGGAAAATGTTTTTCTGGAATATATATGTTCTTGAAAATAAGTGAATTTCTACTTATTTTCTCATATTCGTTTGGGTAGTGAAAAATAAAAATAAGTGAATTTCTTACTTATTTTCTCTTGTTCATTTAGTTAGTAGAAAACATTTTCCGAAAAATACCCACCCAAGCCCCACCACCTCATACCCCCCTAATTTTTTATTTTTGAAGTTTTAAAATTTTTTTCTGGATTTTCTACACCACCACATCCCCTCCCTACCCCCCCTCCAACCCCTGCCGCATGGACCCATACCACACCAACCTCCACACTCATCCAAAACACCACCACCACCCCCCAAAAAAAAAAATATTGAAGTTTTTAATTTTCTTTTCTGGGTTTTCTACACCACCACATCCCTCCCCCCGCCCTTGAGTGGACCCCCCCCCCCCCCCCAAAAAAAATTCTTAAAAAAGGTTTTAAAAGTTACTTTTTTTTAGATTTTTACACGACCCCCTCCAAAAATTTTAATTTTTAACCACGCAAACTTTCAATTTTTATAATTTGTTTATAAAGGTTGAAGTAGAAAATTTGGGAGGGGGTAGGGGGTGCATCCGGGGGTGGGTGTAGAGAATCAAAAAATAAAACTTTTCAAAACTTTTTTAAAAAAAAAAATTATGGGGGTGGTGGGGTGTCTGGAGGGGGGGCGGTCGTGGGGTGAAAAAAGAAAAAAAAATCACGGAGGAGGGGGGTGGAGGGAGGGGCAGGGTGGGGAATGAGGTGGTGTAGAAAAATCAAAAGAAATTTTTTTTAAAAAAAAAAATTGTGGGGGGAGGGGTTGGGCGGGGTGGGGGAGGGGTGTGGGGAGGAATGTGGTAGTGCAGAAAACCCAGAAGAAACATATAAAAAAAAGTGGGGGTGGGGTGCCGGATAGAGGGTGGGGGTGCATGGGTTGCGGGAGTCAGGGGCGAAGCTACAGTGTTAAAGGAGGGTTCGGGCGAACCCAGTAGCTTTTGCGTAGACCCTATATTTTTTACTATAGAAAATCAGTAAAGGTAGATATTATTACTTGCGAACCCACATATAAGCAAAAAGCAAATCGAATTCTCCCGATACTTGTTGTTACCATTCTTTTTCATCGTTTTCTTTCACAGAGCCAAACCCAAAATTAGATTTTCAAAATATATTAAATATTGATACTTGTTCGTTAGTTTGATGGTTGTTATCAGGGGTAGCTCAAGGGTGAAGCTAGAAAAACCTTTGCTTTTAGCCCGTCAAACTTTTGAGGCCCCAAAATTTTTACGAATGAATTTTATGATTTTATTTTTTCTTAGACAATATTGAACATTGTAAAAAGAAGTACAAAATTTATATAATAAAAAAAGGGAAAAAAACTATCTACTTTTTAAGAGAAATATTTTAGAACTTTGAACTAAATTACTCAAAATCTTCATATTATTAAATAAAGTTTTTACAACAACATTTAAGGTAATGTATTTAAAACACATGACTAACATCTTATTAACTTTAATTATTCCTCACTATTATAAATATTAATAATAATGTTACTATGTGAAGTAAATGCAACAATTCTAAAAAAAAAAAAAAAAAAAAAAAGGCAAGACTAGATTTTTTTTTTTTATGTATGTGTTATATTTAAGGTCTCGGATTACAATTTAGCTTTAGGCCATTAATCTTATTGAGACACGCTTAGTTGTTATACATTAGCTTGAGGTCGATGTCCTGTCTTAAAATTTCGAACTCCCAGATGTCAAATCTTGGCTCCGCTTCTGGCGGGAATGGTTGAGGTTTGGTGGTTGGGGGTGGGTTGGGTGGGGGTGGGTGGTGCATGGGTTGCGAGAGTGGTTGGGGGATTGGGTGGTTGGTGAAATGTCACTTGTGGACTTGTTTTCCCTACTTTGTTTGGAGAAGTCATTTTCCTTATTTTTAAGGAACTTGTTTTCCTAAGAAAAATGTTTTTCAAATATTTTGATCAACCGAACATGAGAAAAATGAAAAACTTCGATATAGAGTTTGACAGAATGTCTTAGCACGAGAAGCAAACCAGAATAACATCTCCCCGGTGGATCGAATCAGATTATTGTGCAAATGAACATATAGAGAGAGACTAAAAACAATCCTAAGAACAACCATTTGCTGAGGCAATTTAGAAGAAGACCAAAGAAAAGCATCAGTGAAAAGGCAAGGAAGCTTTATGCATGGTTCTCCAGATAACAAAGTGCAATGTGCTACTCATTGTGTGTATAAACAAAATATGACAAAGGAATCCATGGTCTTGATCACTTCACCTCATACAGTATTGCTTCTCCGTAACAACAATCACACTGATAGACATGACAAAGAGTATGATGTGTCCATGCAAGTTTACTACCGTTTACAAAAGCCATGCTCTGTAGCTTCTTCTACTTCTACATATGGAGCGCTTACTAGAAAGACAAATGCGAGCATGTCATCATGAGCATTCCTGTAATGCAAAAATCAGTTGCAGAGAAGTGCACTATCCTCTGAAACTCTAAAACCAGGTGAAGGTAGTGGGTTGCCTGCTTTGTAATAGAATATACGCTGAACTTTTGCATGACAAGAAGAAAAGTGAAACTCGTCATAAAAACTAGCTGAGTTTAAGCAGGGAGGAAGGATCTAGAGTCAGGTCATTTGGCGGGTCCAGCGACGCCAATGTGTCGAAGGAATAAGGATTTGTGGCTTGATCGTTGGTCATTACTTACACTGGGATGGGCCTGCTCTATTTCTTTCAGATTTGAAGAACAACTAATCAAGTCTCGTGCAAACACAAAATGAATGAAATATCCATAAGCATTATGATGATAGGCTAGAAACAAGAATTTTTTAGCTGCATTTCGTCTCTTATTTACTATACTTTAATCGTGTCTGAGCTATAATGTTAGTATTTTTATACTTATTACGTGAGTTTATTTTGTAGGACTTGTTCCCGAGCAAACGTGCTAAATCGGAGATTGAACGAATAAGAAAACCACCAAATTAAGGAGGAAGTAAAGAGTTACAATGATTAGCTAATGATTCCAATCATTATGATGCCAATGAGTGGATGAAGTAACAATTGATATTAAAGAACGTATGAAATGGCAATTGATATGAAGTTATATAGCTGGCAGCCAATCAACATGGAGGCCACATTTTTTTTGTCTATGTGGCATTGAGTGATCAAGAGCAGCAATTAAACAATGATAAGCAGCAAAATTAAAGGCATATCTGCAGAATAGTAACACAGCCGCGGCGCATGAGGCGGGGCAGCCTGCGTCGCGGCAATGTTTTTCACTGCCAGTGATTTTATTCAGAACTTTTAAAAGGGTATTTTGGTCCAGACCTATTTTTGGAAAGTTTAAATACCTAAAACGCACTTTTTTGAAGTGACTTTGGACCGAGGAGGCATTGGAGGAGCGTAGAAGAGGATTTGACTGCCGAATTCATTACTTTCCATTACGATTCGATTCAATACGGGAGTTTGGATCAATCATCTGTTGTAATGTTTTCTCATTCTATGTTCTTTTATTTTATTATGGAGTAGTTTCTTATAGGGTTTTGACAAACATGATGTATTGATTGACGTTTTTAGATTCAATTCTTGTTTTATTGCTTGAATTCGTTAACGAGGTTTTGAATTGAATCGCAAAGTTATCTACCATTTTATTTCATCGAAAGAGGAATAGTTTGGTGAATATATTTGCATTATTTTGTTTGGTTTTAATTGGTGATTCTTCTAAGTAATCGAAAGAGCTTCTTGAATTATTGGTTGAACCAAGAGAGGAAAATAGTCGAGAGACGTTTTCCTTTAGACTAAACCCTTAATGTTTTCTTGCATATGTTCACAGGCTTTTCATCAGTCTTGAACTCATGGATAGTAGTTTTATTTGATTATTGAGATTTTTTTATGCTTTAATCGGAAGAGAAAGTGTTTTATGAATTATCTTAATATAAATTTGATTTAGCTCATGATTGAATGATTTTATTGAGTAATCGGAAGAGACTCTTAAATAATTTATCTTGGGTTATAAGCTGACGATATTCGTGAGAAGTCGTCTGAAGATCTATTTCTATCCATAATTTTTGAACATTCTCAGGGCTTGCATTAGTTTAATTTGTGAAATCTGTATAAATAATCGAAAGATGTTTATTAGATTCTAGAGTAAACTAATTACTTATTGAATTCGAGAGACTCAATAAAATTTAGAGGAGAATGATAAAACGAATCGAAGCTAATTGCTAAAATCTTGCATCTGTCTTGTCTACTACCCTTACTTCTCATATTAATAGTAACCTTTTCTTTCGTTGTCAATTGTCTTTAATTACGTTGTAGTCGATATTCGTGGTTTATAACCACAACAAAATCAAGTTTTTATTTCTTGAATAATACTGAGCAAGGTTCCGTTTGAGTAATTATTTGTATCAATCCCTGTGGAGACGATCTTAAACTATACTATCTTTGACTAGCAGCGCTTAATTTATATTGTGTTTTGCGCTCGTCACATTACATAATACATGTGGCAAAAGTAAAACAAATCTTTACTTGAACTATGCCACATAATCTTCATGTTTAACATCAAAAGTTTCATATAGGACTAGTAGGTGTTCTTCCCCTGCAATGTAAAGACCGTTGGATGCGTTATAGCTATAGCCAGCAGAGGACCCAATAGACAAGGTCTGACCACCTGGAATTGTGGAATATGACCTCAAAGGTTCAACTGGTACCAATGTCAAGTCATGTGTTATTTTTGAGTGCAAGCTAAACCAAAAAGGATTTGATCCTTCAACTTACTTTAGTCATAGAGTAAGAGTACGCAAATGTGAAAAACATGTCAGTAAGTCCTAGTATAGAGCAGGCCTCTTGATTGACAGGAAATACCAGGAAGTACATAGGACGTGGCTCGCCAACATGTCGAGTAGCAAATTGTGAGCAACCCCTTTCCAAGCTGTTGAAAGAACTTGAGTATTTAATGGTAAGATTTTGTTCACTGTGAACAGACTCAAAACTCCATATGTATTTTCTAAGGGCATCTGCAACAACGAAGGTCTTGTTATGGCTAAAAATTATGACCCATTCACCTTGAGCTCCACCAGCAAGATAAGCACCGTTCACTGCATCGCAAATAAAAGAACAACATATTTCACATGCATGTTCCCCTATATCAAACCAATTGCAAGTGGGAAAAGCATTTTTTAGGGTAAATTACAGCCAAATTTCATTCTGCCAACCTGCTAAGTTCAAATCTTAGTATCTTAAGGGAGGGGGAAAACAAAAACGCATCTTATACAATGTGTGGTGTTTATAAAACATACATAATTAGCTTAAAGAATGGTATCCATGATGTCGTAAGTATCTTCAAAGTTACATGAAAGCCACGCTTGGCTAGTTACAAGTATTGACGTATCTTATACAAACTATTTGTGGTGGGCTCTTATTTTATTTTTTTTTCCATCTAGTGTCCGGTATTCGCATTAGAGCCCGATTATATCGGGATTCGCGCCACGTAGGGCTCCATTCGGTGGGAACTGGAAAGCGCTCCCTACCAAGGATTTTTTTATACACAGGACCCGAACCCGAAACATCTAGTTAAAGGAGAAGTAGCCTCATCCGCTGCACCACATCCTTTCGTGGTAACTATTTGTGGTGTTCATTAACATATAATTGCGCCATGTATTTTCTTACCTTATACTTTCTGTTTTTTCATCTCTTACTTCTCATTTTCAAGGGATCGCGTCCAGAGCTTGTATTTACAATTCTTTGTAAAATTTTAAATTTTCTATATGTTATTCATCTTCCAACAAAAAATACACCATGATCTGAGGAACTCTATAAAAAGTGATTCACGTCCTCCTATCATATTTGAAAGATAGATCGCTTTCTATCCTGATTGAGATGAAGTAAATGTAAAAGCTAAGCTTGTATACTTGGTCATACAAATATGAAATCCAAGGTATCCAAGAGATACAAGTCCTGCTTCTATCATCCCAAATTATCTCCTTCTTCTTTTTAATGATTCAAGTTAGTCAAGCTTCATCTATCCATGGTCATAAGTCCTTTAACCCCATCAGGAAGATCAGTAATTATATTTATAATATAATTATTATAAAAGTTAGAAAACTCAAACTAAAAAGATAATAGAAGATAAATATTAATTTTACAAACATTCGACTATCAAAAGATTAACATGGATTTTCTTCATCATATATGAAAATTATAATGAGGCTGAGGGCTTTTGCAGAGTAGGATTCTTTCGTTTTTATTAAACTAGTTAAACACGACTCAACTTCATCAGTTTACTTTTTATTTTATAATTCATATACGTTACTTCTATTTCATAATATTGGTCTATTTTAAAAAAAAAAAAAAAATCATCGATGTAAGATCCACGCGCAAAACACATACTAAAGAAACAAGTAATAATATAGTAGTATCATCAGACATTATAAGTGGTAAGTGTTCTATCATCCTTAATCAAAGGAGTTCGAGTCTTTCTGGGTACGGAGTCACCTTATTAAGGAGCACTTTATTCTTTAATGTGAACTTTCCGACGTGAATCCGAATTTAATTGGATTTCAATACGAATACTGAACACCAAATCGAAAATAAAAATGAATAAATAATAGGCAGTAGTACTATAGATAGATGATAATGTAAAAAACGTTTAAATTGTCCTAAAAAGAAGATGCAATGACAGAAATGCCACTGGTAACATCTTCACACGCCCATTCCGACAAAATTCCTAACTCTCCATAGATCTATCTCCATTATTCACTATCCGATTCATACAATCTCTTAAACCTCCCAAATCTCTTCTTTCTTTTTTTTTTTTCCCCCAAATTATTATGTGTACTCTCTTTTTGTAATAACTTCTCCTATTTAATAAAGGAGATTCGGTGCTCACTATACTATATAATAACTACATACGTTACCTTTTTTGAAAAAGAATTGGAACATTAATTCGCCTTTTTGTAAACCCTAAAGTTCTTTTGATCTCGGTTTTCTTTTGGCGATTATAGTTCCGTGTGTACTCAATAATGGCGAGCTCATACTCTGCTCCAATCGGTGCCACTCAGGTTTTTCATTTGACTATATGCAGCTTAATTTTTGAGTACTTTTTTGATTGATCTTAAATGGGTATTTTTTTTTTTGTGTGTGTGTGTTTTTGCAGGTGGGTTCGTACTTTGTTCAACAATACTATCAGGTTCTTCAACAACAACCTGATTATGTTCATCAGTTTTATACTGATGCCAGCTCTATTGTTCGAGTTGATGGTGATTCCAACGAATCCGCTTCCGCCCTTGTGGTCAGATTTAACTCTTGAAGTTTTAGAATTTGGATTATGTTTCTAGATGTGACAGTGGCGGACCCAGTATTTTGAGTTCGGGGGTGCTCTATTAACTATTTATATCTGTTTCGTTTATATTTTCTATACAGCTATACACTCCGTGACTGAATTTAATGGGTGCTGGAGCACCCAAAAATTGTACATGGGTCCGCCACTGAGATGTGATCTAATGTTGCTATCTGTGACGAGTAAAAAAGGCATATAAAAGTAAATATCTATAGGCTACATGTTCGTTGAATAATTGGACTATAAAGATGTAGTATCTTTTAGGGGAAACACTTTGCCCTTTTTTTTATTTTTAAACTAGAAATTTTAGAGTTTGGATTATGTTTCCAGATGTGGTCTAATGTGGTTATCTATGACAATTAAAAAGAAACACAAAAGCAAGTATCTATAGGCTACGTGTTCATCGTATAATTGGACTATAAAGATACTATCTTTTAGGCAAAAAACTTTGTCCGTTTATGTCAGAATTATATACCATGTATGAATAGATGTCGATCGATGCCTCTTTTCATTTAAAAGTTCAATTAACTATGCCTTAATCCCTTTTCTTTTATCTGTCTTTTGTTTACTAGAAATTTAGATTTTGGATTATGTTTCCAGATGTGATCTAATGTTATTATACATGACAAATAAAAAGAAGCCGCAAAAGTAAATACTTGCAGTCTACATGTTCGTTGAATAATGGGACTATAAGATACTATCTTTTTAGGCGAAACGCTTTGTCCGTTTATGTCAAAATTACAGACCATGTATGAATAGATGTTGATCGATGTCTCTTTGTTTACTAGAAATTTTAGATTTTGGATTATGTGTCCAGATGTGATTTAATGTTATCTATGACGAATAAAAAGACACACAAAAGTAAATACTTATAGGCTACATGTTCGTTGAGTAATTGGACTATAAAGATAAAGACACACAAAATGTTGTTATCTATGACAAATAAAAATACACACAAAAGTAAATACCTATAAGCTACGTGTTCGTGGAAAAATTGGACTATAAAGATACTATCTTTTAGGCAAACCACTTTGTCCGTTTATGTCAGAATTACAGACCATCTATGAATAGATGTCTATTGATGCCTCTTTTCATTTAAAAGTTCAATTAACCATGCCTTAATCCCAAACCAATTAGTGTCAGGCTGTCGGCTATATGTGTCCTCTATATCAGCCAAACCTTAAAGGAAAGGCTGATGAAGGAAGGTAAGTGCTGCCGCGAAGGAGAGCCCGCTCTCAGACATTGGTAATCTTTTACCTCGAAAGCGAAGGGGAAGGAGAAGAACGGAAAGCCCTCACTTGATTGATTGGACATTTTGATTCCTTTTCTCTCATCTTCCATCGGTTCTGTTTCAGGAAAGAGTCAATGCACAGATCTTATTTTGAATCGTTGTTTGAGGTCATATCATTCTATGAGCACGACTAGTAAATTATTTGTCTTTTTAGGGAAAATTAGGAGCTTTAGGAAATTAGTGACTCTCTAAAACTCAGAGCAATTACGGACCTAATATACGTAACCTTGTTTCCAGCTATCTCTGCATTTGATTGACTTGTCATTTGTCATTCAATAGATTCTACACTCCATATAATTCTATAGATAGCTCTAACTGTATACAACACAAATCGAAGAAAGAAATGCATTTTGTAGATTGCCAAAGATGGACCTCATCCTTAATCCCACATTGATATCTAGATCTTGCTTGGCTGAAGGCTGTTGTGTTTATTTCGGTGCCTTTTCACCAGTTTCCTGCCAATGATATGTCCTGTAGAATGTAGGTTCCCCCATCTACCTTGAGAGAAACAGAGAAGAGAAGCAAATGAGAGCATCTTAAGTTTCAGCATCAATTAAATAAAGTATTTAAACATTTAGATTGAATCTGACACAATAAGCACTCTTTTCCACTAAGTGGAATGGGTTGTACCAAACAATTATGTGTATTTCCTATTAGATTCTCACTTACTAAATTGTGAAGAAAGTAACGAGGACTCTGATTCTCTGATATAAAGGGGAGTTGCTGTCCCTGTTTAATTTTATTGCTGAAAGGACCTTATTGTTGCATCTGACTATACTCTATTCAGTTTCTAGCTAACCTTAATTTCTTGCTTGAGATAGTACAACTAGTGTTTTTTTGGTTATGAATCTTATCTTGTGCATGTCTTCACTGTACAGCCAATTCATACTCTGATTATGTCATTGAGTTTCTCTGGGATTAAGGTCAAGACGATAAATTCTCTTGAATCTTGGAATGGCAGTGTTCTTGTTGTGGTATCTGGTTCTGTCAAGCTGAAGGATTCCAGTGTGTGGAGGAACTTTGTGCAAACATTTTTGCTTGCACCTCAGGAGAAGGGTTACTTTGTTCTGAATGATGTCTTTCATTTTGTTAATGAGGAGGGCAGTGTACTACCTCAAGCACCAGTAGTTTCACAACACAATCTTGATGCTCAACCAACTGCCTCTAATCCTCTTGCAGAGCCACCAGGTATTGTTACATCTGGCTTGTGTAAGATGTTAAACATGCCAAGATTTTTCAGTAACAATCTTAGTTTTCTATCTGTTGTATTATTAATTGAACATGTCAAGGTATCTCCTTGCTCTCATTATGGTTCTCTTTGGCTCTTTGCTGTGTATTAGAGGGCTAAAGTTCCTCTACACTGTACCAAGAGATATTTGGAACCAGCATTACCTTTTTTATTTGTCACTGAAAACTGTGGTGCTCCTTTTCTTCCTTTTCTGTATGAAGCGTGTGGTAGGGGAGAACTGCATGTACTTTATGCTGGTTTAGTTGCATGTCCTTTGTGCATAACCTTCTCTCGCAGATATTTTGCAAGCATTCTCAAAAGCATATCTGATACCTGACAATTTAAGCATATGACTTAATCTCATTATAACTACTTTAGCAGCCCATGACTATGCCTTAGAGGCGGAGGCGACTGAATATGTTGATTCAGTTCATATACAAGGAAATGAGACTGTTGAAGAATATGGTTATGAAGAGCATGATCATGAGAACCTATCTGAGGCTGAAGCTGAGCCTGAGCATGATGATGAGGCAGAGGCTGAGGCTGATGTTCCAGAAGAGACTCATTGGGGGGAAGAAACTGCTCAAGTAAGGTCATTCGAGGAGGAGACTTCTTTCCTAAATAATGTGGTCGAAGCCATGCCAGAGCCTGAGCCTGTTGCAGAAGAACCTGTTGGAGAGCCTTCAAAGATTAGTTATGCCTCTATTGTAAGTACATTCATATTCTGTGCACCTTATGACTTGATCAGCACTCATCCCTTTATGCACAAGTAATAGATCCCATTATGGTCATTTAACCCTGCCACATAAGTGTATCAATATTAGATTTTAGGAGCTTTAAAACATTATGTTGAACAACAACTTGTCTATTCTATGGCCTCTGGATCAGTTTGAAGTATTGGTGGGTCTGTTGGGCACACATCTTTAGATGAGAATTTCTTGCGTGGACAGAGGATGAATACTCTGCGTACACCCCACCCTACCCAGGCCCCACTTGTGGCATTATATTGTTGTTGATATGTATCGATATTCGATAAGCATACCCCCCCCCCCCCCCCACTCTCCCAGCGGAAAAGAGAGAATTTTGAAAGTATAAAAGGAACTGACTCCATATCTCTCCTTCCACTGAAAAAAAGAAAATAGAACCTTGACACACTTTGGAAAAAAAAAAAGTTTCATAAACAAAACTAGTAAGATCATATGTTGTCACATCGTCTTATGTTCTTTGGGAACAGCTACAACATTGATTCAGTTTGGTTTATGATTTGGAATATAACTCGTTGTAATTGATAGTTAAGAGCAAAAGGAAAACCTGCACCGCCAGTTCGTGTCCAGCCATATTATACCAAGAGTGCAGCTCCCGTTTCAGAGTGGCAACCTCCTGTTGAGCAGTCAAACTATATGCCCCCAGCTGCGCCAGACACCAGCCTTGACCGGGCAGATGAAGGATTTTCTCAAGAAGGTAATAGGAACACACTGCTTCTTAGGATATCATTATTCTGAATAATTACATAGCATCTGAGTTGCAGCAAGTGATAAAATATGCTTTAGCATTCAATTTATGTATTGCTGATGTTAGCTCGATTTTGACTTTCTTCTGCCTCTCCCAGGGGAATCAAAGTCTGTCTATGTGAGGAATTTACCATCTACTGTATCTTCTCTCGATATTTTGCAAGAGTTTAAGAACTTCGGGAAGATCAAGCAAGATGGAGTTTTCTTAAGAAACCGCCAGGTTAGTATATCTGGTGATCTCCTTATGTTGTGACTTGTTGTCTAATGCGTGCTAATGTTTGGATTTCAATGGATTAACAGGATGTTGGCATTTGCTATGCCTTTGTTGAGTTTGAGGAAGTCCAAGGTGTCCAAAATGCAATCCAGGTTTGAATCTCACTAAGTTTGAGACTGTCATTTGGTTTGTTTTTCTTTATAAGTTATTTGGTCTTTTAAATTGCTTGATATGACTTATTTAGTTTTACCTTATCCTTGATGTGATTCTTCATAATTGTTCGCTTTATCATAATTGTTCGCTTTATCTTTTATGCTGGCCTTTTATTTAAGCATAAAATTATACATAGCATTTATACGGTTCATGTTTGAAATGTTTTAGGCTATCTGGAAATTTCTACAATGTTCTTGTTTTTCATGGTTATGGTTCTTGCTGTGAGCCATTAGTAGATGTGGCAAATCATGTGATAGAGATTCACTGGAGACATATTGAAGCTAAAGTTTGGTTGTCCCAACTATAACATCTCATTGTGTTTGACATACTTACTATCTGAAGAATCAAAGACATTCTTCTTTGCCTCGAACTGCCTTTTGTTATTTTTGAATCGATATATATGTATTAAAAATTGCTGTCTGCAATTATTAAACTGATGGATGTCTAACTTTAGACCCTAAATTGATCATTTTCATGCTTTTACTTGGATCACATTATTCTTTTTGAGGTGGGGTGGGGTAAAAGTTTATGAATACTGCCATAAGTTTATATTGAGGGATTATCTTTATATGTCATGTGAACCCTCTTTGTGTCTAGTAGATCATACCATTTTTTGTTTTCTACTTGCTTAGGCATCACCAATACAGTTGGCTGGAAGGCAAGTCTACATTGAGGAGAGGAGACCAGCCAGCAGTAGCATGTCTCGTGGAGGAAGTATGTGCCTCGAAACTGACTTCAATTCTAAAATGTCTTGATCTTATTCTTATGTTGGTTTATCTTGTGTGCTTTGCAAGTCTTTTTGATCAAATCAAGACTATTGTCCTTGGATATTTTGACTTACTTCTTTGCCTTGACTTTAACCTTCATTTTTTAGTCCACTTTTTCTGAAGTGATCCTGGTTAGCAAACATTCCTCTTATTGTTACTTTTAGATTGGGAGGCCAATTTTTGAATTCTAAAAATGATTGTCCAGTTCTTATCAATTATCGAGTGGGAAGCATATAAAGTATAGAATTTCTCATTTGCTTGGCATAAGTGTGTCTATGCCGAGAAGCACCCAGGAGTGTGGTTAAGTGGGTACAAATCTTGGAGAGCAGGATTCAAGTCCCAGCATAGACAAAAACACAAGGTGAGTTATTCTTATCTGCCTAAGCCTCGGTGGGGCCGAGTTACCCGGTACATGTGCTGATGGGAGGTGACAGGTAACCGGTTCGGACGCTACTGTAATAAAGATAGTATCTGTGCTTAAGAGGGAAATAAGGGTTTAATTGCAAATAAGGGCATATGAGATGAATGTTCGAGAACTGGTAGAAGACTCAGAAATCTAACATTGAAGGATGGACATAATGAAGTAGAATTGGTGGTGGAATAATGTGGATAATCTCTCAAGAAAAATGCTCTTTCAGTGAAGAGTCAAATAGGCTATACAGAGGCGGGTCCCCATTGAAGAGATCTTGTTAAGCCTCCAAATAACACAATTCTGTAGGCTTCTGCGAGGTGAAAAGCACTCTCTTATACTCTTGGAACTCAGTTGAATGCAGTGGTGGGAGAATAGCCGCGCACTCGTTGTTCCTCCCGGTGTTACAGATAATGGTCAGAAGGTTTAAGGTGTCAAACAAGAGGCGAGCCCGTTGAAGGGACAGATTAGGACAGAATTAAACAGAAAGGAATCCCAAATTGGCATGCCCCATTACTTTTGGATTTACTAGGAGTAGTGTCCTCGGCCAAAGTCCAATGTGGGATATGGTGTATTTGGTTTGCACCAAACTCAGACATCGGACACAGCTTGGCTCTTTTTGTGCCAATACCCCGGTGCTCACTATAACTTTTTTTTGTATGGTATATGATAGGGTGCAAATCTTTTTCTTTTCCATGATTGGTCCCTTTTGTTAACTGAAAATTGGCCTTCTACATCTGTCATGGTCGGTTCATGAGAAATTTTATTGTAAGAGTGCAGATAGCTGATAAAGGAGGTACTAACATAATTCTACGGTTAAAATACTGTGTAGTGCCTGTTGCCATTTATTTTGCATATTTGACCGTTTTTCGCTAACAGTCTTCTCTAAATGCTTTGATCAGGATCAGGAAGGGGAAGAGGCAGAGGAGGTCGTTCTGGTGGGCGGACTTTTGGTAGGGGAAGCAATCCTGATGATAGAGTGAAGAGCAATGGCTTCCGCGGTACATCATATTAGAAGTATGAAATGCCAAACTTGCCAACTAAGTTATGATTCTGCGGATGAGGATCAATAAGGAACGTGGTACTGGTTTCTAGTTAGCTTTTATTTTTTTGATGATTTTTGTCTTCTTATGCAAGGGATTTTGTTGCTGCCGGTTCTTTCTTCCCTGAGTGTTTTGAGAGAGATTTTTCCCATCTTTCTCCTGTAGTTAAAGTTGTGTTATTGTTATGCTCTTTTAATCCTTTTTTGTCCTGCAATTCTAGAGGCAATACTTGTAACTTTGGAGTGATGCCAAGGGTGAGAAATATTTTGAGCATATCTGAAAGTATGGCCTATGTTGTTAGTAGTGTAGTCCTGTGCTTCTTCTTTTCTCTATGTTTTAGAATTGGCATGATGTCTTTATGGTTCTCATAATGGAACATCAGCAACCCAAATGCTTTGGGTGAGATACTTCTCGTCTTTCCTCTGCCACTTCTAATATTAGCTCATCTCCTATTTCACTACGTTATTGCTCATTAAAGCACAGGTTGGTTTATGATCAATGGTGTCGTTATCATCATCTTCTTCTTCCTCATTGTTGTCTTCATCCTCTCGATTTTTTCTGAATTGAAATGAGAAACATGGGATGTGTTACAGCGGGGAATCGAGCTATCAAAAGTCATTATGCTCTGTTTCTTCGAAAGTAATCGAGAGAGTGGTCTAAAGGTCGATGAAATGAGCGGAAATCATTGAGAGATCAAGGTTTAAATCTCATATGAGACAAAAGGAACGTTAAGTGATTTTTATTGATAAATGCAAAATTGCAACATGATCTTGGTGGTTGAATCTCTTCAGTATATATTTTGATGTACGTACGTTTTCTATTTGACACTTTTGGTTGTATCTCTTTATCTCTTTCCTGGTCCTGCTTCCTTGCCAAGGTGTATTTCTTCTTATCTATTAACGTTCTTTCTTTCTCATTTCGCCCACGTCCAAATGAACTAAACTTTTAAGCGTTTGGGGCCTTCAAAGTTTCCTTCATTGAGAAGGCATAATATATCATTTTCCATTTCAAGGAATAAAAACGTTTAAAGTTTTATAGCTTGACCATAAATAAGTAGCAAGTATTTAAATATTTTCAAATGGTGAGATCAGTATATTCAAAAGAACTTTTTTTTTTTTTCTAACTTCAATAAGACATAGTCCAAACGCCTCTAAATTTGACTTACTGGTGCCCTCATTTTTACAACTACATTTGTTACAATACATAAGTGGGAAATTTTAATAATGTACAATCTAACATATAAAATTATATTTGCGTAGTCATATTTTTAAATTACACCCCGCATAGCAACTTTTTCACAATATACAACATTATACAACAATATATAACTTTATACATCTGGAGTAGACAATGTATTAATCTTGTATAAAAATGTATAATAATGTATAGAGTGTATAATAATGTATAAAAGGTGTTTATATTCAAAAAAAAAAAAATTGTATACAACAATATACAACATTTTATCAATTGTAGTATGGGTACAAATACACAATTGGCTTTTGAAGTGGGGTACAAATTAAGCCATTTTGGGTAATTTTACGACTGAGTTATTTCGGGTAATTATTTTTCCTAAATAGTCATAGTGTTATAAATTCTACTAGTCCTCCTCTCTTACTTAATTGTGAAGGCAAATAACTCCAAGAAAAATTATGGAACGGGTTCTTTTGTGGGAAAAGAAGAAAAAGGGCGAACAAGAGTCGCATCAAGATGATGGATTAGCACCAGTAGAATGACCTTTTAAAGGGGGAAAATAAATCAAAATAGGACCCTCAGAGCCCCATGTATAAAGATGCAGACAAAATAAGAGAACCTCACACCGCACATCTTAACTTTTCCCTTAAAAATAAAAAGAGAGACAAAAATTACTTGTTTTTTTTTTCTCCTCATATTTCCTTTTTGTGAAGTCATCAGTTTTGACACTTTGGTACAAAGCCAGGGATGGATGCATCTTAGTGGAAGCGGTGTCACGGAACACCACTCATCGGAAGATAATTAAAACACAAAATATTAGATTAGCCAGGATGCTGATGTACCCTGATTTTGTAATTTTATAATCATTTATTAATTTCTATCATTTCTCAAAGGAATAGTTCTATCTAGGGATCAATCTGGCATATCTCATACGAGGTGAAAGACAAGTGTAATAATCTATTTTATCTCTAATGATGAATTATTTATATTAAAACTACTATTCATTCATTTAAGAAATTAAATAATTGTCGAGAAGAGGTGTAGTGATATGTTTGAATTATGTTTTATTCAAATAAGATGTGGTTAAGCTGACTTGGTCTTTCTTCGCTTCTTTAAATAAAAACACCACTTATGAAAAATCATGCTTACACCACAGAAAACAATTGCACTATGTTGATCCATAACTTCTTTCATAATGTGGATGTACATTCATATGATTTCAGCAAAAAGAGAGAAGCATTACTACAATCAATGCCTAGTATTTAGTCTAACAGAGACAACAGCACTTTTAAGCTCCAATTCACCACTATTACTTCTATTTGCACTTGATTAAAAAAGAAGACCTAAACTAGGTTAAGAAGGAAAATCATTAGAAGCTAGAGCCAAAATAAAGCACAAAAAACAGATTTTCCTTTTCTTTCGTCACCACACCTCCTTCTTTACAGTATATGTAAGTCCAATCATGCAACCTAACTTTACACTTGTCTTTTCTAAAGCCACCTCAAAATCTCTGCCCATTTTGTCACTCCTTTAGCCACTGTGACCTACATACATTGCATGATCAAGTGTTATCAATCAGAATAAGCACATTAGTTAAATATATCATATATTATTAAAAGTGAGAAGCTCCAAAATGTAAAAGTTGAATTACTAAAATTTCCCTCAAAAATTTTTGTACTACTAAATAATAAATTTACAATATAATAAATGTCATGAATCAATAAATGGAGATATTAGTGTGAAGTTCATGAATCTGCCAAGCACTTACTACAAATAGTCTATTCATTTTCTTGGAACTACTTTTTAGTGTAGTCTATTCATTTTCTTGAAACTACTTTTGTTTCTGTGTATTTACTAGCTAAGATTTTGAGGGATATTTCTACCAGAAGCGTATAGAATGTAATACTATAGTCCTTTTCTAAAAAGTGTATTTTTAATATATGCAATTAGTGTCAATTTTTTAACCTCTCTTATTTTTTCCTTCTATATCAATTTTTTAACCTTTCTCTTATTTTTTCCTTCTATGTGTGCTATTAAAAAAACTCCATCCTGATAAAAGAAATATCAAACTACGTTACTCATTCATTTTGCAATTACTCAATGTCATGTACCACATTTTATGTTTGAGTCTCTTTACTCCCTATCATTAAAGGTGTTAGAAGAGGTGAAAATTATTTAATTTCCCCATATTTGACCTTTCTTATTCTTCATCAGTTACAAATATATCATTCATTATTAAACCCAACTTAGTCCATTCAACACAAGGTGAGGAAGTAACCTAGGTTACTTCAGGCCTGAGGGGAAAAAATATAGACATAAAATGGTGGTTCCTCCATCTTTTCTCTTTTTCACTCATTTTAGTCTCATTTTTTTCCTTTTTTTTTTTTTTTTTGATTACTTCAGGCCTGAGGGGAAAAAATATAGACATAAAATGGTGGTTCCTCCATCTTTTCTCTTTTTCACTCATTTTAGTCTCATTTTTTTCCTTTTTTTTTTTTTTTTGAAAATTAAAAAAAAAAAAAAAAAAAAAAGGAAAAAAATAAGACTAAAATGAGTGAAAAAGAGAAAAGATGGAGGAACCACCATTTTATGTCTATATTTTTTCCTTATTTGCTTAATAAATTTATGTATCAATTTATAGTTACACAGGAGCAAGTCTATTTTGAGGAAAATAGAAGTTTGATCTGTATTCAGTTTGTCGTTGGACAGTCCAGGAAAAGAAGGGGACCTTTTCTCCGCTTTTCATTCTCAACTCCACCATATGGTAAGTAATATAGATATATATATATATATCTTCGTTATTCACAAGTTGATTTTTTTCATTCTTTTAGACACTGTGGCAACCCTTTGGAATCTGTTTTTTTTTTTTTTTGGTTAATTCTTTGGCGTAGAGTGTTGTTACTTGGGATGTAATTCTATTTACCTTGTATGAGTATCGATTTTTGTTTTTTATTAACGAAAGCAAGTTTCTCAAGGAATTAAAATTACTGCTGCCTCTCTCCATATTATTTTATCACCATATTAATTCCCATTTTGTTTTTCTTTTAATTCCTCTGCTCATTTTATGTGTGTGTGCATGTGAGTATAAATAAATAGATTAATTGCTCTTATTTACCCCCAGCTTCTATTTTTCTGTTTAAATTTTATGTTATTCTTCAGACATATTTAAATACTATTAATATTATTTTAAAGAGTTTATACTGATTAATATGGGATACACGTGCCAGAAACTAGTATCAAATAAATATGAAACAAATCTTTCTACTACTGCACGTTCAAGAATGTGGCATGGCAGTCAATGAAATAGATTGAAAGTCATGTGAAGGTCCCGGATTGTGACTTAGAATCAATGAAATAGCATGCAAGTCGTGTGAAGCATCAGGGTTGTGACTTAGCGGTCAATGAAATAACATGAAAGTCGTGTGAAGCCCTAGGGTTCAAGATACAGGACCAACAAATCACAATAACATGAAAGTCGTGTGAAGCCCTAGGGTTCAAGATACAGGACAAACAAATCACGTTAGGTGATTTCTCCCATTTGTCTAATCTTTAGTGGATAAAATTACTCGATACTTGTGCTGGTGAAAGTACCAAATTAACGGTGGCATAGTCGAGGTGCGCACAACTAGACCCAATACCCCATTATCAATAGACAAATAAATAAATCTTTCTATTATCAAATCAATTTTCTCTTTTAAGATTTTCAATCTGAACATTGAACTATTCTTGGGAACTCAAAGAACACTTGAAAATAATCAAAAGCAAGAATACTAACCTTATCCTCCATGCTTAGAATAACTCTTTTTCTTCAATGCTGATCTTATAAACATCAAACAAGCAACTCCTAACCCCACACCAACCAGTCCACCCAAAATTATAGCCACAAGCTTTTGAGTACTCTGTCTTGTTCCTACACAATCAAACACAGTAGTTGGAAATTTGAACTGCCATTTTGAAAATGATCTCAAAAACCCATTAAATTTGGTAGTTACAAGTCTTAATCAAAGCACAAAATACTTCAACTAATGCTGGAGTAAGGAGACAACAACAACATACCCAGTGAACATGTATGAGCCTTCCTTTTGCATTTTCACCTACGTTTTTTGGACTATCCAAAAATGCCGCCGAGTGCATGTCGGATCCTCCAAAAGTAAAACTATTGTATTCCTGGAGGATCCGACATGGGTGCGACAACATTTTTGAATAGTCCGAGCAACATAGATTTTCATAGAGAGGCTATTTCTTAGTATCAATAACTTATCACTATTCCATCCAATCCAAAATAATTAATGTTTTAGCTTCTAAAAGTTGATCCGAAATAATTGATGTTTCACAAAAATCAGAATGTATTTAATATTTTTTATCAAATTTGCCCTTTACACATTCCTAATCCCTATAATAATTATGTCAACTTAAAAAGAAAAGAAAATCACAGCTAAGGGTATTTTAGTCAAAACCTTTCTTAATTGTTACTAGTAACTCAATTCCTCCGTCCATGTACCTAAGCCTAAAACATCAATTATTTTGGACCGGAGACCGTACGACTTTAATCCCAAACTAGTTAAAATCAACTCTATGAATCTTCTATATCAAATTACCATTTAGACTTATTTCATTCCATTACTCAATAAATTTATCTTATAGAACGAACATACAATATTGATAATATTTTTAAAAAAATTACCTGATCCTGATGGAGATAGTGATTTAGTGGGCACACCATTAGGATAATAAGTGTAACTAATATAACACTGTTGCAAATAAATCTGTGCAGAAACTGAATTCCCACATTCACTTTTAGCTTTACCAACTCCATTTTTCACACAGTTCACACACTCACCATTACTTAAATCACCTTCACATTGACCCAACACATAAACTGACTCATATCCACCTGTATAAAACCCATTACTTGAAACCCCTTTAACTATTTGACCCAAAGCAGTATCAAGTTTATCACCAAACCCGGACTCACTAACCTGACCCGACCCGCAAATCTTGAAAAGCAACTCAGTAGGCCCAACTGACTGAAACCCAACTAATTCATACCTTAAATAACACCCATTTAGTTGAATTCTAGCTGCTATAACTTGGCCACATAGTTTTAAGGACATGTTTGGTATTTTTTTAACACAATTGTTACAGTTGGAATTAGAAAGATCACCACGGCATTGAAAGAGACCTGAAATTACTGAATTGCCATTGCCTGTTGTGGTTTTGTAGAATTTATTAGTGGATGATTGAGAGATTAAGGTGTTAAATAGGGTGTTTAGTGTTTGTGAGTAAATACCAGATGGGTCTTGGAAATTTTGATTAGCACAGCCTTTGTAAACAAGGTTTGTGAGTTCATTGGATGATGATGAATCAAGAATGGGGAATAATGAAGGTAGAAATAATAGGAAAAAAAGGATGGAGAATGTTCTGGGAATTTTTTGAGATGGACCCATTTTTAGGATTTGAATGATATTGTAATAAGAATAAACATGGAGATGTTTTTTTGGAAGAATTGGATTTGGTTTTTGGTGGTTTCTAGAGGGTATTTATTAGGCTAAGAACAAAGACCTTTTTGCAGTGAAAGGGAAATTTCGCATAGGGACTTTTTTTCCTGGATTTGGGAGAGCTTTCTTTTTTGAGTACCTTGGCAGTTGGCATGCCTAAATAATTGGCAAAATGTTTAATGCAAATGAATGTTATGACAACTTTGACAAGTATTATTAAACTTTATTAATTAAGTTATAAGATTTTGTATAGAATATCAAAACAAAAATGATTCTGTTTTTACCATTATTATGATAATATATATTACAACCTGCTTGATTACCAGAAAAATAAATGAAGGTTAATTTTTATAATGGTAGCGTTAGGATTAGTTTATTTGCATCTCGATTATTTCATTGAATACTTGTTATTAGTATTCCGTTCGCTTCGCGTAGCAGCACGAAGCTTGTATTGCTCTTCCAAAATCCTGTGGTTTAGGTTGCTACCACTTGCTGCTGTTACGAGAATCGCTTTTGCTTTTTTTTTTCTTCTGTGTTTCATGTTGAAGGGTTTTTATAAATATTTATATTACGAATGAATACGAAAAGAGAAGATATTTGTCTTATTTTATTAGATTAAAAACAAAAATTGGGATTGCTGAATTACAGACAAAAATAAACAAATATATAATGCAACACAGTCATCATAGTATTTTTTTTTTACCTCCTCCGGAAGGAAGGATGGCAATTTGATCATTTACTCATACGAGTCTGATACTGATAAATTTAGAAGATGTATTGAATAACTTTATTTACTCATACGAGTCTGATACTGATAAATTTAGAAGATGTATTGAAGAACTTTATTCACTAAGATTTAAATAGATATGATGAAATGACCTAGCATTTTCTGTGTCGGTTAAAATTTAAACTCTGATCTCTCATCATTTTCTTTCACTTCATTGATCATTAGTTCATACTCTTTGAGTGTGAAGATCATTTTTCATGGGAGTGATTAAATAGACTTTTGGTACTATTAGTTGTCAATAAAATATTGCAAAACTTAAATGAACAGAGAAGAGAAAATGTATAACCACATGAATGTTATGAATGTTATGATAGACACTATTAAACTAATGCCATTTTTTAATTGGAGTGTTGTATAGTTTCAAGTAGTGCAAGTTGGCAAATGAACAAACAGAAGGAAGGGGACGTATAAAATACTGATGATGATGATATGGGACTCGCCCAGGTAGGTGGAGCGTGTCTGCTAGTGAGCAGTGAGGAAAAGAATGTGATTTGAAACTCCCCTGCCTTCCGTTAT